>NC_079192.1:376690382-377290382 GCF_029499605.1 Hyla sarda | reverse complement strand
AACAGGTGGATGAATTATGTGTAAGATCATGAAGGCAGAGTTTTCCAGAGAGGGTCATTTTTGAGAAATGACATAGGGCTGTACATCAGAATTCAACATCACTGTTGAAATATAAAAGGAAGAAGAAAAATGAAGGAAATAATTGACATATTTTAAAGCAAATCCTTTAGCCGGTATCAAGTAAAATAATAAAAATTGAATAAAAAAAAAACAATCAACAACCAGTATGTTGGTAAAGGGAAGACATGCAACATGACTACTAGGTCTTAAAATTATTCTGCCAAAATATTGGCCCATGTGAACAATATAACTTAATAACTTCTGATAGTTGTCGCACATTAGATGGTAGTCCTGGCATGCTCTAAACCGCCCATTCTACCTAGCCCCAGAGATGTCTATAGAATTAAAATCTCGGGACTGTGAAGGCAAGGGAAGCAGGGAAAACTCGCTGTCATGTTCCTGGAACCAATCCATGACTATACAACCCTTGTGGATAGGGCATCATCCTGCTGACAGACTTCTTTATCCACGGGGGAAGCAGCTGGCATGAACATTGTTGGCCACAATGCTTAGATAAGCCTTACTGCCCAGCTATCCATCCAGAAGTATCATAGGAACCAATATGTGCCAATAAGCATTCCCTGTACCAATATGCCACTTTTACTAGCCTGAACTGTTCACACTAGACAGAAGGGTTCATTGATACATGCTCCTTGTGCCAAAGTCTGACCATTCCATCAGCATATGGCAACAATCTGAATTAGTGCTACAATATTTCTCTCTTTCTTGTACTTCTCTTTCACTTAGAAAGCAATGGAACTTGAATATTGCTCAACTGTGCCAAGGAACAATAATGAGTTGGATGGTTGGACATGTTAGTTGCCATAGTTTATTGTATTGTATTCAGCTACAGTTTATTTTCCTATGCACCACCTGTTCCTCAGAACAATTTTAGATGTCCTCCTCTGACCATTTTACATCTGCAGAATATACAGATGTTTTTCTTGATCATACCATTTTCCATATACTCTCAACAATGTTACATGAAAAAAAAACAAGGTTAAAGGTAGCAAGGTCTACTCTTTATAAAACACAGGTATGGTGCTAAAGGAGTAGCAAGTGTCAACTTGACAAAAGAAGCGACTGGGCACTGCAGGCAAGGAAAGTAAGTGGATATAGCCAACACAGGTGTCTATATGGCGGTGGGGGTGGGATGAAACGTGAAGCAGGGTACAGCATGGTGCTCACATATAGCAAGTGCAGTAATCTTTAAATTTGCAGAAGAGAAGAAAAATTGGAGCACACACATGTTTGACTTGCTTGAAGTGGTTTATTTCAGTAAATTATGATCCAACATCCCAACACCCCGAGACCAAACAGAGTTGGAGCGGCAGAAGCTATTCACCTGGATGACCGTACAGTTTCACGCTGTGGATCTGAAGAAACGCCCGTCAGCGTGAAACTGTGTGGTTGTCCAGGTGAATAGCTCCTGCCGCTCCAGCTCTGTTAGGTGTAGGGGTGTCGGGATGATGGATCAGAATTTATTGAAATAAACCCCAACCCTTTCAAGTCTTGGTGAACCACACATTTACAAATTACAAACCATTGGTAACATTAAAGCAATTTATCTCTCTCGCTCTCTTTCTCTCTCTCTCTCTCTCTCTCTCTCTCTCTCTCTCTCTCTCTCTCTCTCTCTCTCTCTCTCTATATATATATATATATATATATAAAAATGTATATACAACGCAGCATAAGTGGTGAGCTGGCTATATTTTTCTTTGACTGTATTCACCTTGTATATATATTGCTTGAATAGTCATTAAAAAATTTGTATATATTATTTTAGTATGTACCTGCCAGACAGTAATGGACATGCTTAGGGAAGATCTGTGCTGGTCTTGGGGCTAAATGGCTGTGTTATGAGATTACCATAACGCTGATGCTATCTTTTTGTAAACTGGCTATTTCCTGTTTGAGTTTGGTCTCTTAAACTGCAAATCCCATGTTTCCTTGTTTGTAAGTGTGAGGTCACTTTCCTTCCTCCTACACATCAGCCACCCCACCCATTGAAACACAAATGAGCTGCATTCCATTCAAAAGACCAGTGTTTTCCAATCAGGGTGCCTCCAGCTAAAAATTCAAAATGTATATTGAGCACCAGGCCCTGATGCTCAATTCCTATTACAAATCATTTAGGTAAGTTTTGTCCCTTTTCCTTTGGGACTCTTGTCAAGCAGCTTTGATTACTGGGGAGCTTCCTAGAGAGAACTTGTAAGCTATTATTACTATTCTTCCTAAGCCAGGAAAGCCCACTGAATTACCTCAAAACTATTGTGCTATATCTTTATTAAATCAGGACATAAAGATCTTTGCAAAAATATTGGCTACATGTATTTCTAAAGTTCTAGCCTCACTGATTCATAGTGATCAAAGTCAGTTTGTAGTAGGACGGCAGGCATTGGACGATACCAAAGATCTACTGAATATAATGTCCTACTTAGAACAAACACATATTCCAGCTTTAATTTTAGCACTCAATGCCGTTAAGGCATTTGACCGCCTGCGGTGGTCATACACCTTCTTGGTCTTAGCACATATGGGTTTTTCTGGTCATATTCTTTCTGCTATACGTTCTCTTAATTCGCATCCTTTGGCCCGTGTATCAGCCATTGGGACCCTCTCGAATTCCTTAGAAAATACTAAGGGATCACGGAAGTGTTGTCCCCTAGCCCCTCTTATTTACATCTTAGCAATGGAGCCGTTAGCGAATGCTATTTGTCTAAACCCTCTTGTATCGGGAGTTACTATAGGTACTAAGTCCCATACATCTCATTATATGCAGACGATGTGATATTATAATGACGAACCCCTCTATCTCATTGCCAGTCATCTTAGATGACATTTCTATGTTTGGAGCTATTTCTTATTACCAGCTTAATCGAACTAAGACCCAGGCCTTATCTATCAATACTCCTGCTACTCTGTTAATTTCTCTTAAATGCTCATATTCTTTTGATTGGCAATCTTGCTCTTTACAGTATTTGGGGATCAACCTATCATATCCACACAGTAAACTTTATTCTGAGAATTATGAACCTCTTTTAATAACCATATCTACTGACATCAATAATTTCTCCAAAGCAGATATTTTTGGGAAATGTAGAGTAGCGACCTCTAAGATGTTCCTCCTCCCCAAGTTTATTTATTTATTCCGTACTCTTTCTATCTCTCTTCCTACTTCTTTTTTTTTTTTTTATTTTAGTAAAGCTCAAGCGCTACTATCCTCTTTCATCTGGGCTGGGAAACATCCGAGACTGAATGCGAGCATCTTCAGTAAGTCTAAAATGGTGGGAGGCCTTGGTGTTCCTGATATTAGAAGCTATTACATCACCACTTTAGCGGCTGAGCTTAGGCACTGGTTGTGGAGCCCACCTGGTTTGTCCTGGGTCAAGATAGAAAATAATGCTTTTGCTCCCTACTTATAACAAGATCTTCTATATTTCCCATTTTGTGATTTAAAGGCGCCATCTCTGTGGAACGCTCTGGTCAAAGCATCATATACTGCCTGGTGCTACTATGTTACCCACTCTCCTCCATTTGTCACCCCTTAAGTAGGCGACTTACCACTGACTTTCATTCAAGCAAATATCACTGATCTAGATTAGAATTTTTGGATATCGCAAGGACTTACTCATGTACGGTCCCTACATGAGGGATCGAGCATACATACATTTGAACTTTTGAAACAAAATTATGCTTTACATGACGTCAATGGGGAAAAGACCTGGGTCTTGTTTTCACAAATGAGGCATGGCAACACGCTTTTAAAACAATCCACTAAACTTTTTAATGTTCCTCTTATGTGGAATCAGCTTTAAAAACAACACTTCGATGGTATTATACTCCTGATCAACTTTCTAAACTCTATCCAGGTTCTTCTCATCTCTGTTGGTGGGGATGGGCTATCTGGGCCCTCTTTATTACATTTTATGGTCCTGTCCTATGATCATAACCTTCTGGTCTCCATGTGAGCAATTGGTAAAAACAGTACTAGGCTGTCCTGTTCAATGGTCCCCACAATCTGTTTCATTATTTCTTAGTATTAATACTATTTCTTTTAGGATGAGAGATTTATACTGTATTATATGTATATTGGCAAAATAAGCACTTGAGTAATTGGAAATCGGCAAAATATCCCTTCTTTAGAGGAGGTGGTTGCAAAACTAAATACTACCTTTTCATTTGAAAAAAATATAGCCTCAGGTCCAAACAAATATAAATCCTTTGCCAAACGGCAGACGTGGATGCTCTCCCCTTTTGCAAGAATATATGATGCTTAATATTTTAATAATACTTGATCTCCTATGTTGACGAAGTATTGTTGGTTTAGTTCTTAAATAACGCTAATGGTGTACCTTTTCTACGATAAGTTGTTACAAATAACTGTAAATAGGAATAAGTATTGTATACTCTTTTTTTTTTTTTTTTTTTTCATATTCAAACCAAATCTTTATTTATGAAAAGTCAAATAAGGCAACAATCAGACAATCTTGGTCTTACACCATCAAACAAATATTAGCAGAATGTGTCCATGTCAGGTGAGGTCATTAGCTATTCTACATAACAATATACTGGTCAGCATCTGTAGCCTTTCTCATAGACTTCTGTACTGATTAAAGAAGCTGAAGTATTGTAGTAGCTTAGGTATAGTCCAAGATAATAACTAAGATCAACTAACCAAAATAGAGCGGAAGGGGGGGGGGGGGATGAGGGGGAAAGGTAAGGGTATGAAATGTGTGTGCAGGGAGAAGAGAGGTGATGTGGACAAGTGTGGGTAAGGTTGTTGGGATGCTTGGAGGGTGTGGGGGGGGAGGGGTTAGAGACTCGAACTGGGAAAAGGTTAACAGGTAGAAAAAATAGCGACCACTAACCTGGAATTCTCTGGTTGTGGCTCCCACCGGGTCCGCCGCCTCTTGTCACCGCAGGAAATGCAAGGGAACTTATGGCATAACTCAATTCTAACATGTGGCAGGTGCAATTGAGAATGGGAAAAATGTGGCGTGGAAACTGGTGTCAACCCTCCCTGTACAGTGGCGTGTCCAGAAATGCTGACCAAGGCCCCCAGATGACCCCGAACCTGTCATTGTTCCCCTTGGAATCGGCCATCAATTCCTCCATTCTACAGAGAAAAAGGATCTCCGTGTACCAGTCAGTCACCGTCGGGGGTTGTGAGTCTTTCCATCTCCTCGGGATCACAGTGCGAGCGGCAAGTAGAAGAAAATGCGCTAAGATCTTAGAGGGGGTCCGTCTGGTCGAGGGAAGAATGGATAGTAACAGGACCTTGGGGTCATTCGGGTACTCAATCCCTGTGATGGTTTTAATCCTAGAAACCACCACCTCCCAGAAACTGGACATTCGTGTGCAGGACCACCAAATATGTATCATAGTACCCTTATCGGTTCCACATCTCCAGCATAGGTCAGAGGCGTTGGGGTACATCTTATGTATAACTACTGGCACCCTATACCACCTAGAGAGGATTTTAAAGTTCGTTTCCTGCGACTTGCATGAGATTGACATCTTGTGGCAACTAGTGAATGCCGTCACCCAATCTGATGGGGCAAAAGTAGTATGTAGTTCCTCCTCCCAGACCCTGGTATAATTTGGCAAGTTCTGGGCCTTTTCCTCCAAGATCAGGTTATAAATGGTCGAAACCGCTCTAGGTATCTGGGCGGAGGAAGCACACAGTTTCTCAAAAGGGAGTAGAGGTCTATTTAGGCGTAACTGACTACCCTCCATGTCCACAAAATGTTTGAGCTGTAGGTACTGTAGGAGAGTTGCAGGGTTGCGGGAACTTAACGGTACTATATCCTCGTAGGGGCGGATCAGGGAACCCTCTAAGAAACCCTTCAGCGGCAGGGATGGCGGTTCCGAGACTCCCAAGAAGGAAGCACTTCTCAGTCCCGGGGGAAATCTAGGATTACCCAGCACTGGAGTCAATGGGCCATCTGGAGTGAACAGTGTAGTGCGTCGCAGGTAGCGTCTGAACATCTCTGTCAATTCCCGGTTGACTATCGGGGTATCCTGAGGTAGGGAAGTGCGTGGGGGCAGCCAGGGAACAGATACCATGTGAAAATGTGTCCCTGTGGTTTCAACCTCCACCCATCGTTTCGAGGAACGACCGTGGAGGAAGTCCAGGTACCTGGTCAACGAGGCTGCTACATAGTAGGCCTCACAATCCGGTACAGCCAAGCCACCCGCCTGTTTCCTCCGTATGAGAATTTGTTTAGCAATCCTCGACGGTCGTCCCGCCCAAACCAAGGACCGTATTACTCGGGTAAGTCTTTTGAAAAAGGAAAAGGGCAGTGCAATAGGGATGGCCTGGAAAAGGTACAACAATCTCGGCAAAACATTCATTTTTAGCACATTTGCCCTCCCCAACCAGGAGAAGGTACCCCTCGTCCATTTTTCCAGGTCTCTCTCCAGAGTTGCTAGTAGTGGTTGGAAGTTTAATGTATAAGTGTCATTCGGGTTAGCGGGGACCTGTACTCCTAGGTATTTAATGGATTGAGAAACCCAACGAAAATGATTCGTGGTGCGTGCTGCTGACATCTCATATGGCGATAGGGTAATGTTCATTGCCACACTTTTGGTCATATTCACTTGGTGGTTGCTGAAATAGGAGTACAAGTCTAAGGCGCGCGTGAGCGCTGGGAGGGAGGTGGCAGGTGAGGTAATATAGAGCAACAGGTCGTCCGCGAAGGCCGAGCAGAGGTGATCGCCTCCCCCTACCGGAAATCCGGTAATTTCTGGGTCTTGTCTCAGAGCATTGAGAAGGTGTTCCATGCATAAGACGTATAGCAAGGGGGAGAGGGGGCACCCCTGTCTCGTGCCGTTTCTGATGGGTATTGGAGTGGAAAGAGATCCATTAATCCTTATCTGAGCATGGGGGTCTTTGTATAGGGCTCCAACGCGTCCCCGCATCAGTGGGCCCAAACCTATCTGTCCCAAGGAGGCTTCCATGAACCTCCAGCTCACCCGATCAAATGCCTTCTCGGCATCAAGAGAGAGAAGCATCAGCGGTTGACGTTGAGACAACGCTCCATGTACAATAGAGAATGCTCTCACCGTATTATCTCGTGCCTCACGGGAGCATATGAAACCTGATTGATCTGGGTGAACCAGAGGCCCAAGGACTGCTGTCAATCTATCTGCGATCAATTTAGCAAACATTTTGGTATCTGTATTCAGGAGCGAGATCGGCCTGTAACTAGCACACACATTTGGGTCACGCCCTTCCTTGGGGATTACTGTAATATGTGCGTTAAGGGATTCAGTCGGGAAGCCACTATCTGGTGTCACGCTGTTAAAGGATCTGCATAAAAACGGGACCAAGTCTGCTTTAAGAGTCTTGTAAAATTTATTGGTGTACCCGTCCGGCCCGGGGCTCTTCCCAGCGGGCATGCTCCCTATAACTGCCGCTATTTCCTCCTCTGTGAAAGGTGCCTCAAGAACGGTGATGGTGTCATCTGAGAGTCTGGGGAGAGCAGTCCCGGTAATATATTCCTGCAGTGTCATGTCTGAGCATGGGGGTGGGGGATGGGCTTGGGTAGGAGGTATATTATAAAGTTTAGAGTAATATTGTTCAAAGGCCTTTAGTATATCCTTCGTGAGGAAGCTTCGTCCCCCACCCTCAGTATTGATGGAGGGGATATATAGTGCAGCTCGTTTTTCTCTAAGGGCCCTCGCAAGTAATCTCCCTGGTTTATTGCCCCACTCGTAATAAGATTTCGAGCATTGTTGTCGGTAACGTTTGTAGGGATCGTTAAGGATCCTACAAATTTCATGTCGCGTTGTGGTCAACTCTCTGAGAGTGGATTCCTGTAATGTTTGTTTATGTAGGGTCTCAAGTCTAGACAGAGTCCCATAGAGGCCCCTCAGTCTCCCCGCTTTTTCGCGTTCAAGTCGTGATCCGTGTTTAATCAGCACCCCCCTCAACACGCACTTTAGCGCCTCCCATTGCACCGTTAGGGGAGTCTGGTCAGAACCATGATCGTCTAAGAAATTCACTACAGTGGTTTTAAGGTCAGTCAAGCAAATTGTGTCCAATAGCAGGGTCTCGTTAAGACGCCATCTATAATTGGGAGTGTTAAGGGAAGGTAGGTGAAGCGTGCAAAAGACCGGAGCGTGGTCTGAGAGGTATAGGTTCCAGATCTGCGTGGAGGAAAGACGTGGCAGATAATAGTGTGGTAGGAACACATAGTCAAGTCTACTGTATGTCCCATGTGGACTCGAGTAGTGGGTGTAGTCCCTAACATCCGGATGCTGGAGGCGCCACACGTCGCATAACTGCATCGAATGGAGAAGTCACCGCTAAGCAGCAACATACCCTGTGTAAATGAGGACAAGTCTTCTAAGACCCGTGTCAGGAATGTGACTTGTGCAGAATTTGGTGAGTAGACAGTCGCCACCGTCACCACCTGGTCCAGGACCCTTCCCCGCACAAACAGGTATCTAGCCTCAGGGTCAGTCCTGGTCTCAGTCACTGTAAAAGGTACCGAACGGTGGAAGCCGATCGATACCCCCTTCGTTCTAGCATCAGGGTTAGGGCTGTGGACCCAGGTGGGATAGTACCGGCTAAGCTCAGTCGGGAAATGGTGTGTTTTGAAATGAGTCTCCTATAGACAGAGAACCTGGACCTTCAGTTTATGCATGTGGTATAATGTTTTAGCTCTTTTCTAGGGAATGTTAAAGCCCTGAACATTTAACGTGGCCACTTTGAGGGTTGCCATACTCACGATGTCGCTGACAGAGAACGGAGGCGGCGGTCGGGTGCGTCTGAGTAGCGTTAAACCAGAGAAGTCTCCAGCTAAAATAAAAACAGAGAAATAAACAATAAATAACAATAACTGGAGTTATGTAAAGAAAAAAGCAACAAGTTGTGCAGGGGAAAACTATTTGCAGGTAGATACCACTGCGTACAAGGTGTACTCTGCGTACACCGCCCTAGTAGGGGGTTTGTGATGATGAGTAACAGGTAGGGAGAAAGAGTAAAACCGTTTAAGAAAAGTCTGTGGACTAAGAGATACTAAGACGAACGCTAAGCGACCTCCAACGGCTATGCAGCAGTGAGGCACTAATCCACGTAGTGGATCAGATGTGTAAGTGATTACCGGGAAAGGCAGATAATAGTGTGAGGTCAGGGGTGTTAGTGAGATAGAGCAGGTGAGTTTAGTAGGGTCAAAGAGGTAGGAAAGAACGAAGGAATAACAGGGACCCTGCTGTGTAACATAGGATATTAAGGACCCTATAACTAAGTCAGGTTGTCAGAGAGAGTTCTCAATTCTCTGGGGAGGGGCCGTCCGGTCTTTGTCTCTGTCTCCTCTGTCTTTGTGGCAATGGCCAATCTGGATGTGGTCGTCTTGCGGCTGATCTCTGGGATGTCCCTTGTAGTGGTATAGGAGCATAGGGGTCTTGCAGGAACGCTTTCCATTCCGGTAAGGATATAGATGGCAGTCCCAGTGAGTCCAGGAATCGGGGGAGGTCTTCAGGCACTTTTAGACTCGCTGTGGTATCCCCGGAAGTCACATGGAGAGCAAAAGGGAAGCCCCAGCGGTACGGTAGTCGCCTCTCTTGTAGTATGCGGAGGAGGGGTCTCAGGAGAGCCCTCTGGCGCAGAGTACGTCTGGACAAATCCGGAAACAGTTGTATCATTGCGCCATCAAAGTCCACATCCCCTTTCTGGCGCACCTTCTGCATCAGCTGCTCCTTCAGGGTACATTTATGAATCCTGCAAATTACGTCACGTGGGCGAGTCGGATCAGTGCTGGGAGCCCTCAGTGCTCGGTGTACTCTGTCTATCTCAATGTGAGTTTCTGGCGGTCTATCCAATATCATATTGAATATCCCCACTACAGTGGAGAGGAGATCAGGGGTCCTGGTGGCTTCTGGTAAACCCCTCAGTCGCACGTTATTTCGGCGGTTCCTGTTCTCGATGTCATCGAGATGTTCAGAAAGAGCATGATGAGTGGCAGAGTGTTGGCGTATAGTCGACTGCATATCCTGGATGGAGGTTAAGACAGATGATTGAAAGTCCTCTAGGTCAGACACTCTGGTTTGCAGGGCAGAAACGTCGTTCTTAACCGGCTGGAGATCCTGGAGCCAAGCGTATTTCAGGTCAAGCGCCATTGCTGACATGTCAGCTTTTGTTGGAAGAAGAGCAAGTAGGGCCTGCAATTCTGGATGGCCTTTCAGTAGGGCCACCGCCTGGGCTGGTGGGGGTAGATCTGGAGTATGTTCCCCTATGGGAGCAGCAGCCCCATAACCTGTCATCAGTCGCTGTCCCAGGGGCTGGCAGGGCCGAGGGATCTCCTGTGCTGAGACCGTGGTTCTTCCCCCTGTAGGTGCCAGCGGTGACAATTCGTGAGGGGGAGATGAATCAAAGTGTGGCAGGTTCCCTAACCCCCCAGGTAGGGGCTGGTGCTGTACAGGTGCTGGCGGCACGGCCCTTTCAGTAGCAGTCCCCTCCATGGCTAGTTCTCCCTCAGAGGAGGAGCGATGTAGGCCAGGGGACTCTGGGGAGTCCCTGAAGATGGAGGGTATACTTTGGGATGGCGAGGGGGGTCCCCCAAGAGATGGTGGCGGGGGACAGCAGAGATCTGTCATCCGGGGTTTCAAGTGTTGTGCGCCCCCCTGGTCCCTCCTCCCCTCCCCCGGAGTACCTGGTAGTCCAGTGGGCGCCCGCTCAATCCACCCTTCCATAGCGGCAGAGGGGGAGAGCAAGGGCTGTGAGCCGGCTGTCAGATGGGTTCCTCTGTGCTCTGCCGAGTCCCCCCGCATGCGTTCTCTGCCGCGCACGTGGTCCAGGGAGATGTCGGGGAAGGCAGCCTCTTCACTCGCGGCAGGTAAAGACGGCCGGCCAGTCCCCCTTTGCCCAGGGAGGTTCAGCAGCGCCGGCAAGTGGTGTCGTTGCGGTCCGGAGCCTGTGCCGGTCATGGTGGGTGCAGTCTCCGGTGGTGAGGGGGCGGGCGCACTCTTCTCCTGAGTCGCCCGCGCCATTTTGGAAAGCCCGGCCATCCCGCTCCGTTCTTCTTCCAGGGCTAGAAGCGGTGTGAAAAAGTTAGATATGGGGACCTCCGTGTGCTGAGAGGTTCCCAACTTCTTCCTCTGCCGTCCTGACCTCCGAGTTCGCATGTGAGCCTGTGTAATCACCCGGTATTGGTGCCGATATAGCGGAGCTCCTCAGTCCTGCGACCTCTCTCTTACATGGCTAGCCACGCCCCCCTTGTATACTCTTTTTATGATAAGCTGTCACAAATAACTGTAAAGAAGGGGGAATAAGTTTAATTGCCCAATCAGCATAGAGTGCATATATTTTATGATTAGACATCATCTACTATAAGATTAAAACTTTGTCCTAAGCATAAGGCCACTCCTTTTTATCTCTACCTTTTCCTTTTTTTGTCTCCTTTCTTTTTCTACCCTTTCTTTTATTCTTCTTTGTGTCTCCTTCGGTATTGTTTGTATAAAATTTAGATGATTTTTATGCTCATTGTCACCCAAGACAAGGGCCTTAAATATCTATTATTGAATATAGAACATGAACATATGATTATATACTGCCATGTTACTACTGTATCCCTATGGTGTTTATTTGCATTTAAAAAACCTACAAGGAAAAAAAAGAAAAAAAAAAGAAAAAGAAAATTCATGGTACCTCTTCAAGACTCTCACATGTCATTCCAGCTCACTCTAAGGTATGTTGGAGAGGTCTTATGCAGATTTGTATGTAGCTATATGTGGTGGTCATGTCCGAACATTAACACATTTTGGCAAGATGCCTTCTCTTTCATTTCAAAATTCTGTTCCGGGAGGATAGATGTCTCCTCCCGCTGTCAGCCAGCCCTGCGCCCGAATCACAATGTACTGAATACCCTGTATCATCGCTGTGGTTGACATGTAACCCCTTCCCCGCCATGAGGACCTTGCGCACACAGAGGGAATCAGGGGAATCGGCTATTATGATTCCCCTCGTGGGCGCACGGTCCCCATGGTGGGGGAATTAGTAACATGTCAGATGCAGTGCTATCATGCAGTCCCCACATCAGGGAATGAAGGAATTGTCATCCGCAGCGCGCTGTCCCCACATCAGGAAACTAATCATATGTGACGCGCGGGGCTGCTCTCCTTCTCTCCCCCCCCCCCCATCCCCAATTAATTGTCATTCGCAGCGTGCTGTCCCCACATTAGGGCTCCTTACATGACAGTGCGCTCAGCCTTTCACGGCCAAGGTGGGACATAGCTGCGGCCGGTGATACGCTGACAGCTCTGTGACGCTACCATCCCCAGGAAGCAGCATGAGGATCGTGAGTCCGTTACCGTAGCAACGGGGGAACGCAGGAAGGTGAGTCAAAGTTTAATTTGTTTATTTTTGCAGCCTGGGCACAGAAATATGTAAAATTCATCAGTGACCCGCAGCGCCCGTGGGTCACATATGATCACTTCCCCCCCTGTGAGGGTGGGATGAATATACTAATGAGCAGGGTGGCGAAAAGGAGTGCTAAAGGGGAAAGAAAAAAAAAAGCCACCCACAAACCGGGATGGGCAGCAACGCAAAACAAGTTGGGCAGGGCACTGAAAGAGGAGGCAGGCTACAAGGCATGCTGGGAGTTGTAGTTTCCAAACCAAAGGAAAAACAGAAATAGATGCTACACTACATGGACACACTTGTGCAAAGAAAGGAAAAGAAAGAAAAACAAAGAGCAAGCACGAGACGAGAGATGAGAACAAAACTCACCTGCGAGGGTAAGTAGAAACTGGAAAAACACATTGAGGACCAGCTCTAAGCAAAGGATTACATGACTTCATGACTTTGGGAGGTGGGACCTATAGCCCCTACAGCCTTGCCTGTACAGTGGTATACATTTAAGATCAGGTGGTTCTGGTTTTAGGAATGACTGCAACTTCCTGTCTTATCTCTCTCTTCCTCTCTCTCCCATCAGAAGTACTGGAGGAAACATTTCCCTCCTGTCTACCCTATTTTAATTTCTACTCCACAATTGTGTATGTAACCATTATGTAAGTCAAAATGCACATTATGTAAATCATTATTATTATTTTTTTTATATATAGCCATTGTATATCTGGTACAGTTTAAAATGTTATTTTAATTTAAAGGAGTAGTCCAGTGGTGAAAAACGTATCCCCTATCCTAAGGATAGGGGATAAGTTTGAGATCGCGGGGGGTCCGACCGCTGGGGCCCCCTGCGATCTCTCTGTACGGGGGCCAGGCTCTCCGGCCAGATAGCTGGTGTCGACCTCCGCACGAAGCGGCGGCCGACACGCCCCCTCAATATATCTCTATGGCAGAGCCGGAGATTGCCGAAGAGTTGTATTGCGGGGGCGTGTCAGCTGCCGCTTCGTGCGGAGGTCGACACGCCCCCTTCCCGCGGGCTGTCAGGGCTCCGTACAGGAGATCGCAGAGGGCCCCAGCGGTCGGACCCCCCGCGATCTCAAACTTATCCCCTATCTTTGGAATGGGGATAAGTTGTTCACCACTGGGTTTACCACTGTACTACTCCTTTAAGGTTTCCCGTTGGCATTAGCTGTCCAGGCATGCTGAAGTTGTAGTTTTGCACTGGTTGAAAAACATTGCTCTAAGCCGAAGGAAAGGGTAATCCTTCAGCCATGGTTCCCTCAAGGTTTCCTCTACAAGGGGATTTTCTTCTTCTGTGTGCTGGAGGAAGACTTTTGGATTTGCTATGCTAAGCACCATTTTCCCAGCTTTTGTCTGGACATATAGTTATTTTATTGCTCAACTGTTATGAATTTCTACCCCAATAAACTTATCCCAGGATTAGAAAGTTGATTACAGTTGCAGTTTAGGTATACCTGTAGCTTCATGAGCCAGACAAACGTTTTATTATGTGGTCAGCACCAGTCGGATGGGCATGGCCAGGGGTTCGCAATTAGGACCCTGCGCCTCTCTCCTTTACATTAGAGGTGGGACCACTATGTGATTGATACCAGGTCCTGTGCGCATGCGCCCTGCATCACATCTTCTTACGTACGGCGAGTTCGCTGAACGAGCGCTCGCTCCCTCCCTTTGCGCAGGCATTCTGAGAACTCACCACACCCAAGAAGATAAATACAATTTATCTATACACAATATAATGCCAACAAGAAAATAAACCAATAGGGTGACTCGTATACAGCAGTGATACCCAACAAGTTTGGGCTCCATGGGAAGGGCAACTTCATAGGGTACAGCTGTTCAAAATATTAATTTCATAGTTTAATTTAATTAATGCTTTATTAAGAGAGTTATATCACGTAAACTGTTTTCTTACAGATGGTCTATTTTTGTCTATTCTACACTATTGACTCTTCAGTTTCCTCATTGTGTTCTCTATTTGAAAGGTCACCTTTATGAGTCACAAATACTGTAAGTTATGCTTTTTCCGTCTCTGTGCTTTTATCTAATAAAAAATCCATAGTTACTGTATATGTATTTGCAGTTTTGTGAGAGTCTTGAGAATTGTCTGGGGCATAGAAAATGTATTTGGTGAGGATTTAGGCATCATTTGCTTTTAGACATTTTCTTTCTTTCAGTTTAAGCAAATTTACAAAATGTATAAAGTTTATGAAAATTCCATACTGTTAAATAGAGAGAGATACACACATAGCCTCTCCATTTGACCCCCTATACGTAGCTGCTGCTGGACACCTCACTTGCTAAACAGGGGGGGGGGGGGGGGCAAAGAAACCCAAAATTCATTTTCAAAAGTGGGACCCCTATCTATGAAACATTTATGCCATTTTAGGTGGATGTATAATACATGTGATTGACAGACATTTATTAATATCTTTCTCCTTAAAGGGGTACTCCCCTGGAAAACATTTTTTTTTTTAATTAACTGGTGCCATAAAGTTAAACAGATTTGTAAATTACTTCTATTAAAAATTCTTAATCCTTCCAGTACTTTTCAGCTGCTATATACACAGGAAGTTCTTTTCTTTTTTGAGTTTCCTTTCTGTCTCACCACAGTGCTCTCTGCTGACACCTTTGTCCATTTTAGGAACTATCCGGAGCAGGATAGGTTTGCTATGGGATTTTTTCCTACTCTGGACAGTTCCTAAAATGGACAGAGGTGTCAGCAGAGAGCACTGTGCTCAAACAGAAAGGTAATTTACAAATCTGTTTAACTATCCGGCACCAGTTGATTTAAAACAATGTTTTGCAGTGGAGTACCCGTTTTAAAAGGTTTAACAGAGTTTTGGCAAATTTGTTCAAATTTCTCTTGCAATGCTGGCCCCCCAGGGAACCTCTGTGAGGTAAGGCCATGGCAAGTAACTTTGAAGGAGGAATCATTTCCCAACTTTCACTGGACAGATAAGAAGGATGGAGTTTCTTAATGTTTTTGGAGATACTTGAAGGTGCTGAACGATTTTTGGATGGTGGGTATGGAAGGTGAAGGAGCTGAACCATTTTTGGATGTTGGGCATGGAAGGTGAAGGAGCTGAACCATTTTTGGATTTTGGGCATGGAAGGTGAAGGGGCTGATCCAACCATTTTTGAACGGTTAGCATTTTAACTAAATCCCACCAATAGCTGTGCATCCATGTATTGATATATTTTACATTGGATAGAGGGACTCAGCTGCTCAGAAGCTTGGTCATATTAGTCCCACCATCAGCAAATAAATGAGGTCCTATCCATACCCTAGGTGAGATCATAATAACCCCCAAATTATAACCCATTTCACACTCCATAACCATAAGATGGCCTTAATACACAATTCACCCATTATGGAAAATCATTAACAATAATCATTAAGTTTATTGATGTGGAACAATTGGTTCAGATTGCACCTGCTTCCCATTAAAGTCTACAGTCATAATATGTGATCAGCTATAACTAAGGAGATGCTAAGGAGACAGCTGTGATATTCACAATGGTGGCTATAACATTCCTGTCATTTCACACGTGACTGTGTTAGACTTCATTTCCCATGCTACAAATAAATTATAACTGACTGAGGTAGTAGAGTCCCAGGAATAGGGATCCTCCCTAATATCCGTTCTTTGTTATGGGACTTGTTCTGCAGTAAGGGGATCAAGAATGAAACATTCTCCTTATCATTCTACATAGATTTCCACAGAGAGCCCTGCGTGGGACTGTTTTCTTGCTCCTGCCTTCTACAGAGAAATTTCTGACCATTACCCCCCGTTCCAGCAACATGTGTGCCCAATCCTGCCTATCAGGACAAGTAATGGAAGTGAACTGGCCATGTGGTTGCTGTGCTAAGCAAGTGTTCCATAAAGGAGCCAGGGAAAGCTGTGTGTGACAGTCAGACCCTATAGTGACTCAATGCCCCGTAATCATTACAGGGTCTGACTGTTACACACTGTTATAAGCAGATATGCTCTTCGTGAGCATTGAAAAGCTGGGTAAGACATTCTCACTTAGCTTTTCTATGCTCCTGGATGGCATATCTCACTTTCAGGTACAACAGAGGAATCACGGGGCACTGGTTGGGCCCTAACTTTCAATAAGGAACTGGTGGTGAACACTAAGACGGCTGTGTGTACCTGGTCCTAGTGACGGAAGCCTTCCTATCCTTTACGGTGACTATGAGCGGAGCAGCACCATGGTCATAGGACATCTGAGATGTACATGTATGATAGAGGGAGGAGTCAGCAGCGTAGCCAGACACTAGAGGCTGCTCAAAGTATGTTGAGGGTCCAGGCCCTGAAACCACCTTCAGTTTCTAGAAAGAAAGGGCAGGACTGTTTCTCACCACTTTCTCCATCCTCCTCTCCACAAGCTCCATAGACTTACTATAGAGTCCGTACACAGCAGGGTGGAGATAACAGGGAGAAGCAAATAATTCTCCCTGTTTATTCTAGCGACTGGTAGCAATTGGTGGGGGTCTCAGCACCCAGACCTCCACAGATGAAAACTTTTCACATGTCAAAGGTTTTCTGAAGAGACAGTTACACTTCAAAGGGACCGGTACCCAATGTATCTTCACATGGCTGGGTGTCTGCAAGTGTAAACATCAGGGAGAAGCCACAAGGGCTATATAAAAATTCTTCTAAATGTGGACATTAGGATAAGATTTAACCTGTGTTCTTAAAGAGGTACTCCATGGCCTCAGCATGTGGAACATTTCGTTCTGAACGCTCAGTGCGGGTGCCGGGGATCGTGACATCACTGCCACGACCTCTCGTGATGTAATGCCACACCCCCTCAATGCAAGTCTATGGGAGGGGGCATGACAGTCATCACGCCCCCTCCCACACACTTGTATTTTGGGGGCATGGCCGTGATGTCACAAGCCCCGGCACCTGCACTCATCGTCCCGAACAAAATGTTCAGAATGCTGAGGCAGTGGAGTACCTCTTTAAGAGAATTTCTTCGAGGCAGTTTTAACAAGAAGCTAATGAAATTCCTGTAGATTGAGAAATACTGGTGGTTTACAATCATCATTAATTTCTTGGATGTTTCCAGAACTGGAGATATAAGGGATAAAGTAGTCAAAATCAGACCTCCCTATTGAGAAGAAGCCCTAAAGCAGCCTAAAATGACTGCTCCCAGGTGACAATAGGTTATGCAAAAAGTAATGGATAGACATAACATGAACCTTAAAAGAGTGGAAAGAAAAAGTCCAACCCAATAGCTATGTGTACTTAAGTCCAGTCAATGAATGTGGCAGCTTTCTGCCCTCTGCCTCTCTCCCAGCGGAAGTCTCAGCAAAATTTCAAGCATCAGTCAGAAGTACATCCAGCCAGTCAGCAGCCTCTAAGCAATGTCTCAAATCTAAGGAAATTCTGTCAGTGTTGGACATTGATTCCAACACTTACAAAGTTGTCAGCAAAAACCTCTGTAACAAGTAATGTTTTCATCTCGGTAGACAGCGAACTGCCCACTGAGCCCACATATTTTATGTCGTCTTTGCAGTCTCATGTTGAATGCAGAACAAGATTTCTAAGAAGGGAAAAGGTTCTTAAGGAAATAATAGATCAATTCAGCAGTATTCAATGCTTCTACTGTTATCGATTCCTCCTGTGTTTTCTTGGAAAAGTGTGCACCGGTCATCAGTTCTTGCATAGATATTAATGATTCCGACCGTACAGGATAGCTGCAGAATATTCATACGTTGTTTGTCTTGCCTTGTTTATTTAGAAGAATTTCTTGGTTTACACTGACAGAACAAATTGACTTTTCCACCATGACCTAATGAAAATATAAATAATACTTATAATAATAATAATAATAATAATTATAATGAGAATATTATTATACAGTAAAAGCTCTTCAAAAGACAACTTCTTTTGAGAAAACTCTTTTTACCCAGACTTGACCTGTGACAGATTTACAGTCTGCCATTTGTCATGCATTATTTGTCCGCCTCTGATAGAAGACCACTTTTTTTGGCAATTTTGGGTGGCCGTTAGAGATGAGCGAACTTACAGTAAATTCGATTCGTCCCGAACTTCTCGGCCTTTCCTGCATAAATTAGTTCAGCTTTCAGGTGCTCCGGTGGGCTCAAAAAGGTGCATAGAGTCCTAGGAGACTCTTTCCTAGCAATGTATCCACCTTTTCCAGCCCACCGGAGGCTGAACTAATTTATGCAGGATAAGTCATCAACTGCCGAGCCGAGAAGTTCGTGATGAATCGAATTTACTGTAAGTTCGCTCATCTCTAGTGGCCGTCTCAGAAGGTTTCACTGTAATTCCTTTGCAATGGAGAACTATTCTGTAGAGGGTAAGTACTGGTGTCTTTACAAAACTCAACGTGACACATGCTAAACAAAGAACAAAATATTCTTTACACATGTCATAGATTCCTGAGCAGTTTGTCATCTCCGATTGTTACTGATTTTCAAAATAAAAGGCTTAAAAACCACTTAAAGGGGTACTCCGGTGGCCAATCCGTTTTTTCAGTTTAGGGTAGACAGGAGGGAAATGTTTCCTCCAGTACTTCTGATGGGAGAAAGAGGAAGAGAGAGATAAGACAGGAAGTTGCAGTCATTCCTAAAACCAGAACCACCTGATCTTAAATGTATACCACTGTACAGGAAAGTCATGAAGTCATGTAAACCTTTGCTTAGAGCTGGTCTGATCAACCAATACAGATGCTCACTGTGGATGGGTTTTCAATATGGAGAAGGAAGTAATCCATAATGAGACACCTCTGGTGGCCACTTATCTCCATGGTGAACGAAAGGATCGGGGGTTAAAATTTATAATGGCTGATCTTGAACTTAACATAATATGCCAAGAGACCCCCATACATATAATCGAGAGGCCCTTATACACATAATCGAGAGACTCCCATAAACAAAATCAAGAGGCTCCCATACACACAATCGGGAGGCCCCCATAAACAAAATCAAGAGGCTCCCATACACATAACCAGGAGGTCCTCATACACATAATGGAGAGGCCCCCATAAACACAATCGAGAGGCTCCCATACACATAATCGATAGGCCCCCATACAGATAATCAAGAGGCCCCCATACAAATAATCGAGAGGCCCCCATACACATAATCGATAGGCCCCCATACAGATAATCAAGAGGCCCCCATACGAATAATCGAGAGACTCCCAAACACATAATCGAGAGGCTCCCATACACATAATTGGGAGGTCATCATACACATAATCGAGAGGCCCCCATACACATAATTGGGAGGTCATCATACACATAATCGAGAGGCCCCCATACAGATAATCGAGAGGCCCTCATAAAAATAAATTGAGAGGCTCCATACACATAATATAGCCAGTCAACCTTTTTCTATTATGTATGAGGGGACTCTTAAAATCCCACTGCTACAATGGAGTGCTAGTTAGTGTTGAGCGCGAATATTCAAACTGCTAATTTGTACCGCGAATATCAGCACTTCGGGATTTCACAAATATTTAGTATATAGTGATATATATTGGTAATGACAAATATATATATATATATTTTTTTTTTTTATGTGAATTTATGTGAATATCAGCACTTCCAGACTGGACACTGATTCCTCCCTTCTTTTAGGTGAAAGATATAATTGGGCATGCGCACTATGCTAATTTCATTACAAATTTTCACGTGAATAAAATAAAAAAAGAACGAACATAGCGAATATGCAAATTTTGCAAACATAGGACGAATATTCGCAAAATATCGCTAATTCGAATATGGCCCCTGCCGCTCATCACTAGTGCTAGTATGTGTTAGTCTTTTACCCAAACTCTCTTACTAATTATTCATTAGGGTATATTTCAGGATCTAAGTGTACTGTAATAATTAAATATGAAAGATCACTGAACTGTGACTAATAATGAGATTCACTGAACTTTGTGACACTTGTTAAGCTCATAATCTTCATTTATAAGTCCAAAACAACAGAGCGCTTCTGTGTGGAATCTTCCAGACTAGGTCGGATTATTAAGGTGAGTGAGGAACGTGCACAACCCTGATGTATGCTTAGTATAGCAACTGCTGCGGCTTCCCACGCTGGATCCACCGGGCTGATCGGGTTGATTCCGGGCTGATCGGGTCTCTGGTGACCCCATCAACTGGAAAATAGTGATGATCTGACCTGTCAGTGACAGCCCAGATCATCTTGCAGGGTAGGAGTGAGGTTGCAGTGATGCGATCTCCTCCTATCCTCTGCCATTGGTCAGAACTGAAAGTGAAAGTAGAGTGATCTTTACTGTGGCAACCACTAGGAAGGCCAAACTGCAACTCCCAGCATGCCCAGACAGCCAAAGGCTGTCTGGGCATGCTGGGAGTTGTAGTTTTGCAACATCTGGAGGGTCACAGTTTGGGGACCACTGTTACAGATGTTGCCAAACTACAACTCTCAGCGTGCCTAGACTGCCCAGGCATGCTGGGAGTTGTAGTTCTGTAACATCTGTCCCTTCAGATTTTGCAATTTTTATTAAATTTTTGAAAATTGCTGCTCTACTTTGAAGCCCTCTAATTTTTTCAAAAAGTATAAATATGTCCATTTTATGATGCCAACAAAAAAATAGACATATTGGCCCTCATTTACTAAGAAAATCGGGTTGTAAGTCTATGTTGCTTTCTTACCCGACTGCTTTTTTCCCCTGGTATTTATTATTATGTCGCATCCTGTTTGTCGCACGTGGGTTTTGTTGGTTTTGGTTTCCAACTCCTCTGAGCTGTCGGGAAAAAATCCACAACAATACAATAAATTCGGGTTGGAAACCTTTATAAATACGTGGGAAAGCTCAGAAATGTCGGGTAACACCCCTTTTTCGGGTTTGGGAGAATCCACATCGGGTCCGTCGGGAAAAAATGTTGCATCGTGTCGCAGACTGGCGCACGATGTCTGCAACATGGCGCAGACAAAGATGCGACAAAAAAACCCGACAAAAGAGGTCGGGTTTAAAATAGTAAATGAGGGCCATTGTATTTGTGAATAAAAATTAAATTTATTTGGAATATCCGTTTTCCTTACAAGCAGAGAGCTTCAAAGCTAGAAAAATGCTAAATTTTCATGAAATTTTGGGATTTTTCACCAAAAAAGGATGCAAGTAACGACAAAAATTTACCACCAAAATAAAGTAGAATATGTCACGAAAAAACTATCGCAGAATCAGAATATTCAGTAAAAGCGTTTTAGAGATATTAATTCTTAAAGTGACAGTGGTCATATGTGCAAAAAACGCTCTGGTCCTACATTGAAAATTGGCCTGGTCCTTATGGGGTTAATTATTAAGAGCACAGGTGTGGGTTATGCCTTATAGTCGTCACGCCCCCTCCCATAGACTTGCATAGCGGGGGCGGGGGGTGACGTCACACAGGGGCGGAGTCATGACATCACGATACTCTGGCCCCGTGGTCGCCACCCTGCTGTTTGTGAGCTGGCACCGTGGCGTGCAGCTCAAACAGGTGGGTGGTGAATACAAGATTGCAGGGGTTCCCAGCAGCGGGACCCCCGCCGTGAGACATCTTATCCCCTATCCTTTGATAGGGGATAAGATGTCTCAGGGCCGGAATACCCCTTTAACTGCGCTGGAGGTGGTTTTGAAGACTATCTGCACCTCTGATGCCATCCCATGGGTCCCAATCTCACAGCCCTCTTCCTTAATATTTATCTCCTGTTGAGGTGATGATGATCGAAACAATGCAAATGGCACCCAAGGGACAGCGTCAGAGGTGCAGATGGTCTTCAAGCCCACCTCCGGTGAAGTTGAGAATTCATTTGCATATTGCAAGATCCTGCCATATCTCAGGAAGGACTGAATGGATTGAGGTAAGGAATACATTATTTTACTCACCCACACTAACCTCCTGTATATTTTGGTTAAAAGGGTTGATCCATCTATCATATTCTCCTTAATAGATCTGGTGCACTTTACTCCAGAGCATTTTGCTTTAAGACTTGGCGTAAGAGATGGCGGTCCTAATGAATTCCCTATGTGTCTCTACCAGTTGTTTCTTTGTCTTAAATCTTTTGAAGAATTGTCAAATTCCACTTATAAATGAAGGAGAAGATCGGAAGCTAGGATCGCGCTGTTGCAGACAAGTTCCAGTTACTAGTAGGTGTCTTTAAATTATTTTATGTGAATTTAAAGACACCTACTAGTATCCTGGAACTTGTCTGCAGCAGCGCGATCCTAGCTTCCGATCTTCTCCTGCCCTTTATGTCTCTTACATGCCAAAATTCCCACGGACGTATGAGTAAGTGCCTGGTCCTTAAGACTACTCATACATGCCTGGTCCTTGAGGGGTTAAAAAATGTTTATATACAACAGTATACAAGCTGGGGGACACAAGTGAAGTCAAGGGTGGTGGTCGTCTGGAGATCCAAGGCATCGAGCAAAAAATTGAGAGCTTGCGCCCAAAATACCTGGTGCTAGTAACACCCCTACATATAGATATTTCCTGTTAAACACTATAACCCAGACATGGTTTATGTAAGTATTCGACCTAAAGAATAGTGTTGAGCGGCATAGGCCAAATTCGAATTCGCGAATATTCGTGAATATATGGACGAATATTCGTCATATATTCGCGAATATTCGCATATTCGTAATATTCTCGTTTTATTTTCGCATATGTGAAAATTCGCGTATGCGAAAATTAACATATGTGAAAATTAACATATACAAAAATTAGCATAAGCGAAAATTCACATATGCGAAAATTCGCACACCTGTCTCACACAGTAGTATCAGAGCCTTCTTTACACCACACAAGCTGGAAGCAGAAAGGGATGATCACAAATTCGTAATTACGAATTTATAGTGCTATATTCACGAATTTGCGAATATGCGATATTCGCGGATAAAATTCGTATTACGAATATTCGCGAACAACACTACTAAAGAAGCACTCCAGATTTTTTTTCTTTTTTTTGCTTATATAGTGCAGCTTAAGCTATTATTAGAGAATAATGTAGAGATTTTTGTGTATGCCCTGTGCTTACCTGTTATAGCTGACATAGTAAGCATGGGATTTCACCCATATTGATTTATACTTATATTTACTGAGTTCTAATACTGCCCACATTTCCCATAATTCCTCTGGCTTTGCAAAGATATTGGGTATGGAGTCTCATCACTGCAGTTCCTCTAATGAGATCACCTGGTGATAGAATCTCCTGGCTAGATGCCAGCAGCCTCAACTGCTGAGACTTAAAGGGGTATTCCAGGAATTTATTTTATCTGACTATGCTACAGGGGCTGTAAAGTTAGTGTAGTTCATAATATAGTGTCTGTACCTGTTTGTGACGGTTTTCTCACAATTCTAATATGATTTTCGCCCCAATATTTATTTTTAACAGCATACAAAATGACTGTTGTCTAACATTTCATCACTAGTCAGGTGATGAAAGGAGCCTGTCTGCTTTAATGAGTGGAATGACCACTGGGTGGGAGAGATCATTATGCAATTGATTGTATTTTTTCAACAGCTGGAGGCACCCTGGTTAGAAAACACTGGTCTTTTGAATGGAATGGAGTTTATTTGTGTTTCAATGGGTGGGGTGGCTGATGTGTGGGAGGGAGGAAAGTAACCTCACACTTACAAACAAGGAGCAGTGGGATTTGCAGTTGAAGAAGAAAAATCCAACAGGAAATAGCCAGTTCACAAAAAGCCACAGCATTATGGTAATCTCACAAGACAAGCACATATCCTTCCTAAGCATTTCCATTACTGTCTGACAGGTACGTACTAAAATCATCTTATTGTTCATAACCCCTTTAAGTGGGTCAGGGTCAGTTTACATCATGAACAGTTTTAATGCATTTTCTTATTACATTTGTTTTTTTGAGAGACATATTGCTCTGAGGTGAAAGTGGTTTAAACCTTTAATGACACTTCAAGTATTTTATGAAGATTGAAAGTCTTTAGGCATGTTGCTTTTTTACAGCATTTTTGTAGAGTTGTTACTACGCAGTGGTTGTGTTTGTGCTGTGATTTTCCAAAGTTGCGTCATTTGTGATGTATTTACCACAATGTGTGCAATAGCATTATAACAGCATCATTGTACAGCAATTTTAGGAAAAATCACAGCAAAAATGCAATGTGTGAACACAGCCTCAGGGAGGGTGTACAGCTACTATATATTCCTGATCCCAAATAGATAGCAGCAGCATACATGTCTGGGTGGGGAAGGGTCTGTAAGCAGCTCAAGGGTATCTGATTGGTGATGATGTCATCCTGTAGTTTAGCTTACCTAGAAAAGACCACTTCCTCTGACACATTAAACACTGTGATTTTTGATCACACAATCCAGTTACTGCAATGACACATGGATGCAGCTGAGCTGGAAAGAAACAGATGGCACTATAGAACTAGGGATGGCAACTGTGCAGAATAAAATGTGTTAGTAAAAAAAAGAACAATAACAAAACCTGGATTTCTTCTTTATGGAGCACTCCTGCCAAAACTAATACTTTGAGTTATACCTTGTTAAGAGCCCTGGGGAAGGGATGTACGACATAGAGATTTTGTCTTTGGTGGTATGTGATTCCTTGTCTCATTCACTCGACCAGTGCCCCATCTCCACACAACCAGTGATTGGCTGATCAGGAATCTCCTGTATCTCCAGATAGCTTTAACATGACAGCAGTGGAGGATGGGGGAGGTGCCTAACCCTCATTCACATTCTATGGGAAAAAATTGAAAATTTTTCAGATGCCAAATGGAGTACTTCCAGCAATAACACAATATTAAGTAAATGTAACACATGCAAATCCTTAATATAATTTGTATGTTCATCAAAGTCGAATAGCAGGCGCAAAGTTCCACTTTGGGCAAAGTTTTAGGATAAGGGTCGGTCACACGTATACGCTGCATATTTGATGCATGCATATTTCTGTGCTAGCAAAGTCTATGGGAGTAATAATAAACACCCATAGGTTTTGCTAGCACTGAAATACGCAACATTAAATTTGCTGCATCAAATAAACGTACATCGAATATGCAGCTTATACACTACGTGTGACTCTATTGTAAGTCTGCAGTATCGTTGTTTCCTTGTATGAAAGAGGAGACAGAACATTAGGGTCAGGCCACAACTCAGATGCAGAGATATGCTCACAATGAGCCTCATGGTGATATGGAATATAACACAATTGTACGCAAAATCTCTTTGAAGACAAGCATGACCAATGCATGTGATCCATTTCTGTGATTCCTAGCACAGGGTCCGAGTCTTCTCTTTCCTTGTAGAGTCAGCCTTTATCTTTTCTTCTTCAGCAGGATTTCTGTAGCAGCGTTCCATGGGATGATTGATGATTGACAGGTAATGATCCATCCCCACATGAGCAGAAACATTTCCTCCTATAGCAGATGGATCACAGGGGATCAGGGAATCCTCAGGATGTTGGAGAAGCTCTTTATATATCACAGCTTCACCTACTCAGCAGGGCATGAAGTTCCACAGCCAAAAATCTGCAGACCGAAGCTCGACGTGACAGTGCCCAGATGGCACCTGAATTAGAGGCATGCAGAACTGCTAGACAAAGCAGAAAACGGAGAGAGGGAGAGAATGAAAAAAAGCTCAGGGTACAGAATCTATTGTTCCTGTCCTAAGTATACAACTTTTCCTTAACCCTGTCACTACCAGACAAGCTTAGACTAATGTCATTAAATGAGCTGCTTACAACATCTTAACATCATCTTGGAGTATTCAAAATAACCTTATTCTTGTCCATAGGCCACAGAACTATAACACTACTTCACCTCTCTCAGGTAAAATAAAAAATCTATTTAACAGATGGCACTAGTGAGCCCATTATAAGGCATCTACCCCAGGCAGGTAAAGGGAAACATCTTGCTTACAGTGAAGGTAGAAATCATGGAGAATAACTTGGCTGGAGTTTTTCATGTAAGACTCCATTCACACCCCAGTTTTGGGTACATTGATGGTAGAGATACAGGAAAAAAATTTGACTGCTGACTATGCTCTATCCCTTTCAATATGCTATCTTGGCACAATAAGTTATTAGAAGAAAAAAATGAAACATTGGCATAAGATGGACCATTAAATGGAAGCGGCCCCAGCAGTCAGAAAGGAGCATTATTGTAGATGAAGGCCAAAGCAGGGGTCCTCACTCTGTGACGACGATATGCACTTATATAAACAGATGATGTCACTAGGATACTTACCTGCTCATTCCCTGCCATTGCCATTCTAACAATGCCATCCCCTCATAAAATATAATTTTATGAGGGGATGTTATAGGATTTAGAGGGGAAAGTCTTTCCTTGAGAAGAGTGGCAAACTCGCATGTAGAGTCTTATAGACCATGCAATGTTCAAGTGGGAAGAAACATATGCAAAGTAGCTTTCCTCAATAAGTAAGAGAGCTCTCTGGTGCCACCTATTGGAGGTATAATCCCTGCAAATCAATGTCACCCTATAAAGAGCCTTGAAACATGACTGTAGATTATTAGCTAAGCAAGAATCTCCTTCAGAAGGAAGAGTTACCCAGCTATAGACAGCTGTTTTGGGCTTCTTACCCCTGGCTAGCTAAGAGGCCTTTGTCCTGGGATTCCACCAAATCATTGTGTGGAGTTTCATATCCCATGCAGGGGGGGGGGGCCCTGCAAATTGTTTTGTCCCATATGGAACATTTTAAACTTTATTCAACTTTTCAAACAAGGTCACTGAGAAAGAAGGATAAGCCTGGAAATAATACATCTGTTTAACAGAAAGGAAAAGCTGCGACTGCTAAACAATTGGATAAACTGTCTATGGGTGTTGTTCATCTAACCTAAGTTCAATGACAGATAGGAAAATCTGTAGCGCACAGCTATGACATACAGAGGACCCTGATCATTTACCTGTTTAGGGTCTTACAACTCTGATGTGACTAAGGATATGCCTATACTTAAATTGGTATTCTCATCTTAGACATGTATGAAAGAATGGGGTTGGGGACCCCGATTCTTGAAAAAGGACCGGGTCCCAGTGGTGGTACCCACATCTATTACGTATTTATGACAAGTCTTGTGAATATGCCATCAATGTTGACGATAAGAATACCCCTTAAAGACAACCATCACCTAGTACAGTACACCTGATTGCTAATTTTGTTCAATGCAGTTACCAATACAGTATGTTTTATTTTATGAGATTTCTTCATAATAAAATGGTATAGGAAAAAAGAAATGATCTGCAGTCATGTGGTTGTTCATTGTTTAAGGGTTAAAGTGTGGTCTGATGACACAAATCAGATCCCAGCGATGTCTGGAAGTCTTTCAGTCTCCAGCACAATGTCCCCGAGCCTGCTGTGTTATGTCCCTCAGCCAGAGCTTTGTGCTGCATTACTACTCAGTATTCCAGTCATCTTGGAATGGGGTGAATGAGCCGCCGCTGCAGCAGTGTCAGCCTGACAGACACGGACCTCATAAAGCCCCTCCCTGGGCCAGAACTACCCTCAGTTATGTTACTCAGTTCTGTGTCTTCTTCTAATACCAATCCCTGACCCTGAGCAAGAAAGACGGGTTCTCTATAAAAATTTCTTCAGTCCTGCTCCTCAGCCTTCAGCGCTGAGATGTACTTGGCTGCGTTACACTTATAAATTGCGCAGACAAGGACACGGTTAATGTGATCATTGGTTTACTGACAGGGGCCTCTGCCCTGCCATCAGATAGATGTCGTTTTTTTCGTACTTCTGTCCCTTTTGATATATCACAAGCTCCCTATTGTGACACTTTGCCCTTGAAGAGACCCGTCCCTTTTCACTGTGCCATACATAAATCTCACTGGCCTCTTGGTGTATGCATATGTTCCCCATAACGCACAATGACTGTCTACTTAACCATCTTTTTTCCATCTGAGGCATCTCCTTTTGTTTCTACATTCTGTTGTGTTTTATCTTCTCGACGTATCTGTTCTATCTCATCTTTTGTCTGAATTGTGCTTTCTGGCCTCACCCCCTCCTTTCCTCTGATGTCATAATGGTTGTATGCAACAGCTACCGTGTCTGCAATTCCCCCATCCCTCCTCATCATCAATATCCAAAGCACATTATATATTCAGACGGAGTCGCCTTTTTTTTGTCTGATTTGGTCTATTAGAGACTGCAGCCAAGTAAAACAGCAGACTCGCTTACAAACACATACTGCTCTGGTACTTTGCTTCAGTCCTGACCTGCGGCATCCACTGCTGTTCCAAGACTGACCCCTCGGCATATGGCTGTCAGGGTGCGTCAATCAAGTCGATATCATGGCCCAGCTGGCTGGCTGTAAACTGACGGCATAATATTTTTACAGCCTGAACAAGCTGTCAGGCTGACAGTGCATGTGCAATGGATCGTGTATTCAGGAAATGAAGGGTTAAAAATTGACCTGCGTGTTTGGACAATGCATCCTGCAGGGCTGTATTCAACCCTGTAAGGCAAAAGCCAAGGTTCTTTGCATGCAGCTTGCTAAAATTGCTTGGTAGTATGAGATGAGGTTTTGCAGATTGTTTCTACAGCTGCTTCAGAACCTCTAGAAAAAGACATTTCATATAAGTCTTGGAACAAGCAACGTGAATATGATACATATTCTATGAAAAAAACAGATTTATAACATATATAACTATTCAGAATCTGTTTAAGTTCCAGGACCAAGAATGGCTCTACGTAAAACAGGGCCCTGAACAGTATATGCTATTGATGCACCCCACCGAGGTGTACAGTTTAGTAGAGCCCTGCGCGGGATTGTTTCCTTGATCCTGCCCCCGCCGCCAGGGCCGGATTAATGTAGGGGTGGATAGAGCGGCAGCTCCAGGCCCCTGCGTTAAAATAGGCCCGGCGGCCCGCACAAACGGCCCGCACAGACCGACCAGCGCCCGCGACAATCAAGCCTCGAACTCCTGGCCCGCGGGCCATTTGTCGCCCGCAGAACAAAAGTTTGTTGTATTTGAAATTTGTATTGCCCGATGCCCGGGATATGCAGTTCTGGGCACCGGGCAGGTAACTTCTTCAGGCATTTAACTCTGCTTCAGGCGAGCAGCTCAAAATGCTGGAAGACTTCACTTACCCCGCCCTCTTCCTCCCGGTCTCCGGTTGGCCATCCCGAGTCTGATGAGGGACGTCGCGCATGTGACATCCCTCCGCAGACCCATGCAGGATGTCAGTGATGTCCCTCGTCAGGCCGCCGGCGGAGAGGAGAAGTGTAGCGCAGGACAGGTAAGTGTGTCTATATGTGTGTGTTTCTGTCTGTGTGTACGTTTGTGTGTCTGTGTGTGTATGTATATATATGTGGGGGGGGGGGCAATGCTACCTAATGTGGGGAACCTGCTACTACCTAATGTGGGGAACCTGCTACTACCTAATGTGGGGAGCCTGCTACTACCTAATGTGGGGAGCCTGCTACTACCTAATGTGGGGAAACTGCTACAACCTAATGTGGGGAAACTGCTACTACCTAATGTGGGGAACCTGCTACTACCTAATGTGGGGAACCTGCTACTACCTAATGTGGGGAAACTGCTACTACCTAATGTGGGGAAACTGCTACTACCTAATGTGGGGAAACTGCTACCTACCTAATTTGGGGAACATGCTACCTATCTAATGTGGGGAAACCGCTACCTTCCTAATGTGGGGAAACCGCTACCTTCCTAATGTGGGGAAACTGCTGCCTGCCTAATGCTCCCCCCCAGAAGTAGCAGCCCCATCATCCATAAGCTCATGCTATTACCACACAGGGGTATGGGGAATGGGGGGGGGGGGGGTTGCTGGTAGATAATGGTGGTGCTACTTCTGGTGGGGGGGGTGTTGCTGGTGAATGATGAGGGGTGCATGATGGGGACATTATATGTAAGGGGCGCAAGCGATCCAGCCTCACCCAGCTGCTACTTCCAGTGGCCCCCAAATAATTTAAGTTTGAGACCCCTGCTCTATTACCTCTGTGCTGCCAGTGGCAGATCCAGGGGTGGGCAATTGCCCCCTGAGATTGTTGCCCCTCCTGCACTATAGCATGGTGGAGCGGGAGCTGTCAGCCGTCCCGCTCCACCATTCCCTCACATTTCTCACACACTTCTGCATTCTTGCAGTGTGAGCCATGGGGACGCCATCCACGGCTGGTGCCTGGAGATCACCTCCCCGCATCTCTCACACTGCAAGAACGGAGCAGCGTCTGAGAAATGTGACAGCTGGAGAGAGGTGATCGGGCGCTGTATGGTACAGGGAAATTATTAAAACTTGGGGGGCGGGGGGGCGGTGTGCATGCACAGAAAAGGGCAAATTGTAAGAGAGGGGCACATAACAGGGGGGCATTATATGTGAGGGGCACAGGACAGGGGGGCATTATATGTGAGGGGCACAGGACAGGGGGTATTATATATGAGGGGCACAGGACATGGGGCATTATATGTGAGGGGCACAGAACAGGGGGCATTATATGTGAGGGGCACAGGACAGGGGGTATTATATGTGATGGGCACAGGACAGGGGGCATTATTTGTGAGGGGCACATTTCAGGGGGCATTATATGTGAGGGGCACATGACAGGGGCCCCCCCTGTCATGTGCCCATATAATGAACCTATAATGCCCCCCTGACATTTGCCCCTTACTTATAATGCCCCCATGTCCTGTGCCCCTCACATATAATGCCCCCTGATGGGGCAGGACATGGGGCATTATATGTGAGGGGAACATACATATACTTTGATAAAAAAAAACAAGGCCCATAACAATCTTCAGCACCAGGCCCATGATGCTCTTAATCCGGCCCTGCCCGCAACTCCAGCTAGATTTCTGACCGTTATCACCAGCTCCTGCAACATGTGTGTCCAATCTCGCCCGCTCCCACAAACATTTAGCCCCCTGTTGAATGTCACTCTGCTACAATGTAAAGTGGTGAGTGCACAGCCTGTATAACAGTGTTTAATATTGTGTCCCCTCAAAATAACACAACACAGCCATTAATAACCATTGCCAACAAAAGTGAGCACACCCCTAAGTGGTAATGTCTAATTCTAGCCTTATTTACAATTTTCCCTGCCCGGTGTCATGTGATTCATTAGCGTTACAAGATCTAAGTTGTAAAAAGGGAGCAGGTGTCTTAAATTTGTTGTTATGGCTCTAGTGCTCTCTAGTACTGGTCATTGGAAGTTTAACATGCCACCTTTTGGCAAAGAACTCTCTGAGGATCTGAAAAAAATAAGAATTGTTGCTTCACATGAAGATGACCTATGCTATAAGAAGATTGCCAAGACCCTAAAACTTAGCTGCAGTACAGTTAGCAGGATCCCAGCAGTTTAACAGGACAGGTTCCACTCAACAGACCTTGTCGACCAAAGAAGTAGGGTGCACATACTCAGCGTCTCTACCAGAGGTTGTCTGGGAAATAGATTTATGAGTGCTGTCAGAAGTTCTACAGAGGTTGAATGGGGGGGGGGTCAACCTGTCATTGCTCAGACCATACGCCGCCCTCCATAAAATTGGCCTGCATGGCTGTAGTTCCAGAACAACCAATCAGAACGCTTCTTTCATTATTCAGAGCTTGTTTCAAAAATGAAAGAAGCAATCTGATTGGTTGCTATGGGCAACTGGTCAACTTTTCCTCTGCACAGGTTTTGACAAATCTCCCTTATGGTCAATATACCATGTCATGTGGTCTGATGAGACTAAGATAAACCTATTTACCAGGTGAGGTGTACAAAGACAAGAGTGTGTATTACCTAAAGTCAGACATGGTGGTGGAGTGTCATGGTCTGGGCCTGCATGAGTACTGCTGGCACAGGGGAGCTACAGATTATTGAGGAAACCATTAAGGACAACATGTACTGTGACATGCTGAAGCAGAGCATTAATACCTCTCTTTGGAGTCTGGGCCGCAGGGCAGTATTCCAACATGACCCCAAACATACCTTCTAGATGACTACTGCCTTGCTAAAGAAGCTGAGGGAAAAAATAATGGACTGGCCAAGCATGTCTCCAGACTTAAACTATATTGACCATCTGTAGGGCATCCTCAAATGGGAGGTGGGGAGCGCAATGTCTCTTACATCACCAGCTCCATGTTGTTTTCATGGAGGGGTGGAAGAGGACTTCAGTGGCAACCTGTGAAGCTCTGATGAACTCCATACTCAGTAGGCTCAAGGCAGTGCTGGAAAATAGTGATGGCCACACAAATTATAGACACTTTGGGTAACGCATTGCACTACATTTTGGCGCACACACCCAATAAAAGCAGGTTGGGATTACAATTGTAAATCAGGGCCACTATGTTATAAGTCACATGGTCTCCAGCGGGTTTTGGCTATGAGATCATGTGACTTATTACATATTGTCTGGAATGCTTAGAAAGGTCATAGACAAAAGTAAAATAAAAATCACTTCCGAATGCACGAATATGTGAAAAAATGGTGGATTGAGATAAAAGAAGCATATTACACACTATCATAACTTAGCATCACGAGCTCAAAGGCTGATGAAAAAAACCTTGATCGACCTTTTAAAGCTGTCCGGTGAATGCTCATTTGACTTCCAGCTATCTCACCAACCCTGCCCTATACACATGCACGTCTGGCTGAGTATCGATGTGTTTTCGATGAGTGTGTGGGGGGGGGGGGGGTTGGGGGGGTTTGGGGAGGGGGGCATGCCACTGTCACATGCCTCCTGCGTTAGCTTGTTAAAATCAAACTTCCCCATCCCTCTCTACCCTGATATTGCATGCATATCATATAGTTATCAGCTCCTGCTAAAATCCTTGGCCCAGTTCACATATGTTTTTAAAAATTTGCTGTAGCACCAAACCCAGTGTTATAGAATCATATAACACTGGTTCTGGAATTGAAGACAGGTGCTGTGGAAAAGGTGCAGAGAGCATCATCTCCTCTTTCAAAGTTACATACAGCGGAGAGCTGGGTGAATGGCCCCCCGTTCAGGCATTTACGCACTGAATTTAAAATGAACATCATTTTGAAAAATGTGCTCAGTGATCCGCTATTCTTTTGAAAAAGGTTTGAGAAATCTCCCCCATGGTGCAGAGTCACAACACAGCACACTTAATTGTCTATGGATCTCTACTATACAGTACCTCCAGATATCTTCAGTTTCATACATTGGCCTAGAGATTTTTTTTACTGGAATCCAAATGAATCCAAGAACGATGCCATGTTCTATTGGATGATCTGTATAATCATGCCGCTCCATGCTACCATACAATGGTACTGAGTGCCTGTGCCCCAACATAGTGTTCTCATCCTTCTGAACATGGCACCAGCTGACAGCTACAGATGTCAGTTTCAATGTGTTTCATCTGTCATTGCCGCCTGGTGGAAAAAACACATTCCAAAATTGCAACAATCCATGGTAAAACCAGGTGTGGTTTAAGCCATGTGGAGGGCTAAACAGTAACCACCTCATAAAACTTGCTATATCTGCACCGCCAGATCGGAACCCAAGCCTTTTTTATGTAGCTTTCATCTGTAGACTGATATTTATGAGAACACAAAAAAATACAGTCACAAGCTCAGTACCAAACGCTAAAAATAGGCTCTGAATGTCACAAAAAGAAGATTAATCTACACAGACGAAGTGCAGTCAGGGATGAGTCAAGACCACTATGAGCCCGGCAGAAAGGCACTATTTTTACATTAAAAGAATCAGTATGGATAGTGTGATGACTCGCTCTTGCAAATAGGTGTGGTTGCAGTATAGAGGCAAGGAAGCAGTATTTTCCAAATCAAAGTTCAGTGTTTTATGCACACTTGTCAAACAGCAAACAGTCTTTAAATGCAGAATAAAGGAAAACGTAACAAAAAGTCCACCTGTATTCCTTAGGTGTTTGTTCACACCTCAGACCATGCCATGCGGCATCAAGAAAGTCATTTTCAGGCCTCCAGGCAGGCTGCTCTCCAGCTTCCAACCTTGGAGCAAACGTAGGGAAGAACTCCACTCTCAGCTCTCTCTGGCAGTTTGAGCTGCAACTAGCAAATCCCCCTCAGCTGGTGAAACAGGTTGCCTTTAAGGCCAACAAAAGGTGGCCTGGATTGTGGGGAATGAACCCCACCCTGCACTTGGTCATTCCCAATAAGAGCCGTCCCGGATTGGCCTTCCAGCCATACCACGGCCATAGTGTCAGTCTGCATTGTAGCACAGACACTGAATGAATACCGGCTCTTACTTCACCAAAGCCAGGAGCCTTGGTGACACATATCACCCATCCACCACGATACCTTTCACCTTCTCACATCCCCCCTTTGTTCAAGCCTGAGGGGGTGAACACTTGTACAACAGTGGACTCATGATAGGGCATCGGCGTTGCCTAGCAAATGACCCGCTCTGTGTTCAACCCTAAACTTGAAGTTCTGTAATGACAGAAACCACCTAGTGACCCTGGCATTTTAGTCCTTGGCTTGACACATCCACTTAAGGGGTCAATGATCCATGACAAGATGAAATTTCCTGCCCAACAGATAATAGCGGAGAGACTCGAGTGCCCACTTAATGGCCAGGCACTCTCTCTCCACTATACTATACCTGGTCTCAGCCGGGGTCAGTTTTCAGCTGAGAAAGACAAAAGGATGCTCTTCCCCATTGACTTTCTGGGAGAGTACAGCACAGAGACCTACTTCAGAGGCATCGGTCTGTACCACAAATTCTCTTTTGAAGTTGGGTGTCACCAACACCGGAGACCCACATAGGGCCGACTTCAAAGCGGAAAACGCCTGCTCTGCCGTCCCTTCAGGAGGTTTGTTAAGGGCGCGCCCACCGTCACAAAATGGGGGATAAACCTCATAGAGTAACCCACCATTCCTAAGAACGACCTCACCTGTTGGGTAGTGACAGGTTGGGGCCAATTCCAAATGGCCTCTAGTTTGACAACTCCACGCCCAATGACATAACCCAGGTATTTGGTCTCTTCCAACCCTATGGCACACTTTTTGGGGTTAGCAGTTAATCCTGCCTTCCAAAGGGAGTCTACCACTGCCTGTACTTTAGGAAGGTGATTCTCCCAGTCTGTACTGTGGATGATGATATTGTCCAGATAAGCTGAAGCATACCGACGATGTGGACGAAGTACAATATCCATTAGCCTTTGAAACGTAGCGTGAGCGCCATGTAAACCAAAGGGTAATACCTTGTACTGGAACAAACCTTCTGGTGTGATAAAGGCTGTTTTCTCTTTGGCAGCCTTTGCCAAGGGACCTGCCAGTACCCTTTGGTGAGGTCCAAAACAGAAAAATACAGAGCCTGTCCTAAACTTTCAATAAAGCTCATCAACTCGGGGCATGGGGTAATCATCAAACTTGGACACCTCATTAAGTTTGCGGAAGTCGTTACAGAACCACAGCGTACCCTCTGGCTTGGGTATTAAGGCTATCGGACTGGCCCGCTCACTCTTTGATTCCTCGATGACATCCAGTTTTAACATCTGCGAGATGTCTTGTCGCCATGACTCAGGTACCCGATATGGTTTCAACCATATTTTTACCTGGGGTTCAGTGACAATGTCATGGCGGATGATAGAAGTATGCCCAGGAAGGTCTGAGAACACGTCGGTGTTCCTACTGACGAACTCCCTGGCCTCCTGAGTCTGTGCAGGGTAAAGGCTGTCAGCATTTTTCACTGTGGCAACTGCTTCCCTCGCACCAGACTGAGGGACGGGAAACAGAGTCTGTGCAGGACAAAGGCTGTCTGGGGGCTGTCATCCACACTAGTCTCCCTATCATTCCAAGGTTTCAACAAGTTTACATGGTACACTAGCTCTGGCTTCCTTCGCCAGGGCTGGTGTACCCTGAACGTCACCTCCCCTACCTTTTCGATCACTTTGTAGGGAACCTGCCACCTGTCCAGAAATTTACAGTCGACCGTTGCTACTGTTGTTCCCACGCCTCTTTTGCTATGTCTAACAGACCACGTGGATGTCTGCTGTATAGCAGTTCAAAGGGTGAGAACCCAGTAGAAGCCTGTGGCACTTCTCGCACTGCAAACATGAGATAGGGCAATAAAAGATCCCAATTTTTTCCATCAAGAGCCACCACCCGCTTCAACATATTTTTTAATGTTTGGTTAAATTGTTCTACCATGCCATCCGTTTGCGGGTGATACACGGAGGTCCGTAGCTGTTTTACCTGCAGTAACTTACTAAGCTCTTTCATTACTTTTTACATTAACAGGGTGCCCTGGTCAGTCAACACCTCTTTAGGTAAGCCCACTCAGGAAAACATCTCCATTAGCTCCTTAGCTATGAGTTTGGCCAAGGTATGCTGCAGAGGCAGCGCTTCGGGATACCTAGTCGCATAGTCCAGGAATACTAAGATGTATTGGTGCCTCCTAGCAAATTTTGGCAACGGGCCTACCAGATCCATAGCGATCTGTTCAAATGGGACCTCAATAATCGGGAGCGGAACCATGGGACTACGGTAATGTGGCTGGGGGCTAGTTATTTGGCATGTTGGGCAAGATTCACAATACCTCTTGACCTCTTTATACACACTGAGCCAGTAAAAACACTTCAAAATTTGGTCCTGTGTCTTCTGCTGGCCCAGGTGCCCCCTAGAACATGTTGATGGGCTAACTCTAACACCAGTCTCCGATATGCTTTAGACACCACTAATTGTTCCATATTCTCACCTTGCACCTGATTTAGCCAGTATAACATCCCCTGATGGACCACAAAGCCTGAGGGGGTGAACACTTGTACAACAGTGGACTCATGATAGGGGCATCAGCATTGCCTAGTAAATGACCAGCTCTGTGTTCAACCCTAAACTTGAAGTTCTGTAATGACAGAAATCACCTAGTGACCCTGGCATTTTTGTCCTTGGCTCTTACTTCACCAAAGCCAGGAGCCTTGGTGACACATATCGCCCATCCACCACAATACCTTTCACCTTCTCACAATAGAAATAAAGAACAAAGGATGTTATTACTGCACCATAACAGTTCAGTGGTGTGTAAATATACCTGCCCATTCCTGTGCACTTTTTATATGACAGGGTGGGACAGAGTTGACGTTACACACTATGTTTGTACTGGTCTGTTATATCAGTCCCTAAGCACCAATTCTGGAAACTTCCGCGTGTCATAGATATGCACCCCTGATTATGCACACTGTGATGTCATACAATTGAGAATAATGATATTGAGTCATAAGCATAATAAACACAATAAACTCCCATGTAACATCACAGTACAAGGTAATTAACATAGTGATGTCACATTACAGGTATAATAAACATAGTGATGTCATAGTACAGGAATAATAAACATAGTGATGTCATAGTACAGGAATAATAAACACAGTGATGTCATAGTACAGGAATAATAAACACAGTGATGCCACAAATACAGGCATAATACACACAGTGATGTCACAGTACAGGGATAATATACACAGTGATGTCACAGTACAGGGATAATAAACACAGTGATGTCACATTACAGGGATAATACACATGGTGATATCAAATTACATGGATAATACTCGCAGTGATGTCACAGTACAGGGATAATGAACATAGTGATGTCACAGTACAGGGATAATACACACAATGATGTCCCATTACAGGGATAATACACACAGTGATGTCACAGTACAGGGATAATACACAGTGATGTCACAGTACAGGAATAGTAAACACGGTGATGTCACATTACAGGGATAATACACACAGTGATGTCACAGAACAGGGATAATACACAGTGATGTCACAGTACAGGGATAATACACAGGGATGTCACAGTACAGGGATAATACACACAGTGATGTCACAGTACAGGGATAATACACACAGGGATGTGACAGTACAGGGATAATACACACGGTGATGTCAAATTGCAGGGATAATATACACAGTGATTTCACAGTACAGTGGTTCCTTAACATACGATGGTAATCTGTTCCAAATGAACCATCGTTTGTTGAAACCATCGTATATTGAGGGATCCGTGCAATGAAAAGAATAGGAAGTTATAATCACCTGTCCCCACCGCTCCGGACTGCCACCGCTCGTCACCGCTGCCCTGGATGTCGCCCTCCATCACTGTCGCCACGTCCCCAGGGTGTCCCCGACGCTCCGGATGTCTATGCTTCCCGGGATCCTCGCTCTCCATCGCCGCCATCACGTCACTACGCACGCTGCTCCTATTGGATGACGGGACGGCGTGCATGGCGACGTGATGACGACGAAGGAGAGCGCCGGCGATGCAGAGGATCCCGAAGAGGACGCTCTGGAGCCCCGAGGACAGGCGAGTGATCGTCAACGCAGCACAGGGGGCATCGCAAACGGCTATCCGGCGGTAGCTGAAGCTGTCTGCGCTGCCGGATAGCCGTTTATGCGATGGCCCCGACATACAAAAGCATTGTATGTTGATGCTGCCTTCAACATGCGATGGCCTCTGAGAGGCCATCGCATGTTGATATTATCGTATGTTGGGGCCATCGTAGGTTGAGGGGTCACTGTACAGGGATAATAAACACAGTGATGTCACAGTACAGGGATGATAAACACAGTGATAGCACAGTACAGCAATTATACACAGTGATGTCAAAGTACAGGGATAAAAAACACAGTGATGTCAATGTACAGGGATAATAGACAGTGATGTCACAGTACAGGGATAATAAAAACAGTAATGTCAAAGTACAGGGATAATACACAGTGATGTCACAGTACAGCAATGATACACAGAGATGTCACATTGCAGGAATAATAAACACAGTAATGTCACAGTACAAAGATAATACACACAGTAATATAACAGTACAGAGATAATAAACAGTGATGCCACAGTACAGGGATAACATAGACAGTGAGATTACAATACATGTATAATGAACACAGTGATGCCTCATTACAGGGATAATAAATATAGTGATGTAACAGTACAGTGAAGATACACAGTGATGTCACAATATAGAGATAAACAGTAATGTCACAGTACAGGGATAATGAATTTAAGTTGCAGTCCAGCAGTTGTGTGAAAATGTATCATAAGATATTTCACAGGACAGGGATGACAGACAAAGAATAGTCATGTATAATAATGGATAATTAAAAAAAATAATAGCAAAGATTTACTGCACACAATGATGTCACCGTATAGGATGATGCACACTGAAAAGGGATACTGTCACAGAACAGAAATATCACAACTCCAGAATAACACACAGATTGATATCACATTGACACTATAAAACAAAATAATTTCCCAAAAAATTTCCCTTTTAGGATTGCAAAAGGATTGGTTTCCCAAATTAGGGAAGACAGAATAGCTTTTGTAAGAAAAGTCAAAATAAGTATTCCCTTTTTAGGGATCTTGGGTTGTGTCTGTGCAGGCCTAGCTGGTAGTAGTAGCAGCAAGGGTGATGGACTAGTGGAAGTTGTAGCCAGCGGACACCAGGCTGTGGTAAACTGGTTGTAATGTAGTAGTCAGTATACAGCAGGCAGTGATGGACTGGTGGGAGTTGTAGTAGCCAATGGGAAACAGGGGCAGTGGACAGCATGGGTGGCATTGGACTTTTCAATTCCTCACTGATCTATGCCTGATTCATTTTAACAAACACTAGTGTTTCCACATTGCTGGCAGACAATCTTGTTCGTTAATAGAGGTGACACCGCCACTAGAGATGGGCGAATCGAAGCAGACAAAGTTGAATTACTTCCAAATTTCATAAAAAATTCTATTCTGAACGAATCTGAATTTCATTGCGCTTCGTGGTAATGAATCGCTTCATTCACTACATTTTGTGTGGGCCTCAAGCCTGCATCATTGCCGGCAGACAGGGAGAGTTTAGAAGTCTTTTCATAGTCTGCCATTTGAGATCATCACAGGAAGCACTCCCCATTCAAAGACTGCAAGCAACCATAGTGCTGGCAGGGACAGTACAGAGAGAGAGAGAGAGAGTACGCTTTTTTCGGTTGCAACCCCGTACTGGTGTGTATTACTGTAAAATAAGGGAAAAATATATGCACTCCACAGTCCTACGTTTTTTTTCTGGTTATAGCTAATAGGGGGCAGTAAGTGTGAAAGCACTAAAAGACCTACACACTAGATTGTTACGCTTATTTCTGGTGCAACCGTACTGGGGCGTATTACTCTAAAATAAAAGTGATATATATATATATATATATATATATATATATATATATATATATACGCACGTTGTTGTACGTGTTTTCTGTTTCAAGCATATAGTGGCCTGTTAGTGTAAAAGCTGGGATCTAAACACACACATTGGGTGTTCTGCAAGTTTCTGCTGCAGCCGTATAGGGGCGTATTGCTCTATAAAAAGTTAACTATATACGCTCACCACCGTTCTACAAGTATGTCAGGCAGAGAAGTGCCAGACCATGCACAGAGGAGTGACAGAGGTGCAGGAAGAGGTCACAGCAGAGTAGGGGAGCATTGCAGCAGGATTCGCAGTGAGAGGTCTGAACTCTCAGTGTCAGCTAGTGGTCGTGTCTCGACCAGCACCCCAGCATCCATCATTGATTGGTTAATTCAGAAGAGGTTTCATCATCATCATCATCAGTAGAAGAGGGTTGCAGGTTGCCCGTGAGGCGGCAGCTGAGCAAGGTGGTAACATGGTTAGGAGTCAGCAAATTTGCAGCAGTGGGAAGTCTGGAGCCAAATGTGCCCGGGGTAGACCATCAGCTTCGCGGGAGTCTACCTGCCCGGGAGGTAGTGGAGCAGGGGATCCCGGAGTCCGCGGCAGTAGCAGTCAGTCAGTGCGGACTGTTAGGGGGAAAATCAGCTACTCTGCAGTGACGCAGTTTTTTGTCAAGCATCCGGAGGAAGTTAAGATGGCTATATGTAAGATATGTTGGCAGAAGGTGAGGCGTGGCCAGGGTCCCAATGTTGGCACCATGGCCCTGTGTCAACATATGCAGCGTCACCATAAAGCGGCCTGGGAGAACTGTGGCTCCGATGTGATGGTCCAGCCTGCTGAAGCAACCACTGCATCACCCAGTGGCACGCCACTCCCTGTTTCAGGCAGCTTCTGTTGGTTCAGATGCTCCTGCTCCTCCTACTTCTTGTCATTCTAGCCGCAATCCATCACTGACGCAATTTCCAAAAGACAGCAGCCTGCGTCCACTCATCCAATGGCGCAGGAGGCAGAGTCAGACATTGTTGCAGGACCAACGGCGTGAGATTGTGGTGGCGGAAGTGGTGTGACCTGTCCAAGTTGCTGGTGCTGCAGTCCCTCCCTTTTCAAGTGGTGGACTCTGCACCTTTCAGAGAACTGATGGCTTGTGCCGAGCCGAGGAGGAGAATCCCAAACCGTAATTTCCTATAAAAAATGGCTTTACCAGCCCTGCACAAATATGTAGAACAGAAGGTGGCCCAGTCCATGAGTCTGTTGGTGTGTACCAAACTGCATGGCAGCGCCAACATTTGGAGCTGTAATTACAGACAGGGACAATACATGTCCTTTACGGACCACTGGGTGAATGTGGTTCATGCACAGCCACACCAGCAACTTAGCAAGGTCACACCACTTCCGCCACCACAATCTCACACCGTTGGTCCTGCGACAATGTCTGACTCAGCCTCCTCCTCCTCCACCATGTCCCCAGCCTCCACTGCATGGACAAGTCAAAGTGCCCCTCTAGCATACCAAGTGTGCAGGGCACGGCGGTGTGACGCTGTTCTTCACCTGGTTTGCCTTGGCGAATGGAGTCACACAGGGGAGAACTGCTCAAAGTGATTTGTCAAGAAATCAAAGCATGGCTTTCTCCGCGACAACTGAAAATGGGAACCATGGTGACTTACAATGGGAAGAACATCTTGTCTGCAATGCGTCACGGAAGCCTGAGCCATGCGCCCTGCATGGCACACGTGTTCAACCTGGTTGTCATGCGATTCCTAAAGTGTTCCACACATCTGCAAGACATCCTAACAATGGCCAGGAAACTTTGCATGCACTTCAGCCACTCGTCAGAACGGCATCCCCCAACATAGTCTGATATGCGACATTTCAACCTGCTGGAGTTCCGCCCTCCATATGTTGGACACACCATATGAACAGAGAAAGGTCATTAACGATTACTTGATGATCCAAGTGGATAGGGGTATTCCCCTGTGTTACTTCAATGTCAACCAGTGGCAGCTCATACGTGACACCTGCCATTTGCTCAGGCCCTCTGAGGAAGCCACATTATTTGTCAGTCGCCATGATTACGGGATGAACGACATAATTCCACTGCTTCATTTCCTACAACAGATGGTGGAAACAATGGCTGGTCAGAGCACTGGAGTTGTGGAGCCTACATCTCATGGCCACATGAGCCCTGTGGGGGCTGAACTACAAGAGGAGGGGGAGGGGTAGAGGGACAGTGGAGCACAAGTACTGTGTAGCGAAATGGATGGTTTTTCTAGTCATCTGACAGGAGAGGAGGAGCAGCCAGAGGAACAACAGGGTGATGAGGAAGACAAGATAGAGGACCTAGACACACCGTGGCAGTATGCAGTGGAGATGTAGGCAGGTAGTCCCTCCGGGTCACTTGCACAAAGGGCATGATGCATGCTTACTTGCTTTTATAGAGACTGCCATTCGGCAGTGGGATGACTTCTGGCTCTCCACCTTGTTGGACCCTCACTACCAGCACAAAATGGGGGCCTTTTTTACACCCACTGAGAGGGCGGACAAACTGACCTACTACAGAGACATCCTACTTAGCCAGTTGGCTGATGAGTATCTGCACCATCATCAATCCTCTCGCAGGTCTGACTGGGGGGCCCTCTGTGCTCACGTTCAACTGCCATGGCTGCTGAGCAAGGTTTTGGTGGCAGAAGCAGTACCAGCTCCATCAACAGTAGCAGCAGCAGCCTGAGTCTACAGTCGCTGATGGGTAGCTTTCTTCACCCGCATAGCGAAGCAACTGATCATCAGCAGCAGGTAGACCTGAACCAGCTGGTGGTGGCATACTTGGGCATGACCCTGCCAACCCACATTAAAGATCTGCTGGACTGGGCAGCCAAACTGGATTTGTGGCCAAAACTAGCAGAGTTTGCCCTGGAAAAGCTGCCCTGCCCGGCCAGTAGTGTAGCATCAGAGCGGGTGTTTAGTGCGGCAGGGGCCTTAGTAACCCCAAGGAGAACTCGCCTGTCCACCAAAAATGTGGAGAGACTGACCTTTTGTCAAGATGAATCAGGCTTGGATCAGCCAGGATTTCCACCCACCAATGCCTGATGCACCAGATTAGATTATCCATGGTAGCCACACCTACACTTTGACAAAAGTGACAAAAGAGACCAGTTTCTTCTGCCTACCTGCCTCAGCTACTATTCTGATCAGTCATTGTGCTGCTCTGACAAATTTGCCCATCACTAGCCGCCACCTACTGCGTTGAACACTCTCTCTAATGGTACACTGGAGGGTGGACAAGGCAGATTACTTGTGGAAAACTGGCCAATGGTCTAATCTTGTGACCCAGAAGTCTATGAGTCTGGCCTCTATGTGACTGTCTGAGAAATGTCACAGCTTAGGTATGCATAAAACTGGTTGTTCAGGTGGTGGTGTACATCCTTTTGGTGACTATTCCTGTCAGGTTGGAATACCGAATGTAAAAACTTCTTCTTTGTGTTCTGAAGATTCTGCTGCTCCTGAGTCATGCAGAAGTGGAGTGTTGAGTTAGCATATAACGAAAAGTGAACCTCTTTTTAGCAGGTGTTTGCTTTTGGAAAGCTGTGCCAAGCTGGCTGTATAGCTTCTCCTTATAACTTATCTTCCTTCTCGATAGGTGAAAAAAGCATCCCATTCTGACTATATCCCGAGAGTATAAGGGTGTCCAGCAGTGGCGTACCAAGGGGGGGGGGGGGGGTGCGGCAGGGGGCGGTACGCCCCAGGTGCCACTCACAAGGGGGGTGCCAGGTGTGGACTGACCCACCGCCGCCACTGCTGAGGTCTGGGACACTCGTCCCAGATCCCCAGCAGACAGCGGTGCCTTCTTCTGTATGCGCGATACACGCACATACAGGAGAAGGCGTCCCCTCTGTCTGAGCCGCATCTGCAGCTTACACAGAGGAGACGTGACCTCCGCCCCCACGCAGCACGCAGTACAGGCACCGGTGACATCACTCATCGACGCCTTTACTGTGGAGGGGAGAAGACGCGGGCCCCTGCTGCTGAGGAGATCTCTGCGTAGGATACTCTGCATATACCTATGGGAAAGAGGGTGGGGGGTTACTCTGCATTTACCTATGGGGAAGAGGGGGGATGTTACTCTGCATATACCTATGGGGAAGAGGGGGGAGGGGGGGTGTTACTCTGCATATACCTATGGGGAGGAGGGGGGGGGGGTGTTACTCCGCATATACCTATAGGGAAGAGGGGGGGTTACTCTGCATACACCTATGGGGAAGAGGGGGGTTACTCTGCATATACCTATGGGGAAGAGGGGGGTTACTCTGCATATACCTATGGGGAAGAGGAGGGGGTTACTCTGCATATACCTATGGAGAAGGGGGGGGGTTACTCTGCATATACCTATGGGGAAGAGGGGGGGTAACTCTGCATATACCTATCTGGAAGATGGGGGGGGTGGGTTACTCTGCATATACCTATGGGGAAGAGGGGGGTTACTCTGCATATACCTATGGGGAAGAGGGGGGGTTACTCTGCATATACCTATGGGGAAAAGGGGGGGTTACTCTGCATATACATATGGGGAAGATGGGGGGGTTACTCTGCATATACCTATGGGGAAAAGGGGAGGTGGGTTTACTCTGCATATACCTATGGGGAAGAGGGGGGTTACTCTGCATATACCTATGGGGAAGAGGGGGGGTTACTCTGCATATACCTATGGGGAAAAGGGGGGTTACTCTGCATGTACATATGGGGAAGATGGGGGGGTAACTCTGCATATACCTATGGGGAAAAGGGGAGGTGGGTTTACTCTGTATATACCTATGGGGAAGAGGGGGGGTTACTCTGCATATACCTATGGGGAAGAGGGGGTTACTCTGCATATACCTATGGGGAAGAGGGGGGGTTACACTGCATATACCTATGGGGAAGATGGGGGGTTACTCTGCATATACCTATGGGGAAGAGGGGGGGTTACTCTGCATGTACCTATGGGGAAGAGGGGGGTAACTCTGCATATACCTATGGAGAAGAGAGGGGGTTACTCTGCATATACCTATGGGGAAGAGGGGGGGTTACTCTGCATATACCTATGGGGAAGAGGGGGGGTTACTCTGCATATACCTATGGGGAAGAGGGGGGGTTACTCTGCATATACCTGGGGGGTTACTCTGCTAGAGATATACCTGGGGGGTTACTCTGCATATACCTATGGGGAAGATGGGGGGGGTTACTCTGCATATACCTATGGGGAAGAGGGGGGTTACTCTGCATATACCTATGGGGAAGAGGGGGGGTTACTCTGCATATACCTATGGGGAAAAGGGGGGGTTACTCTGCATATACATATGGGGAAGATGGGGGGGTAACTCTGCATATACCTATGGGGAAAAGGGGAGGTGGGTTTACTCTGTATATACCTATGGGGAAGAGGGGGGGTTACTCTGCATATACCTATGGGGAAGAGGGGGGTTACTCTGCATATACCTATGGGGAAGAGGGGGGGTTACACTGCATATACCTATGGGGAAGATGGGGGGTTACTATGCATATACCTATGGGGAAGAGGGGGGGTTACTCTGCATGTACCTATGGGGAAGAGGGGGGTAACTCTGCATATACCTATGGAGAAGAGAGGGGGTTACTCTGCATATACCTATGGGGTAGAGGGGGGGTTACTCTGCATATACCTATGGGGAAGAGGGGGGGTTACTCTGCATATACCTATGGGGAAGAGGGGGGGTTACTCTGCATATACCTGGGGGGTTACTCTGCTAGAGATATACCTGGGGGGTTACTCTGCATATACCTATGGGGAAGATGGGGGGGTTACTCTGCATATACCTATGGGGAAGAGGGGGGTTACTCTGCATATACCTATGGGGAAGAGGGGGGGGTTACTCTGCATGTACCTATGGGGGAGAGGGGGGGTTACTCTGCATATACATATGGGGAAGAGGGGGGGTTACTCTGCATATACCTATGGGGAAGAGGGGGGGGGTTACTCTGCATATACCTATGGGGAAGATGGGGGGGTTACTCTGCATATACCTATGGGAATAAGGGGGGGGTTACTCTGCATATACCTATGGGGTAGAGGGGGCAGTTACTCTGCATATACATATGGGGAAGATGAGGGGGGGTTACTCTGCATATACCTATGGGGAAAAGGGGGAGGGGGGGTTTACTCTACATATACCTGGGGGGGATTACTCTGCATATACCTATGGGGAAGAGGGGGGGTTACTCTGCATATACCTTTGGGGAAGAGGGTGGATATTCTGCATATACCTATGGGGTAGAGGGGGCGGTTACACTGCATATACATATGGGGAAGATGGGGGGTTACTCTGCATATACCTATGGTGGGGTTACTCTGCATATACCTATGGGGTAGAGGGGGGGTTACTCTGCATATACCTGGGGGGAGTTACTCTGCATATACCTACGGGGAAGAGGGGGGGGTTACTCTGCATATACATATGGGGAATATGGGGGAGGTTACTCGTCATATACCTATGGGGAAGAGGGGTGTTACTTTGCATATACCTATGGGGAAGAGGGGGGGGGGTTACTCTGCATATACCTATGGGGAAGAGGGGGGTTACTCTGCATGTACCTATGGGGAAGGGGGGGTACTCAGTATATACCTATGGGGAAGAGGGGAGAGTTACTCTGCATATACCTATGGGGAAGGGGGGGAAACTCTGCATATACCTATGGGGAAGGGGGGGGGGTACTCAGTATATACCTATGGGGAAGAGGGGGGAGTTACTCTGCATATACCTATGGGGAAGGGGGGGAAACTCTGCATATACCTATGGGGAGGAGGGGGGGTTACTCTGCATATACATATGGGGAAGATCGGGGGGGTTACTCTGCATATACCTATGGGGAAAAGGGGGGGGTTACTCTACATACACCTGGGGGGGTTACTCTGCATATAACTATGGGGAAGAGGGGAGGTTACTCTGCATAAACCTGGGGGGGGGGGGGGGTTACTCTACATATACCTGTGGGGAAAAAGGGGGAAAGAGGGTTTACTCTGCATATACCTGGGGGGGGGTGTTAATCTGTATATACCTATGGGGAAGAGGGGGGTTACTCTGCATAAACCTATGGGGTAGAGGGGGTGGGTTACTCTGCATATACCTATGGGGAAGAAGGGGGGGGTTACTCTGCATGTACCTATGGGGAAGAGGGGGGGGTGTAGCTCTGTATATACCTATGGGAAAGAGTGGGGGATATAACTGCATATACCTATGGGAAAGAAGGGGTGGGGGAAACTGCATATACCTTTGGGAAAGAAGGGGTGGGGGAAACTGCATATACCTATGGGAAAGAGGGCGGGTGGTGTAACTACATATACCTATGGGAAGGAGGGGGGAGGGGGGTTACTCTGCATATACCTATGGCGAAGAGGGGGTGTAACTCTGCATATACCTATGGGGAAGAGGGGGGTAACTCTGCATATACCTATGGGGAAGAGGGGGGGATATAACTGCATATACCTATGGGAAAGAAGGGGTGGGGGTAACTGCATATACCTATGGGAAAGAGGGCGGGTGGTGTAACTACATATACCTATGGGAAGGAGGGGGAGGGGGGTTACTCTGCATATACCTATGGGGAAGAGGGGGTGTAACTCTGCATATACCTATGGGGAAGAGGGGGGTGTAACTCTGCATATACCCATAGGAAAGAGGGGGATGTAACTGCACATACCTATGGGAAAGAGGGGGGGGGGGTAACTGCATATACCTATGGGAAAGATGGGGGGTGTAACTGCATATACTTATGGGAAAGGGGGCAGGGTAACACTGCATACACCTATGGGAAAGGGGGATGGTGTACCTGCTTATACCTTTGGGAAAGGGGGGTAACTCTGCCTATTCCTATGGGGAAAGGGGAGGAAAGGGGCGGTGGGGTAACTCTGCCTTTACCAATGGGGAATGGGGAAGATGGGGGGTGGTAACTCTGCCTATACCAATGGGGAAGAGGGGGGGGGAACTCTGCCTATACCTATGGGGAAAGGAGGAGGGGGGTGTAATTTTGCCTATACTTACGAGGAAAGGGGGCGGAGGACTCTGCTGCCTATACCTAAAGAGAAAGGGGAGTTAACTCTGTTCCTATACCTATGGGGAAGGGTGGGGGGCTAACTCTGCTGCCTATACCTACAGGGAAGGGGAGGGGTTAACTCTGCTGCCTATACCTACAGGGAAGGGGGAGCTACCCAACTTTATACCTGGATGCCTAACTACTTACCTACTTACCCAGCTACCTAACTATGTACATACCTGGCCTTCATACATGGCTGCCTAACTACCTAGCTAGCCCCCTACCTTCCTAACATGTCACCTACCTACATACTTGGATTACTGATCTACCTACCTAGTTACCTATTTACCTGGCTACCTACCTACATGCCCTTCTACTGTGCAGGACACCAAGGAGGGCATTATTACAGTCTGTGGGTCTATAGATGGAAAGATTGTAGAGGAGGAGAGAGCACTGGAAAAATGCAGAGTCTGACATGTTTTTCCTACAGATGTTAAGAGATCCACATGGCGGTCTTATCCGGACGGAGAAGAAAAGGAAAGAGGACGCTGCTGATCAGAAAAGACGTAATTGTAAGTCCCAAAATGTAACTTTAATTGCTTATATGGTATACGCATCCTGTGTACAGCTGATATCTACCACCATATGGTCCTGTATATAATCACTTATATTGTATACAGATCCTTTATAGTATACTGGTCTGTGTATAGTACTTTTATTCAGTACAGCATGGTGGTATTATCCAGTTATTGTGTGGTGGTATATAGTTACTCCTTGTATACCAGTATTATTGGTCATGGAAATTTGCCTACGTTAAAGTGTTTCTTACACATATAAATTTTAGTTTATTGTGTGTGTGGGATTTGGCTGGAATAGGGGCGTGGCAGAAGATTGACAAGCTGCAGAGCCTTGCAAGGGCCCTTGCTTTTTTTTGGTCCGAGGGCCCCGAGTGTTGTCAGTCCGTCCCTGGGGGGGGAGGGTAATTAAGGGGGGGAGGAGGGGGTGTAATTAAAGGGGGGAAGGGTGGAGGGTGTAATTAAGGGGGGGTGGGGTGTAATTAAAGGGGTGGTGCGGGTGGGGGGTACCTAATAAAGGGTCCGCCCCGGCTGCCAAATGCTCTAGGTACGCCCCTGGTGTCCAGTACTCATCTTTTTCTTTTAGGCACACAAAACGCTTGTCAGTGCACAAGAAAGCATACAGCTCGCCATCCTTTCCAGCTTTTTCAAGGGTCTGGCTGGTTCCACCTCTGTCACCTCGTGTAGGTCCCACATCCCCAATAGTGTTAAGCAGCATGGGCCATATTTGAATTTGCGATATTTCGCGAATATATGGACGAATATTCGTCATATATTCGCTAAATTCGCATATTCGTAATATTCGCATTATATTTTCGCATATTCTCATATTGGCATTTTCGAAAGTTCACATATGCGAAAATTTGCATATGCTAAAATTAGCATAAACGAAACTTCTCATGTGCCAAAATTAGCATATGCGTAAATTTGCATAAGTGAAAATTTGCATATGCAAATTTTCCCATGTGCGAAAATTCGTACGCCAGTCTCACACAGTAGTATTAGAGCCTTCTTTAGACCACACAAGCTGGAAGCAGAGAGGGATGATCACTGTGATGTGTACTGTGGGAAAAAAAAAAAAACAATATTCGTAATTACGAATATTTAGTGCTATATTCGCGAATATTCGCGAATTCGCGAATATGCGATATTCGCGAATAAAATTTGCATTGCGAATTTTCGCAAGCAACACTAATCCCCAATTCCTTCAATAGATTTAATCTATAAATCCTCCTCAGGTCCCAATTTCTCATCCTCTTCTTCAAGAACATCCATACTGCTGCCAGCCAGATGTTAGCCTCCTCCACCTCTCCTTGCTCAATCATCACCCTGAGCATTTGCTCCAAAAGTAATATCAGTGGAATTACATCATAAATTTCAAAGGCCTAAGCATGCGACAGGTGTCTCTTATTAGCTACTAATGACTGAGCTGAAAGTCACACTGGCATCAATACCTGTCTGCTTGCTGCATTAGGCAGTCTGCCACTGCTTTGTGCTGCTTGTACAGGTGATTCAAAATGCATAATGTTGAGTTCAGCACCACCTGTGATGGGCAACTTCATTCATTGCCCAAAGGCCATGCAGTCAACAAAATGGTACGGTAGTGCCTGCACAACCAACCACTTGGGGAGCAAAGACAAAGATGATGGAACAAATTTTGTAGGAAGGACATTTCCACTGTGCCATGTAACTGTAGACCATGAGAAATCTACTGACATCTGGCTCAATGTCATCTCGTCAGACTAGTTCTCCTCCTGAGATGACCAAGAACATGCCAACCAGTCCACAATGACAGTATTAGTCTCTGAAACAATATAACCACTCAAAGAGATTGCTTGCTGATGCTATTGCTACTACTACCACCAGGCTCTTGACCGCTGCTGCTACCTGTATTGGGCCTGGGCAAATCAAATGGGTGTGTCCACAGTGCTGGTACTGCCACCAACATACTTACTGTCAGAGGACATGCCTGATGCATTGGAGATGCCACGAAAACACATTGCATTATGGGTAATAAATCCTTTTAGTCTGTGAAGAGTCCCAGCACCTTACCTGATCCTGACGTTCACTTGGAGGTGTGTTTATTGGATCTGCTGTTTGCCATGTCAGGAGAGGCTGCAGGGTCTCGTTTGCTTCTTTGATCTACGCTGATACGATAGTTGGTGAGCAGCAGTTATCTCTGGTTTATAATATTTGGGCTTCAAACATTATCATACTACGGAGCGCTTGTTCCCTCTGTTTTAGTTGTCATGGCAGGTATGCTCTTTCCGCTACCACGTCCTTTGCCAACCATTCCTTTATTAGACATTTTTTTTTATCGAAACAGATTTGGCAGTTATTTTTATGTTTTTGGGTTTATTTATCAATCACCAAGTCAAGTGCCAGAGAAACTGACAACCAGCTTTCACTCTTCCCGCTAGAAATGCTGTTTTTTTGTTAAACCCATCTAGAAATGCTCTATATTTGGTTAAACAGGTAACAAGGTATAAGACTGTTTTTTTCTGGCAGTTTTTGAGCCAAAGTCAGAAGTGGATCCATAAGGGAGGAGAAGTGTAAGTTCTTCCTTTATATGTCCTATTACTTTTGAATACACTTCTGGCTTTGGCTCAAAAACTGCAGTGGCAGTTTTCCAAAAACTGCCAGAAAAAAACAAAAAAAACAAGTGGAAACTTAGCCTAAAAGCCTTATTCAACTTTGACTCTCACTGATGGTAATGCAGTTTTTTTGTGAAACCCAGCTAGGAATGCTCTGTTTTTAATTTTTTTTAATTTTTATTTTTTCAAAGCCAGAAAATACAAATAACATGGTGTAAAAGGCTTATTTAACTTCTAGCTGCAAAATATGCTAGACTATACTGACCATCTTCTCAGTATTTCTTTTTCCTCATCCTGTGCTGAAATGGCACCCAAACTCATGTTTTCCTCACCCCTTCTCCTAAAATAGTGCCATTGCTCCATTTACCGATCCTCATTTTAGCCAAAGTTCGGAACGAGACCGGGTTCTATGGGCATCTTTAGTGCAGATTAATCAGCAGTAACAAGCAATTCCTTTCAGTCATCATGGACCTTCATTGGGACATGTATGTTATCCACTCAATTTGTTTTATTTAGAACCATCATAGAACTTCCAATCCTAAATGCATAAAATGATCACAGTCCACAGCCAGAAGGGAATGCTTATTAATTTTTTACATGCTGTTGTAGAAACATATTAGAGTCTACTAAGGCATGGTTGAGAAGATACGTTAATCCATTTTACTTCATTGATGCCAGCAATGATAAAGTAGACTCTACTTACATGACTGGGAACCTTGCCTTACTCCGACACCTGCTTTCATTTTATATGGTTCAGACAGATGCACACAGCTTGCCACTAATGCCATGAAGCGAAATAACTAAGGAAAGTACCTAGTCTTAATGTCTGTGTGTTTGATACTGATGCCTCCATCTGTGTTCTCAATGATACTTGCTCAATGTTTAAAAAGGTAGAGGACATTTTATTACCTATAATGGAGGGGTATCGTAAAACCTTAGCGGTGAAAAACTTCACCAACTCCATAATAAGATGGCATTCAATTGTAGGGGGAAGCTTCTGCCAAAATATTATGGATAACAACCATGTGGTTGCATTTACTTCTTGACTATATCATGTAACTTGTATATTCCTGGTCTTTAGGATAGAATTACAATGCAGTAAAAACCCTCCCAAAGTTTGCTTTTGTAGAGTTTTTACTGACCACACCTGTTCTAAACAGATTTCTGCATGACAGATTTCAATTCCTTCTCCTTTGAATTTTTCCCTCTATATATACCTATACTGTCTAATATTCTTGTGCAATTTACATTAATACTGCACATCAGTGCCCAAATAACACTGTCAAACAATGCCTGCACAATTGAATACTGCCCATCAGTGCCCAAATAACGCCCTCATCTGATGCCCAAATAATACAGTAACCAGATAATACTACCACTGCTCTATATTCCCCACATAATACAATACATTGATCCCCCGACCTACGATGACTCCGACATACGATAATTTCAACATACAATGGCTTCTCAGAGGCCATCTCATGTTGAAGGCAGCATCAACATAAGATGCTTTTGTATGTTGGGGCCATCACATAAACGGCTATCCAGCAGTGCAGACTGCTTCAGCTGCTGCCGGATAGCCATTAATGTGCCCTGTGTGGTCCGGTGAGTGTCACTCACCTGTCCTCGACATTCCGGACCGTCCTCTTCGGGCTCCGCTGCATGGTTGTCACTCTCCGTCGACATCATGTTGCCACGCATGCCGTCCCATCATCCAATAGGAGCATCGTGCGTAGCGACGTGATTATGGCAATGGAGAGCGACGATCCAGGGCAGCGGTGAAGGTCTGGAGCGGCAGGGAACCCCAGAGACGTGATGGAGGCGATTAAGAGCGACAATCCTGGGCAGCGGTGACGGTCTGGAGTGGTGGAGACAAGTGAGTATAACTTTCTATATTACTATTGCACGTATCCTTCAACATACGATGGATTCAAGTAACGATGGTTCATTTGGAACGAATTACCATCTTATGTTGAGGGATCACTGTACTGCCAATTGTTACGCCTAGCGCTCCGGGTCCCCGCTCCTCCCCGGAGCGCTCACGGCGTCTCTTTCCCTGCAGCTCCCCGGTCAGTCCCGCTGACCGGGAGCGCTGCTCTCTCATGGCCGTTGGGGATGCGATTCGCACAGCGGGACGCGCCCGCTCGCGAATCGCATCCCAGGTCACTTACCCGTTCCCGTCTCCTGCGGTCATGTGCTGGCGCGCGCGGCTCCGCTCTCTAGGGCGCGCGCGCGCCAGCTCCCTGAGACTTAAAGGGCCAGTGCACCAATGATTGGTGCCTGGCCCAATTAGCTTAATTGGTTCCCACCTGTTCCCTCCTTATATCTAGTCTCCTCCCTTGCACTCCCTTGCCGGATCTTGTTGCCTTAGTGCCAGTGAAAGCGTTCCTTGTGTGTTCCTTGCCTGTGTTTCCAGACCTTCTGCCGTTGCCCCTGACTACGATCCTTGCTGCCTGCCCCGACCTTCTGCTACGTCCGACCTTGCTTCTGCCTACTCCCTTGTACCGCGCCTATCTTCAGCAGCCAGAGAGGTGAGCCGTTGCTAGTGGATACGACCTGGTCACTACCGCCGCAGCAAGACCATCCCGCTTTGCGGCGGGCTCTGGTGAAAACCAGTAGTGGCTTAGAACCGGTCCACTAGCACGGTCCACGCCAATCCCTCTCTGGCACAGAGGGTCCACTACCTGCCAGCCGGCATCGTGACAGTAGATCCGGCCATGGATCCCGCTGAAGTTCCTCTGCCAGTTGTCGCTGACCTCACCACGGTGGTCGCCCAGCAGTCACAACAGATAGCGCAACAAGGCCAACAGCTGTCTCAACTGACCGTTATGCTACAACAGTTGCTACCACAGCTTCAGCAGTCATCTCCTCCGCCAGCTCCTGCACCTCCTCCGCAGCGAGTGGCCGCTCCTGGGATACGCTTATCCTTGCCGGATAAATTTGATGGGGACTCTAAGTTTTGCCGTGGCTTTCTTTCCCAATGTTCCCTGCATCTGGAGATGATGTCGGACCTGTTTCCCACTGAAAGGTCTAAGGTGGCTTTCGTAGTCAGTCTTCTGTCTGGAAAAGCCCTGTCATGGGCCACACCGCTCTGGGACCGTGATGACCCCGTCACTGCCTCTGTACACTCCTTCTTCTCGGAAATTCGAAGTGTCTTTGAGGAACCTGCCCGAGCCTCTTCTGCTGAGACTGCCCTGCTGAACCTGGTCCAGGGTAATTCCTCCGTTGGCGAGTACGCCATACAATTCCGTACTCTTGCTTCTGAACTTTCCTGGAATAATGAGGCTCTCTGCGCGACCTTTAAAAAAGGCCTATCCAGCAACATTAAAGATGTTCTGGCCGCACGAGAGACTCCTGCTAGCCTGCATGAACTCATTCATCTAGCCACTCGCATTGACATGCGTTTTTCTGAGAGGCATCAAGAGCTCCGCCAGGAAAAAGACTTAGATCTCTGGCCACCTCTCCCACAGTCTCCACTGCAATCTGCGCCTAGGCCTCCCGCCGAGGAGGCCATGCAAGTGGATCGGTCTCGCCTGACCCTGGAAGAGAGGAATCGCCGTAAGGAAGAGAATCTTTGTTTGTACTGTGCCAGTACTGAACATTTTCTGGTGGATTGCCCAATCCGTCCTCCACGTCTGGGAAACGCACGCTCACACTCAGCTCTCGTGGGTGTGGCGTCTCTTGATGCCAAGTCGGCTTCTCCACGTCTCACGGTACCTGTTCGGATTTCCACTTCAGCCAGCTCTCCCCTCTCAGCCGTGGCCTGTCTGGACTCTGGAGCTTCTGGAAATTTTATTCGGGAGTCCTTTGTGAATAAATTCCATATTCCGGTGACCCGTCTTGTCAAGCCACTCCGCATCTCCGCGGTCAACGGAGCCAGGTTGGACTGTACCATACGTTTCCGCACGGAGCCCCTTCTTATGAGCATCGGATCTCACCACGAGAGGATTGAACTTTTGGTCCTCCCCAATTGCACCTCGGAAATTCTCCTTGGACTTCCCTGGCTTCAACTTCATTCCCCAACCCTGGATTGGTCCACTGGGGAGATCAAGAGTTGGGGGTCCTCTTGTTCCAAGAACTGTCTAAAACCGGTTCCCAGTAACCCTTGCCGTAACTCTGTGGTTCCTCCTGTATCTGGTCCCCCTAAGGTCATTAAGGACTCTGCCTGCCACAGGAAATGCCCCTCCCCCCCTCCCAGTTCCATCAGGCAAGCTTCTGTGTCCCCTCATGGCCCTCCTCCTGGTGTCACACTGCCCCGTGCCAGGTCCCGCCCTCTGCCCTCTCTCCCCATTCCTACTCCTGCGGTTCTGCCTGCCGTTGAGGAATCCCTCCATCCTTTCCCGGTGTCCTCATCCCAGGGGAGGCAGTTACCCGATAAAGAGAAGGGGAGACCTAAGGGGGGGGGTACTGTTACGCCTAGCGCTCCGGGTCCCCGCTCCTCCCCGGAGCGCTCACGGCGTCTCTTTCCCTGCAGCTCCCCGGTCAGTCCCGCTGACCGGGAGCGCTGCTCTCTCATGGCCGTTGGGGATGCGATTCGCACAGCGGGACGCGCCCGCTCGCGAATCGCATCCCAGGTCACTTACCCGTTCCCGTCTCCTGCGGTCATGTGCTGGCGCGCGCGGCTCCGCTCTCTAGGGCGCGCGCGCGCCAGCTCCCTGAGACTTAAAGGGCCAGTGCACCAATGATTGGTGCCTGGCCCAATTAGCTTAATTGGTTCCCACCTGTTCCCTCCTTATATCTAGTCTCCTCCCTTGCACTCCCTTGCCGGATCTTGTTGCCCTAGAGCCTAGTGAAAGCGTTTTTGTGTGTTTATACCCTGTGTACCAGAACTTTGCTATCTCCCCTGACTACGAACCTTGCCGCCTGCCCCCGACCTTCTGCTACGTCCGACTTTGCTTCTGCCTACTCCCTTGTACCTCGCCTATCTTCAGTATCTTCAGCAGCCAGAGAGGTGAGCCGTTGCTAGTGGATACGACCTGGTCACTACCGCCGCAGCAAGACCATCCCGCTTTGCGGCGGGCTCTGGTGAAAACCAGTAGTGTCTTAGAACCGGTCCACTAGCACGGTCCTCGCTATCCCTCTCTGGCACAGAGGATCCACTACCTGCCAGCCGGCATCGTGACACCAATCCATGCAAAAATAAAATTGCCATTCGGTGCCCAAGGAATGCTAACATACAATGCCTTAACAGGGATAGTCAATGCTTAACCACTTAGGACCTAGGGCGTACAGGTACACCCTGACGCCCTGGTACTTAACGCCCGTGGGATCAAACCCCCCCCCCCCATGGAAAATCGCCGGCCAATTCAGAACGGCTCAATCGGGTCTCTGTTGGGGGTCTTTTTCTCCTTCTGTTGGGGTCTACACCAGCATGTTAGTGTAAAAAAAATTCAATTTTTTACACTAACATGCTGGTGTTGGCCAATGCTTTTAATTTTCGCAAGTGGTGAAAGGAAAAAAAAAGACCCCCAAAATTTGTAACGAAATGCCCCATATGTCGGTGTAAAATGCTCTGCGGGCACACAACAAGGCTCAGAAGAGAAAGCGCACCATGTACATTTGAGGCCTAAACCGGTGATTTGCAAAGAGGTGGCTGATTTGGAAACTACACCCCTCACAGAATGTAACAAGGGGTATAGTGAGCCTTAACACCCCACAGGTGTTTGACGAATTTTGGTTAAAGTTGGATGTGAAAATGAAAATAATAATAATAATAATTTTCACTAAAATGTTGGTGTTACCCTAAATGTTTCATTTTCACAAGGGAGAATAGGAAAAAAGCCACTTGTGAGTAAGAACATAACCCATATGTGGATGTAAAATGCTCTGCGGGTGAATTACAATGCTAAAAAAAAAAATCATTTACACATCCAACTTTAACGAAAAGTCGTCAAAAACCTGTGTGGTGTTAAGGCTCACTGTACCCCATGTTTCGTTCATTGAGGGGTGTAGTTTCCAAAATAGTATTGCATGTGTTTTTTTTTAGCACCATAGGGGCTTCCTAAATGCGACATGCCCCCCCAAAACCATTTCAGCGCAAAATTTGCTTTCCAAAAGCCAAATGTGACTCCTTCTCTTCTGAGCATTGTAGTGTGCCAGCAGAAAACTTGACGTCCACACATGGGGTATTTCCATACTCAGAAGAGATGGGGTTACAAATGTTGGGGGTCATTTTCTCCTATTACCCCTTGTAAAAATAAAAATTTTGGGGGAAAACTGGCATTTTAATAAAAAAATAATAATTTACACCTCCAGCTTTAACGAAAAGTTGTCAAACACCTGTGGGGTTTTAAGGCTCACTCTACCCCTTGTTACATTCCTTGAGGGGTGTAGTTTGCAAAATGGTATGCCATGTAGTTTTTTTTTTGCTGTTCTGGCACCATAGGGGCTTCTTAAATGTGACATGCCCCCCAAAAACCATTTCAGAAAAACTCACTCTCCAAAATCCCACTATCTCTCCTTCTCTTCTGAGCCCTCTAGTACACCCACAGAGCACTTGACATACACACATGAAGTATTTCCTTACAATTTTTAGGAAGATTTCTCTCCTGTTACCCCTTGTAAAAATTCAAGAACATACGAGTGAAAAAAATGAAGATTTTGAATTTTCTCCTTCAATTTTCTACTATTCACCTGCTATTTCACCTAAAGGGTTAACAAACCTTTTGAATGTCTTTTTGAATACTTTTAGGGGTGCAGTTTTTATAATGGGGTTATTTATGGGGTATTTCTAATATAAAGGCCCTTCAAATCTAATTCAAACCTGAACTGGTCCCTGAAAAATTTCGAGTTAGAAAATTTTGAGAAAATTGGAAAATTGCTGCTTAACTTTGAAGCCCTCTGATGTCTTCCAAAAGTAAAAACATGTCAACTTTATGATGCAAACATAAAGTAGACATATTGTATATGTGAATCAATCTATAATTTATTTGGAATATCCATTTTCTTTATAAGCAAAGATCTTCATAGTAAAAAAAAAATGCTAAATTTTCAATTTTTTCATCAAATTTTTTAAGTTTTCACCAAGAAATGATGCAAGTATCAACAAAATTTTACCACTAACATAGTAGAATATGTCACAAAAAATATTCTCAGAATCAGAATAAAAAGTAAAAGCATCCCAGAGTTATTAATGCTTAACCACTTAAGGACCTAGGGCATATGGATGCGCTTTGACATCCTGGTACTTAAGGACCCAGGGCGTATCCATACGCCCGTGGGAATTTCGGTCCCCGCCGCGCGCTGGGTGGGGACCGGACTGGGGTGACTGCTGATATCAATCAGCAGGCACCCCGTGCAAATGCCCAGGGGGGGGGGGGTCATCAGACCCCCCCTGTCGGCGATCGGCGCAAATCGCAAGTGAATTCACACTTGCGATTTGCACCGATACCGGGTCATACGGGTCTATGCTGACCCGGTGACCCGGAATATACGGGGGATCTCGGTTGTCTAAGACACCCACGATCCCCCTGAAGGCATAGGAGTGAGGTGGCAGAGGTGCCACCCCTCCTATCCCTGCTATTGGTCTGCTATTGATTGTCAGAGGTGAAGACCAATAGCAGATCGGGGGCGGGGGGGTTAACTTTCGTTTTCCCCGTCCTGCCCACCCACAATAGGCGGGGCAGAACGGGGAAATGAAGGGGACCGAGTGCCGACGTTCACTTACCGATCCGGAGGCTGCGGCGACGATGATTGGCGGGTGGCGTGACGTGCGTCAGAAGAGGACGGCTCCCGGGATCCTACGGAAGCCGGTAAATTGATCTGGAGGGCTACAGTCTGAGACTGTGGTCTATAAACTCTAGCCCTCCAGATGTTGCAAAACTACAACTCCCAGCATGCCCAGACAGCTGTTTGGGCATGCTGGAATATGTAGTTTTGCAACAGCTGGAGGGCTGCAGTTTGAGACCACTATACAGTGGTCTCTAAACTATATCCCTCCATATCTTGCAAAACTACAACTCCTAGCATGCCCACATAGCTGTTTGCTGTCTGGGCATGCTGGGATTTGTAGTTTTGCAACATCTGGAGGGTCACAGTTTGGAGATCACTGTGCACTGGTCTAAAAACTGTAACCCTCCAGATGTTGCAAAACTGCAAATCCCAGCATGCCCAGACAGCAAACAGCTGTCTCGACATGCTGAGAGTTGTAGTTGGGCATCTCCAGCTGTTGCATAACTACATCTCCCAGCATGCCCTTCAGTGATAAGTACATGCTGGGAGTTGCAGTTTTGCAACAGCTGGAGGCACACTGGTTGGAAAATACTGAGTTAGGTAACAGAACCTAACTGAAGGTTTTCCAACCAGTGTGCCTCCAGCTGTTGCAAAAGTACATCTCCGAGCATGCACGGTCTGTCAGTACATGCTGGGAGTTGTAGTTTGGAAACAGCTGGAGGTATGCCCCCCCCCCCCATGTGAATGTACAGGGGTACATTCACACGGACAGGTTTACAGTAAACTTCCTGCTTCAAGTTTGGGCTGCGGCAAATTTTTCGCCGCAGCGCAAACTCCTAGCGGGTAACTCACCGTAACCCGACAGTGCGAAAGTACCCTAAAAACAGTACACTACTCTAACACAAAATAAAGGGTAAAACACAACATATACACCCCCGTACACAGTTCCCCCCCCCCCCCAATAAAAATGAAAAATGTCTTGTACGGCAGTGTTTCCAAAACGAAGCCTCCAGCTGCTGCAAAACAACAACTCCCAGCATTTCTGGACAGCCACTGACTGTCCAGGCATGCTGGGAGTTTAGCAACAGCTGGAGGCACCCTGTTTGGGAATCACTGGCTTAGAATACCCCTATGTCCACTCCTATGCAATCCCTAATTTAGTCCTCAAATGCGCATGGTGCTCTCTCATTTCAGAGCCCTGTCGTATTTCAAGGAAACAGTTTAGGGTTACATATGGGTGTCAGGATCCGGACCTGAGTGCAGGGTATGCATGGGTAGTGGATCCCCTGTGTCAGGGAGGTGATGACGTGGGCCGTACCAATCGAACGGAGTCTAAGGGGTTACTGGTCTTCACCAGAGCCCGCCGCAAAGCAGGATGGATTTGCAGCGGCAGGTAACCCCCAGGTCGTTTCCCCTGGTAATGACTCAACCTCCCTGACAGGTGAGGCAGGCACGGTACAAAGGGATGAGAGAGAGGCGAGGTCGGACATAGCAGAAGGTCAGGGCTGGCGGCAGAGGTTCGTTGTCAATGGTAAAAGCAAGGTCAGGTACACAGGACTGGGAAACACAGGAAAGCTTTCTCAAGTGCATAAACAACAAGATCCGGCAGGGAATGGAAGGGGAAGCAGACTTTTAAGCACATGGAACAGATGGAGCTAATTAGACTGATTGGACCAGGCACCAATTAGCGGTGTTCTGGCCCTTTAAATCTTAGAGCTCCGGCACGCACGTGCCCTAGAGAGCGGGGCCGCGCACACCGGGACCCAGCAGGAGATCGGGACAGGTGAGTGGGACGGGATGCGATCCGCGGACGGGCACGTCCCACCAGGCGGATCGCATCCCCGCTGGGCACCACAGAGCTGCGTCTCCGGTCAGCGCTGCTGACCGGGGCGCTGCAGGGCAGAAGACGCCGCAAGCGCTCTGGAGGAGGAGGGGACTCGGCGTAACAATGGGGTATTACCGTACTTGGGAGAAATTGCACTACAAATTTTGGGGGACTTTTTCTCCTTTTACCCCTTTTGAAAAGGAAAAGTTGGGGGCTACACCAGCCTGTTAGTGTAAAAAATTAAAAAATTTTACACTATCATGCTGGTGTTGCCCCATACTTTTTATTTTCACAAGCAGTAAAAGGAAAAAAAGACCCCCAAATTCTCTAACGCAATTTCTCCTGAGTACCGAAATACCCCATATGTAAGCGTACAATGCTCTACGGACGCACAACAAAGCTCAGGAGTGAGAGCACACCATGTACATTTGAGGCCTAACACCCCACAGGTGTTTGACGAATTTTCATTAAAGTTGGATGGGAAAATGAAAAAAAAAAAAAATTTCACTAAAATGCTGGTGTTACCCAAAATTTTTCATTTTCACATGGGAAAATAGGAAAAAAGCCCCCAAAATTTGTAACCCCATCTCTTCTGAGTAAGAACATACCCCATATATGATTGTAAAGTGCTCTGCGGGCGAACTACAATGCTCAGAGAAGGAGCGCCATTGGGATTTTGAAGAGAAAATTTGTCCGTAATTGAAGGCTATGTGTGTTTACAAAGCCCCCATAGTGCCAGAACAAGGGACTCCCGGCACATGTGACCCCATTTTGGAAACTACACCCCTCATGTAATGTAATAAGAGGTACAGTGAGAATTTACGCCCCACAGGTGTCTGACAGATTTTTGGAACAGTGGTCCGTAAAAATGAAAAATTTATTTTCATTTGCACAGCCCACTGTTCCAAAGATCTGTCAAACGCCAGTGGGGTGTAAGTACTCACTGCACCCCTTATTAAATTCTGTGAGGGGTGTAGTTTCCAAAATGGGGTCACATGTGGGGGGTCCACTGTTCTGGCACCACGGGGGCTTTGTAAATGCACATGGCCCCTGACTACCATTCCAAACAAATTCTCTTTCCAAAAGTTCAATGGCGCTCCTCCTCTTCTGAGCATTGTAGTTCGCCAGCAGAGCACTTGACGTCCACACATGGGGTATTTCCATTCTCAGAAGAAATGGGGTTACAAATTTTGGGGGTCATTTTCTCCTATTACCCCTTGTAAAAATGTAAAATTTCAGGAAAAAACTGCATTTTAGTAAAAAAAAATTTTTTTTTCATTTACACATCCAACTTTAAGAAAAAGTCGTCAAACACTTGTGGGTTGGTAAGGCTCACTGTATGCCTTGTTACGTTCCTTGAGGGGTGTAGTTTCCAAAATAGTATGCCATGTGGGTATTTTTTGCTGTTCTGGCACCACAGGGGCTTCCTAAATGCGACATGCCCCCAAAAAAACATTTCAGCAAAAGTTGCTTTCAAAAAGCCAAATGTGGCTCCTTCTCTTCTGAGCATTGTAGTTCACCAGCAGAGCATTTTACGTCCTTACCCAGAAGAGATGTGGGTTACAAATTTGGGGGGGCATTTTCTCCCATTACCCTTTGTAAAAATGGTAAATTTGGGGGAAAAAACTGCACTTTAGTGAAAACATTTTTTTTTCCATTTACACATCCGATTTTAACGAAAAGTTGTCAAACACCTATGGGGTGTTAAGGCTAACTGGACCCCTTGTTATGTGCCTTGAGGGGTGTAGTTTCCAAAATGGTATGCCATGTGGGGTTTTCTGCTGTTCTGGCACCAAAGGGGCTTTCTGAATGTGACATGCCCCCCAAAAACCATTTCAGAAAAATTCACTTTCCAAAATCCCATTGTTGCTCCTTTCCTTCTGAGCCCTCTACTGCGCCCGCCGAACACTTGACATACACATATGAGGTATTTCCTTACTCGAGAGAAATTGGGTTACACATTTTAGGGGCTTTTTCTTCTATTACCACTTGTAAAAATTCAAAAACTGGGTCTACATGAACATGCGAGTGTAAAAAATGAAGATATAGAATTTTCTCCTTCACCTTGCTGCTATTCCTGTGAAACACCTAAAGGGCTAACACACTTACTGAATGTCATTTTGGATACTTTGAGGGGTGCAGTTTTTATAATTGGGTCATTTGTGGGGTATTTCTAATATGAAGGCACTTCAAATCCACTTCAAAACTGAACTGGTCCCTGAAAAATTCAGATTTTGAACATTTTGTGAAAAATTGGAAAATTGCTGCTGAACTTTGAAGCCCTCTGATGTCTTCCAAAAGGAAAAACATGTCAACTTTATGATGCAAACATAAAGTTGACATATTGTATATGTAAATCAATATATAATTTATTTGGAATATCCATTTTCCTTATGAGCAGAGAGCTTCGAAGTTAAAAAAATGCAAAATTTTCAATTTTTTCATCAAATTGTGGAATTTTTCACCAAGAAATTATACAAATATCGACAAAATTTTACCACTATCATAAAGTAGAATATGTCACGAAAAAACAATCTCGGAATCAGAATGAAAGGTAAAAGCATCCCAGAGTTTTTAATGCTTGAAGTGACAGTGGTCAGATGTTCAAAAAATGTCCAGGTCCTTAAAGGGGTACTCCGGTGAAAACCTTTTTTCTTTTAAATCAACTGGTGGCAGAAAGTTAAACATATTTGTAAATTACTTCTATTAAAAAATCTTAATCCTTCCTGTACTTATTAGCTGCTGAATACTACAGAGGAAATTCTTTTCATTTTGGAATGCTCTCTGATGACATCACGAGCACAGTTCTCTCTGCTGATGTTATTATAATAATAATGCTTTATTTATTGTTGTTCTTAGTGGGATTTGAACCCAAGTCCCCAGCACTGCAAGGTAGCAGTGCTAACCACTGAGCCACCATGCTGCCCTTAGCATACATCTGCTATGCATGGTTACTAAAATGGACAGAGATGTGAGCAGGTACTGGAAGGATAAGATTTTTTAATAGAAGTAATTTACAAATATGTTTAACTTTCTGCCACCAGTTAATTTAAAAGAAAAAAGGTTTTCACCGGAGTACCCCTTTAAGGTATATTTGAGCTGGGTCCTTAAGGGGTTAAAACTTTTAATATGTGGTTCATAATCATTACTGAAGGCATATTGTAATATATCTTCATTATAAAATATTAATATTTATACCAGTTTTTTCATTTTATACTTTTGGCCACTAGGGGTCTCTCTTCTATGCCTGGTCTACAGGCAGCTTCCTATGCTTTTAATAGTAAGTGTACAGCTTTTAGGACTAATGCTGAAAGGGCTCTCGTCCTTCCACAGGAAGTTCAGTACTCTCAGCTCAGGACTCGCTCCCAGCCTGGAGCAGCACTGTGAGCTACAAGCCTGCACATGCCTCTCATATAACAGAGGCCAGTCACCTCCCCCTCCCTCCTGCTCTGTGTTCTCCCTGCCCCTCACCACACGTTATCTTATACATTGTATTATCTCACTGCACTCCCTGCTCTGTGCCCCCCCCCCCCCTTCTGACATTCATCTTAATTACTGCCTCTGTAATTGCTCCCACCGCCCCTGGTTCTCAGCATTGACTTTTTAGTGCAGAGAGACACAGGAGAGAGAGAGACAGAGGCTGCCGTCCCTCCCCTGTACTTAGTCTGTATGCACACTGCAGAGCAGTGTTTCCCAACCAGGGTGCCTCCAGCTGTTGCAAAACTGTTGGCTGTCTGGGCATGCTGGGAGTTCTAGTTTTGCAACAGCTGGAGGTACCCTGGTTGGGAAACACAGCTGCAGAGGGAGAACAGCATACAGGAAGACTGGCAGAAGCAGAGTCCCAGCCAGGCTTCATGTGACATCATGCCTGCCGGGACCCACCTCCTTCCACCCCTCAGAAAGACAGTGCTCCTGAGCTACTGAAGGGGGATAAAAAAAAGGTATTTCCACAGCGTTTTAAACCTCAATAAACACAGGGATAGGCATAGTTAGAGTAAGGGACAGATGGGGAGGGGAATCAGGGAAAGTTTAGTTGATGACAGGAACTCTTTAAGGTGAAAATGGGCTGGGTCCTTAAGGGGTTAAAAAAGGGATAGCCAATAAAGATCTAATAACTCATAACTATCTTTAGAATGAGGACTCCCAGACCCATATGGCCTGTTTGCAACAGTCAAAGGTGGCAGGGAAGCCAAAAACAGTTGAGCCGGCTGTCTTACTCAATTTGGTTAACCACCCATTGACACTAATGGGCCTTGTGGCCATTTACAAAACTTCCTCTAATGTCAATGGGGAGTTATGCAAATTGCACAAGGCAGCTAGCCTGGCTGTTTTTGGCTTCCCTGTCACCTTCGGCTGCCTTAAAGTGTAGCTCCCACCAAATAATATATAATATAATCTGTCCCTACCTATTAGTAATCTAGCCCTAACCCCCAACCTGGCTTTAAAAAAAATTAAATCGCTTTAATAGAGCAGATTTAGTGCTTCTAAATCTGCTCTATAAAGCAGGGCAGGAAGCAGCGCGTCCCAGCAAGCGCAACGTCACTGATGCCTTGCTGGGCGCTTGCTTCCGCCCTCAGATCGTCTATGCAGCGCTTCTGTCGGGAGCGCGCATAGATGATCTGCCAATAGCACGGCAGGCAGCTCCGGGGTCTCCTCCTCCCTGTTTACCTGTGCATGTGCTATCCAGGGAGGAGGAGTAGAGGAGCATCGCCGGCCTGCCGTGCACGATAATACTGCCGAGACCCGGGACCGATTACAATAATGGTAGCTATTCTAAATAACTTACCCATCCGGAGGATCAGCGCAGCAATGAGTGCGAGCGCTGCCTCCGGACAGGGTAACGGGGGCGGGCGGGGCCGCGCGCGAGGCCAGTGGAGCTAGCCAATGCGCGTAGCCCCAGTTATCAGTGTGCTTGCTCTCGCCTGTTTGATTGACAGGCGGGAGCGAGCACAGCAGTGCCTGGATTTCGACTCATTGCCAGGCTGAAATGAGTCGAAATCCAGTAGTGACGTCACTGCTGAATGCATTCGGCCACTAGGAGGGCGACCCCTAGTGGCCGAATTTAAAAGTGATTTTAAACTTGTTTAAAATCACTTTTTTTAATTAAAGTATATTAGAGATATGTTGTAGTACTTAAGTACTACAACATATCAATTTTTTTACTTCATGACAGTGCCCATTTAAACAGTTCGGATAAGGCCAGGGTGCCCTCATCCTCAATTGGCATGTGGGTCCAAGAAGTAAGACTCTTTGTCTATGAAACATTATCAGCCAAATCTTCCAATTTTGGTTGGACCGACCATCTAAAGTTTATGAAGGTATGTTAATGGCTCGGATGTAAGCAGAGATGCATACATGCATGCACCATTCACTGCTGTACATTCTCTGGGCCAGGCACTTTTCACCTAGCCCAGCGAATGTTACGTGGATGGCAAGGCATACAGTACTGTGTTCTTCACTGCTCACTGTACAAGAACAGGGAGTTCAGCTTTTGACAAGAGTTCCTGCTTCACCATAATCTTTAGGTGATGGGCTATGCTGACATCACAGAAATCATCCCAAAAGAGTAACACATCAACAACAAAAAAATTGAGTGTTTACATCTTTAACCCCTTAATGACCAAGCCCATTTTCACCTTAAAGACCAGGCCAATTTTATTTTTGCGTTTTGCGTTTTTTGCTCCTAGCCTTGGAAAATCCATAACTCTTTTATATTTCCATCTACAGACCCATATAAGGGCTTGTTTTTTGAGTGACCAATTGTATTTTGTAATGAAACCTCTCATTTTACCATAAAATGTACGTCGAACCCATCCAAAGATTTTTTTTTTAGGGAGGAAATTTAAATGAAAACCAAAATTTTGCACATTTTGGAGGGTTTTGCTTTCACACTGTACACTTTACGGTAAAAATGACATGTGTTCTTTATTCTGTGGGTCAAGATGATTAAAATGATACCCATGGCTAGATACTTTTATATTTTTGTACCGCTTAAAAAAAATCTAAAACTTTTTGTGCAAAATCAGTAATCTAAAATCGCCCTATTTTGACCACCTATAACCTTTTCATTTTTCCGTATATAGGGCGGTATGCGGGTTCAATTTTTGCGCCGTCATCTGTACTTTTTTTAGATACCATATTTGCATACATAAAACTTTTAGATAATTTTTTATAAAAATTTTTTTTATAAAATGTGACAAAAAAGCTGCATTTTTGCACTTTTAAATTTTTTTACGTTTACGCCATTCACCGTACGGGATCATTAACATAATATTTTGATAGTTCGGACATTTACGCACGCGGCGATACCAAATATGTTTATTAAAAAAAATTACGCTTTGTGGGGGTAAAATGGGAAAAACTGACAATTTTCATTTTTATTGGGGGAGGGGATTTTTCACTTTTTTATTTATTTATTTTTTTAAATTTTTCAACTCTTTTTTACACTTTTTATGTCCCCATAGGGGACTATCTATAGCAATCCTTTGATTGCTAATACTGTGCAGTGCTATGCATAGGACACAGCACTGCTCAGTATTATCTGTGATCTTCTGCTCTGGTCTGCTCGATCGCAGACCAGAGCAGAAGACCGCGGGAGACGGCCGGAGCTAGGTAAGGGGACCTCCGGCTGTCATGCTGGATGATCGGATCCCCGCGGCAGCGCTGCTGGCGATCCGATCATCCAATCAAAGTGCCGCAATGCCGCAGATGCCGTGATATGTATTGATCACGGCATCGGAGGGGTTAATGGCGGACATCCGCGCGATCGCGGATGTCGGCCATTACGGGCGGGTCCCCAACTGCTGCTAGCAGCCGGAACCTGCCGTTTATGACGCAAGCACCCTTCCGATGCTCGCGGTCATACACAGGACGTAAATGTGCCAAACCAGGACGTACATTTATGTCCGTGGTCGTTAAGGGGTTAAGACAAGCAGGTATCTACAATATGGCCGCAGCTTTATTCCCACTCACCCAAACCAAACATATATGTGTATGTAAAGTCATAAAAAATAACTGTTGGCTAAACAAGTATTTATCTGAAAGCAATCTAATGTATATGGCCAGTCAGGCTGCTCCAGATGTCTTGTATTTGGGGCCCCTAGAAGCCTAAAACCATTGATATTTATATTGTTTATACTTGTAATAATATTCTCATTATGGTGTGTTCTACTGTTATAGCATGAACTGCTTGGAAAAACTAGCCTATTGCATAAGAAAGCCCTAAATATATATATATATATATATATATATATATATATATATATATATATATATATATATATATATATATTTTATATATATATATATATATATATATATATATAAAGAAAAAGTGCCTTCTCTCTATGTAAGAGAATATTAGGCATTCAGTTCATTAGAATGTTCGAAGCTAAGGGTCTGAGCCTATTGTGCTATTAAAGGACATCTATAGTGTAAAAATAACTTATCCCCTATCCAAAGGACCCCCATATTCTCCTGTACGGGGCCCTGGCATTCTGCTGTAAGGGAGCGTTTCGTCCGCACATGACGCGGCGACTGAAGCGCTCCCTCCATGTGTCTCTATGGAATACATGGGGGGGGGGGGGGGCGTGTCAGCCGCCACATCATGCTGGGGATGGACACGCCCCCTTCCAGCAGAATGATGGGGCACCGTACAGGAGATCGCAGGGGTCCCAGCGCCGGCACCCCCCTCGGATATCAGGGATATGTTATTTTACACTACAGATATCCTTTAACCCTCTAGTTTCACTTAGTCTTTCTTTTGCAATAAGGCCCGTCGGATTTGCCTTTGTCCCCAATGCTACCTCTTGTAGAACCCCTGTAGTGGGACACGCTAGGCAGGACACAGCTTTGAGGCACCCCGACCAGAGGCCAGAGCTAGACTAAACATATGCTTTTTAGATCCTCTTCTATCCCCAAGGATTGGGGTGGAGCTGGACAGACCTTAGCCCAATGGCTGAAGGGTTTGGACATGTTACAGATTACCAAAGCTCTTACAGTGAGAGTAGACTTTAAAGAAGAAAATGTTAACTCCTCACACTTTATGTCTCAGTGCTGGCAGACAATATTTTAAGACATAGAAAAATACATTTGCATTGTAATGAATCTTAAAGGGGTACTGCACTGGAATCATCTTACCCCCTATCCCAAGGATTGGGGATAAGATGTTAGATCACAGGGGTCACGCCGCTGGGGACCCGCGCGATCTCTGTTGCAACACCCCTGTTATTTGGTGCACGGAGTGAACTCCGCTCCGTGCCCGATGACTGGCGACACAAGTGGCCATGCCCTCTCCATTCACATCTATGGGAGGAGGCATGACGGCTATGTACTAGCCGTCACGCCTTCTCCCATAGACATGAATGGAGGGGCGTGTGGCGAGACATCACAAATGCCAAAGCTGCAAGCTTCCGTCTTCCGGACAATGCCGCTTCCTGCCCGGAGATTGTGGGGGTCTCCAGCAGTGGGACCCCCATGATCCAACATCTTATCCCCTATCCTTTGCTATCCCCTATCCTTTGAATGTTTCCAAGGGAGTACCCCTTTAAGGAGACAGAGCAGTAGCCTTAGTGACTACAGCCACCTGGACCGCATTCAGAAAAGCAACAGGTGACTCAGCTCTGGGACACCCTATTAGGGGAAAACTAACCATCAATCACTGTACAGGTGCCTATAAAGGCTTGAAACCTTTACAACTAGAAATCCAGCATCCTCGGTTCATTCACAAGCTATTATTGTAATACAGTGAACATGTCATCTGCTTTCTGATGAATTCTTCACAATTTTCCTTAGCTCAGCTCCTGGTTATAGTGTTTGACAACACAGGACATTCCTAATGGAGCTGTTTGTGGGCGGGAGATCATTCGCAGCTGCCAAACGCAAGCCGTGCCCATTGGAGTAGAACTGCTGATGTACGCCATCTAACTCATTCTGATTCCTTTTGTGTTTCATTTATTTCTTACATTTGTTCGTTTTTTCAAAAGGTTGGTGAAATGAGACTGATTACTGATGGCTATTTCTAGCTAGAAGCGCAACTTTTTCCTTTTTTTTTTCTTCTTTCTTTAAACTCTGATACTGTGATCCCTAATGGAGGTGCCTGGAGCTCACTGCTGTTTAATAAAATGTCATCTAAATAATTGCCAGAACATGATCTTTGTAATAGAAAGTGGCAGAGAACTGCTTAACCCCTGCAGTGCGCCACATGCTTCGCAAAAGGGATTACAGAACCTTTTGGCAGTGAAATGGCTAATCTGCTCGGTAAACAACTGTCTACAGATTATGTCATTTGGAAATCCCTTACTTAACCCTGCAGGGCATATTCTGGGTCTCCAGTGATTTATGCGAGGTAGATCTTGACAGACAAGAATAAGATTTCCTGTTATACACTTTTACTGGTCATAGACATTAGGATAACAATTTGGACAAACCCAATGATTTCAGATGGGGCAGCCGATCATCTAATGGGCATTGCAGCTATCTGACCTTTCAGACCAGATGTGTCCAGCAGCAAACTCTCCTCTATCAATTTAGAAGACACAGCACTGTCTGGGGGATTCAACACTGATAGCTGTCTGCTGAACAAGTATTAGGCTAGGTTCAGACTGCATAATCTCTGAGGGCAGCCAGTTCTAAGTTTGCTAGGACATTGCCAATCCCCATAGAGTGCAATGTATTCTGCATAGTATTCCACCAGAAGAGGAAGCTCTGCAGCTGAAATTCCGTAGTGTGCACTGAGCAGCAGAATCCCATTGACAGCAATTTCCAAGCATAATTGTTTAGCTGAATTATGCTCAGAAATTTCGTAGTCTGAACCAAGCCAAAGGCTAGATTCACACAGCGGTGTGGGTTCCATCAGATGCATCAGCATCTCGTTTTGGCCAACAACTAGATGCCAATCTATATGGTTATGTAGAGCAGCAGACACCATTCAATTCAATAGCCCAAACTGAGTCACTCTTCAGACCATTTGGGCTATGAATGCCGTTCACTGCTTTGCATTACTGTATACATTGGCATCCCAAATATGATAAAAAACCTTTTCTGTGTTCGATATTAGGGATGAGCAAATTGAATCTGACAAATCCGAACTTGTTAAGAATTTCAGGGAAAATTTGACTCGCAATGAATGCTAATATCGACGCAATTCGAATCGCTTCATTAAACTCCATTTAGTGCGGTCCAGGCTCCAGGGCAGGCGGGAACAGGAATCCTGTTGATGCAACCTATCAGAAGCTAGCCACCCCTGTGATGTCAGCAGGCATCTTGCTGCCAGTCACATCAGTGTTCTATTACAGAGAGAAAGGGATAGACAGCAGTGTGTGTTGCACATAAAAGCATTTTTACAGCAGCGATTCACCTCCCAGTCACATCAGCATTCTATTGCAGAGAGAGAGAGAGGGACAGAGAGCAGTGTGTTGCACAAAAAGCTTTTTTACAGCAGCGATTCACCTCAAGCCCAAATCCAGCCTAGAAGCACTGATAGCGAAGGGATGAGATTGAGAGAGAAAGTGCAATTTTGGGTGTAGTACACAGCAACTGTGTGCTGCAGCACTGGTGTATACAACAAAGGGTGAGCAGAGCACAAAAAGCGTATTGTCCTCTACTAAGTGTAACCTGTGTGTACACCTAAGTGGTGTACAATTTTGTTCCTGTTAAAGGGGTTATCCACCATGAGGGGATTTTAGTACGTACCTGGCAGACAGTAATGGACATGCTTAGGAAGGATCTGTGCTTGTCTTGGGGCTAAATGGCTATGTCATGAGATTTCCATAACACTGTGGCTAGCTTTTTGTGAACTTGTATTTCCTGTTTGACTTTTCTTTTTTTGACTACAAATCCCACAATTCCATCTTCCTCCCTCCCACACATCAGCCACCTCACCCATTGAAACATAAATGAGTTGCATCCATCAAAAGACCTGTGGTAGTCAATCGGGGTGCCTACAGCTGTTGCATTAGTTGCAGATTGATCTCTCTCCCACCAAGCAATCGCTCCACCCATTGAAGCAGACAGGCTCCCTGTCATCAGCTGACTAGTGAGTCAGGTCTCGGCCACATTGCAAGCTGGGAAAAATCCGAGACAACAGTCATTTTGTATGCTGTTAAACAGAAATATTGGAGTGAAAATCACATGAGAATTGTGAGAAAACCGTCACACACAGGTACAGACACTATATTATGAACTACACTAACTTTACAGCCCCTGTAGCATAGTGAAATAAAAAAAAATCCTGGAATACCCCTTTAAAGTCTAAAGGGCCTGGATACTGTGAATAGCCAGCCAAAAGTACACACCTGCTGGTGTTGTAGACAAATACTGTTTTAAGTGTAGTGGGGCGTATTGTACTTCCCTCAAATATGCACTAAGTATGTCAGGCAGAGAAGTGCCAGGACGTGCACAGAGGCCTAAATTCAGCAGGCAGAGGTCGCAACAGACTAGGTGGCAGCAGGAGTTACATTGAGAGGCCTGAGCTCCTGGTATCAGCTAGCGGTCGTGTCTCAACCAGCAACCCATCTGCCGACATCGAATGGTTAAAACGGTCATCCACTTCATCACAAGTGACATCTGACATCCCCAGTCAACAGTCGGTGGGCTTCATCATCATCAGGAGAAGAGGGCTGCAGGTTGCCCGTGAGGCAGCAGCTGAGCCAGCAAGGTGGTAGCATGGTTGGCAGTCAGGATGGTGGCAGAAGTGGAAAGTCTGGAGCCAAACATACCATTAAAACCACCTGTTTGCGGCAGCCTATCTTCTGTGGAACAGGGGTTTCTGAAGTCAGTGGAGGTAGCAGTCAATCAGTGCGGACTGTTGGTGGGAATATCGGCTACTTGGCGGTGTGGCAGTTTTTCATCAAGCATCCGGAGGATGTTAACCTGGCCACATGAAAAATGTGTCGGCAGAAGGGGAAGTGTGGCCAAGGTCCTAATGTTGGCATCACGGCCCTGCATCAACATATGCAGCGTCACCATAAAGCGGCCTGGGAAAACCATGGCTCTGATGTGGTGGTCCAGTCTGCTGCATTACCCAGTGGCACGACCCTCCCTGTTTCAGCCAGCCAAGGCTCCACCACCTCTGCTGAAGGGAGCTGTGTGTCGTACCCATCTTCTGTCGCTCCAGATGCTCCGGCTCCTTCTACTTTGAGTCAGTCATTCCGCCAGCAATCCATCAGCTAAGCGATTTCCAAGAGACACCAGTATTCACCCACTCATCCAACAGCTCAGAAGCTGAATGTGCTCCTTTCCAAGTTGCTGGTGCTGCAGTCCTTCCCTTTTCATGTGGTGGACTCTGCACCTATCAGAGAACTGAGGGCTTGTGCCGAGTGGAGGTGGAGAGTCCAAAGCCGTCATTTCTTTGTGAAGAAGGCAGTTCCAGACCTGCACAATTTTGTGAAACAGAAGGTAGGCTGGTCCTTGAGCCTGTCGGTGTATACCAAAGTGTAACTACTTACAGGGACAATACATGTCCTTTACGGCCCACTGGGTCACGTCTCCACACTCTCAGGTCATTGGTCCTGTGACAGTGGGCTACTCCACCTCCTCATCCTCCACCATGTCCTCAGCCTCCACTGCATGGAAAAGTCTCAGTGCCCCTCCAGCATACCATGTGTGCAGGGCACAGTGGTGTCACGTGGTTCTTTACATGGTTTGCCTTGGTGAATGGAGTCACACAAGGGAGAACCTACTAAAAGTCATTCATCAATAAATCGAATCATGGCTTACTCCACGAAAACTGGCAATGGGAACCATGGTGACTAACAACGGGAAGAACATCTTGTCTGCGCTGCGACAAGGAAGCCCAAGGCATTTGCCCTGCATGGCACAAGTGCTCAATCTGGTTGTCAAGTGGTTCCTGAAATGTTCCCCCATCTTCAGGACATCCTAACAATGGGAAGGAAACTTTGCATGCACTTCAGCTACTCATACACCACAAAGCACACCCTCCTTGAGCTGCAGCGTCAGAACGGTATCCCCCAACAAATTCTGATTTGCGACCTTTCCACACATTGGAATTCCACCCTCCATATGTTGAACTGACTATATGAACAGAGAAAAGGTATCACTGATTTCTTGATGATCAAAGCGGATAGGGGGACTCCCCTGTGTAACTTCAACGTCAACCAGTGGCAGCTCATATGTGACACCTTCTGTTTGCTCAGGCCCTTCGAGGAAACCACCATATTAGTCAATCGCAAGGATTACATGATGAACAATGTCATTCCACTGCTTCATTTACAACAACACGTGTTGGAAACGATGGCTGGTCAGGGCATTGGTGAAGTGGCGCCTAGATCTCACGGCCACATGAGCCCTTTGGGGGCTGAGCTGGAGGGGAAGGGGCAAAGTGGAGCCCAATTTAGGTTTCACAAAATGTGCAGTTTTTCTAGTTATTTGACAGGAGAGGAGGAGCAGGAGCAGCCAGAGGAGCTAGATGGTTATGAGGAAGGCGAGACAGAGGACCCAGACACACCATGGCAGTATGCAGTGGAGATGGAGGCAGGGAGTTTCTCCGAATCACTTGCACAAATGGCACGATGCATGCTCACTTGCTTGCTTGTCACCATTTAGCAGCGGGATGACTTCTGGCTTTCCACCTTATTGGACCCTCGCTACTGGCACAAAATGGGGGGCTTTTTTATACCCACTGAGAGGGAGGACAAACTGACCTACTACAGAGACACCCTACATAGTCAGTTGTCCAATGCCTATCTGCACCATCGTCCATTCTCTCGCAGGTCTGACTCAATGGGCCCTCTGTGCTCCCCTACCACTGCCATGGCTGTTGGGGAGGGGTGTGGTGGCAGAAGCAGTACCAACTCCATCAGCAGAAGCCTGAGTCTATAGTCGCTGATGAGTAGCTTTCTTCACCTGCATAGTGAAGCAACTCCTCAGCAGCAAGTACACCTGGAGCAGAACCTGAACCAGCAGGTGGTGGCATACCTTGACATGACATGCCAACACACCTTGAAGATCCACTGGACTTCTGGGCAGCCAAACTTGATTTGTGGCCGCAACTAGCAGAGTTTGCCCTGGAAAAGCTGACCTGCCCGGTCAGTAATGTGCCATCAGAGTGGGTGTTTAGTGAGACGAGGGCCATAGTAACCCCAAAGAGAACTCGTCTGTCCACGAAAAAATGTGGAGAGACTGGCCTTTGTGAAGATGAATCAGGCATGGATCATCCAGGATTTCCACCCACCAATGCCTGACCATGGTGCCACACCAACAGTCTACAAATATGGAAAGTGCAAAACATATTTAAGGTGCTGCTCCACAGTTACAGACATTCCTCCGCATCAGACCACAAGTAAGTATTGAGGATATGCATTAGCTAAAACTTAACCTTTCTTAGGATAAAATATATGTACCCCAAATTTTTTTTTTATTAAACAAAAGGAAAGGTGTGCAAAAAACACCATGTGCCCCCTACACCACCAAGTATTGATGTGATGCAAAGACCTCTAAAAGGTAGAAGGGAAGGGAACAACGTATGGTCCATTGTAATCCGTGGGGGTAAAAACTTCCCCTGTAAGGCCCTACTCTTGCAACATTAATTCCCTTCTTGGCAAGTGTTACTCACGCTAAGAAGCCCCACACAGGAACCTCTCCCTATTCCCACCTACAAACACTGCCATTTCACAGAGTTTTTAGGTGGAAATAAAGAGGGTTTCCTGTGTAGGCCCACCCTTTTTAGGGCGAGTAACACTCGCCAAGAAGGGAGTTAATGATGCGAGAGTAGGGCCTTACAGGTGAAGTTTTTACCCCCACCGGTTACAATGAACCATATGTTGTTCCCTTCCAATTTTAGAGGTCTTTACATCACATCAATACTTGGTGGTGTAGGTGGCACATGGTGTTTTTTGCACACCTTTCATTTTGTTTGATTTAAAAAAAAAATTTGGGTACATATAGTCTATCCTAAGCATATTATTAAAATTTTTATTTTACGTAATGCATATCCTCAATACTTACTTGTGCACACTAACACTTTTACAAAAGAGACTGTTTTCTTCTGCCTACCTACCTCAGCTACTATTCTGATCCTGCCACCCGCAGGATGCTACACATTTGATGCCAAGTTCTCCTTTTTTCACCCACCTTCGTCACCGGGTACTGGAATTGCCACCAAGTGCCCACTATGTCACTGGGTCTCTTTCAGGACTCCTGATGCTGCTTATGCCATCTCCAGGGTGCCGGCATTATATCGGATAATCGGATCGCCCGAGGTGCTGCCGTGGGGATTCGATCATCCAAAACGGCGGCCACTCTCCGCCACTCTTCCGGGGTCTTCTGCTCTAGTCTGAGATAGAGCAGACCAGAGCAGAAGATCACCGTTAATACGTATGTCTAGCACTGTTCAGTATATGCAATCTAATGATTGCAATAAATAATCTCCTATGGGTACATAAAAAGTGTAAAAAAAGATTTTAATAAAATTTGAAATATCTCCTCCAATCTAAATGTAAATCCCATTTTACTTCCAAAAAGCGTAAAAAAAAATAATAAACATATTTGGTATCGCCGCATGTGTAATTGTACGAAAAAAATATAATGTTAATGATCCCATTTGGTTAACGGCGTAAATACAAAAAAAAAAAATACAGCTTTTTGGTCAGTTATAAGTCGTCATTTTAAGCATACTTATTTTGTAAAAAAAAAGCTTGAGATTTTTTAAAAGCAGTACAGTAATAGATAGGTATGTAATCATGGACATTATTTTAATCGTATTGACCCACACAATAAAGAAAATATGTATTTTTGTACTGTAAAGTTTACAGCGTGAAAACAAAACCCTCCAAAATTAGCAAAATTGTGGTTTTCATTAAAATTTCCTCACACAAATAATAATTTTTTGGGTTATGTGGTAAATTTTGTGATGTCATCACAAAGTACAATTGGTCGTGCAAAAAACAAGCCCTCACATGGGTCTTTGGATGAAAATATAAAAGAGTTATGGATTTTAGAAAGCAGGAGGAAAAAACAAAAACGCTAAAATTTAATTGACCTAGTCCTTAAAGAGGTTCTCCGGTGCTTAGACATCTGATCACAGGAGTCCCGCCGCTGGGGACCCCTGTGATCTTGCACGCGGCACCCCGTTTGTAATCAGTCCTCAGAGCGTGTTCGCTCCGGGTGTGATTACCGGCGACCACAGGGCCGGCGGCATGTGATGTCACGCCACCGCCCCAGCGTGACGTCACGTTCCTCACCTCAATGCAAGCCTACGGGAGGTGAGCGTGACGTCTCCACATGGCTGTAATGTGATTTGCAACCTATGTAAAGGAGGGATGTATATATAATATATATACAAAAACCAGTCCTCAAGAGCACTGAGGGTAGGAAATGAGGAAAAGAAAGAAAAGTTTAGGATCCAATAAAAGTATATTTATTATAATAAAAATACAACCGATCGCCCTGCAGGGCCCTTGCAAAAGCGAAAGGTGTATGTGATATTTAGGTAAATAAATGTAGCACTAATCAAACGATTATAAAAATATATATATCCACTATAACAAGTTGTGTTGGTATAAATAGATATATGATTCACAGTTCGTCACAACCAACAATATTATAGAAAAGTAGTAGCAATAAATTCCAATGGTACTGAAATTATATCAGAATCTCCAGTAGCATAAATCGTGCCGTTTGTGACTGTATTGCGATGCGCAGTTGTATCAGTAAATCCAGAAGTAAAGTTTGTAACCTTGTTGCAATTTTGAGATAGTTATAACATAACTGTATCAGCGGTGTTTGTAAAGGTAATGTTCGTAACGGAACGGTGCACAGCACCACTCACCCTCCTCGGCAGATCTCGGATGCAGGCTTGGTACGGCAGTATCTTAAAGTAGCGATGTCTGTCTGTACTTGCGGTGCCTTGTTGAGGTGCAGTCTGGGTGAGTGGCTCTCCGGTGGGCTAAGAAGTTCCCGGGTTGGCACGGAATGGCGTCCGGCCTCGTGGGGTAATGTCCGGGAGTTCCGCCGCCCGGGACTGTGATGGAAGGTTACAGGAAGCAGGTGCAAATCTGAATAGGGCGCTAGTAGTTCGCACGTCACAGTGGTCCCAATGATAGGGGCATCCAGCAGTTGCAAATTAAAAATAGTGGATATAGTCTATTTTCAAGTGATGTACACTTGATAGAGTAGTGCTTGATCACGGGTCAGACGCGTTTCAAGGCCGCGGGCCTTTTCTTCAGTGACAAGAAATATAACTATATAACTATAACTATATAACTATAACTATAAATATATTTCTTGTCACTGAAGAAAAGGCCCGCGGCCTTGAAACGCGTCTGACCCGTGATCAAGCACTACTCTATCAAGTGTACATCACTTGAAAATAGACTATATCCACTATTTTTAATTTGCAACTGCTGGATGCCCCTATCATTGGGACCACTGTGACGTGCTCTTGAGGACTGGTTTTTGTATATATATTATATATACATCCCTCCTTTACATATATTTCTTAGGCCTATTGGGTGAAGGCATCACCTTTAACCTCGAGCACCCCCCTCCCCTCTTCTTCCCCATATCCTAAGTGAGCTACACATTTTTGATACATGATTTGCAACCTGTCAAGGATTTTTGCTTCCATGTCTTGAAAAAGTATTTAATTTTTATTATAAAAAATTTACAAATCCTTCAAAAGATTTGTGAAAAGGTATAGGTATACAAGTCAGAAAATCCTCCTGATGGAATTTGTGGAATTTGTAATCTAGCTTAGGCTCTGTTCAAAGTTAGACCCCCTTCATGTGGGTTGTCAGGTAATGTTTCCGATTGTAGAACTGACCCCATTCATTCAAATGGGATAGATCACATTCATTTGGCTTCTCAAGTTGCATGCACGCCAGATGGTGAAGCACAATGCATGGGCGCCGGAAAGGAGAACTAATCTTGCTGCATTTCCCTGTCCGTCCTGCAGAATTAATGAAAGCCAAATCCTAAACCCAACTGATGCACTTTTGTTATCAGTTGTGGCAAGTTTAGGCTGGGATCATATGTAAACCCACCATTACACTAAATTCTGGCAATGTTCGGTCTATCTCTAAGTGCGTACTGTTTTTAAGATTGGGCAGCTGCCTGCACTTGTGAGTCTGGCATAATAACAGAATATGCTTAAAATTAACCGAATGTGTAGTCACAAGAAGACTATGATTGGTCCATTGGACTCAATGAACCCAGCATGGGTGCGCCACAGTATATGTTGGCATACAATTCTTCAGACATATGCCGCTAGCGTAAAGTCATTTAATTTGTGTACATAGCTTTACAATGTTTTGATAAAGTGGATGGGGTGGACCATATTTCCACCTCTAAAATTATGAGCAACCATTGCAAACCCTTTGTAATATAGAGTCATTTCTGACAGCAACCATGGGACTGGAGAAATTTAATTAAAATTGATAGCTGAATGCACTTGATAAAAACATCTGTTTTCTTTGCAAAATCATCAGCAGCATTACACTAAATTGTTTTTGTCATTTCAAAAGCTTCGCCATCAATTATGTAGCTGTACACATTATAAATAGATGCCTCAGAGAGCACCAGCAGCTTCATTAGTAGTGGTCCAAGTGCATTACAGGGAGACAACAACAAGAGCTAACAAAAACTCTCCAAAACAGAGGAGGGGAGCTATAGTAACTCTTAATTATGCCTCCTGAAAGTTAAAAAGGTACTCCAGAATTTAAATATGGGAAAGTACTCCATAGACAAGCAAGTGTAAGGGCCCCGTTCATGGGGAATAAGCTTTTAATTGCTGGAGAATTCATTTAAGAGAGTCAATTTAGTAACGTCCCTTAGCTCAGGTTGGCCCAAATTGTTTTTCCATGAGTAATGTAAACTCTTACAAGGCACACAAATACAAGGCAGTGGTCTGGGCACCATCCCTATGCTGCACTGTGAATCGGATAACTGGACAACTGATCCATACAGTCCCTGGAAGCCGTTCCTGACAAACTCTTCGGTGCAATCATGCAAACAGTAAATAGGAGATGTGATGAATCAAAAAAGAACTGCAGAGCACTCACCGGGTCTTTTCAATCAGAGGCTTCTTTATTGTAGCTTCGTACACACGGGTTACATGCAGGTGAGAAGGATGGTAAAGATGCGGGGGTATTCAAGATGGCGATGGACCGTTTACGTGCCGGAGCGCTTCGTCAGGCCGATGCTTCAAGCATCAGCCTGACGCAGAGCTCCGGTGCGTAAACGGTCTGTTGTGGTCTTGAATACCCCTGCGTTTTTACCATCCTTCCCCCTGCATGTAACCCGTGTGTACGAAGCTACAATATAGAAGCCTCTGATTGAAAAGACCCAGTGAGTGCTCCGCAGTTCTTATTTGATTAAACGCTTACAAGATTTCTTACAAGAATCCATCTTTCAGCAGAAGTTTATTGGGCATATCTAGTTTAGAAAAAAAAAACATCTTAACCCCTTAAGGACGCAGCCCTTTTTCACCTTAAGGACTGAGCCCTTTTTTGCAATTATGACCACCGTCACTTTACGAATTAATAACGTGAAAACGCTTTTACCGAATATTCTGATTCTGAGATAGTTTTTTCGTGACATATTCTACTTTATTTTGGTGGTAAATTTTCGGCATTAATTGCATCCTTTTTTGGTGAAAAATCCCCAAATTTCATGAAAATTTAGAAAATTTTGCATTTTTCTAACTTTGAAGCTCTCTACTAGGAAAATGGATATTCCAAATACATTTTATTTTTCTTCACAAATACAATATGTCCATCATAAAATGGACATATTTTTGCTATTTGAAAAAATTAGAGGGCTTCAAAGTAGAGCAGCAATTTTCAAAAATGTCATGAAAATTGGAAAATCTGAAGGGACAGATGTTACAGAACTACAACTGCCAGCATGCCTGGGCAGTCGAGGCATGCTGAGAGTTGTAGTTTGGCAACATCTGGAGGGCTACCATTTGGGCACCACTGTAACAGTGGTCTCCAAACTGTGACCCTCCAGATGTTGCAAAACTACAACTCTCAGCATGCCCAGACAGCCTTTGGCTGTCTGGGCATGCTGGGAGTTGCAGTTTGACCTTCCTAGTGGTTGCCACAGTAAAGATTGTTTTACTTTCACTTTCAATTCCCCCCCCCCCCCCCCCCACCGTCGACTCCCTACCTGAGCAAGGATCCAGCAGGCTCCAGCAAAGATCCCAGATCCCCAGGCATCTTCTCCTGCAGGTACAGCCTCCATCTTCTTCCCAAATCCCCTCGACATCCAGGGGCGGGCAGAACGGGGGGTTGCCATGGCAACCCCCTGTCCTGTGCTGCCATTGGTCAGAACTCCGTTCTGACTAATGCCAGGGGATAGGAGGAGATCGCAGCTTTGCGACCTCCCTCCTATCCCTTAGGCTGATCGGGGCTGTTGCTGATCAGAGACCCGATCAGCCCGGAATTGGAGAAAATTGCATGTCTGAATAGAAATTTTTTTTTTTTGGGGGGGGGGGGGGGGAATCGTTACTTTTGTCAAAGCTTCAGAGTTGCAACAAAGAACATCTCTCACTTTGAAGGACCCCACAGTCTCTGCATTATAAGGACAGACCATTGTCGTTGTTACTATGTAATGCTTTATTTCACCTGTGGTGGCGCTGCTTAGAAATTAAATACTTATAGCTGGAATCCACCCATAAATTACAGATGATTGCTGGAAACCCTGTGATCACTTCCTGGATAGGAAACCTGGAACCTCTTTATAGGTAAATTACAGGTAAAATCTGCAGTTGAACATAGTACTAGACATAGGGATTAGATTTAATAGATGGAGTGACATGAAAAAGTCGCAACATTACAGGTTACATTAACTGTCTACATTAACTCTAGCACTGCCACATACAGGATACAAGTTGGGTGAATGGCTTGTTTGATTGACAGCTATCTCTCCAAACTCCCCATAGACTTGCCCTCTTAGGTTGGATATAAATGGAAAAGGGGAGATCCCACTGACAGACACAACATCCCAGATCTTTCTTTTCCTTGATATCAGACTTTACAGATTCAGTATATTATCATTGGATGATTATCTATGTAATCTGTGTAAGCAATTTATAGATGGCCATACACATTGGATTAAAGTTAACGAAAAATGGTCAATTTCAACCAAAATAATAATTTATTTGATGAAATTAAACAACCATTGTATCTTACCTGGTCAGGTTCCTGTGCCACCATAATTTGTTGTCCAGAAGAGGGGTTGTGGACATATTGTAGGACAATATAATGTGCATTAATAAGGGGGTCCGCCCCTGAAACGTTGTGCCATGACTGGTGAAATCACTTAAAACGCTGCTATTTCCTGCTGCTGTTATGCTGCTTAATTCTATCCTGTGAGAAAAACCTTTGTGGAATAAGCAATGATGCAATAAAATTGGAAGAATATTTCCAAGGAAATTGTGAGTCATGTATTCTATGTATACTCACTTGCCATGTGAAGCTTATTTGGTGTGCTGCTAGCATTCTATTGCCCTACAATATGTGTACAACCCATTGTGCTTTATAGAGTTTATTGGAGCTCTTATAGTGTGGGCTATTCTTTTGGATTTTATGCCTTACTAGGAACTCAATTGTCATTGTTTCTAAGTTGTCCAGAAGATGGCCATTCATGTCTCCGAGGCAAGTACCCAGCAAGTCCTGTGCATGAGTCGCATTCATCGGAAAAGGGTTCATGCACGAAACTCGCTGGTCGCAGAACAGGGGGAAGACCAACACGGGGCTGAGTAATTTACTAATAATGGAAGCAAAGATGCTTCAAGTAGAGACACACCTGAATGCAATCCTACTATAGCGTGACTTACTTACCAGGTATGTTCGCTGTGTTTTTTGATGTAGAAATACATATTATGCCAATATTTTAAAATATAGGCTGTAGGCATCCCAGGGAAAAGTGCCATTTTCTGACAACTGCTTTAATTTTAGGTCTCTGCTTGCAGCAAATGTGCACAGCTTCTAACCAAGAACATAAAGTGTGATATTACTTGGGAAGGCACCTTGGTGAAACTACTGTGATTTTCCCACCCACACAAACTTACACAACAAACTATCTCCCCTGATCTCTTCTTGATGTTTAGAAGCCACTAATAAATGTTAGAATTGCTACCAGAGGGAACATAAAACACAGGTACAATGAACAAAGTAGCCTTTTTGCAGCTCCGGGTGTTAAATGAATCTTGGCAGTTGTCTCTATCAATGACCCAGTTAGATTGCTGGAGTTTTCAATACTGGATGCAAGGTTTAAAAAAAAAAAAATTGAAAGACATTTTTATTTTTTTTTCACTGAAATTTTTCACCTTTGAATAGAAGGTTTGGCATTTCCTTAAGCCTGTTTGCATTTTTATTTTACATATATTTATGGCTTCTTTCTCCTGTGTGCCTATGATACAGTGTGCACTAGCAGGAAACTTATTTTTCAGTTATTTAGGTGATAAAGTATACTTGGTATTCCTGTGGTGCAGATCTACTAATCCCGTCTAATATTTAGGCAGACCAGGCAGTCTGAAGGGGCACCAGATTTATTCAATTCACTTTATTATAAGTTTGGTACATTCTTGATATGAAAGTTAGAAACTTGTGTCTAAGTTGGCTTTCACTTGGCACCATGACAAAATATTTTTTTTTTGAACAAAAATGATGGTGCAAAATTGCAATACTTTTCCTACTAGGTCACATCACTCATTGAGAATCTTAAAGGGTCTAAAACACTCAAGGCACAAAGCATAGAGTCAGAATTGTGTTACATTTGGATCGTTAAATTTTCCATTTTATTTTTTTATTGACCACAATGCTTTGAAGACAGGCAGATAAATAGAATGCGTTTTTGCAAGGATCTGGACCAGCAACTTATAAGGGGCTCAATAATTTATCTAGTAGTAATATTCAAGCAAAAGTTAATTCAAACCCTCAGACTAGGCACAGTCACTATATGATGGTTCACCTTATATGGAAAACATAAAAGGAGACACAGACAGGACACAGACCGGACACCCCGGAAGAAGCCTCCGTGGCGAAACGTCGGGTTTTGGAGGTGTGGTCTCGCTCTCCTGTACCACTTGGTAATTATGAAATGCACTTTGTTTTGATTTCAATGTTGTTTATTTACTGTATCCCTGCATTGGATCAGAGGGCCTGTCACTCTCTGCTCTAAGGTACAGGATGATACTTGTAGCATATCAGCACCTTATTTATTGTCATCTTTGTTATGCACTTTATTATTTATGTATTGTTATACTAATATAATACCATAGCTGATTGAGCACCCACCGCCATTTCTTCAGTGTCCTGTCTGTGTCTCCTTTTATGTTTTCCATATGAGGTGAACCATGGTGTTCATTTTTAATATGTATGTTTTTATGAATTTTTTCTCAATAAAGCTTCATTAATTGTTTATCTGTACACGCTGTTTCTCTGTGGGTTTTCTACATTTATCTCATGAGTGGGATTTTCTACGTTATTTGGGGACCCCTGTGGTTTATTACAGTCACTATATGGCTGACTTGTTGCGGGCGCTGATTGGCTTAGAAATATATTTACCTTACTGTTTCTTGGCTCTGTACATTGATAATACTTTTGACTAGAGATGTCGCGAATTGTTCGCTGGCGAACAGTTCCCGGCAAACTTAGCATGTTCGCGTTCGCATCACCGGGCGAACATATGTGAAGTTCGATTCGCCTCCTACACTTTAACATTGCGGTAAACTTTGACCCTGTGAGTCAGAGTCAGCAGACACATTACAGCCAATCAGCAGCAGTCCCTCCCTTCCAGACCCTCCTACCTCCTAAACGGACGCCATTTTACCTTAATTCGGCATGCTGCAGGCTCAGAAAGTGGAGGGACAGAGAAGCTGCTCCTGCTGTATAGGGAAAGCGATAACTAGGTTGCTGCTAGGTGGTGTATTCAGGGTCCACTTTACTCATAAAGCACTAGTCTAACATCTGCTTTAAGGACAGCGCCCAAAAAAGCCCTTTTTAGGGCTCAAATATCAGTCCATGTGTCTTGCAACAGCTGGAGGCACCCTGGTTGGGAGGGAACCGCTGGTTAAAAGGGGTACTCCAGTGTAAAACTTAAGTTCCTTCAAGCAACTAACTACAGTATTAAAAGGGCTATAAGTTCAGTCCGTGCGTCTTGCAACAGCTGGAGGCACCCTGGTTCTGAGGGGACCGCTGGTTAAAAGGGGTACTCCAGTGTAAAACTTAAGTTCCTTCAAGCAACTAACTACAGTATTAAAAGGGCTATAAGTTCAGTCCGTGTGTCTTGCAACAGCTGGAGGCACCCTGGTTGGGAGGGAACCGCTGGTTAAAAGGGGTACTCCGGTGTAAAACTTAATTTCCTTCAAGCAACTAACTACAGTATTAAAAGGGCTATAAGTTCAGTCTGTGTGTCTTGCAACAGCTGGAGGCACACTGGTTGGGAGGGAACCGCTGATTAAAAGGGGTACTCCGGTGTAAAACTTAATTTCCTTCAAGCAACTAACTACAGTATTAAAATGGCTATAAGTTCAGTCCGTGTGTCTTGCAACAGCTGGAGGCACCCTGTTGGGAAGGAACCGCTGGTTAAATGGGGTACTCTGGTGTAAAACCTAATTTCCTTCAAGCAACTAACTACAGTATTAAAAGGGCTATAAGTTCAGTCCGTGTGTCTTGCAACAGCTGGAGGCACCCTGGTTGGGAGGGAACCGCTGGTTAAAAGGGGTACTCCGGTGTAAAACTTAATTTCCTTCAAGCAACTAACTACAGTATTAAAAGGGCTATAAGTTCAGTCTGTGTGTCTTGCAACAGCTGGAGGCACACTGGTTGGGAGGGAACCGCTGATTAAAAGGGGTACTCCGGTGTAAAACTTAATTTCCTTCAAGCAACTAACTACAGTATTAAAATGGCTATAAGTTCAGTCCGTGTGTCTTGCAACAGCTGGAGGCACCCTGTTGGGAAGGAACCGCTGGTTAAATGGGGTACTCTGGTGTAAAACCTAATTTCCTTCAAGCAACTAACTACAGTAATAAAAGGGATATAAGTTCAGTCCATGTGTCTTGCAATTGCTGGAGGCACCCTGGTTGGGGACCTCTGCTTAAAAGGGTAACTCCGCTGGCAACCTTTTTTGCTCATTGTCACACTAGTGCAAATCACATTTGGTGGGACAGTTGTTCAAATAAAAAATAAAAAAATAATACCTTTTTTGGCTGTGAAATAAAACCAGTGCTGCCTAAAGGGGGGCTCTAACTATGTGCTGCCTAATATGGGGGATCTATGTGCTGCCTAAAGGGGGATCTAAATATGTGCTGCCTAAAGGGGGCTCTGTGCTGCCTAAAGGGGGGCTCTAACTATGTGCTGGCTAATATGGGGGAATCTATGTGATGCCTAAAGGGGGGCTCTATGTGCTGCCTAAAGGGGGCTAAAGCATGTTATTCCAAAGAATTTAGGAATAATAGGTGATTTATGCCCTTTATGGATTAAAACCAGACTCTGCATCAACTATGTAATTTTCCATGAAAGTTTTGCCATGGATCCCACTCCTGCACGCCACAGTCCAGGTATTAATCCCCTTGAAACAACTTTTAACCCCTTCCCGCTATTGGACGTATGCATACGTCCAGGCGAACTACACGTTCACGCAAATGGACGTATGCATACGTCCAAGCGATCTCCTGCTCTGCCGCAGGCAGCGCAGGAGATCGCGGGTGGGACTCGGCTGTCAATCAGTGCCGGAGTCCCACCGCAGCTGCCGGGGCCGCATTCGCGCCGGTCCCGGCAGCATTAACCCCATAGATGCCGTGATCAGTTCTGATCACGGCATCTATGGTGTTTGCAGGGGGAGCGCTCTCCCCCTGCCCATCAACGGCGGCGCCGCGATAAAATAAGGGGGATCGGGGGTGTCCAAGACACCCTCGATCCCGCTTGAAGAGATAGGAGTGAGGTGGCAGGGTTGCCACCCCTCCTATCCCTGCTATTGATCGGCAGAGCGACCGACCAATAGCAGACTGGGGGCGGGGGGGTTAAAGTTCGGTTCCCCCCCACTATGCCCACCCATCGGTGTCCGGGCACAGCGGCGGGAACCGTGTAGTAGCGGCGGCGGCGGCAGCGGCGGTCACTTACCCGGTGGCGGCTGTGATCATGGCGGCGGTGGAGGTGAGTATCGCGCCGCGTGTCCGGGAGTCTGTTGCCTAGCAACATCTGCAGGGCAACAGTTTGGAGAGTGGTCTCTAAACTGTGGCCCTCCAGATGTTGCAAAACTACAACTCCTACCATGCCTTGACAGCTGTTTGCTGTGTTGGCATGCTGGGAGTTGTAGTTTTGCAAGATTTAGAGGGGTTCAGGCTAGAGATCACTGACAGTGGTTTCTAAACTGTAGCCCTCCAGATATTACAAAACTACAACTCCCAGCATGCCCAGACAGCAGTTTGCTGTCTTAGCATGCTGAGATTTGTAGTTTTGCAACATCTGGAGGGCCACAGTTTAGAGACCACTGTCAGTGATCTCCAGCCTGAACCCCTCTAAATCTTGCAAAGCTACAACTCCCAGCATTCAGGAACAGCAAATAGCTGTCTTGGCATGCTCGGAGTTGTACTTGCGTGCCTCCAGCTGTTGCATAACTACATCTCCCAGCATTCCCTTTGGCAATCAGTACATGCTGAGAGTTGTAGTTCTGCAACAGCTGGAGGCACACTGGTTGGGAAATACCGAGTTAGGTAATAGGTTCTATTACCTAACTCAGTATTTTCCAACCAGTGTGCCTCCAGCTGTTGCAAAACTACAACTCCCAGCATGCACGTTCTGTCTGGGCATGCTGGGAGTTGTAGTTTCCCCCCCCCCCCCCCTCCTATGTGAATGTACAGGTTACATTCACACTGGCGGCGGATTACAGTGAGTTCCCAGCTTCAAGTTTGAGCTGCAGCAGCCGCAGCTCAAACTCCTAGCGGGAGACTCAGTGTAATCCGCCGTCAGTGTGAATGTAACCTAAAAACACTACACTACACTAACATAAAATAAAGAGTAAAACACTACATATACACATGTACACTGCCCCCCCCCCCTACCACCCCCCCCTTCAACCCCAATAAAAATGAAAAACGTATCCTACAGCAGTGTTTCCAAAACAGAGCCTCCAGCTGTTGCAAAACAAAAACTCCCAGCATTTCCGGACAGCCATTGACTGTCCAAGCATGCTGGGAGTTTAGCAACAGCTGGAGGCACCCTGTTTGGTAATCACTGGTGTAGAATACCCCTATGTCCACCCCTATGCAAATCCCTAATTTAGGCCTCAAATGCGCATGGCGCTCTCACTTTGGAGCCCTGTCGTATTTCAAGGCAACAGTTTAGGGCCACATATGGGGTTTTGCCGTACTCGGGAGAAATAACAAATTTTGGGGGGCTTTTTCTCCTTTTACCCCTTATGAAAAGGTAAAGTTGGGGTCTACACCAGCATGTTAGTGTAAAAAAAAACATTTTTGTACATTAACATACTGGTGTTGCCCCATACTTTAAAATTTCACAAGCGGTAAAAGAAAAAAAGCCTCCAAAATTTGTAACGCAATTTCTCCTGAGTACGGAGATACCCCATATGTGGGCGCAAAGTGTTCTGGGGACACACAACAAGGCTCAGAAGGGAGAGTGCACCATGTAAATTTGAGGTCTAAATTGGTGATTTGCACAGGGGTGGCTGATTTTACAGCGGTTCTGACATAAGTGCAAAACAATAAATACCCACATGTGACCCCATTTTGGAAACTACACCCCTCACGGAATGTAATAAGGGGTACAGTGAGCATTTACACCCCACAGGTGTCTGACAGATCTTTGAAACAGGGGTCTGTGAAAATGAAAAATAAAATTTTTAATTTGCACAGCCCACTGTTCCAAAGATCCGTCAAATGCCAGTGGGGTGTAAATTCTCCCTGCACCCCTTATTACCTTCCGTGAGGGGTGTAGTTTTAAAAATGGGGTCACATGTGGGGGGGTCCACTGTTCTGGCACCACTGGGGGGCTTATGAAATGCACATGGTCAAATTCTCTCTCCAAAAGATCAATGATGCTCCTTCTCTTCTGAGCATTGTAGTTCGCCCCCTGTGCACTTCACGTCCACTTATGGGGTATTTCCATACTCAGAAGAGATGGGGTTACAAATTTTGGGGGGTATTTTCTGCTATTATCCCTTGTAAAAATGTAAAATTTGGGGGAAAACAAGCATTTTAGTGTAAAAAAAATAATTTTTTTTTACATATGCAAGAGTCGTGAAACACCTGTGGGGTATTAAGGTTCACTTTACCCCTTGTTACATTCCCCAAGGGGTCTAGTTTCCAAAATGGTATGCCATGTGTTTTTTTTTTCTGTCCTGGCACCATAGGGGCTTCCTAAATGCGGCATGCCCCCAGAGCAAAATTTGCTTCCAAAAAGCCAAATGTGACTCCTTCTTTTCTGAGACCTGTAGTGCGCCAGCAGAGCACTTTTCACCCCCATAAGGGGTGTTTTCTGAATCGGGAGAAATTGGGCTTCAAATTTTGGGGGGTATTTTCTGCTATTACCTTTTTTTTAAATGTAAAATTTTTGCTAAACCAAGCATTTTTGGTAAAAAAAATATATATTTTTTTACATATGCAAAAGTCGTGAAACACCTGTGGGGTATTAAGGTTCACTTTATCCCTTGTTACGTTCCTCAAGGGGTCTAGTTTCCAAAATGGTATGCCATGTGTTTTTTTTTTCTGTCCTGGCACCATAGGGGCATCCTAAATGCAACATGCCCCCCGAGCAAAATTTGCTTTCAAAAAGCCAAATATGACTCCTTCTCTTCTGAGCATTGTAGTTCGCCCGTAATGCACTTCAGGTCAACTTATGGGGTACCTCCATACTCAGAAGAGATGGGGTTACAAATTTTGGGGGGTATTTTCTGCTATTAACCCTTGCAAAAATGTGAAATTTGGGGGGAAACACACATTTTTGTGAAAAACATTTTATTTTTATTTTTTACATATGCAAAAGTCATGAAACACCTGTGGGGTATTAAGGCTCACTTAATTCCTTGTTACGTTCCTCAAGGGGTCTAGTTTCCAAAATGGTATGCCATGTGTTTTTTTTTTTTTTTGCTGTTTTGGCCCCATAGGGGCTTCCTAAATGCAACATGCCCCCAAAAAACCATTTCAGAAAAACGTACTCTCCAAAATCCCCTTGTCGCTCCTTCGCTTCTGAGCCCTCTACTGCGCCCGCCGAACAATTTACATAGACATATGAGGTATGTGCTTACTCGAGAGAAATTGGGCTACAAATTCAACTATAAATTTTATTATTTTACCCCTTGTAAAAATTCAAAAATGGGGTCTACAAGAACATGCAAGTGTAAAAAAATGAAGATTTTGAATTTTCTCCTTCACTTTGCTGCTTTTCCTGTGAAACACCTAAAGGGTTAAAACACTTACTGAATGTCATTTTGAATACTTTGGGGGATGCAGTTTTTGTAATGGGGTTATTTATGGGGTATTTCTAATATGAAGACCCTTCAAATCCACTTCAAACCTGAACTGGTCCATGAAAAATAGCGAGTTTGAAAATTTTGTGAAAAATTGTAAAATTGCTGCTGAACTTTGAAGCCCTCTGGTGTCTTCCAAAAGTAAAAACTCATCAATTTTACGATGAAAATATAAAGTAGACATATTGTATATGTGAATCCCAAAAAAAAAAAATATTTGGAATATCCATTTTCCTTACAAGCAGAGAGCTTGTTCATCAAATTTGGGGATTTTTTTTTACCATGAAAGGATGCAAGTTACCACAAAAATTTACCACTATGTTAAAGTAGAATATGTCACGAAAAAACTATCTCGGAATCAGATTGATAAGTAAAAGCATTCCAGAGTTATTAATGTTTAAAGTGACAGTGGTCAGATGTGCAAAAAAGGGCTGCGTCCTACAGGGGAAAATGGGCTGTGTCCTTAAGGGGTTAAATCACTATTGTGGCCAGAAAGAGTCCCTGTGGGTTTTAAAATTCGCCTGCCCATTGAAGTCAATGGCGGTTCGCCCAGTTCGACGGTTCGCGAACATTTGCGGAAGTTCACGTTCGCCGTTCGCCAACCGAAAATTTTATGTTGGTGACATCACTACTCTTGACATACACATCTGACTTAAATCTCTAACTGGATGTAAATAGAGCCCTTTATTATTCGCAATATTAGTAAAAGCGTACAAAATATATAAAAATGGACAGAATGACACTTCCTAGTGCCATTATTCATACAGAATGCAAAAAAGAGGTGATACTGGCTAGTATATACATAAAGGATGTAATCAAAAATGTTATCAATTATGGGTTATGATAATCTGTAGTTTCATGAACCATAGCAGCATGTTTAGGTCAGACAAATATGACAAATATGAAGAAATAAATAAAAGCAAGCGTAGAACATACAGATAACACCAACCAACTTGTATGTCAACCAGAGCACAGCACTACCTACCCCTAAGTACGTTTCGCAAAATGGCTTTCTCAGAGGGCCATGCCAGGTGGGGAGGATGGCCTAGCTGGAGGGGTCAGTACCTGGAGGTATTGTGGTGGCAGAAACAGCAGACAGAAAAGGATGAGAGTAACATACCTGAGATCCAGAGTCGGGAGGTCACGTAGAAGCAGAATTTGTAAACGGGGATTGTCAGGTTCGATTCAAGGTCTAAAAGCCAGGAGGGTAATTCAGGGTCCAAGTGAAAAGACAGAGAGCAATAATCGTGGGAAACAACATGGGAGATCTGTCTAAGAGCAGACCAGCACACAAACACAAGAATGCTAGTGAAGTCTGAATAAATCTCGGGCACCTATGGCCCGCAGTCTCTCGCAAAGAGATCTTGGGCCTTTGGGGCTAACCACAATTTTCCAAGTCCCTGTTTGATAGAATAACTAGCAATGCTAGCAGTGTGGTTGGGATACGTTGTAATAGAGTGACAAACACACTTCCATAATCCATAAGGAGCAGTGACTTCACCCATCGCTGGAAAGTGGTCAGGTAAGTATAATACAATAGTAAGAAATTATAGTAAGTATTAAAATTGTTTAGATGTCTGTATTTTCAGATCTGTGTTCTCTTGATCTAAATAACTAACTGGGGTCTTAGAGCTTGTTGACATTATTTTCAGGCCGTAAGTTTAAGGTATTCACCAAAATATCTACAAAAAGATACAACAATGTACTCCTGATGCGCACATTGACTTGGACTGAATGAGCCACTTGCAGACTTTGTTCCTCCATCCTTTCCCAAGCATGGTCTTCTGCTTTTTTGAGTCCTGCATAGAAACAGTATACCTTCCGGAAGTGGACTAAATGTAGTCACTAGTTGACTATGTTCAGATAAGTCAATAAGCCCATGGGGAGTGCGTAGTATATGTTGGCACACTGTACCTTTTTCATATATTCAAATTTAAACACTAAACCTACAGCCCAAAGTGATGTGATAAAGCCCTTGGATACACCTAGTTTGTTATTGTGCATGTAAAATAAAGCATAGGAAATTATTTGCCTAGGAGAGAAAAAAAAAAAGAACCCTACAGGCTCGAGAACTATTAGCATGATACTTCAATTTATGTCAGTCATGTCACAGTAACATGGTCTTGCATAAAGATATGTGTCCCCCAGGCCTGCCCTGGGGAATTTAATATTTTTGCATTAAACTGTGCTGCTGGGAGCCCAACACTGACAGGATTCTTGATTTCCTTCCTTTTTGTTATGTATATCTTATTATTCACATAAAAACTATGGTGCGACAGCAAAAATCCTGATATTTGCATTTAAACATTGCCGTTTCTTGACATCACATCACATGTGCTTCACCTCAGCCCATAGAAAGGGGGGGTCTTGTGCATGTTTAACCCTTCCTACCATGTGTTCCATAGGCCAAAGAGGGACCAGTCCAGGCAGACTTCTGAAAATGTTAACTGCTGAAATTGACTACTTCTAACTTTATTTAACATCCTTATTTATATAGGTTTATAGACTGACCCATGGGGGTAACTACCAGATAAACAGGGCATGGCAACGAGTATGGGACCCTTCATCTAAAAGTGCCCATATCCGCTAATAAGAAATATGGAATGAATATAAAGACTAATGGATGGGGGAGATGAGCAAAATAATCATTTCAGAACGTTTTTTGTCCTGCTGGGGTGGGGCCCCATAGTTTACTTGTTGTACTCCTAGAAGTATCCTTCATATAGTTGAACACTTCTTATTCTGTCTTATGAGTTCAAGTGAAGATAACACAAGACATTATGGCTCTAATGCAGCAGTATAACAATCCATCCTGCTTAAAAGTGAGACTGGTTGTGTCCAAACCGTACGTCCCTGCCATCATTCACTTATTACCGTCCTGCAAAATCAGAAAAAAAAAAAAACGCAATTTTGAAATAAGCTAAAATGGGCAATTACTAAAAAAATTGCAGGTTTTCCTGTTTGTATGTCTGTATGTGTACCCGCTGTGGTACATTACTTCCAGTAAGAGCTTTATTTTAAGGGACAATCATTTTACCTGACTCCTTTCTACAGCAGAAGCAATAACACCGAGGTCTGGTTTGGGTTAAGAGGAGCCAAACCCATCAACCAGGGTAAATTAAAAGCACTGAACATGTCCTCACACGTACGGCATTGTCATGAGTGCACTTAATAATATTGGGATTTACGTGCTGTTTATTTTAAAGTGGACCTGATACTATTTTGTCTGCTTTAGTATATACTTGCTTTTCCAATAAACTAACAAAATAACAATGTTATTCCTCCGTAAAATATATGTGTAAATGAATAACTAAGTGTTACCATTACACTTGACAGTAGGGCACATCCTACCTATCCTAATACTGACCAATCATTGCTGACAGTGCTAAAGGAGTTATCCAGCTTTTAAATAGGCACTGTCAGATAAAAAAAATATATATATTTTTTTATTATAATGTGCAACATTAAGCATGCTGATCTTCTGCTTAATGACTAAGCCTAAGACGGCTATTATCAGTGTTACTTTATGGCAAGGAAAAGACGTGACTCCTTTCCTAGACAAATTCAAAAACCGTACCATATAAAGGAATTGTATAAATAGATAAGCAAGAATTCACCGGAAGTGCAATTAAAGCGTACCTCTAGTATGCAACCCTTCTGACCTGCCATATAGTTATGGTCCATGACTGGTTGGGGTTGCAATTCACTGACCCAACTCATGTAAACTTCAGAAATCATCAAAACCAGAGCTACACCTCAGTAATTGGCAACAACAGTATGGGGGAGATTTATCAAAGCCTGTCCAGAGGAAAAGTTGCTGAGTTGCCCATAGCAACCAATCAGATCACTTCTTTCATTTTTCAGAGGACTTTAAAAAAAAAAATGAAAGAAGCGATCTGATTGGTTGCTATGGGCCACTTAGCAACTTTTCCTCCAGACAGGTTTTTATAAATCTCCCTTTATGTCCTCAAAGAACAAATACATGACTGGGGTGTGCTGTGTCACATGTGGCTGTGCAACAATATATCCAGTCATCTATGACCTTCCCTCCCTTGCAGCAACTCCAAATAATTCACAAAACACCCTATATGGTTGGAATGAAGGGCTATAACAGCCTATTTATTAAAGTTCTGTTAAAAAATATAACAGATAATAACATATATATACACACACACACACGCATACCTATATTAATGTGTTTGTGTGTGTGTGTATATATATATGTATATGTATATGTATATATATATGCAATATTCCAATTAGTTTGGTAGTTTGTCCCCATATTAGCTAGGCAGGAACATAGAAGATAGTCCCCCCATTAGGTGTAGAAAGCAGAGTTCCCCATAGTAGGTGTAGGCAGCAGAGTTCCCCCACATTAGGTGTAGGCAGCAGAAGTCCCCTACATTAGGTGTAGGCACCAGATGTCCCCTACATTAGGTTTAGGCAGCAGAGTTCCCCCACAGTAGGTGTAGGCAGCAGAGTTCCCCACAGTGAGTGTAGGCAGCAGAATTCCCCCACAGTGAGTGTAGGCAGCAGAGTTCCCCTACAGTGGGTGTAGGCAGTAGAGTCCCTCCATAGTAGGTTTATCCAGCAGAGTTTCCCCACAGTAGGTGTAGGCAGTAGAGTTCCCCCACAGTGGGTGTATGCAGCAGAGTTCCCCCACAATAGGTGTAGGCAGCAGAGTTCCCCACAGAAGGTGTAGGCAGCAGAATCCCCCCCCCTCCATTCCCTCCCCAGGATGGAAAAAAATGCTCACCTGATTATGTTCTACACAGCAATCTCCTTCATAGCAGGGGCCTGTGTCTTCCATCCTCCACAGTTCAGATGCCGATGAGTGATTTAATCAGTGTCTGCTCTGAATTGGGGCAGAGGTTACGTCTCCTCTCTGTGTAGGCGCATATGCGTCTCACAGAAAGAGGAGGTCATCTGCCTGGGGATCCAGGACATGTGTAGCAACGGCGACAGCGGGTCCTTTACTCAGCCGGTCCCTCTGACCACGTCCAAACAGACCAGCCGGTAAGTCTGCCCTGCTGCATACAATGTCCTGATACCAGTGTCAGGACCATGAAATCTGGAGTGAGGCAGGCAGTGGCCGGCCCATGCTACTTTCCGCATTGGGCAGCAAAGCACTGGCAGTATGCCCGTAGGCCAGTCTGGCCCTGTGTGGCTCTACCTCTTCCGACTTTCCCCTGACCTGGAAATGCAGTGTCTCGGTACCTCCACACTGCTGTGGTATAAGGTTGTCATGTGGTTGAGGAGACTCTCTTTTTATCTGTCAAAATCTGACGATTATGCAGAGTCAACTCTAGTTCCAGTTGCTACAGTTCACACCCAGTCTGCTCCGGGTCACTGATTGTGGTCACAGTCAGGGGTGGGCTGACAACACTCAGGGCCCCCAGGCCAAATAAAGCAAGGGCCCCTTGTGAGACTCCTCCTCTGGCCGCCACACATCTGCCCCAACTCTATTTCTCCCAAATCCCTTCTAATGCTCCACCCATACACACTAAATAACATTTTTATATAAGATAATAAGATAATTATCAATAATACCAGAAATACCAGGAAATATATACCACTATACAATAACTGGATAATAACACCATACTGTACTGAATAAAAACACAATACACAGACCAGTATTCCCCCATACAGTGGCAATATAGCGGTAGATATCAACTGTACACAGGATCTGCAGATCATATAAGTGATTATTTAAAAGGCCATATACAGAGAGATACCAGCTGGTTTACCAATCTGTAGATCATATAATTGATTATATAATGTAAAGGACCATATAGTGGTAAATATCAGCTGAACATAGGATCAGTATACCAGATAAGTGATTTTATACAGGACCATATATAGGTAGATACCAGCTGTGCACAGGATCTGTATACCATATAAGTTTGAAATATTGCACATAGGGTTTAATGCACACAGTACCGATAATGCACATGTAGATTTGCAGGTGTATTGGCACTCAGTCCCATATATTTCATAGTTAGACACATTTTGGCATTTTGTCACTTAGCTGTGCCTTGAAGTTATCTGTGTCCCGAGGTCCATACAGGTGGCTCTGTAAGTCCCTCTTGTCATAGACCCTACGCGTTTCTTCTGCCTTAATTCATCAGGGATCTTTTGGCTGTACGATCATCTTATCTCTTTCATATCTTGTGCGGCACTGATGGCAGCCATACTCCTTTTTCCAGTAACAAAATATAGGAACACAAAGAGTTAACTCCCAATGTTAGAAACTCACGTGGACTCAAGCTTACCTGTTGCTGCATAGATTGGAGCCGAGAACGAGGCCTGACCAGCAATAACATGACGTAACAGACACCCCTCCCCTACATACCTGTGAGCACAAACCATTACACCTGGTAAAACGGAAGCATTGGCAAATGCACACAGAGTGATTGGACAAAACAGGTAATAGGAGGAACAAATAGGAGGGACTTCTAACATAAAAGCACATTAAACCTCAACAAAGGAGTATGGCTGCCATCAGTGCCGCACACGATATGAAAGAGATTAAATGATTGTACAGCCAAAAGATCCCTGATGAATTAAGGCAGAAGAAACGCGTAGGGTTTATGACAAGAAGTACTTACGGAGCCACCTGTATGGACCTCGGAAAACAGATAACTTCAAGACACAGCTAAGTGACAAAATGCCAAAACGTGGATAACTATGAAATATATGAGATTGGGTGCCAATACACCTGCAAATATACATGTGCAATATTGGGACTGCGTGCATTAAACCCAATGCACTAATACACCTGCCAATATACATGTGCAATATAGGGACTGTGTGCATTAAAACCTATGTGCAATATTTGAAATGTGGACATACAGACCAATGTGAAATATCGGGACTGTGCATGTAAGAGTTTTGTGCAATATCGGGACTGTGTGTATTTAGGTCCATGATCTATATAGTGCTATAGAAGGTACTATGTGCCTGTCATGGCACCTAACTTTCATGCTATACAGAGGACATGTGCAATATCTCCTGCATCTTGACAGTACCGAATAAGGCAGCACAAAGTGCAGGCATAAATAGGATTCGTTTGATACATCCCATGCATATGCAGACTTATTTAACTGCAGCTTATTGAAACACAATATGGAATGGTACAATTCTCAATAGACTGTGATCACAAAACACTGGTGGTGATCGTTGTTAATAATTATTATCACGTGTAAGAATATTTTAATAAGACAAAATAAAAGTGATGTTTTAAAAGGTTCCCTTTATATAAGCTCATTTGTTGTACAGCTGGAAGACCTCAATCAAAATATACATGGAAGAGCACCTTTCAGTATAATAGGTAGCCAAGTATGTAGTTAGGTAGCCAGGTATGCAGTTAGGTAGCCAGGTAAGTAGGCTAGGTTGATAGTTAGGCAGCCAGTTATGTAGTTAGTTAGGCAGCCAGGTATATAGTTAGTTAAACCCCCCTAACCCCCCCCCCCACCCCCATGCCAGGTTAAAGAAAAATAAAAAACAAAAATAAATACTTACTTGTCCCAAGCAGCGATCTCTTCTGCACTGCCGCAAGGATGTGTTCTTCTTCCTCCATAGTGCAGCCGCCGATGAGTGAAGTAATCAGTCCCTGCAATAGGGGTAGAGATCCTGTCTCCTCTGTGTAGGCCGCAGATGCAGCTCACACTGAAATAAAGCTTATAGTGGTATGAGCGTGAGCCACACATACAGCTGAAAGCAGTGCTGATTGCCTGGGGATTCGGGACAGGTGGCCCTTGGATCACGTCCAAATAAACAGGTCGGTCAGTCTTCCCCTGGACGTGGCACTGTGTGGCATTCAGGAGGTTTTACCAACCACTGTCTCCAGTCTACGCTTACACATCATGATTGTCTGTATCTTACACCCTGCAATAGGCAATCTTAATATCTGCAAACATGACTACAAGTTTTCTTGAGTATCTTCACCACAGTAAGAACATAAAGAGTACCTGTCATCAATATATTGTTCCTTGTGTAATTATAAGACACTTTGCTATTTACTTGCTGTTAAAATTCTCATCCTTTAAGTGTTTTTAATGTGATTGAAAAATCGGCCACTAGGTGGCTCTGTTCTGTTCCCTGCCGCAAGTCAAACAGTTTGGTATCCTCCTGGTCTGGCAGGAGATCAAACTCAGGAAGTGCATGTGGGGTATGGCAGGGCACAACTATTGCAGGCTTCAATGACGTTGCACCTGCAGGGGAACGCCCACTGTCTCCTGCCGGGAGCTCACACAATGTGAGCAAGGGGAAAGTTATGATACAGAGCTTTTTAAAGCTTTGAAATATTTTTTAACCCCTTAAGGACCAAGGACGTACCGGTACGTCCTTGGTCCTGCTCTTCTACAGCAGGACCAACTCCTACACAGTAACCCCACGTCATATCATGGCGGGCACGGCGTCATAGTGAAGCCGGGACCCGCCTCTAATAGCGCGCAGCGCCGATCGCGGCGCCGCGCGCTATTAACCCTTTAGCCGCGCGCTCAAAGCTGAGCCGCGCGGCTAAAAGTGAAAGTGAAAGTTCCCGGCTAGCTCAGTCGGGCTGTTCGGGATAGCCGCGGCTAATCGCGGCATCCCGAACAGCTGACAGGACAGCGGGAGGGCCCCTTCCTGCCTCCTCGCTGTCCGATCGCCGAATGACTGCTCAGTGCCTGAGATCCAGGCATGAGCAGTCATCCGGCAGAATCGTTGATCACTGGTTTCTTATGAGAAACCAGTGATCAACATAGAAGATCAGTGTGTGCAGTGTTATAGGTCCCTATGGGACCTATAACACTGCAAAAAAAAAGTGAAAAAAAAAAGTGAATAAAGATCATTTAACTCCTCCCCTATTAAAAGTTTGAATCACCCCCCTTTTCCAATAAAAAAAAAACACAGTGTAAATAAAAATAAAAATAAACATATGTGGTATCACCGCGTGCAGAAATGTCCGAATTATAAAAATATATCATTAATTAAACCGCTCGGTCAATGGCGTGCGCGCAAAAAAAGTCCAAAATAGTGCATTTTTGGTCACTTTTTATATCATTTAAAAATGAATAAAAAGTGATCAATAAGTCCTATCAATGCAAAAATGGTACCGTTAAAAACTTCAGATCACGGCGCAAAAAATGAGCGCTCATACTGCCCCATACACGGAAAAATAAAAAAGTTATAGGGGTCAGAAGATGACAATTTTAAACGTATTAATTTTCCTGCATGTAGTTATGACTTTTTCCAAAAGTCCGACAAAATCAAACCTATATAAGTAGGGTATTATTTTAATCGTATGGACCTACAGAATACATATCAGGTGTCATTTTTACTGAAAAATGTACTACGTAGAAACGGAAGCCCCCAAAAGTTACAAAACAGCGTTTTTTTTTTCAATTTTGTCGCACAATGATTTTTTTTCCCGCTTCACCATAGATTTTTGGGCAAAATGACTGACGTCATTACAAAGTAGAATTGGTGGCGCAAAAAATAAGCCATCATATGGATTTTTAGGTGTAAATTTGAAAGAGTTATGATTTTTTAAAGGCAAGGAGCAAAAAACGAAAATGCAAAAACGGAAAAACCTCCGGTCCTTAAGGGGTTAAGGGCAGGAGGGGTGTTAGGAGTAGTTAGAGAATATAATCCGAGTTCAGAAAATATGGTTTGATGACAGGTACTCTTTAAAGAGACCAGTTTCCAAGCATCCACCTAAAGAAAGTAACTTTGCTACTCTTTGCTATGAGGAGTATGTACTGTATATTATGTGTGGTGCACAGTGGACTTCAATAAAGTCCATTACCCTATCTGGAATTGAATTTGATGCACACACTACCTACCATAGGTAAAATCACCCCCCCCCCCCCCAGGCCTGGTGCAAGTATTTTGCCACCCTAGGCGAAAGCTAATTTTGCTGCTGCTTGATGACGCCCATTGGCTCCTCCCGAAGTATGGAGGTGCACAATGTCAGGATGTTGGACGGACTTGACCTAAGCAATCGCGCCTGTCTGCCTCAGAGGTGGCACTGTGCTCCTCCAGCAGGCTAAAAAAAAATAGATTATTATAGTACAAGGGGTGGGGGTAGCAATGCGAGGTTTTGCTTGATGGGCAGGTGCTTTGGATGCTGGCTAACTTTATTGCAGAAGGCAGAGCGATGCCCCAAACAAGAGGGTGCTCTAGGTGGCTGCCTATTTTGCCCATAGGCAGAGCGGCCCTGCACCCCCCAGACACCTTACTTGCAAACCCCCAGGTACAAAAGTTGCACTACACCACCCTTCCTACATCCTAGTGTCCCAGACTGCTCCACCCATCCCCTTTGGGTATCACAGTAAGCTCCTATGTCACAATAGCAAGCCCCCCCCCCCGTGGTAATCCCTAAACCCACTCCACTACCCTGTACTGCCCTCTCTTTGGATGGGCACCCTTAGCGAAGATAAAAAACGAGGTTTCTTGAAAGATTTAAAGTTATCCCATATCCACAGGACTGGTGGGGGTTCGACTGCTGGGACCCCACATAGATCACCATGAGAACGAAAGTAAATTGTCCCATGAGTGAATGGAACAGCAGATTGCATGCTCACCTGTCCCTCTATTCATTCTCTATTGGACTTCCAAACTTTATAAGCACTAAATTTCTGCTTGGTTTCTGCCTCCACAGTGTCTGAAGATTGAGGGCACCATGTAAAGACAGGCCCTTTAATGGAGATGCAGATGTTAGCCATCCTCTCCAATGACCCCACCAGAGCTGTAGCTAGCTCCTTTTGCGCCTGAGGCAAAAACAGAAGATTGCTCTCTTCCCATATTTGGGCTCAGGACACCCCCTCGCAAGGGACCCCAACCGATTTTTTTTTTATATATGTTTCTTATGTAGATTACAGTACTGCTATATGCAGCGACTCACAAATGACATCTTCACTGAGTCGTTCTCTTTTTGTTTTCTTCCCCATCTGGCCCAGGATATCATGATGATCTCTTCCAGCCAAAACTCTTCAGGGTAGACCCTGCAACACAAACATATTAGGCTCTGCACTTTTCCAGAATTATCCTCCCCTTTTCCCTACATATGTCTCCCGCCTCCTCCAAACACAATGCCACCAGCCTTCCCACAATGCAAAATGTTTCCAGCCTCACTCAAATGCTTCCAGCCCCCCCACACACAATGTCTCTTGCCTTACCCATATTTCTCCAACCTTCCCCACACATAATGCCTCCAGCCTCACCCACACACATTGCCTCCAGTCTCACCCCACACAGTAACAGAGTGGTGTACATGGGAGACAGGGATGTAGAGGGGTATACATAGGTGACAGAGGGGCGTACAGGGGTGACAAAGGGGTGTAGAGGAGTGAAAGAAGGGTGGGGGTGCAGTACCTGAAGCTTAGTAGGCCTTTGTCAGTGCTGCCCCTGCTCCTTCCCTCCATCCCCATCATTCTGCTGAGGGAGCTGCAGCATCTTGTTCCAGCAATGCGCAAAAACATCTCTTTCACCCAGCCTGAATGGCTGTGACTCACAGCGCTGCAAGCCCTGCCACGCCCTGAGTTAGTCAAAGGTGTGCAGGCTGGGACAGAAAATTCAACCAAATTTTTGTGTCATCTTTCCCACTGGAGTGTCCCAGCACCCTGGTTGGGAATCACTGCCAAGTGTAATGTGTGCTGGACTCCATGTATCGGACATCCTTAGCCCATGTGCCCCCTTGCAGCGGAACGCCTGAGGCGATCACCTCAGTTGCCTTATGCGAGCTACGGCCCTTGACCCCACAGCAGCCACAGTACACTCCACTTGGGGAAAACTTAAACCCAAAATGTGACTTTCTGCCTGGTTGATGCCTCTACAATGTCTGCAGATTGAGGGCACCATGTAAAGACCCCTACTTTGGTGAGGAAAAGGATGTTACCATCTTCTTCACTGAACCCATAGGAATCACTTTAGTTCCCCTATGGTGGGTATAGTCATACCCAAAGGTTAATGTGACCGTCTGCTAACTTGATGCCTCTACAAAGTTTGTAGATTGCGGGCACTGTGTCAAGACCCACATTTTCACGGGGAAGAAGTTGTGACTCATTAATTCCACAGCAGTCACCAATGGTGGGAAAAGTCATGCTTTTAGGAAATCAGATGTGGAGAGGTACTGCTCATAAGACTTTCTTATGCATATATTGTTTAGTGAGCTCCCATTGTTGTGTTCTGGGCCTTAACTCCCACACAAATCCTAATCATATATTATTGATCAATAAAATCACATTGTAAGACTTGCTCAATCACTGTGGAGCATCTAGCATTGGTAATCCCCGTCCTTCTGCGTTCTCACCAGTCTTTACAAATAATGGCTTTCTCCCTGTGTCCTGCATCATCCTGTGATAATCACCATCATCCCCATTGCATTCAGCGCTCGCCCCCTGTATGAGGCAGGTACAAATGGCCTCACACTGTGTGATTATACGGTGCTGCCTAAACTCTGCCACTCACAGCCACAGGATCTGAACACATTCATCTAACTAAATTAAAACCACTATGGATTTTCCCTTTCCAGGTGATTAACCCTTTTGCTTTGTACACATTATGTACCTGTCCGGCCCTGCAGGGGGGTACCTAACAAATAAAGACTGTTTTTGTGCTGTGTGTAACTTCAGGACAAACGTTAGATTATATATTATTTCAAGGCATAAATCAAAAAGTAATCTAAAGTAAAAATAAAAACTTCAAAAGAATCTATCAACAAAACAGCTATTGGCCATACCATCTAACATTTACCAAATGGAAAAGATGTCAAGTGATGTACGCAGCATTGGGGACCCATATATGTCACTAGAGATGAGTGAATTTTTGAAAAATTCTATTCGGCCGATTCGCCGAATTTTCCTAAAAAATGTGTTTCGTTCCAAATTTATTTATAGCGAATCACTATTAAAAACTGATATTTATGGCCTACAGAGAGCCTCAATAGGGGTGTAGAACACTTTGTCTTGTCCAAACATGCATAGAGAGTGTACTGTGTTAGTGAAATGCAGATTACAGGCAGCGCCATTAGAATCACTGCCGCAGAGCGTCTGGGTGTGGCAGCAGGGAGACCATATGGCGTCAAAATAGAAGAGAATAAATAGATTTTTAATGTAATTTTTATGTAATTTAATTTGAATTTATTTACATTTTTGAGTACTCATTCTGGAGAGCATCGAGCTGGCGGTCCGCCACGAGGCAAGCTACCACCAGTTCAAGCCCATGCCTCTCAGCACCCCTGCCACCCCCACTGTCTTACTCTTTGTGGAACTGCAAATGTTTCATTTAATCAGTTATTGTTCATTGTTATTGCTCCAACCTGTTTCATTATATTCTTGTGATAATTCCACAGTTAATATATGACGTTGACGACCATAGGGCCTCAGTCTTGAAGAGATTACATCGATTTTTTTAAAATTAAAATTTAAGATTTTGAAATTTTTATTTAATATTACACTCCCAAGTTTAATGTCCCGGGTCCCGGCATTTACTTTGAATAAACAGTGTGGTTACAAAAGACCAAATCTAACAAGGAGTCACATGTCACATGGCAGCACAATGACAAAGCCTGGAGGTGGCATCAGTATGAATAGACCATATAGTGGCTGAATGACACAGCCTGGAGTTGGCGGCAGCATTAGGAGAACATATAGTGGTTGAACGACACAGCGTGGAGGTGGTGGCAGCATGAGGAGAACATATAGTGGCTGAATGACACAGCCTGGAGTTGGCGGCAGCATGAGGAGACCATATAGTGGCTAAATGACAAAGCGTGGAGGTGGCGGCAGCATGAGGAGAACATTTATTTGCTGAATGACACAACCTGGAGTTTACGGCAGCATGAGGAGACCATATAATGGTTGAATGACACAGCGTTGAGGTGGCGGCATCATGAGGAGAATATATAGTGGCTGAATGACAAAGCCTGGAGGTGACAGCAGCATGAGGAGAACACATGGTGGCAGAGACAGCCTGGAGGTGGCAGCAACAGCATCAGTAGTCCTATAAGTGACCCGGTGACAGAGTGGTGCGGTGGGTGGCAATACCAGTACCCGGTGAACTTGGCATCAGATGTGTGGAATCAGGCGAGTGGCAGGATCAGAATAGTAGCTGAGGCAGGTAGGCAGAAGAAAATTGTCTCTTTTGTAAAAGTGTTAGTGTGCACAAGTAAGTATTGAGGATATGCATTTCATAAAACTTACGGTATTTATCGGGGTATACCACGCACCGGCCTATAACACGCACCCTCATTTTACCAAGGATATTTGGGTAAAAAAAGTTTTTTACCCAAATATCCATGGTAAAATGAGGGTGCGTGTGTGCGCGTGTATACCCCGATACACCCCCAGGAAAGGCAGGGGGAGAGAGGCCGTCGCTGCCCGCTTCTCTCCCCCTGCCTTTCCTGGGGACTAGAGCCCTGCTGCCGGCCCTGCATGGCGCTGCATGGCGCGGCGCAATGACGTCACTCCGCTTCTCTCCCCCTGGATATCGGCGCCGCTGCCCGTTCTGTCGCCCTGACTATCGGTGCCGGCGCCCCAATGCCGGTGCCGATAGCCAGGGGGAGAGAATCGGAGTGACGTCATTGCGCCGCGCCATGCCGCGCATAGCAACGACGCAGGGGACGCACACCGGAGGACTGAAGCAGCGCGGACCCGACCCCGGCAACAGGTAATTATGCAACCGGGGATGGGGGGAGGCAACTGGGCAGCGGCGCCGGCAATGGGTGCCGCTGCCCCTTCTCTCCCCCTGTCTGTTGGCGCCGCTTCTCTCCCCCTGGCTATCGGCGCCGGCAATGGGGCGCCGGCACCGATAGTCAGGGGGACAGAACGGGCAGCGGCGCCGATAGCCAGGGGGAGAGAAGGGCCGGCAGCAGGGTTCTAAACCCCAGGGCAGGCAGGGGCAGAGAAGCCGGCAGCGCTGGCTGTCTCTGCACCTGCAAAGCCTCTGCAGTTCATTGATTTAAAGCGCCCGCTTTAAATCATTGAACTGCAGCGGCTTATTGGCGTATAACACGCACATAGACTTTAGGCTAAAAATTTTTGCCTAAAAAGTGCATGTTATACGCCGATAAATACGGTAACTTTTAATAATATGCTTAAGATAAATATATGGCCCCCAATTTTTTTTCTAAATCAAACCAAAGGGAAGATATGCAAAAAACCTACACCACCAAGTATTGATGTGATGCAAAGACCTCTAAAAGGTGGAACAATGTATGGTCCATTGTAACTGGTGGGGGTAAAAACTTCCCCTGTAAGGCCCTACTCTTGCGTTATTAATTCCCTTCTTGGCAAATGTTACTCACCCTAAAAAGGGCGACTCCACACAGGAATCTCTCCCGATTTCCACCTAAAAACACTGCCATTTTTCCAGGGTTTTTAGGTGGAAATAGGGATTGGTTCCTGTGTGGGGCCGCCCTTTTTAAGACTAGTAACACTTTCCTTGAAAAGGTGAAAGGGAACAACGTATGGTCTATTGTAGCAGGTAGGGGTAAAAACGTCCCCTGTAAGGCCCTACTCTCGCCCTATTAATTCCCTTCTTGGCAAGTGTTCCTCACCCTAAAAAAAAGTGGCCCCACACAGGAAACTCTCTCTATTTCCACCTAAAAACCCTGAGAAAGGACAGTGTTTGTAGGGGGAAATAGGGAGAGGTTCCTGTATGAGGCCTCCCTTTTTAGGGCAAGTAACACTTGCAAAGAATACAATAAAAAATTTGAGAATTGGGCCTTACAGGGGAAGTTTTTACCCCCACCGGTTGCAATAGACCATACGTTGTTTCCTTCCACCATTTAGAGGTCTTTGTATCACATCAATACTTGCTGGTGTAGGTGGCACATGAAGTTTTTTGCACACCTTTCCTTTTGTTTGATTTCAAAAAAAATTTGAGTACGTATATTTTATCCCAAGAAAATAAAATTTTTAGCCGATGCATATCCTCAATACTTACTTGTGGTCTGATAGCGAGGAATGTCTGTAACTGGGGAGCAGCACCTTAAACATGTTGTGCACTATCCATATTTGTGAAGTGTTGGTGTGACACCATGGTCAATGTACCCTGATGTATCAGACATTGGTGGGTGGAAATCCTGGCTGATCCATGCCTGATTCTTTTTCACAAAGATCAGTCTCTCCACATTTTTTCGTGGACAGACAAGTTCTCCTTGGGGTTACTATGGCCCCTGCCGCACTAAACACCTGCTCTGATGGCACATTACTGGGCGGGCAGGACAGCTTTTCCAGGGCAATCTTTGCTAGTTGCGGCCACAAATCAAGTTTGGCTGCCCAGAAGTCCAGCAGATCTTCAAGGTGTGTTGGCATGGTCATGTCAAGGTATGCCATCGCCTGCTGGTTCAGGTCTTGCTCCAGGTCTACCTGCTACCGATTAGTTGCTTCACTATGCGGGTGGATGGAGCTGGTGCTGCTCCTGTCACTCCACCCCCCACATGGCCATGGCAGTGGAAGGTGAGCGCAGGAGGCCCCCCAAGTCAGACCTGCGAGAGGATGGATGATAGGCATCGACCAACTGACTACGTAGGATTTTTCTGTAGTTGGTCAGTTTGTGCCTCCCTCTCAGTGGGTGTAAAAATGTTGACAATTCGGCGGTCATTACGCAAGCAAGTGAGCATGCATCGTGCCATTTATGCAAGTGACTCAGAGGGACTCCCTGCCTCCCTCTCCACTGCATACTGTCACAGTGTGTCTGGGTCCTCTGTCTCGCCTTCCTCATAACCCTCTAGCTCCTCTAGCTGCTCCTGCTCCTCCTCTCCTGTCAGATTAATAGAAAAACTGCCAATCTCGCAAAACCTAAACTGTGCTCCACTATGCCCCTTCCCATTGCCAGTTTTCATGGAGTAAGCCATGATTTGATTTCTTGATAAGTGACTTTTAGCAGTTCCTCCCCTGTGTGACATACGCCAAGGAAAAACTTGTGAAAAACAGTGTGACACCGCTGTGCCCTGCACACATAGTATGCTGGAGGGGCACTGAGACTTGTCCGTGCAGTGGAGGCTGAGGACACGGTTGGGGATGAGGAGGCGGAGTTGCACACTGTCACAGGACCAACGGCCTTAGAGCGTGGAGATAGAAGCAACGTAACCTGTCCAAGTTGCTGTTGTTGTGGCTGTGCAGGTACCACATTCACCCAGTGGGCTGTAAAGGACATGTATTGTCCCTGACCGTAGTTACAGCTCCACACGTCGGCGCTGCCATGTACTTTGGTACACACCGACAAACTCAAGGACTGGCCCACCTTCTGTTCTACAAAATTGTGCAGGGCTGGTACTGCCTTCTTCGCAAAGAAATTACGGCTTGGCACTCTCCACCTCGGCTTGGCACAAGCCATCAATTCTCTGAAAGGTGCAGAGCCCACCACTTGAAAAGGGAGGGACTGCAGCACCATCAACTTGGACAGGAGCACATTAAGCTTCTGCACCGTTGGATCAGTGGGCGCATACTGTTGTCTCTTGGACATGGCTTCGCCGATGGATTGCTGGCGGAATGACTGACTTGAAGTAGGAGGAGCAGAGCATCTGGAGCGACAGAAAATGGGTATAACACACAGCCCCCTTCGGCTGACGTGGTGGAGCCTTAGCTGGCTGAAACATGGAGTGGCCTGCCAGAGGGTGATGCAGCAGGATGGACCACAACATCAGAGCCACAGTTCTCCCAGGCCGCTTTATGGTGCATATGTTGACACAGGACCATGGTGCCAACATTGGCCACGTTTCACCTTCTGCCGACACAAGTTAACCGGATGCTTGATGAAAAACTTCCACACCGCCGAGTAACTGATTTGATATGCACTTATGAGGGGAGTACAATGTGCTACAGTACGCTTAAAAAAGTATTTGTGTACAACACCAGCCAGTGAGTACTTTTGCCTGGCCTTTCACAGTATCTAGGCCCTTGAGACTTTAACAGGAACAAAATAGTACAGCACTTAGATGTACATATGTGGTATACACTTATGAGGGGAAGACAATGCACTACAGTACGCTTAAAAAAGTATTTGTGCACAACACCAACGGTACACACTAGGGCTGCAGCACACAGTCGCTGTGTAGCACACCCAAAATTGCACTTTCTCTCTCAATCTCACTTCCTTCCCTATCAGTACTTCTAGGCAGGGTTTGTGCTTGAGCTGAATTGCCGCTGTTCTGTGCAACACACTGCTCTCTATGTCTCTCTGAAATAGAACGTTGTAGACAGTGACTGGGAGGTGAATCACTGCAGTAAGAATACTTTTCTGTGCAAAACACACTGCTCTCTGTCCCTCTCTCTGTGAAACAGAACACTGACTTGACTAGGAGGTGAATCGCTGCTGGAAAACAGCTTTTCTGTGCAACACACACTGCTCTCTGTCCCTATCTATCTCTCTGTAGTGAAAGGCTGAAGTGGCTGGCAGCAATATGGCTGCCGACTATATTGGGCTGTGACATCACGGGGGTGACTGGCTGCTGATAGGCAGCATGCTGCATGTGATTCAGGGTCAGGGTCGTCCCGGATTGTTCCTGCCTTCCCAGGATTCCTTGCCCCATGTCCTCACATGTGGATCTGCCATTTTAGATGCCTTGGAGCCCGGACCACACTAAATGGAGTTTAATGAAGCGATTTGCACTATAGAATCGTGGTGATATTCGCATTCGTTGCGAAATCTAATTTTTCCTGAAATTCATAACAAATTCGGATTCGTCAGATTCGATTCGCTCATCCCTATATGCCACCACACATCAATAATGCCCCCCACTGTGCCCTTACATATCACTTGTGCCCCTACATATCATTTGTGCCCCTTCTGTAACACTACACAACAATAATCGAAATATTGTGACCCTCCACATTGATAATGACCCTCTTTTGCCCCCCACACATTATGTTACACATTATGAATGCTCCTTCTGGAGCCCCATACATCATTATTGTCCCCTGTTTGCCCCTAAAGGGAAGTTAAGATCCACACTATTTGCTAAAACAAAGAAATCCATGGAACATACGTGTCAAGCTACACCAGTACTTCTATGGCTGTCCAGCTTATCAAACAGGCTTATCTTTACTTCTCTCTTAAAGCACATGGACTCAGGACTAAGCATGAACTTTGTCTAGATTGACTTCTAAGCAGTAGCTCCTCACCCCCACATTGTCCTGGATTACAAAATCTATTTACCTCCCTTCTTTTCTCTTACTCTAGAGAGCCTGGACTTTCTCTTCCTCTCTTTAGAGAGTATTGGCTAGGGTAATCTCTTCCTCCCCTTCTGAAAGATTTTGTTTGTATGAATTTGTGTGTGGGTTAACCCTTGCAGTGTCCTGAACCTTGTCTGGTAGATAGGTTCACTGTTTTAGTCACACAAGAATAGGTTGCATTGTCAGTACAAGAAAGATTAAACATGATGAATATTGAAGGCACATATGACATAAAATACCCAACGAAAGGTCTTGTAGAGACCCCAGTGGGATACTGCACTAGTGCAAAGAAAAGGTAGTGTTGTGGAAATTATAATGGTTTGTCACATTGCCTTTATGGTGGGCTTGGGGGTTTCCTATTGTGCGCCATAACATGAACTTGTGTTAGGCTGGGTTCACACCACATTTTTGCAATACAGTTCCCGTATCAGGTTTTTGATGAAAAACTGATTCCTCAAAACCGGACTAAACTGTATCAAAACGTGTGTACAAATTTTAACCAGTACACAGTTGAAAACCATTTGGAGTTTGAAAAATGATGTCCGGTTGCATCAGTTTTTTAAGAAAAAAATGTATACATTTTTAACTTTTCACTCCATTATGAATAAAGGTTCAATTGTTTGATTGAAATTCCAAGAGAAAACTTTCGGTGTGCACTGCACGTGTGCAAAGTCAAAAACCGTATGGAACTGTGTGCACATACGGTTCTGTACGGTTCCCATTGACTTCCATGTTAAAAAAATGTATTTGGTTTCAATACGGTTTTTCACCCGGACCAAAAACCGTGGTAGGCTATGGTTTTGGGTATGGGAAAAACGGACACAACTGGATGCATTGTTTGGCATATGGTTTTCAACTGAGAGTCAATCCATACGGTTTTCATATTGAAAACGTATACGGGAACTGTATTAAAAAGACAAGGTGTGAACTTATTATGAAGCCTTATTAGAATCTGCTATAGCTGCAGATATGGTAATGTAGATATTTGTGATGCGACTGTTGGAGAGCCCATGTGACCATCACATTCTAACTCACAGTGATTGAGTATATTTTAATTGTGGAAGCCATTTCTAAATAAACATGACTCTAACTGAAAGGCACTCCTTCTGGGCTGGCAAGGAGTCAACTGCTGACCCACTGACGCCTCATCTGAAGCTGAATATTTTTAAAAGTCTGTATTTCTACCACAGTAGGAATTGTATGAACCCACATGACTGAAGGTTACCAAATGTGTGAGATACTTCTTAAGATGGGTAACAATGTAGCTCTTGGGTAAATACTAGAGAACTATATCAATCCCTCATAAGATTCTTATAATATTCTCTTATGATTAACAATAAAAATATTTTAGGACAAACAAAATGTACATCATTATGTTTGACCCCTGTTACAGGCTGCACATACTTGCACTATTGGATGTGGATTCCATTTTTTATTAATATTTATTATCATTATTATTATTAATAATAATAATATTAATAATAACAACAATAATAATAATTATTATTATACTAAGGCATTTTATTTTACTTTAATAAAACTTTAATAAAAAGAAAGCTAAAAAAGATCCAATATGAATGGGCATGCTTTGGACTAGGCAGTGCCCTACACAATAATCAGTGTCCAACAACTTTATCTAAGCCAACTTGTCCATTTATGTTACACTACTATTTCTTCCTCTATCACTATTTTGGCTACAAAACCATGTATGAAAAGTGGGTACAATGCTAGAAATTTGGGATTCTGATGTCAGCATAGAGAATTAGAAGATTAGCTTCCCAGTGTGTGTATCTTCAAACACTAATAAGTCCCCTTCTTCTTTAAAGGATTGGTTACAGGTTGACCTGAAGACACTTTAAGCTCCTAGAGACTCTACAAGAGCTTTATTTTAAGTAATGTCATATATATATTGTGAGCCTCGGTGTTGACTTATCCCAGTTTCATATATCAGAACAAATCCCAAGTTCCCCTTTCCCGCTATTACATTTATTAAAAAAAAAATATCCCTCAGTCCTTCGTGTAATAGCGTTTTCAAATAAAGGTGTGAATGTCTGGATTTTGAAGAAAACATTGAAGGATTACTCTTCTTCGTATGTAATTACAACCTTATATAGATACTTTAATCTGTCCGTAATATAAGAACAAGTTTTATACTTATGAATAGAAATAGAATCAATGGACAATAGATTTTTCAATATTTTTTTTTTTTTTTATTATTATTTGTTCTTAAGTTTTTGTGTGTATTGTGCTTTGGTTCAACAGCTATTATTCCCCCTTTTTTAATCCTATGGATAAATGGAGGGGGATATTGACCACTGGGTCATAGAAAGCGAAGGGAATTAAACCCCAGTCCTTTCCTTCCTGGAGGGTAAAATGAGATGCCATAATAGGAGGCCCATATCAATATTTGCTATAGGGCCCCCTTTTTTCTATGTATTCCACTGGACCCATCCTTTATTGCAATGGATATAAGCTAGATACTTGTATACATTTAGCTTACTTAATACATTGCAATAGAAAATCATGACAGGGTGGAGATAAAATGCACTTAATGGGGTAATACCGTGCTGACAATTTATCCCCTATCTAAAGGGGAGACCCCCGTGATCTCCCACGCAGTACCCCGCTCCGGGTCTGATGACGGGGCCGGTGATCGTGATGTCACAGCTCTGACCCGTGTGACAGCACGCTCCGCCCCTCAACGCAAGTCTATGGCAGGGGGCAAGACAACTGTCTTGCCCCCTGCCTTAGACTTGCATTGAGGGGTGGAGCGTGACGTCACATGGGGGCGGAGCTGTGACATCACGATACTCCAGCGCCATGATCGGCAGTCATCAGACCCGGAGCGATGTTCTCTCCGGGGCCTGATGAGAGCGGGGTGCTGCGTGCGAGATCTCGGGGGTCCCCAGCGGCGGGACCCCGTGCGATCAGGCAACTTTTTCCCTATCCTTTAGATAGGGGATAAGTTGTCAGCACGGTAGTACCCCTTTAATGGAATATACAATCTGACAACAGACCTCCGCACTTATTATTCTGGGTATGTCACTCATGGACCATCGAAGCATGTTGACATAGTTATAAATTATTAGTAACTAGCTGAATATCCGGCGTTGCCTCGACCTCCTATCTCGACCTCCTATCTCGACCTCCTATCCCGACCTCCTATCCTGACCTCCTATCCCGTCCTCCTATTCCTGGTCCTCCTATCCCATCCTCCTATCCCGACCTCCTATGTCGACCTCCTATCCCGACCTCCTTTCCCGAGCCGTAATATGTGTACCAGGTATTGAAATATCGCCAGCCGTACAGAAGTTATGTGGGAACATACATTTCCCATTGATTTGCATGGGACTTTATACAAAAACCCATAGCTTTTGACTTCATATCCCGTCCTCATATATTGTTGTCATATCCAAACCCCATATCCCGTCTACATATCCCGACCTCCTATCCCGTCATCATATCTCAACCTCATATCCCATCCTCATATCTCGTCCTCATATCCCGTCCTTATATCCCAACCTGCTATCCCGACCTCCTATCCTGTCCTCCTATCCCGACCTCCTTACACGACCTCCTATCCTGACCTCCTATCCCGTCCTTCTATCTCGACCTCCTATCTCGACCTCCTGTCCTGATCTCCTATCCCAACCTCCTATCCCGTCCATCTATCCCGACCTCCTATCTCGACCTCCTATCCCGAACTCCTATCCTGACCTCCTATCTCGATCTCCTATCTCGACCTTCTATCTCGACCTCCTATCACAACCCCCTATCCTGTCCTCCTATCCCCACCTCCTATCACGACCTCCTATCCTGACCTCCTATCCAGTCCTTCTATCTCGTCCTTCTATCTCGACCTCCTATCTCGACCTCCTGTCCCGACCTACTATCCCAACCTCCTATCCCGTCCATCTATCCCGACCTCCTATCTCGACCTCCTATCCCGAACTGCTATCCTGACCTCCTATCTCGTCCTCCTATCTCGATCTCCTATCTCGACCTTCTATCTCGACCTCCTATCACAACCTCCTATCCTGACCTCCTGTTCTGTTCTCCTATCTTGACCTCCTATCTCGACCTCCTATCCCGACCTCCCATCCCGACCTCCTATCCCGACCTCCTATCCCAACCTCCTATCCTGTCCTCCTATTCCTGGTCCTCCTATCCCATCCTCCTATCCCGACCTCCTATGTCAACCTCCTTTCCCGACCTCCTATCCTGACCTCCTTTCCCTACCAGTAATATGTGTACCAGGTATTGAAATATCGCCAGCCGTACGGAAGTTATGTGGGAACATACATTTCCCATTGATTTGCATTGGACTTTATACAAAAACCCCGACCCTCACAAATGGGGGTAGTTAAGGGTTAAATTAACTATCCTATATTTTAAGTGGACATATAAGTAACATGTGACCAAGTATTATCGAAATACCTCCAGCCGTTTGGAAGTTATGCAGTAACATACATTTCCCATGGACTTGTATGGGACTTTAAACATAAACCCCGCCCCTGGCAAATGGGGGTGAGTAAGGGTCAAATCACCAATCCTATGTTTGTTGTTGACATATAAGTAACATGTGTGCCAAGTTTAATGTCAAAGTCTTTAGCCGTTTGAACGTGATGCTGGAACATACACACATACATACATAAATACATACATACACACATTGAGTTTTATATATATAGACTAGCTTAATACCCGGCGTTGCCCGGTTTTTCCTTCCTAATCCTTGTTGGGGAGGAAAGTAAACAAAGGAGGAAGCTTTTGACTTCATATCCCGTCCTCATATATTGTTGTTATGTCCCAACCCCATATCCTGTTCTCATATCCCGACCTCCTATCCCGTCATCATATCTCGACCTCATATCCTATCCTCATATCTCGTCCTCATATTTCGACCTCCTATCCCGACCTCCTATCCCGACCTCCTATCTCGACCTCCTATCCCGACCTCCTATCCCGACCTCCTATCCCGTCCTCCTATCTCGACCTCCTACCCCGACCTCCTATCCCGACCACCTATCCCGACCTCCTATCCCGTCCTCCTATCTCATCCTCCTATCCCGTCCTCCTATCCCGTCCTCCTATCTTGTCCTCCTATCTCGTCCTCCTAGCCCCTCCTCCTATCTTGTCCTCCTATCTCGTCCTCCTATCCCCTCCTCCTATCTCGTCCTCTTATGTCGTCCTCCTGTCCTGTCCTCCTATCCCGTCATCCTATCTCGACCTCCTATCCCAACCTCCTATCCTGACCTCCTTTTCCCGACCTCCTTTTCCTGACCTCCTTTTCCCAACCTCCTATCCCAACCTCCTATCCCGTCCTCCTATCCCATCCTCCTATCCCGGTCCTCCTATCTTGACCTCCTATCCCGTCCTCCTATCCAGTCCATCTATCCCGTCCTCCTATCCCGTCCTCCTATCCCGACCTCCTATCCCGACCTCCTATCCCGTCCTCCTATCCCGACTTCCTATCCCGTCCTCCTATCCCGGTCCTCCTATCCTATCCTCCTATCCCGACCTCCTATCACGTCCACCTATCCCGGTCCTCCTATCCCGTCCTCCTATCCTGACCTCCTATCCCGACCTCCTATCCTGTCCTCCTATCCCGGTCCTCCTATCCCATCCTCCTATCTCGACCTCCTATCCCGACCTCCTCTACCGACCTTCTATCCTATCCTCCTATCCCGGTCCTCCTATCCCGTCCTCCTATCCCGACCTCCTATCCCGTCCTCCTATCCCGGTCCTTCTATCTCGACCTCCTATCCCGACCTCCTATCCCGACCTCCTATCCCGTCCTCCTATCCCGGTCCTCCTGTCCCATCCTCCTATCTAGACCTCCTATCTCGACCTCCTATCCCGACCTCCTCTCCCGACCTCCTATCCTATCCTCCTATCCTGGTCCTCCTATCCCGTCCTCCTATCCTGTCCTCCTATCCCGGTCCTCCTATCCCATCCTCCTCTCCCGGTCCTCCTGTCCCATCCTCCTATCCCGACCTCCTATCTCGACCTCCTATCCCAACCTCCTATCTCGACCTCCCATCCCGACCTGTAATATGTGTACCAGGTATTGAAATATCTCCAGCCATACAGAAGTTATGTGAGAACATACATTTCCCATTGATTTGCATGGGACTTTAAACAAAAACCCCGACACTCACAAATGGGGGTAGTAAAGGGTTAAATTAACTATCCTATATTTTAAGTGGACATATAAGTAACATATGACCAAGTATTATCAAAATATCTGCAGCCTTTTGGAAGTTATGCAGTAACATTTATTTCCCATGGACTTGTATGGGACTTTAAACATAAACCCTGCCCCTGGCAAATGGGGGTGAGTAAGGGTTAAATTACCTATCCTATGTTTGTTGTTGACATATAAGTAACATGTGTGCCAAGTTTCATGTTAATATCTTCAGCCGTTTGGAAGTTTTTGTGGAACATACACACATACATACACACACACGCATTGAGTTTTATATATATATATAGATTTTGTACACCATAATAGCATGCATTTCTAATCTATAGGGAGTAATATGCACAGTTCTAATCCTAACATTAAAGGGGTATTCCGTCCCTAAGACATCGGATGTCTGATCGCGGGGGTTCCGGGGGAGACAGCCATCATGCCCTCTCCCATAGACTTGTATTAGGGGGCGGGGCTTGATGTCACACGGCAGCGAAGTCGTGACATCATGATACTCCGGCCCCGTAGTTGTGACCCGTCAAACTCGGAGGCTGCAGCGATGCGTGTAGCTAGCACAGGTGGGTGCTGCATGTCAGATTGCGGGGGGTCCCCTCAGACATTTTATCCCTTTCCTTTGGATGGGGGATAAGATGTCTTAGGGCCGGACGGAGTACCCTTTAACGGTCACACGTAAGAAATAGCTCAAAAAGCAAAGCAAATTTAGTGTGCAGTATATATCCCTAAGGAAAAATGTTCTCAACTGAATGAACAGTGGTACTGCTTTTTTTCTTAAAGGGACAAGGAAATATTAGTGATTTATTTACCATGGTTTTGTCCAGGATTTTAAGGGATATAATAGACATAACATAAAAAATATAAGACATTACTGATTTACTGATCAGTGGCATGGTGACTGTGCCATGTGGGGCCTGAAACAACATTGTACCGTATATACTAGAGTATAAGCCGAGTTTTTCAGCACGATTTTCGTGCTGAAAACACCCCCCTCGGCTTATACTCAAGTGAACTCTCCGCCCTCAGTGGTTTTCAACCTGCGGACCTCCAGATGTTTCAAAACTACAACTCCCAGCAAGCCTGTCCGGGCTTGCTGGGAGTTGTAGTTTTGAAACCTCTGGAGGTCCGCAGGTTGAAGACCACTGCGGCCTTCGACATCATCCAGACCCCCCCCCCCCCCCCTTCCTTCTCTCACTCTCTTTAGTTCTGTACTCACCTCCGCTCGGCGGGACGTTAGGGTGCGCTGGTCCGGTGCTGCAGGACTGTCTGGTGGGGAGGTCGTCTGGTGGGATAGTGGTTCCGGGCTGCCATATTCACCGTGGGGCCTCTTCTCTTTACAAATCTGTTTAACTTTCTGAAATCAGTTGATTTGAAAGTACCCGTCTAAGGATATACATCCATGGCAATGCGGAGCCAGTTTAGCACTGAATCCTCTGCATCCTTTGTCCCTTGCAGTGCGGCTCCTAAACGCTCAGTCACACTGCAAACATTCCACCAGCAGAATTTCCCTTACAGCAGAGTCCAATTGATTTCAATGGGTTCTGCTGCTCTGTGCACACTGTAAAATCTGCAGAATTCTGTCTTTGGAATGGATGTCCGCTCAAGGAATAAACATGTTTATCCTTTAGGAGGAATGCCACTGAACTGCATTGGTGTCTATGAGATAGTGCTTGTCCACATAGTCCTTCCGTCAATGATTTTGAACATTCAGCCAGTGGAATTCCGCCATGTAAACAAGTCAAAGGACTAGGAGCACCCGTATACAATAAAGAATTTGTCAAGTATATGTACATTTTGCACATGTAAACCTATTTAAATGCATGTGTATTATTTCATGTATGTCATCTGATGTATGTTAAATGACAATATATATGCACATGCGGTACAAATATGATATGTTTTATGTTTGCAATATAGTCCATACGCTATATGTTCTGATTGTCTGCACTTTTTGGTTCATATACTTTTACTACGTTGCACGTTTCCCTTTTAGAGGGCAAAGTGTCCGCTCTATGGTTGCTACATTGTAGTCCCCTTGATATGCTGAATACTGTACATCTTATTGATTATTGGTTTTTATTCTGGATGAATTGTTCTTTTCCTTTTACTTCTTGACAATATGTGCTTGAGAATGAGGTTCCATTATATATGTTAGAATAGTAGACTATTTATAATCCCCAGTAAAAAATATAAAAAAATAATAATTATTATTATTACATAAATGTAAATATATATATATATATATATATATATATATATATATATATATATATAATTTTGCCACATCTGAACATAGTCATACAGTTGCTTTGCAGCCAATTAGGAGGCAATGCTTAGTCTCCATTATCCTGTATAAATTCGTGGCTGAAATAGAGGAATAGAGGATTTTATTGACAGCTGTAATCTTCTGGTTGCTATGAGATACAATATACCATTGACTGCTTTTAAATAGCGCTTCATTTTTGTCATAGCGTTACCATTATTTTCCATATTTCATCAGGCCTTTATGTCCTTTTCATGCTCTCCATCTTCCATTCCCGGCCCCCATCAGCGGTGCCCCCTGTCAACAGTAACCTTGCTATCTTCAGAATGAGGCAGCTGGGATGAGATTAATGGCTTGGCTTTAAGTGAGCGTAGCCCATGGATCACTATGATGGAGCTGCTGAAAGCTGTATATTCTCCTCCCTTGTCACAAACAGAGGGCCCATCTCACTTACAACAGCCAGGATACTCTGATGAAGGGCACAACCTCCTATAGTTTTAATTTACTTGTTTCCAAATTAGGGTTTACAGTGATGACGCTACAAAATAGGTGCCACCAACTTCAGACTGGAGACATACTATTCAGCGAACAATGTAGATGAGTTTTGTATTTGTGCTTTCATAATTTTCTATGGTTTGACATACTTAGGATGTCCTGATTAGGCAAAGATAATCTAAGATCTTTCAGGATATATTCTAAAAGGTAAGACCACATGGCACAGGCCTAAGAGTCAACTCTAGTGGTCATTCAGGGTCTAAACACCCAGACCCTGATTGATCAAAGGTTTTGATATGTTTCTATGAGTAAGACTAGTAGACTAGTGGTCAGTATTTTTTTAGTAGTTTTTTTTATATGACCTTTTAGTCTTGGGTGGCCTGATTCCAATTTTGTTTTTATTTTTTGCTATGCCCTCCATCCCTGAGATATAGAGCTTTTACTATTTGGTTGGCAATTTGCACTTTCCCTGAATAGTTTTATAGTTTTAGGTACTTAAAATTGTTAGAAAATTGTAATAAAATGTTGGCACCAACCCTAGATCCCTTTTTAGTAACATTTCTGGGTGCGACCCTGGCTACTGGGTTGGTGGAAACCCCTATATTTTTAAGAAAGAGCCTAAAGCTATCTTGATCTGACCCAGCTCTGAGGTACCTGTGGAATCAACACTGGCAAAGTACTGGTTGGTTATTGGATAATAACCCTGATTTATCATTAAGAAATCATTTTAATTCCTTTAGGATACCCTATGGAAAATCCTATGTTCAAGATTAACACTGATATGCTGGACACCAGGCTGTTCCTGCTTTATCACTGTACTGGGGTGGTGAACACAACCAAATTTTTGTTCAGCTATTTTGAGGTGACCCAGCCTTGAGATATCTGTAGAATCCACACTGGCAAAGTACTGGTTGGTTGTTGGACCTGAACCCTGGATCATCATTTAGAAATAATTCTTAATTCATATGAAAGGATACCCTATGGAAAATCCTATGTTCAAGGTTAACACTGATATGCTGGACACCAGGCTGTTCCAGCTTTATCCCTGTACTGGGGTGGTGATGAACACAACCAAATTTTTGTTCAGCTATTTTGAGGTGACCCAGCCTTGAGCTATCTGTAGAATCCACACTGGCAAAGTACTGGTTGGTTGTTGGACCTGAACCCTGGATCATCATTTAGAAATAATACTTAATTCATATGAAAGGATATCCTATGGAAAATCCTACAGCTATCTTAATCTGACCCAGACTAAAGCTACCTGCAGAATCAGCACCAGCAAAGTACTGGTTGGTTATTGGATCATAAGCCTGGATTATAATTTAGAAATAATTCTTAATTCCTATGAAAGGATACCCTATGGAAAATCCTATGCTCAAGGTTAACACTGATCTGCTGGACCCTAGGCTGTTCCTGCTTCGTCACTGTAACAATGATTTTGTATGTTTTCCTTCACCCATCCATCATTCCTTCTCCCTATCAACAATGCTTTCTACATGTCTTTCCGACTTCTCCCGTGCTCCTACTGTGTTTCTCTAAGATGGATGTTAATATATCTCCTGTTCTTCTCCTGCAGTCCAAAGACTTCCCAGCTTCCCCTAACCCGATTCTGTCACGCGCTCCTGCTCCCTCCTGATGTACATTACATTGCAATAAAGTCCTCAGTGCGTAGGGCTGGCAGAGCAGGAGATGGGAATTTATCACTGCGGACTGAAGCATTGGCTCCTTCAATATTCCTTTAGTCTACTGGCAGCCTGTGCGCCATAGAAAAGCACTAATGCCTCATCTGTGGCCAGCCCCGTCTACTTTATCATTTCATTTGCCAATGCTGCTGCTGATGATCACAGGCGGCTTAAGTCAGATGCAGAGTTTTTAACCCTTATAGTAAATATTGATTCTCTATTCGTACCAGTTGCAATGTCCTAACAGGTTTCATTCCCATACACATAAAAGTCCATTGAAACATTCTAAAGTGCGCTTAGTGTCAGTATTGCTATGTGTAATTGTAGAAACAAAGAATCTCATTTAGGGCTATCTGTAAACATTTTCATCCCAGTCACACAGGGATGGTCCTGATGACAAGACATAGGCCTCAATTGTCACCTCAGAGTGAACATCCATCATCTCTGTCTCCTAGACTGCCAAGACTGTACTAGCCCTAATATCCCAAATTTTTCCAGACCCTCCCCTCTTAAGATAAAGGGGCGTAAACAAAAATTAACATTTAAATGGGTGGGGGTATGCCACAGCATTATTTTTTATAATAAATTTAACAAATAAGACACTTCAATGCTCCTATCAGTCTGGTCGGTACTGCCGCACCGCCTCCGGTGCACAGGTCCAACCCCATACTGACCCCCGTCCACCTTCTCTGACCGCCTGCTGTGACTTCACAATTACTCTGGCTGAAATGTAATAATTAAATTAACAACAGCAATAAAAAACTGAAAACAAGAAAAACAAACAAAACAGAGAGTGAGGGCAGAACAAACCTCCGGGTCCCAAAGGGGGGAGAGATAAAGCCCGCCACACAGGGAGTTTATATAAAGCAGGGGGAGGGAGATGAAAACCTTGGGAAAATTAAGGCCGAGGATAAGTAGGAGCCTCTACGGCACCCCTTTAGGACACCAGCAAGGGGAGAGAGGGAGCAGACATGATGAATCCTGCCTTAAAGCGACCCGGATCACCAGTCAGGGGGCAAGCTGGTTAGGCACCACTTGCCCCTCCACATACACCAGACTTTTGCCATCTTGCATTTGCACTCTTTGTAGTATTTTTTCCCATTTACCACTTGTTGTTTTCTGATGTCCATCACAGAAGGTATATGGCTAATCTCCAGCCATTTCTTTAGCACCATCTGCCACTCTCTAGTAGATCCCATTGGCAACCATATATTTTTTCCATGACCAGTATATAGAAAAAGAATAAATTCAAGATTAAGTTTTTTTATTTTCATTTTAGCCTTAGTATATGGAAGTACTGTATACACTGTCACCATGTGGCTGGATAAGGTGTGTGTTATGCCGAGCGCTCCGGGTCCCCGCTCCTCCCCGGAGTGCTCGCAGCGTTCTCCTGTTCGCAGCGCCCCGGTCAGACCCGCTGGGCTAGAGCGAAGTTGAAAAGTTCTAGAGACCCACACTACCCCCTGCTCCTGTTAAGCGTGTTAGCAACAGACTCTGTCTCCTGGAAAAGTTACACATATACCATTAAAATAAAAAATGTTTGGTTCATTACCTACTGAGATACTGCTGACATGCTAATTTCATTGCAATACCAGGGTACCCCGCTCACCATCCAGCGGGACATTTTATAGGGTTTGTCCCGGGGGAAATCAACACCTATAATCATTGTGCTTCTTCAATTTCACTGTACCAGTCTACAAAGTTTGGGACAACACTGTGTTAGCCCAATGTATGACCACAGGTCCTCTCAAGCAACACTATTATTTGGGGCTTGGGTCTACTAACTCCATTAACTACACAATCACCTGGATCTTGTTTGTTTACTGTCTTTGTAAGTTTATAAATTTTCAGTAAAAGTCTAACAACACAGTGCTGGGATGGACACCCCAGGTATGAGAGGAGGGAGGAATATCTTAATATGTGCACTGTACAAAGGGCAGATATAATGGCAACGTAAATGACTGAGTAATTGGATGCCCCCCAGAGAACCAGAGGGGTCCGCACCTGTGTAATGTAACCACCTCTAGATATTCTAGTACTGGCTGCCAAGACTCGTCCTTCTGACTTATTGTATGCATCCAAGATTTCTCAGAAAAGGAAGGAGCTGAAAGAGACTGGAAAGAGCTTGAGCAAATTCACCAGCTGCTATATGGGTTCTAAACATTGTTTAATATGTCATGCACGAGGCACAATAATAATCTGTTTTATTGAGAAGAAAAGTTGAACTGTTGGCACCTTAGAGATGAACAGATGCTATGTCATCTGATTTGGTCTGTGTTATTTATAGTCAAATTTTTTGTTATGACTGAAAGGAAATCTGTCAGTTGCAATTCATATTCCAAGCTGCTGACACTGTTAGATAGCTGATAGGACAAGGAGACACATGGGATCTTTTTTAAGCCCCTGAAGTGCTGAGGGCTGGAACATTTCCTCACTCCCATCCCTGTCCCTGCTTGATTGACAGTCAGCTGGAAGCTGAGCCCTGTTTCTGAATTTCACAACTGCATACAATTTGTGTGCAAAGCGCAGGAACAAGATTCGAAAACAGAGCTTCCAGCTTACTGACAATTAAACAGGAACAGGGATGGGAGGGGGAGCAAAGAGACTTTCAGCCCTCAGCACTTCAGGGGTTTGAGAAAGCCTCTTTGACACATTGACACCAAAGAATAAAAATTGTTTTTCTACATTGTAGAAGTACAGACAGATATATGAAAGCTACCATGTGTCTCCTTGTCCTTGCAGCCATCTAACAGTGGCTGCAGTTTGGAATTTTTATTGCTGCTGACAGATTCCACCTCTCAATCATTGCCCAATATTTACTCAAGGGTTTTCAATGTATTTTTGTTGAGAGAATCCACCGAATTGAGCATTTTTTCCTTGAGAAGGGTGCCAAATTGGCGTGTTGAGTCTTCTGAGCCACTGGGGAAAAAATATCCTATTAACTTTTGTACAGTAGGTAAAGAACTTGCATTCTGGTGCCACCTATTGAAGGTAGCATTCTTGCAAATCAATGCTTGACCACTTTAAGGGCCCAGAAACATGAAAGAAAATTCCAAAAGGCAGAGTTACCCATCTGTAGACAGCTGTCTCAAGGTCCTTGTCAATACAGTGCATGTTACTGACTGGCTGACCGAGAGGCTTTTGTGGTGGAAACAAATTTCCAGTTTTGAGCCCAATTTGTTAGGATTGGCAGTCAAATTTTTTTCCAACTATTTGGTCCAAATTAAAAATCGCTCAAAAGAACTGAAAAGTCTTTTTTGACATTTTGAGGTCTTGTAGGTTTCAAGTTTTTCATAATTTTCAAGTGCAGAGTAGGTTTCCCAGCATTAGCAGTACATTATGGGACATAGTGGACAATACAGGTGAATCACAGCTGTGTTGGGCTAGTAGTACAAGTAGTTATTTTGAGGAATTTATCCAAATTGTATCTAAAAAGTTTTAGATTTGAAAAATTGCTGAAATTAATTTGTGCCTAATCAATTTGGTCATAGCTGCAAGTTATCTTATTGCTGACACTCCACTAGATAGGCCTTAATTAAGCAGGATTTTGTCAGCACCCGCACAGGCAACATAAAGCATGATATGGGTTGTTTGTGTTCAGAGAGAAAGACTTATTTGATTATTTTATTAAAGGGGTGCTCCGGTAGAAAGCATTTTTTATTTTTGAAAATCAACTGGTGCCAGAAAGTTAAACAGATTTTTAAATTACTTCTATTTAAAAATGTTAACCCTTTGAGTACTTATCAGCTGCTGTATGCTCCAAAGGTAGTTGTTTTCTTTTTGAATATCTTTTCTATCTGACCACAGTGCTCTCTGCTGACACCTCTGTCCATGTCAGGAACTGTCCAAACTAGGAACAAATCCCCATAGCAAACCTCTCCTGCTCTGGACAGTTCCTGACATAGACGGAGGTGTCAGCAGAGAGCACTGTGGTCAGACAGAAAAAAAATATTCAATTTCCTGGCGCATACAGCAGCTGATTAGTACTGGAAGGATATTTAAATAGAAGTAATTTACAAATCTGTTTATCTTTCTGCCACCAGTTGATTTTCAAAAAATAGTTTTCTACCTGAGTACCCCTTTAAAATGTTCATGATGCCCTGTTCTAACAAGGCTTTCCAATGTAAATTCTATATTAACCTATTAGCATGTTTTTCTAAAAGTGGCTACAAAGTCAAACAAACATGGAGCAGGACATACAAACTTGAATTACTTTTGATAGTTTCCAACCCAAAAATTCTCCACAAAATGTAAACCTATTCTCTTATAAAGGTCCCATTGAAACATAACTTTAATTACATCCTTTAAAAGCCAATTTCAAAATCCCCATAAAGCACCAACATACAAAATACTGTATATAGAAGCCTTCTGGATGCTAAATTGTAACCTAGGTTGGGATCCACAGTATAACCCAAATAATTCTGCTTTCTAGGTATTAGGTATGCTATTTAAGCAATCCAAAACTGTGTAAAAACAAAACGGTTATCTCACCGAGGTTATTAGAACAACTCTTGAGCAAAACTGCGTAGAGCTATCCCACTCTCTGCACAGTTTATATATGGTATGTTGGTGGCCTTTACATCATCCAAAGAGGGGTGCATTACAGTCTTTACCTCATCTGGGTGCTGTATGGTTCCTGCTTCTGTAGTCAGGCTCATATCGTGTTTGTGGCTGGGCACTTTCACACCTAGGAGATGACCTATGAGCTGCCCCTCCCGCCTGATCCTTCAAGCAGAATACCTGTCCTATATTTCCCTGCAGTGACCCTGTTCTAACTACCACCACTAAATTAAAACATAATTAGTGGTAGTTAGAACAGGGTCACTGCTAAATAATATTTACAAAATTTCCAACGTGTTTCCTCAAATGATCATGCTAGCTTCCTTAGTGGAAATAAAATATCCAAATGGTGTACATATCAGGGCATTCCACAAGACCTAATGTTTTGGTGATACTCTGACCCTTGCCTATTTTTCCTGCTTTATAATCATCAGCTGACTGTTCAGTTTTGGCCCCTCCCTCCACAGGAGTCATGATCACAAGTTTTTCACTACACCTCTCAGAAGTTTTAGTTTTCTAGCTGATCGGTGTACATAATCTGCATCTTTTACTTTTTTCAACTCAGTCTTTGACATTGCCAGGAACAAATTGCTAATCTAAAGTCCTGTGGATTTGCATATTACCCATAAGGCCTATGGTATATGTATAATGCTGCTGTAGAAATCTCAGCTCTCCAGGGTACTTCGTAAGCTATTGTCATCTCTAAAAATTACCTGCAGTGTGATGTTCTTTCATCATACAAATTACTCTCTTTAGAACAGAGTCAGCTCGACGTCTCACAGTGTTAAAACATTTAGGGCCCTGTCACCGGTGCCTTGAACAAGCCTCGGTGCTTGTAAATGTTGAACACAATTGTATGTCTTCTTTATAAAGTAAGCTTGGTTCATTTTATAGAGCTAACAAGGCGTGAAGCATATGGGTAACACATATCAATCAGGTGCCAGTGACATTAATTACAGACAAATTGTCTTCTCCTCAAGAACCAGTTTTGTTGACTAACCTGCGTAAATATTGCATGGTCTTGGAAGGAATTGCTGTATACTGTGTTGGCAGCTGCAAAACAAACAGTGTTGTGATGCCACAGGGAGCAACTTAGCCGACAAGACATCTGTGCCTTTGTAGGTAGCTGAAAAGTTCAAGATGGAACCCTGATGAGGTGTACCTGGGAGAAGGCCTACTTGGGAGAAGTTGTGAATATTCTAAATTCCTTCAAATTTGGCCCAGGGCTAAAATGAGGTGTAGAGTCGAAGGGTTCCTAGGTATTTACATATTAACCACTGTACGTGTATCTTGATTTCACTCCCTTCAAGGTTATCCCTGATAGCAATGGTTGACATATTCGAGAATGGTGTCATTGGAGCAGACCAAAGACGTGGCTGATCAGGCTGAGGTCAGCACAGGTGGAGTTCGGTGAACAAAGGTAAGCAGAAGGGCAAGGCATTTAAACAAATTAATCATATAAAAATAACAACTTTTTGTGGAGAAAAAAATATATAGTTGACTGGTGGTGACAAAATTGTTTGATAATATAAGATACAATTTTGACCTTTCCATACTGTATACAGTACAACCTGGCTGTGGTATAACATTTATATAGCTATTTTCTACTTACTCAGGGTTAGAGAACCCCTAAAGGCATCCAGCTGTTAACCGGTACTCTAGAGAGTCTACACACTGTGTGACAGATGGAGCTTTTCCAACCAGTAACTATGATAACTAAGAAACCTTAATTATGTTAAAATCACTATAGCATGGGAGCATTGAATGAAGGTAGGAGAATGTGGACATCAGCATAGCGTACTGGGCATATGTACTAAGACAATGGAGAACACTTATGCATTAGAGCACAGGATTATAATGGTGTCTGTGGATAGTATATATGGTGTTGATAATGTTTTCCCCTTATTGCCATTCAGGCAAATTTGTTGTTGGATTTAATATTTTTGTTGTATGCATAAATACATTAATATCCAACATGTATAATATTCTCAGTTTTAGGTAATTTTTATGCATAGTATTAACACAGAAGCCACAAAAAGTATCAACCATATTGTACAGTGCTTTGAGATTGTCATCATACTTATACTGGTCCCTGTCCTCTTTGTGGTTTACAGTCTAAATTGCAGATTAACCTACCGGTATGTTTATTTTTTTTAATTATTATTAATAATAATAATGATAATAGTTTTGCAAAAGAAAACCCAAGAACCTGTAAGAAACCAATCAGAGAATTTAAAATCCATGCAGTTGTTGCCCTTGGTCATAATCAAAGCCAGGATCCCAGCACTACAAGGGAACCATTTCCCTCATTTGCTTTTGTAAGAAACCTTAAATTGCTAACTACTCTAACCCTTGGGCCATAAGGGGTCCCATTCACAATTAACTCCAAACCCCAGGGCCGTAGCCCGGGGTAAAAAAAAAAAACCCTACTAATGTACTACCCCTAAAAAGTAACTTTTATTTAAGATGAGTAAAAATATCATATATTCCTAATACAAAAATAATAAAAAATATGACGGAGGGCACCAATATCTGTGTTTAAAGTATGAGGAGGTTAAGATACTCCCCCTATTTGAGATCTGCGGTCCTGCAGGTACCGCTTATTAAGGTGACCACTCATTGCCACTCTTGCCTCTTGAGGACGCCGTGTGGACGGCGAAACATGTAGAGGCGGGCAAATGAGTGCTGTTTTTTTAACATTTGCAGAGTGGTCACCTTAATAAGCGGAACATGCAGGACCACAGATCTCAAATAGGGGGAGTATCTTAACCTCCTCATACTTTAAACACAGATATTGGTGCCCTGTCATATTTTTTTTATTATTTTTGTATTTGGGATATATGATATTTTTACTCATCTTAGATAAAAGTTACTTTTTAGGGGTAGTACATTAGTAGGGTTTTTTTTTTTTTTACCCCGGGCTACGGCCCTGGGGTTTGGAGTTAAACCTTTAATTGGGCCAAATGTGGAGGGAAGGTGGTCAGCTGAGTAGTACCCTAAGAAGACTTAGAGAAATACTGAAGCTTGGCTTTCAACACTAGTAGTGGTTAGTAGCAACACATTTGTATGTCCCAACAGGAAGTCCACAAAGGCTTACAAGGAAGTAGATCTCTAAACTGCTATGCCCTCAGACTTGAAGTTTAGAAGAAAGAAATACGTTCTTTTGGTCATTGCAAAGTCCAGCATAGTAGTCAGTTCTGGTTCATGGGATTTTATATCAACTGGCTCCGGAAAGTTAAACAGATTTGTAAATTACTTCTATTAAAAAATCTTAATCCTTCCAATAGTTATTAGCTTCTGAAGTTTTCTGTCTAACTGCTCAATGATGATGTCACGTCCCGGGAGCTGTGCATGATTGGAGAATATCCCCATAGGAGCTGCACAGCTCCCGGGACGTGAGTCATCAGAGAGCAGTTAGACAGAAAACAACAACTCAACTTCAGAAGCTAATAACTATTGGAAGGATTAAGATTTTTTAATAGAAGTAATTTACAAATCTGTTTAACTTTCCGGAGCCAGTTGATATATAAAAAAAAGTTTTGGCCTTGAATACCCCTTTAAGTTCATATAGAGAGCTAAGTATACTAACCTTACCTTTATACTAGAAAATTTATGATTTTCCTAGCATTTGTAATGGAAAATATAGATTTTATTAATGACAGGCAGAATAATGCTCTAGACAGCTCCTAAAATGGACAGAGGTCTCAGCAGAGAGCACTGTGGTTGTGACAGAAAAGAAATCCAAAAGGAAAAAAATTTCCTCTGCAGTATACAGCCATTAATAAGTACTGAAAGAATTAAGAATTCTCAATAGAAGTGATTTACAAATATTTTTAACTTTCTGGCACCAGTTTATTTAAAAAAAAAAAAAAAGTTTTCAACTGGAGTATCCCTTTAATAAAATCTATATTTTTCATCACAAATGCTAGGAAAATCATAAATGTTATGTCCGATCAGGAGGCTCATAATATGCTAATTCAAAGTCTAAATATACAATAAAAATTGCATTTACTTAAATCATATACATATAGACGGATATGAAAAGTTCGAAAAGTTGATTCTGAAGACCAGTCAGTGGCCTTAAGATTATCAGAAAGAGAGCCACCTGATATAGCAGTTTTGGTAGACATAGCACTTCTGATGAAAAGAGCACCAAAAAGTGAGATATATCTACCTGCAAGAGATATGGTCATTTTGACCCATCTTGCCAAAGTAGCAGAAGAAACTGGAAGATGGGGCTTACAGTAAGAAGTCTTACTCCGTCTATGGATGTCAAAATGGACTCCATGAGGAGAAAAAGATCTGCGAGATATGCCCAAGGCGTGGACATCTGAAATCCTCTTGATGGAAATCAAACATAAGAACACAGTGGGGGACATGTATCATTTCCAGTGTATAATAGAACTTTTTTACCCCTCTGCCTGTTGTCTAAATTTGGCGCAGCTGCGTTAAATTTATCATTCTTGTGCAGCTACTTTCTTGAATTGCGTTTAAATTTAGAATTCTCCTCAGAGCATAAATTTACACCGCAGCTCTATTTAGTAGGAGCTTTGTCTGCAGCGTATCTGCACCTAAACAGTAAGTGTGTCCTCGTTATTAGTTTTAGAATTTTTTTCTTCATTATGTAGAGTTTTAATCTCACAATAAAACCACTTTTTGCACCCAATTATAACACATCAATTATAACAATGTCCTTATTCTTCATTTAACATCTGTGACACCCCTGTGCAAATCACCTCAAATGTACATGGTGCACTCTACCTTATGGGCCTTGTTGTGCGCCCGCAGAGCACTTTGCGCCCACATATGTGGTATCTCCGTACTCTGGCTAAATTGTGTCCCAAAAAATGGGGATCTTTTTTCCCATTTACCTCTTGTGAAAATGTAAAGTATGCGGCAACACCTGCATGTCAGTGTAAATAATTTTATTTTTATGCACTAACATGCTGGTGTAGACTCCAACTGTTCCTTTTCATAATGGGTAAAAGGAGAAAAAGCCCCCCAAAATATGTAAGGCAATTTCTCCCGAGTACGGCGATACCCCATATGTGACCCTAAAATGTTGCCTTGAAATACGACAGGGCTCCAAAGTGAGAGACCGCCATGCGCATTTGAGGCCTAAATTAGGGTTTTGCATAGGGGTGGACATAGGGGTATTCTATGCCAGTGTTTCCCAAACAGGGTGCCTCCAGCTGTTGCAAATCTCCCAACATGCCTGGACAGTCAATGGCTGTCCGGCAATACTGGGAGTTGTTGTTTTGCAACAGCTGGAGGCTCCATTTTGGAAACAGTGCCGTACCAGACGTTGTTCATATTTATTGGGGAGGGGAGGGGGGCTGTGTAGCGGTATGTGTATATATAGTGTTTTTTACTTATTTTATTTAAGTGTAGTGTAGTGTAGTGTTTTTAGGGTACAGTCACACGGGCGGGGGTTGACAGCGAGTTTGCTGCATCTCAATCTTGCAGCACTCCCTGTAAACCTCTGCCCATGTGAGTGTACCCTGTCCATTCACAATGGGGGGGAGGGGGGGGGGGGAAACATCCAGCTGTTGCAAAACTACAACTCCGAGCATGCCCTTTGGCTGTCCGTGCATGCTGGGAGTTGTAGTTTTGCAACAGCTGGAGGCACACTCGTTGCGAAACACGGAAACAGACTCAGTGTTTCGCAACCAGTGTGCCTTCAGCTGTTGCAAAAACTTCAAATCTCAGCATGCAGTGACAGCAGAAGGACATGCTGGAACTTGTAGTTATGCAACAGCTGGAGGCATACTGCTACAACTCCCAGCATGCCCTTTGGCAGTCCGTGCATGCTGAGGGTTGTAGTTATGCAACAGCTGAAGGCACACTGGTTGCAAAACACTTGAAAGTTTTTTACTTAACTTAGTGTTTCCAAACCAGTGTGCCTCCAGCTGTTGCACAACTTCAATTCCCAGCATGCATGGTCTGTCAGTGCATGCTGGGCGTTATAGTTTGGAGGCACAGCTGGAGGCACACGGGTTGGGAAAAAGAGTTAGGAAACGGACAATGTTTCCCAACTAGTGTGCCTCCAGCTGTTGCAAAACTATAATTCCCAGCATGGCCAGACATGGGTCAGATGTTGACAAACTACAACTCCCAGCATGCTTGGGCAGTCTGGGCATGCTGGGAGTTGTAGTTTTGCAACAGCTGGAGGTCCACAGTTTGTAGACCACTGTATAATGGTCTCCAATCTGTGGTCTTCCAGATGTTACAGAACTACAACTCCCAGCATGCCTCAACAGAGTGGGCATGCTGAGATTTGTAATTTTGGAACATCTGGAAGAGCACAGATTGGAGACCATTATACAGTGGTCTCCAAACTGTGGCCCTCCAGATGTTGCAAAACTACAACTCCCAGCATGCCCAGAAAGCCAAAGGCTGTCTGGGCATGCTGGGAGTTGCAGTTTTGAAACTCCCAGAGGCAGCGGTGAGATCGCTTTACGGCAATCTCACTGCTGCCAATGAAGATGCCTCCCTGCTGCTGCAAACTCACCACCGGGGACGCACCACCTCCAGGACCGCGTGAGGACGCCGCTCGCACCGGGACCGCTCGGGACACCGCATGGCCGGGTAAGTGACGCCAGGGGACGGGTAAGGGACACTTAGCAGAGCGGTCTGTGTCCCGATCCCCGTGATCGGGACTCACACACCGCGCTGCTAAGTATTCTCATAGCGAAACGCTGCTATCAGCTAGTCAGATTTGACTAGCTGATAGCAGCGATCGCTGGGGGGTGGGATGAAACCCCCCGTGGTCACATGGTAAGATGGCTGGCTATCAGTGATAGTCACCATCTTACCGGGCGCTGGGGAAAAGTATAACGGAAAGCAGTAAATTGTAAAAATAAAAGGAGAATGATCTACAGTGTTAAGTGGATTACAAAGCTATTTTAATGTGACGGAGCTTGTTCAATGATAAGTAAGATATCAAACATTTCCTATGTAAATGTATTAAATTGTTGGATCATAAAATAACAAAACCAATATACAAGTGATCTAATGAATAACTGAACTGGAAACAAATATTCTATATGCAAATTATTTTCAAAGTGCTTTGGAATAACCAAGGAGTAAAAAGCCATATAAAGTAAACCAAATGAGGAATTGAGATAGGAAAGTAAAAACATTCTGGTGGTTCCTTAGTAGAACTTTCCTTCAGAAATAGAAAGGATCGCTAAGTGCAGTTAAAGTTGGCTTATATTTATGGGGAAAAAGACGCACGTGCGTCAAAATTTTTGGTGCAAAGGAAAAGAACGCAGGTAATAAATCCATGTGTACTATAGATGTCACTCCAAGGTACCCTGATTCAGCCACATCTGGAGGACATGCTCTACCAAAACGTGCGCAAAACAGGGGTAAAATCTTTGATACATGTCCCCCAGTGAGTTTAAAAGACAGAAATTTGAGGGATAAAGAATCACTATCCGCCCAAGAGATAAAAAGGGAAAGTACTAGAGAAATGTCCCAAGTGGAAGGATATTGGAAGCGGAGGTCTTTTGAAGCGAATACCTCAAAGTAATTTGCAAATTAAAGGATGTTTTCCAATAGGAATATCATGCCAAGGAGCATGATGAGCTGAAATAGCGCAACAATAAAAGCTGATAGTATGGGGGAGCTGTTTGATAGGAGGAGGAAGGGAAGGAGGTTTTGTCTGCTTGGAATTAATCTCTAGTAGGTTGACGGGAGGAATATGATTGGCCGGGAAAACAAATCCTGTATTTCCCGTTCCTGTTAAAAACTCTCTATTAGAAAACCTTTTTCAATGAGGATTGCGCCTTATCTAATGAGGTAAAGATACCTACATATTTTCCTATTTCTTTTATGGCATTATCTCCAAATAGAAGTCCCTCACTAGAGGGTTCAGATTCAGAATTAGCCAGATAAGCTAATTGTGGGTAAATTTTCATGAGAAGAGTTCTTTTCCTCTCTGCGCATAATGAGGCATTAACATTATCCAATTGGAATATGGCGCTTTGGGCCCAACCCCTTAAAATTTCAGTATCAACTGGAGATACAGAAGATGAGGCAAATTCTGCCATGTCAAAAGTTTTTGTTATTGGGCCGAGGAGATCTAATAACTTATCTTGACAGGTGTGTAGGGATCTGTCCAAGCCCTTTATAGGGTGTTTACCCATTTTAAGCATATCATTGACAAGTATAGGGTCAATTTCTGGAGTGGCAGAGGCTTTATAAGGCAGTGTAGGTCTGGGGCATTCTGATCGGAGTTTGTTTCTAGCCACTCTATCAAGGTGTTTTTTGCCCCAAACAGAAATATATTTAACCACTGAGGGGCAAGGCACCCATTCCCCTGACCTCGGGTGTCTTATAAGGTTGGGATCAAAAAAGGGTGCTCCTTGACGATCAAGGACAATGGAACCTGATTTGGTGGCATCTGGGATATATTCTTGAGTATCCGATACCTTGCCCTCCTCAATGTCAGAATATTCAGAAGAAAATCAGAATCCTTTTCTGAGGAATCTGAAAATTTAATTATATAAGCGTCCAGTTTTGCTCTGGACTGAGCTTTTTGTGCCCTTTTATGATTGTCTTCCTCTAGGGCTGAGGGTCATAGCTGAGACACAGCATCACCAGTCATATGTTCACTGGTGTTAGCAGTGTTTTCAACAATATCTTGTATCCTACCCTTACATTGGTGTTAACAGGGGGTTTTGGGTCGTCTGCAAAAAAACACCTTTTTTGGGCGCATTGACCAGATTTTTTATGATGACCTCTGGCCAGTTTGAATGTGGAATCATCCACTGACCAAAATTGGTCGGAGGGGGTGGTGAGAGGTAATGCGGATGTAGGTGGCCAATGTAATGCCATAGACTCCAAATTTTTTATAGTGTCTTGTATGGATACCATGGCCGACTTGATGTCCGATTGAACTTATTTATTGACCAATTGGTCAACTAACATTAGTGATGAGCGGCATTGCCCATATTCAAATTCACGATATATTGCGAATATATAGATGAATATTCGTCCTATATTTGCAAATTTCATGTATTCGTATTCGCATATTTGCGTATTCGAGGAAGAGGGGGTGGGCAACTTTACTATTGGTTGCTAGGGATGTTGTTGATAACCTTTGACAAGTGTATTTGAATCATTTTAGTTGGCCCACAAGTGAAAAGAAGGAATATGCAAATATTCACATATGCAAATATGCGCATATGCGAATATTCACATATGCGAATATGCGGAAAAAAGTCAATATTCATAATTTCAAATATGTAGCGAATATATTCGCAATATTCACGAATTAGCAAATTTGTGATATTCGTGATAAAAATTCGAAATACAAATATTTGCGTCCGACACTAACTAACATTTGAATATGGCAATTATCCATAGCATCTTGGTCTATTAAAGGGGAACGAGCATCATTCCTATGAGAGGGACATTGTAGCAATTCTGAAGTAATGGAAATAATAATTTCAAAAAAGGGGAAAAAACTAAATATATATAAATATATATATATATATATATATATATATATATATATATATATATATATATATATATATATATATATATATATATATATATATATATATATATGTAAGTATTTATGAATTTCTGACCAAGGGATAAGAAAAATGGTGGCAAACAATAGAAATAAACTTTCCTGAACAACAGGTACGCTGAGGCAGGAGCGTATATGTGAGCGTCTTCTGACGAGAGCTGTGAGTCTATGCAGTCAGTCAGAGAACAAGGTATCACACTTAAAGGGGTATTCCAGGAAAATAACTTTTTTTTCTTATATCAACTGGCTCCAGAAAGATAAACAGATTTGTAAATTACTTCTGTTAATAAAATCTTAATCCTTTCAATAATTATCAGCTGCTGAACTTGAGTTGTTGTTTTCTGTCTGGCAACACTGCTCTCTGCTGACATCTCTGCTTGTGTTGGGAACTGCACAGAGTAGAAGAGGTTTGCTATGCGGATTTGCTACTAAACTTGGTGGTTCCCGAGGCATGTGTCATCAGAGAGCACTTAGATAGAAAAGAACAACTCAACTTCAGCAGCTCATAAGTACTGAAAGGATTAAGATTTTTTTTAATAGAAGTCATTTACAAATCTGTTTAACTTTCTGGAGCCAGTTGATATAAAAAAAAAATCTGGATAACCCCTTTAACTCTCCAATGAGCAGCAAACAAAGGAGACGTCATCAGGGCTCCAGTCCTTATATCACCTGGCACCATACCTGATTGGATACCTGCACTCTGATGTCATGTTTGGTTATACCTGTTCAAGTTTTCTTTTTACACCTGTTCATTTATTTTTTGCTGCTATAACTAGTAAAGAATTTGGAAAGCACATTGTGAGCCTCCTGTTTGGACATAAAATTCTAGAGAATTTTAGGAAGTTAAACCAATATAGTGCTTTCTACTTGAGGTGACAGAAGAGAGTTGTTTATGTGAATTGGGGGGGAAAAAGAGTACTTTGGAGAAAAAAAAAATTTCACATTAACAACAGAAAAGTTATACAGATTTAAACATATCAAGCCTTCCAGTACCAGTAGTATCAGCTGCTGTATGTCCTGATGGAAGTCATGTAGTCTTTCCAGTCAGATACAGTGCTCTCTGCTGCCACCTCTCACCATGTCAGGAACTGTCTCGAGAAGGAGCAAATCCTCATAACAAACCTCTTTTGCTCTAGACAGTTCTTGACATAGACATATATTTCAGCAGAGAGCACTGTGGTCAGATGAGAAGACTACATGATTTCCACCAGAGCATACAGCAGCTAATAAGTACTGAAAGGATTGAGATATTTAAATAGATGTCATTTACAAATCTGTATATTTTTCTGCCACCAGTCAATGTTAAAGCACTATTGTCTCTCCAGAGTACCCCTTTATTTCCTTGGTATCATCTGCCATTACATGATTATATACAAAAGTGCAATATAACAGCATACCGCAACAATTGTACATACAGTACAGTAATCTCTCAGGTGATGCGTCATGAAACCATCTGTACCAGAACACTTCTAAAACACTAATTCTTACTCTTTAGACTGACCAGTTCATCAAACCCCTCAGCTAAAGTGTATCAAATGTAAAATCATCCTAAACCAGCTTTTCCCCACTCCACCACCAGGGACTGCCCTGATGACTTGGAGCCCAGTTCCAGACTTCTGTTATAATTCCTCCTACACCATTCTAGTTAGAGAGCATGTCTCTGTTTCATGCTGCCTGTTACTCGAGCAGCATCACATTGAAGACAGGTTCTCTTTAAAACAGTTGACAATACGCTAATTCTATTTAAAATGCCATCAGATGCTCCATTCGGCACTCCCATCACTAGTTTCATTAGATTTGATTGAAATATAAAGACAGCTATGTTATTCTTCATGTCAAAACAATAGACACAGCACAAAAACCTGATGGACCTCATTAGAAGTCAATGTGGTCCATTAGGCACAATTGGTTTCTGTTGTTTGATGGGTCCGGCACTGCAGTCATGGTTTCCACTGTAACAAAATCCATGATGGCAGCATGAATGGAGCCTAAGTGGTAACATCTGTTTACTTACCAGGGGCGGATCCAGAGTCGAGTCTCGGGAGGGGCACTATTAGAGTATTTTGTGTTGGCGGACAGAAAATAAGATGTTGCTTACGGAACTTACAATATTATTAAATGTATCATACAGTCCTAACCTTGTTTAAGACTTTTTGGCCGTGCTCACATGTCAGAATAATAATCAAATATACCAATTGTCACAGAATGGGAAAGTGCTAAAGAAGTTTTTACCATTTAAAACTACAGCTCCCAGTATGACCTAAGTAGTGGTAAGGGGATGCTGGGAGTTGTTTTTTCACCCATCATTACTGCAGAACTTACAAGTGACTCCAGCTCTGATGGGACACACACAGGAGGATACAGAATGATATCAGTGACTACAGGTGACGTCTTCTCTATAGTCTTTCCTTATCTAATTCAGATGTACATACCACCGGGACTTGTTCCAGCTAAATCTTCTCTCTGCAGAACTTGATGCCCAGATAGCTCCTCACTATGTCAGCGGATTCTGATCCTCTGTATGAAAACAATAATTATTATAAACCTGCCAGACACTGTATTCTTCGAATATAATACTGGCACATACCTTCTGAATATAATTCTGACACACTGTATCCCCTGAATAAACAACACACTGTACCCTCTGAATATAATACCGCAACACACCGTACCCTCTGAATATAATACTATCATACACTGCACCCTATGAATATAATACTGCCACACACTGTATCCTCTGAATATAATACTATCATACACTGCACCCTCTGAATATAATACTGCCACACACTGTGCCCTCTGAATATAATACTACCACACACTGTGCCCTCTGAATATAATACTACCACACACTGTGCCATCTGAATATAATACTATCATACACTGTACCCTCTGAATATAATACTACCACACTGTGCCCTCTAAATGTAATACTACCAAACACTGCACTCTCTGAATATAACTTGCTGTGCAGTGCACCCTCTGAATAAAATACCCAAATGTATTGTTGCTCATAAAAAAAGTACCACCCCAGAAATTCCTCATAATCTACAATATACTTCTGAAATGCAGAACACTCTGTGCCTTCACATATAGTAATAATGCCCCATATTGTGCCCCTACATATAATAATTATGACCCGTCCTGTTCCCCCCACATAATAATGCTCTGTGCCCCTAACATATATTGCCCCCTGTGCTGTGCCCTTCACATATAATTCCCCCGTTCTTTGCCCCTCACATATAATGCCCCCATCATGCGTCCCTCACATATAATGCCCCCTGTGCTGTGCCCCTCACATATAATGTCCTCTGTGCTGTTCCCCTCACATATAATGCCCCCCGTGCTGTGCCCCTCACATATAATGCTCCTGTTATATGCCCCACACATATAATGCCCCCTGTGCTGTGCCCTTCACATATAATGCCCCTGTTCTTTGCCCCTCACATATAATGCCCCGATCATGTGCCCCTCATATATAATGCCCCATCATGCACCCCTCACATATAATGCCCCCATCATGCACCCCTCACATATAATGCCCCGTGCTGTGCCCTTCACATATAATGCCCCCGTTCTTTGCCCCTCACATATAATGCCCCCATCATGCGCCCCTCACATATAATGCCCCCTGTTCTGTCCCCTCAGGGGGCATTATATGTGAGGAGCACAGCACAGGGGGCATTATATGTTTGGGGCACATGACAGGAGCATTATATGTGAGGGGCACAGCACAGGGGGCATTATATATGAGGGGCACATGATGGGGGCATTATATATGAGGGGCGCATGATGGGGGCATTATAAATGAGGGGCGCATGATGGGGGCATTATATGTTTGGGGCACATGACAGGAGCATTATATGTGAGGGGCACAGCACAGGGGGCATTATATGTGAGGGGAGCATGATGGCGAATTATATATGAGGGGCACAGGATGGGGGCATTATATATGAGGGGCGCATGATGGGGGCATTATATATGAGGGGCGCATGATGGGGGCATTATATATGAGGGGCGCATGATGGGGGCATTATATGTGAGGGGCACAGCACAGGGGGCATTATATGTGTGAGGCACAGCACAGGGGGAATTATATATGAGAGGCGCATGATGGCGCATTATATATGAGGGGCACGGGATGGGGGCATTATATATGAGGGGCGCATGATGGGGGCATTATATGTGTGGGGCACAGCACAGGGGGAATTCTATCATATAATGCCCCCTGTGCTGTGCCCCATACATATAATGCCCCCTGTGCTGTGCCCCTCACATATAATGCTCCCTGTGCTGTGCCCCACACACATAATACCCCCCTGTGCTGTGCCCCACACATATAATACCCCCTGTGCTGTGCCCCCCACACATATAATTTATATGTGTGGGCACAGCACAGGGGGCATTATATGTGAGGGGCACAGCACAGAAGGCCCTCCTGTCATGTGCTCTTCACATATAGTGCCCCCAGTGCTTTGCCCTGCAGCCCCTCACATTAAAAATTCCCCTTTCTCTTCCCTCCCTAAGTTTTTAAATCCCCCTCCCCTCCTCCTGTACGATATAGTATAATGCCCCCCGTGCTGTGCCCCTCACATATAATGCTCCTGTTATATGCCCCACACATAAAATGCCCCCTGTGCTGTGCCCTTCACATATAATGCCCCCGTTCTTTGCCCCTCACATATAATGCCCCGATCATGTGCCCCTCATATATAATGCCCCCATCATGCACCCCTCACATATAATGCCCCCATCATGCACCCCTCACATATAATGCCCCATGCTGTGCCCTTCACATATAATGCCCCCGTTCTTTGCCCCTCACATAGAATGCCCCGATCATGTGCCCCTCATATATAATGCCCCCATCATGCACCCCTCACATATAATGCCCCCATCATGCACCCCTCACATATAATGCCCCGTGCTGTGCCCTTCACATATAATGCCCCCGTTCTTTGCCCCTCACATAGAATGCCCTCATCATGCGCCCCTCACATATAATGCCCCCTATCCTGTCCCCTCAGGGGGCATTATATGTGAGGGGCACAGCACAGGGGGCATTATATGTTTGGGGCACATGACAGGAGCATTATATGTGAGGGGCACAGCACAGGGGGCATTATATGTGAGGGGCGCATGATGGCGAATTATATATGAGGGGCACAGGATGGGGGCATTATATATGAGGGGCGCATGATGGGGGCATTATATTTGAGGGGCGCATGATGGGGACATTATATATGAGGGGCGCATGATGGGGGCATTATATGTGAGGGGCACAGCACAGGGGGCATTATATGTGTGGGGCACAGCAGTGGGGGAATTATATGTGAGGGGCGCATGATGGCGCATTATATATGAGGGGCACAGGATGGGGGCATTATATCTGAGGGGCGCATGATGGGGGCATTATATGTGTGGGGCACAGCACAGGGGGAATTCTATCATATAATGCCCCCTGTGCTGTGCCCCATACGTATAATGCCCCCTGTGCTGTGCCCCTCACATATAATGCCCCCTGTGCTGTGCCCCACACACATAATACCCCCTGTGCTGTGCCCCAAACATATAATACCCCCTGTGCTGTGCCCCCCACACATATAATTTATATGTGTGGGCACAGCACAGGGGGCATTATATGTGAGGGGCACAGCACAGAAGGCCCTCCTGTCATGTGCTCTTCACATATAGTGCCCCCAGTGCTTTGCCCTGCAGCCCCTCACATTAAAAATTCCCCTTTCTCTTCCCCCCCCTAAGTTTTTAAATCCCCCTCCCCCTCCTCCTGTACGATATAGTGCCCTTAACAGTGGCACATATTCTGTCCCTCAAATCCCCTGGGCCCTGAGCATACTCTTAGTACTTACTGTATGCTGGCCGCGGGGACGGGATTTCCAGGCACCGGCGTGATGATGTGACGTCATCGCGCCGGCCTGCAGTGGATCGCGACCCCGCAGCTCACACGCTGTGTACTCACAGTGTGTGACAGCCAAGGTTAGTGAATGGTGGAGCGGAAGCTTACAGCTTCGGCTCCACCATTCTAGGGGGCGGGGGGGGGCAGCAATCTCGGGGGGGGGGGGGCAATTGCCCCGTTGCCCCCCCCCTGGATCCGCCACTGGTACTTACTTCATTATATTAAATATCCAGTAGAAAAACTATTGTGACACATGGACTTCAAAATCTAAATGAGGCCCAAAGGTCTATTTTCCACATACCTACATGACTTCAGATTTTATTTTATTTCATGAGTCTTACCTATGCCTCTTTGATTCTCATCTGTAGGCTATGGTAGTCTGAGTTTACAGCCTAGTTCTGAATGTAGTAAGACTATTCACATAAACTGCATACAGGCACATAAACACAATAAATAACTGGTATGTTGGTGGCATTTTTGTGCTGGCATTAAAATGAAATGAAGAAAATTCCATCCTGAGCTGTATGACCGTGAATAATACAATATAAGAGCACATGCTATATTTGGAAATAGCAGCCAAGGGCACAATGGTTTAGGCAGAGGAATCTGCTGCTGACTATTTGTCATACGGTTTAACTGGTTCTATAGGATTGAAAGTAGATTAGCGGTAGAATGATTCAAATTTCATATGAACGTAATTACCTGCTGGAGGCGGGGATGTACCAATACAATAGAATACTACCTTTAATCCCAAGAAGTGGAAAGGTGAAATACAGGGCTCAGTAGAAAGTGTGATGTAGAAACTCAAGTTAAGGTTTAGATTTTGGACACTTAGGCCCAGATTTATCAATTTGTTTGAAACCCAAACTATCTGGTTTTGCCCATAACAACCAATCACAGCTCAGCTTTCATTTTACCATAGTTCATTAGGATATGAAAGCTGAGCTGTGATTGGTTGTTATTGGCAACTACCAGAAAGTTTTGTTCAAAGCAAACTTAGAAATTTGGGCTAAAATGAGAAGCCACAGCTTCCTAGAAAAGGATGACCAGCAACTATATGAACATGTGCAACCAGAAGCCTGAGGTAATTGTTTAATCACCATTAAAGGGGCATTCCGACCTTAGACATCTTATAAGATAAGATGTCTGATTATGGGGGTCCCACTGCTGGGATACCCGGCAATCTCGGTGCAGCTCCCAACATTCTGTGCCGGGCACTGCTCGCGAGATGGAGAAGAGATGTCATGCCACACCCCCTCGTGATGCCATGCCATGCCCCCTTCATTCATGTCTATGGGAGGGGGCATGACGGCCGTCACATCCCCTCCCATAGACATGAATGAAAAGGGCGTGACGTCATGTCTCGGGAGGTTGCACCAAGATCGCGGGGGTCCCAGCAGCAGGAATACCGCGATCAGACATCTTATCCCTTATCCTTTGGATTTGGGATAAGATGTTAAAGGCCGGAATACCACTTTAAGTACCAACTTCTACTTTGGCTGGTTTCAGAAGAAACATATTCCCATACATTTCCCCCTACATGAATGATTGTAGGAGTGTACCTTTGAGAAAAACCTCTATTAGTATTTTGCTGTTATTGTCTAGTATTTATGCTGAATTTGAGATATGTATTCTATATACACTATGTTTTAATGCAATTGACTTTGTTTGTAAGTAACCTATTATTATTGTGGGTAGTCCAGGGAACTAAATTTATCAGACACTTAACCCCTATCCATAGGATAGGGGATAAGTGTCTGATCCCGAGGGGTCCGACTGCTGGGGTCTGACTTTCTGCACGTTGTCCATCTTACTAGACAAGAGCAAGTGATGGCCTGTTAAGCCAATCAACCCATGATCAAACACCTATTTCCTATTCTGGGGATAGGAATAGGTGCCTGATGAGTTCAGTTCCCTAGGAGTAGGGTCCAATCTCACACATTGTTGCAGGAGCATGGCTGTCAGACAAAGCTGTTATATGTTAATGTACAGTAGCACCAACAGGTCAATTGGTTTTTCCATTATGGGTTTCACTTACACATCTCTCATCAGTGGGGTCTGATAGCGTGTGACCACTGGTTCTTTGTGTTAACATTTCCGTTTTAAGGCAGGAAGAATGATTTTCTTGCATACACATTCTGCTGTTTATATCCATCCACTTATGAGTACAAATGGAAGAATGCAGGTCTTCCGAACCAATAATAGTATAGTTGAGGCATGGAGTGTAACCGGGGACCAAAGTTTACCATCTGTGCTTTTAAGGAGTTTTAAAACTCACATTCAGTTTGTCCTTTCATTTTATGCTTACTCCTAATGCATCTGCTGTTTATGTTGTGATACCTGGGAGCAGGTTTGCTAAGCTAGCACAAGCAAAAAAATATTTGGATTCAGCAAAATGCCCATCTTTTTTTTGCTTTTGGCGGGATTCCAAAAAAGACCTGCGATCCTTTAATTGCTCACAAAACTCTAATTTAGTGTCCAGAACATTTGTTTATTAAGTAGCAACATACTGTACAATACAGGATTTATTGAGCCAGAGCATGCACTGTCAGTAGGATTAATACCTGTTTTCTAAGCTGTCATTTCAGTCATTTTTTATTTAGAGAAATCTACTAAGTCTGTGTGGAAAGAAAGATCTTACTATCACAGTGTGAAACAAATTCAGAAAATATAATGAAGTCAATTCATCAATTTAATTCTAACATAATAGATTTTATTCATCTGTGAGCCAAGACTCATTTATTTGAATGTAATGAAATTTATCTGGTACATTTCTAGAAGAAGCGACCTACCCCCACATTCCCCTCAAAAGTTAGTTATAGAAAAATTAGATCATACATCTCTAGTTATTTTGAGGATCATTTCTCCAGAACTGCATAGTTTTGCTGGCATAGTTCTAATATCTATGGTAGGGTTTGGGGATCTACATCTACCAAACCCAAGATAAGGAAGGAGGAGGTTGTTTTGATTTCAGGTGGCCATAGACATAAGATTTGTCAGCTCAACACTAGTCAGCAGATGTTGGAACATATCTCATGTCTATGGATAGACAGGTTGTGCACATCAACTCTAATTGAGGGAAATGGGGATTGGACAAGTCATTTTTCTTTTCGCCATTCAACCCTTTATATCCTACTTGATAAGTAGTGACAGAGGTGATGAGCAGTGACACCCATCTATAGTATATTATTCCCTGTATAGAAATAACTAGAGATGAGTGAATCGAAGTTGACGAACCCGAATTTGTTCAGAATTTCATGAAAAATTTGATTTGCAATGAATACGAATATCGCTGCGATTCTATCGCACGAATCGCTTCATTAAACTCCATTTTACAGCGTTCCAGGCTATTGGAGACCTAAGATGGCGGATCCACATGTGAGTACATATGGGGCAGGGGATTATGGGAGGGCGGGAAACAACGGCGGAATGAAGGTAGGCGGGCTGACCCTGAATCACATGTGAGATGCAGCCTATCAGTGTTCACTGACCCCTGTGATGACACAGCCCCTATATAATCGGCGGCCATCTTACCTCTCTTCATTTCATTTATGCACTCAGATGGACAGGACGGGACTGCGTGTGTGTGAATAGCTCATACCACAGCATTACACTGCAACTGCTAGTCACATCAGCATTAGGGAAAGACAGGAGTGCAGAGTGCTGTGCTGTTACACTGAGAAGGATCATTGATAGCTAAACCTCCTATTCACGTTATTGAGCATTGCAGCAGAGAGGGGCAGATAGCTGTCAGCTGCCTCATACAGATCTCCAAGCTGCCTGAACTTTCTGAAGCATCTTATCTCCTCATTTTTCAGCCCAATTGAGTTTAATTTTATTTGCTCCACAAATCTTCTGCTGCTCAGAATTGTGTGACAGAGTGCAATTTAGTTTTTTTTTTTTTTGTGGTGCTGTACTGTTGGGTCCTGCTGCTGTTCAGAAATACGTGATTGTTCATTGGACTGTAGTGCATTTGCACCATTTTGTACCTGTTAATCTGTCAAGGGGCTGGCTACATACTGTGCAAGTCCAAAAAATACTATTCACCGGCTGTTTTTTTTCTTATACAGTTTTTTCTGCGTATAGTTACGCATATATAACTGCTCTCATCAGTGCATACCGCATAGGTACATGCAAGTATTGTACCATTTAGTACCTGTTAAGCTGTCAAGGTGCTCAATACCGTCAAAGTCCAAACAATAGTATCCACCAGCTGGTGTTTTACAAAAATACAGAGTTTTTTCTGCTAATATGCCCTCATCAGTGCATACTGCATAGGTACATCCAGGTATTGTACCGTTTAGTACGTGTTAAGCTGTCAAGGTGCTCCATAGCGTCAAAGTCCAAACAATAGTATCCACCGGCTGGTGTATTACAAAAATACAGAGTTTTTTCTGCTAATAGGCCCTCATTAGTGCATACCGCATACTTACATCCAAGTATTGTACCATTTAGTACCTGTTAAGCTGTCAAGGTGCTCCATACCGTCAAAGTCCAAACAATAGCATTCACCGGCTGGTGTTTTACAAAAATACAGAGGTTTTTCTGCTAATAGGCATATTACTGCCCTCATCAGTTCATACCGCATAGGTACATCCAAGTATTGTACCATTTAGTAGCTGTTAAGCTGTCAAGGTGCTTCATACCGTCAAAGTCCAAACAATAGTATCCACCGGCTGGTGTTTTACAAAAATACAGATTTTTTTTCTGCTATTAGTTAGGCATATTACTGCCCTCATCAGTGCATACCGCATAGGTACATCCAAGTATTGTACCATTTAGTACCTGTTAAGCTGTCAAGGTGCTCCATACCATCAAATTCCAAACAATAGTATCCACCGGCTGGTGTATTACAAAAATACAGAGTTTTTTCTGCTAATAGGCCTTCATCAGTGCATACCGCATAGGTACATCCAAGTATTGTACCATTTAGTACCTGTTAAGCTGTCAAGGTGCTCCATACCGTCAAAGTCCAAACAATAGTATCCACCGGCTGGTGTTTTACAAAAATACAGATTTTTTTTCTGCTAATAGTTAGGCATATTACTGCCCTCATCAGTGCATACTGCATAGGTACATCCAAGTAGTGTACCATTTAGTACCTGTTAAGCTGTCAAGGTGCTCCATACCATCAAAGTCCAAACAATAGTATCCACCGGCTGGTGTATTACAAAAATACAGAGTTTTTTCTGCTAATAGGTCCTCAGCAGTGCATACCGCATAGGTACATCCAAGTATTGTACCATTTAGTATCTGTTAAGCTGTCAAGGTGCTCCATACCGTCAAAGTCTAATCAATAGTATCCAGCGGCTGGTGCTTTACAAAAATACACAGTTTTTTTCTGCTAATAGTTTGGCATATTACTGCCCTCATCAGTGCATACCGCATAGGTACATCCAAGTATTGCACCATTTAGTAGCTGTCAAGGTGCTCCAAACCGTCAAAGTCTAACAATAGTATCCACCGGCTGGTGTTTCACAAAAATACAGAGTTTTTTCTGCTAATAGTTAGGCATATTACTGCCCTCATCAGTGCATACCGCATACGTACATCCAAGTATTGTACCATCTAGTACCTGTTAATCTGTCAAGGGCCTACATACTGTTCAAGGACAACTGTAAGTAATCACCTGCTGCTGTTCTAGACAAATACTGTTTAAAGAGTAGTGTAGCGTATTGTAATACCCTCATAAACGCACTAAGTATGTCAGGCAGAGAAGTGCCAGGACGTGCACAGAGGAGTGGCAGAGGCCTAAATACTTCAGGCAGAGTTGGCTGAGCTCCCGTTATCAGCCAGCGGTAGTGTCTCCACCAGAAACTCATCTGCCGTCGTCGATTGGTTAACACGCTCATCTACATCATCACAAGTGACATCTGACACCCCCAGTCAACAGTCGGTGGGTACCTCAGACACAACCCTCAGTTGGCATGGCCCGGGAGCAGTCCGTGTCCTCCCATTGCCTTTGTCCTATGCTGTTCCCTCTCCTAAAGAAGTATCTTATGCTGTGGGTTCAGCTCCACTATTTACTGAGGACAATCCAATAGAGGACTGTCAGCAGCTACTGGACAGCCAAGAAGGGAGGAGACATGCGCCGCTTGCTTCGCTAGGCGGCCAAGTAGTGATGCGGAGAGTGACGTGGGAGGCGGTATTGCAAGTGTTCAGGGTCCTGAAGCAGACACTGTTGGGGTACCTGAGGAGGACATCAGTGACATGCACACAACTGTTAATGATGATGAAGCCGATCGCAATTAGGAGCCGGGTGCAGAAAGGGCTTCATCATCATCAGGAGAAGAGAGTGGCAGGTTGCCCTTGAGGCAGCAAGGCGGTAGCATGGTTGGCAGTCAGCGTGGTGGCAGTAGTGGAAACTCAGGAGCCAAAAGTGCCCGGGGGAGACCACCTGCCTCGCGGCAGCCTACCTTTCCGGGAGGTAGTGGAACAGGGGTTCCTGGAGACGCGCCAGTAGCAGTCAATTAGTGCGGACTGCGGGTGGGAAAATCAGCTACTCGGCGGTGTGGAAGTTTTTCATAAGGCATCCGGAGGAGGTTCACGTAGCCACATGCAAGATCTGTCGGCAGAAGGTGAAGTGTGGCCAGGGTCGCAATGTCGGCACCACGGCCCTGCGTCAACACATGCTTCGCCACCATAAAGCGGCCTGGGAGAACCGAGGCTCCGATGTAGTGGTCCAGCCTGCTGCATCACCCAGTGGCCAACCGCTCCCTCCTTCATCCAGCCAAGGCTCCACCACCTCAGCCAAAGGGAGCTGTGTGTCAAACCCTCCTTCTGTCGCTCCTGCTTCTCCCGCTTTTAGTCAGCCATTCCGCCAACAATCCATCGGCGAAGCCATGTCAAAGAGACAACAGTATGCGCCCACTCATCCAACGGCGCAGAAGTTGAATGTGCTCCTGTCCAAGTTGCTGGTGTTGCAGTTCCTCCCTTTTCAAGTGGTGGACTCTGCACCTTTCAGAGAATTGATGGCTTGTGCCGAGCCGAGGTGGAGAGTCCCAAGCCGTCATTTCTTTGCGAAGAAGGCAGTACCAGCCCTGCATAAGTTTGTACAAGAGAAGGTGGGCCAGTCCTTGAGCCTGTCGGTGTGTTCAAAAGTGCACGGCAGCGCCGACGTGTGGAGCTGTAACTACGGGCATGGACAATTCTTGTCTTTTACGGCTGACTGGGTAAATGTGGTTCCTGCACAGCCACAACAGTAACTTGGACAGGTCACACCGCTTCCTCCTCCACGCTCTCGCTCACAGGCAGTTGGTCCTGTTACAGTGTGCGACGCCGCCTCCTCATCCTCCACCGTGTCCTCGGCCTCCACTGCACGGCCAGATCTCGGTGGCCCTTCATCGTACCATATGTACAGGGCACGGCGGTGTCAAGCTGTTCTTCACATGGTTTGCCTTGGCAAACGGAGTCACACAGGGGAGGAACTGCTAAAGTTCATTCGTAAAGAAATCCGAGTATGGCTTACTCCACGAAATCTGGAAATGGGAACCAACGTGACCGACAACGGAAAGAACATCGTGTCCGCGCTGTGACAAGAAAGTGTGAAACATGCGCCCTGCATGGCATACGTGTTGAATCTGGTTGTCAAGCGCTTCCTCAAGTCTTCACCCCATTTGCAAAACATCCTGAAAATGGCAAGAAAACTGTGCATGCACTTCAGCCACTCGTACACCGCCAAGCACACCTTCCTTGAGCTGCAGAGTCAGAACGGTATCCCACAACATAGTCTTATTTGTGACGTTGCCACACGTTGGAATTCCACCCTCCATATGTTGGACAGACTATACGAACAAAGAAAAGCCATCACCGATTTCTTGATGATCCAAGCAGATAGGAGTACTCCCCTGTGTAACTTCAATGTGAACCAGTGGCAGCTCATACGTGACACCTGCCGTTTGCTGAGGCCCTTTGAGGAAGCCACATTATTTGTGAGTCGCCTGGATTACGCCATGAACGACGTAATTCCACTCCTACATTTCCTACAACAAATTATTGAAACCATGGCTGGTCACGGCAATGGAGACATTGCGCCTACATCTCCAGGCTACATGGGCCCTGTGGGGACTGAACTGGAGGAGGAGGATGATGTGGGGCAGAGCGGAGCACAGTTTAGGTTGGATGAGATGGCCGGTGTTTCTAGTCTTCGGACAGGAGAGGAGGAGCAGGAGCAGCCAGAGGAACTGAAGGGTTATGAGGAAGTTGAGACAGAGGACCCAGACACACCGTGGCAGTATGCAGTGGAGATGGAGGCAGGTAGTCCCTCCGAGTCACTGGCACAAATGGCACGATGCATGCTCAGTTGCTTGCGTAGTGACCCCCGAATTGTCAAAATTCGTCAGCGGGATGACTTCTGGATCTCCACCTTATTAGACCCTCGCTACCGTCCCAAAATGGGGGCCTTTTTTACACCCACTGAGAGGGAGGACAAACTGACCTACTACAGAGAGTTTCTACGTAGTCAGTTGGCCTGATGCCTATTGGCCACATGGTCGATCCACTCGCAGGTCTGACTCGGGGGGGCCCTCTGCCCTCACCTTCCACTGCCATAGCTGCTGGGGAGGGGAGGGGTGGCAGGAGCAGTACCAGCTCAATCAGCAGCAGCCTGAGTCTACAGTCGCTGATGAGTAGCTTTCTTCACCCGCATAGTGAAGCAACTCCCCAGCAGCAGGTAGACATGGAGCAGGACCTGAACCAGCAGGTGGTGGCATACCTTGACATGGCCATGCCAACAACCATTGAAGATCCGCTGGACTTCTGGGCAGCCAAACTTGATTTATGGCCACAACTAGCAGAGTTTGCCCTGGAAAAGCTGTCCTGCCTGGCCAGTAGTGTGCCATCAGAGCGGGTGTTTAGTGCGGCCAGGGCCATAGTCACCCCAAGGCGAACTCGTCTGTCCACTAAAATTGTGGAGAGACTGACGTTTGTCAAGATGAATCAGGGATGGATCAGCCAGGATTTCCAGACACCAATGCCAGATGGCTCGGAGTAGGTTGACCATGCTCCTACAACAAAAATTTCTCAATTATGGTTGGTTATGAAACCCTCTGGGGCAGACCTGGGCATTGTATGGCCCGCTTGCCATATACGGACCTTTGATTGGCTCTGACCGGCCCGCGCTGACTGCAGGAACAACTATACTGCCTAATCTGGGGGACATCTATGCTGCCTAATCTGTGGGACATTTATGTTGCCTAATCTGGGGGACAAGTATGCTCCTAATCTGGGGGACAACTATGCTCCTAATCTGGGGGACATCTATGCTGCCTAATCTGGGGGACAAGTATGCTCCTAATCTGGGGGACTTCTATGCTTCCTAATCTGGGGGACATCTATGCTGCCTAATCTGTGGGACAAGTATGCTCCTAATCTGGGGGACATCTATGCTGCCTAATCTGGGGGACATCTATGCTGCCTAATCTGGTGGACATCTATGCTGCCTAATCTGGGGGACAACTATGCTCTTAATCTGGGGGACAACTATGCTCCTAAACTGGGGGACATCTATGATGCCTAATCTGGGGGACAAGTATTCTCCTAATCTGGGGGACAACTATGCTCCTAATCTGGGGGACATCTATGCTGCCTAATCTGGGGGATAACTATGCTCCTAATATGGGGGAAACTGATGCTTCTGGCCTTGGGCCTATAATTTTTTGAAGTTTAGCAGTAGCTAAATACATGCTTAATGCAAATGTCAACATTGATCTTTAAATGTAAGGGGTTATGAAACCCTCTTGGGTACTGCGAATGACTGCTCCAGAATCATTTTGTGTCTTTCAGGAACTACTTGCCTCCCTAGCGCCTCAGGCCTTGGGCCTATAATTTTTTGAAGTTTAGCAGTGGCTAAATACATGCTTAATGCAAATTTCAACAATGATCCTTAAATACTCGGCACTCTGCCAGGGCCTTCTCCTACCCAGCCGGGGCCGATCCAAGGACTTTACTAAACCATACAATTGTTGGTAGAGACATGCGGTGTGTACAAGGGGCAGGGACTTAATGAACCCTAGCTTATGACCCGCACTTAGTTGTGATTCTTCTTTCCTGGCAAAAATGATCCCTATCACCAACAGGAGCCGGGTGCAGGAGGGGCTTAATCCTCATCAGGAGAAGAGAGTTGCAGGTTGCCCTTGAGTCAACTAGGCGGTAGCACGGTTGGCAGTCAGCATGGTGTGGCAGTAGTGGAAATTCAGGAGACAAACGTGCCCGGGGGAGACCACCTGCTTTGAGGCAGCTTACCTTTCAGAGAGGTAGTGGGTTACCCGCACCTGTCGGTGAAAGATAGAGACATGCTAATCCGTTCAGTGGAGCGCGAGTGCGGCCCAGACATCTGAGGCCATAACACACCGGTTATTGCTCGATCTCGCAATTGATTGTGCAATATAAGGGGTTATTAAAGCCTCTTGGGTACTGCTGAGGTCTACTCCTGACTGTTCCTGGTGCAATGTATGGGATAATTAAACACTTTTGGGTAGTGTTATTTTAAAATTTACTGATAATTTTATTAGCAATAAAATTGAATTTTGCAGAATGCTAACCTTTACACAGCGGAACGCTTGTTGAGTGTGATTTTTTTAGGAAAAAAATAAATAAATAAATACGGAGAGGGATTAACTCTGCTTAATCATTTTTGGTGAAAAAATCCTTTGGTGATCTGATCTTTTGGAGACAGATGCGCTTACACACATATGTCATAATTTTTTAAATTTTTTATTTCAAACATTGTGTGGTTTATAATTTTTGAGAAGAAAGTCTTTGGGTAGTCCACCGTCCTGCATTATAGAGTCTTCTGAACTGTTGGATATGCGCTTGTTTTTACACAAAGGTATACATTTAAAAAAAAATAATAATTATACAATTTTGTTGATTTTTTTTTGGGGGGGGGGGGGGATTGTGAAGCCCTGTGTGTACTAGTGCATCAGCCAACTCCAGGCTGTGTTCTTGAGCCAATATATGGGTTACTGATGCCGCTGTGGTGGGGCCTGGGTCTGGTAATTTCAAATTTTCTCATAGGTAGCACCCGCTATCCAGATTCTTTTCAAAAAGAAATTCTAAAATTGTGGTGTTTTTTCTTTTTGGGGGGGGGGGGGGGGGGATTGTGAAGCCCTGGTGTGTACTCGTGCATCAAGCAACTCCAGGCTGTGTCATTCAGGCAATATATGGGTTACTGATGCCGCTGTTGGGCCTCGGTCTGGTAATTTCAAGTTTTCTCATAGGTAGCACCAGCTATTCAAAATCTTTTTCAAAAATTTCTAAAATTGTGGTGTTTTTGGGGGGGGATTGTGAAGCCCTGGTGTGCACTCGTGCATCAAGCAACTCCAGGCTGTGTCATTCAGGCAATATATGGGTTACTGATGCCGCTGTTGGGCCTCGGTCTGGTAATTTCAAGTTTTCTCATAGGTAGCACCCGCTATTCAAAATCTTCTTCAAAAATTTCTAAAATTGTGGTGTTTTTTGGGGGGGATTGTGAAGCCCTGGTGTGCACTCGTGCATCAAGCAACTCCAGGCTGTGTCATTCAGGCAATATATGGGTTACTGATGCCGCTGTTTGGCCTGGGTCTGGGAATTTCAAATTTTCTCATAGGTAGCAAAATCTTCGGTTTAAATTTCTTAATTCATCTTTTAAACTTAGGGATTGTGAAGGCCTAAAGCCTACTCATGCTGCTGGCAACTCCGGGCTGTGCCATTCATCCACTATATGGTCTCCTCATGCTGCCAACACCTCCATGCTGTGTCATTCAGCCACTATATGGTCTCCCCATGCTGACAAGCTGTCCATGCTGTGTCATTCAGCCACTATATGGTGTCCTCATCCTTCAGCTTCATCCAAGCTGTGTCATTCAGCCACTATATGGTGTCCTCATTCTGCCAACACCTCCACGCTGTGTCATTCAGCCACTATATGGTCTCCTCATGCTGCCAACACCTCCACACTGTGTCATTCAGCCACTATATGGTCTCCTCATGCTACCAACACCTCCACGCTGTGTCAGTCAGCCACTATATAGTGTCCTCATGCTGCCAACATCTCCACGCTGTGCCATTCAGCCACTATATGGTGTCCTCATGCTGCCAACACCTCCACGCTGTGTCATTCAGTCACTATATGGTCTCCTGACACTGATGCTACCACCAGGCTCTGTAATTGTGCTGCTGTGTGGCAGTGATTCTAAAAGCGAGGCCGGTAATCTGCATGTTATTCTGAATAACAGTATTATTTCACTAACCCAGTACACTCCAAATGTGTTTTAGAACACAGCAAAGTGTTCTATACCCCTATAGAGACTGTATGTAGGCTAGAAATAGCCTTTTTTAATATAGATTCGCTGCGAAAAAATTCGAAACAAAACAAACTTTTTCGGAAAATTCGGTGAATCGGCCGAATCAAATTTTTGAAAAGTTCGCTCATCTCTAGAAATAACATTTGTGTTTGTCTAAATTAAATAGGCAGTGGCAGATTATACTATGGCCATTTAGGCATGTTAGGAGACCTGTAAGGGGAGTAATCCTCATATGTGCCCTCCCTTTTCATGCATATATAATGTATCTACTGTATTATGCCTGTCCTACCCTATTAGATGTAGATCAATGCATGTGGTTTAGTTACAGTAGATGTCACTGTTGTAAAAAGTATATATAGAGCAGTTTTCAAGGAAGTGAGCAGACTGTGGCTGAGACCATACGATACCCAGTAGCTTTCTGTACTGAGAGATAAGACCTAGGCCAAGGCATAAAGCAGTTTCCTAAGAACAGGGCCTTACAAAGGGGAGCCTCAGAAAAAGCTGTGAACCATGCTGCAGCTGCAGAGGGACATGTCTATTATGAAGCTGTTGCAGCAGGCTCTAACTTATCCTCTGTTTTGCTTTGACCTTCACCTGTTTGGGAATTTTATGCACTTGGTTGGTGGTAAAAAGGCAAGGCACAGTAATCAGCAGCACTTCCTTAGCTTCCCCTTTGAAGTGGGTGTCCATGGCAGCACAGCCTTAAGAATCTGACGATAAAGAAGAGATTGGTGTGTGATACTGGTGCATTGAGCCACAATGTTGCCATTAAGGACAAGGAAAATATGTATAATTCCATAAAGAGAGGTGTGGAAAGCTCTGTAGTTCACCTATGTAACAATGAAGCCTGAGCTTGGACATACACTAATTCACCCTTCTGCGGGAGAGAAAAACAAACCCCTCTATGTGGGTGGAAAAAGAAAAAAGTTATGTCTCTTAAAAAACAAAAATGCAAAAATGAAAATTTCTGTGTCCTCAAAGGGGGGACTCCACCCCTTGACATCTGATCCCCTAGGGGACAAGAAGTATGATCGCGGAGTACTGGATCCTGAACAATATGTACAGAATGCTAAGTTCCGGCGCCCGTTGCACTGACATCATGCCACACCCCCTCCATTCATGTCTATCACGCTACCACGCCCTCCCATTGACATGAGTGGAGGGGGCGTGGTGTGAAGTCATGAGGGGGTGTGGCGTGACATCTTGAGGGAGCGTGACATGACATCACAGCCACAACCACTGGCACTCAGCGTTCTGAACATAATGTTAAGAACGCTGGGTGCTGCACAGAGATTGTGGGGGTCCCAGTGGCCGGACCCCCCTGATCAGAGATCTTATCCCCTATCCTTTGAATAGCGAATAAGATGTCTAGGGGTGGAGTACCCCTTTTATGGCCAAAATTGGCTGTGTCCTTAAGGAGTTAATTGTATCGACCAAGAGAATAAATAGAACACATCAGTTTTACCGTTAAGCGCACTGCATAAAACAGAAAGCTCCCAAAAGAAACAAGATTGCAAATTAAAAGGTGCCATTATAAAGTACAATTGATCCCACAAAAAAGCAAGCCCTCATATGGGTCTGTGGATGGAAATATAAAAAAAAAATATATATATATTTGCACAGCATGGTGGTGTAATCTGTAGACACAGCATAGGAGAGGCATTATGGCCCTCCTAAACAGAGAGAGCTATCAATTGTCCTCAGGTTCTTCCAACCTAAAAGTAAAAGGGGCAAGAGCAACAAGGGCTAAGCCCCTCTTTCCTGAAGTCCCATGGTGGCATCAAACACTGTTCCAGCTTCACCTATGGAATTGTGGGGTTATATAAACCATTGTTAGGTTTTCCATATTATACCCCAGGCCGGTGCGCCACTGTTTTCCCATACTACGATGTCTTTAATTTTTCTGCTGTTTTCTGCCCTTATTTTGACCTCTGTATCCTCAGGTTTTCTTCACTGTTATCAGGCTTTTATTGTCTGTGCTCACACATTATCCACGGAGACAGATGAATGAATTCGCTCTTGTCCTTCCCATTGTTACTCTATAAACACTGTTGAGGAACGACTTAGGACAAGGCCATCGAGTAAATCTCTCCCTTAGAGCTTCATTGCAGAAAAATCCCTGGAACTCCATATTTTGCACATTTTTCTTGTATTTATATAAAAAAAATGTTTGCATTCAGGCCAGTGTGTTAATGTTACTTTTCACCGATCAGCCATAACATTAAACCATGGGGGGACTAACACTGGCGCCTATCAAGTGGTGGGATATATTAGGCAGTAAGTGAACAGTCAGTTCTTTAAGTTAATGGGTAAAAAGTGGGAAATAGCATATGAGCAATAGAATTTTTTCACATCTTAAATCCCGCAGCTCCTGGCCTGATGTTGTCCAATACCTGATCATCGCTGCTTCTTCCTGCTTTTAAGATGAGCTATTGTCACGATGCCGGCTGGCAGGAGGTGGATCCTCTGTGCCAGAGAGGGATTGGCGTGGACCGTGCTAGTGGACCGGTTCTAAGTCACTACTGGTTTTCACCAGAGCCCGCCGCAAAGCGGGATGGTCTTGCTGCGGCGGTAGTGACCAGGTCGTATCCACTAGCAACGGCTCAACCTCTCTGACTGCTGAAGATAGGCGCGGTACAAGGGAGTAGACAAAAGCAAGGTCGGACGTAGCAGAAGGTCGGGGCAGGCAGCAAGGATCGTAGTCAGTAAGGTAATAGCAGGAGGTCAAGTACACAGTAAGGACAACACAGTAACGCTTTCACTAGGCTCTAAGGCAACAAGATCCGGCAGGGAAGTGCAGGGACAGAGAACAGATATAGGCTGGGAGCAGGTGGAAGCCAATTAAGCTAATTGGGCCAGGCACCAATCATTGGTGCACTGGCCCTTTAAGTCTCAGGGAGCTGGCGCGCGCGCGCCATAGAGAGCGGAGCCGCGCGCGCCAGCACATGACAGCAGGGGACCGGGACGGGTAAGTGACCTGGGATGCGATTCGCGAGCGGGCGCGTCCCGCTGTGCGAATCGCATCCCCGACGGCCATGACAGTGCAGCGCTCCCGGTCAGCGGGACCGACCGGGGCGCTGCGGAGAGAGAGACGCCGTAAGCGCTCCGGGGAGGAGCGGGGACCCGGAGCGCTAGGCGTAACAGTACCCCCCCCCCTTAGGTCTCCCCTTCTCTTTGCCCGGTAACTGCCTCCCCTGGGATGAGGAGACCGGGAAAGAATGGAGGGTTTCCTCAAGGGCAGGCAGTACAGCAGGAGTGGGAATGGGGAGGGAGGGCAGAGGGCGAGGCCTGGCACGGGGCAGTGTGACACCAGGACGGGGGCCATGGGGAGGCACCGAGGCTTGCCTGACTGGACTGGGAGGGAGGGAGAGGCACTTCTTATGGCAGGGCGGCAGACCGGTTACAAGGGGAACCACAGGGTCACGGCAGGGAGTACTGGGAACCGGTTTAAGGCAGTCCTTGAAACAAGAGGAACCCCAGCTCTTGATCTCCCCTGTGGACCAATCCAGGGTTGGGGAATGGTGTTGAAGCCAGGGTAGTCCAAGGAGAACTTCGGAAGTGCAATTGGAGAGGACCAAAAACTCAATTCTCTCGTGATGAGGTCCGATGCACATTAGGAGGGGCTCCGTGCGGTAACGCACGGTGCAATCCAACCTGACTCCGTTGACCGCGGAAATGTGGAGTGGCTTGACGAGACGGGTCACCGGGATGCGGAATTTATTCACCAAGGACTCCCGAATAAAATTCCCAGAGGCACCAGAGTCCAGGCAGGCCACGGCTGAGAGGGAAGAGTTGGCTGAAGGAGAAATCCGTACAGGCACCGTGAGACGTGGAGAAGCCGACTTAGCATCAAGAGACGCCACACCCACGAGAGCTGGGTGCGAGCGTGCGTTTCCCAGACGTGGAGGACGGATAGGGCAATCCACCAAAAAATGTTCGGTACTGGCACAGTACAGACAAAGATTCTCTTCCCTACGGCGATTCCTCTCTTCCAGGGTCAGGCGAGACCGATCCACTTGCATGGCCTCCTCGGCGGGAGGCCTAGACGCAGATTGCAATGGAGACTGTGGGAGAGGTGTCCAGAGATCTAAGTCTTTTTCCTGGCGGAGCTCTTGATGCCTCTCAGAAAAACGCATGTCAATGCGAGTGGCTAGATGAATGAGTTCATGCAAGTTAGCAGGAGTTTCTCGTGCGGCCAGAACATCTTTAATGTTGCTGGATAGGCCTTTTTTAAAGGTCGCGCAGAGGGCCTCATTATTCCAGGATAGTTCAGAAGCAAGAGTACGGAATTGTATGGCGTACTCGCCAACGGAAGAATTACCCTGGACCAGGTTCAGCAGGGCAGTCTCATCAGAAGAGGCTCGGGCAGGTTCCTCAAAGACACTTCGAATTTCCGAGAAGAAGGAGTGTACAGAGGCAGTGACGGGGTCATTGCGGTCCCAGAGCGGTGTGGCCCATGACAGGGCTTTTCCAGACAGAAGGCTGACTACGAAAGCCACCTTAGACCTTTCAGTAGGAAACTGGTCCGACATCATCTCCAAGTGCAGGGAACATTGCGAAAGAAAGCCACGGCAAAACTTAGAGTCCCCATTAAATTTGTCCGGCAAGGACAAGCGGAGGCTAGGAGTGGCCACTCGCTGCGGAAGGGGTGCAGGAGCTGGCGGAGGAGATGGTTGCTGCTGTAGCAGAGGCAGAAGTTGCGACTGAAGTTGCTGCACCGTGGTGGACACTTCCGACAGCTGGTGGGTTAGATGGGCGATCTGTCGGGATTGCTGGGCGACCACCGTGGTGAGATCAGAGATAGAAGGCAGGGGAACCTCAGCGGGATCCATGGCCGGATCTACTGTCACGATGCCGGCTGGCAGGAGGTGGATCCTCTGTGCCAGAGAGGGATTGGCGTGGACCGTGCTAGTGGACCGGTGCTAAGTCACTACTGGTTTTCACCAGAGCCCGCCGCAAAGCGGGATGGTCTTGCTGCGGCGGTAGTGACCAGGTCGTATCCACTAGCAACGGCTCAACCTCTCTGACTGCTGAAGATAGGCGTGGTACAAGGGAGTAGACAAAAGCAAGGTCGGACGTAGCAGAAGGTCGGGGCAGGCAGCAAGGATCGTAGTCAGTAAGGTAATAGCAGGAGGTCAAGTACACAGTAAGGACAACACAGTAACGCTTTCACTAGGCTCTAAGGCAACAAGATCCGGCAGGGAAGTGCAGGGACAGAGAACAGATATAGGCTGGGAGCAGGTGGAAGCCAATTAAGCTAATTGGGCCAGGCACCAATCATTGGTGCACTGGCCCTTTAAGTCTCAGGGAGCTGGCGCGCGCGCGCCCTAGAGAGCGGAGCCGCGCGCGCCAGCACATGACAGCAGGGGACCGGGACGGGTAAGTGACCTGGGATGCGATTCGCGAGCGGGCGCGTCCCGCTGTGCGAATCGCATCCCCGACGGCCATGACAGTGCAGCGCTCCCGGTCAGCGGGACCGACCGGGGCGCTGCGGAGAGAGAGACGCCGTAAGCGCTCCGGGGAGGAGCGGGGACCCGGAGCGCTAGGCGTAACAGCTATTTCAGCAGTACCTACCTGCTCAGCCAATCACTGACTGAGACTAGATACCACTGTGGCAGTGATTAGAAGTCTATATCCACCACTAGGGGGAGCTCAACTGTCTACTGCATACTGCTTATACATGAAACTCAGTAATAATACACAGTAGACTCTTAAATAGAAACTGTCATCAGGTTTCACCCTATTAGACCACTCATACTGTGCTATGGGCATTTAAATAATAATGTCTATGTCTGTGTTAAAGTAGGATAAACAAAAACAGTCTAAGGAAGAGAATTGCCGTGGAACACCTTCTCCTGGCACTGTAGAGTTTCACATCGTTGGCTAGAATGGGTATCTATTTGCCTGGATAGCAGCACAAAAGTCCTGGAAGGTGTCCTTTGAAGCCATTACAGGAGGATGCTGACTGTGACATAGAAAGCTCCTTGCTTGTCAATCACATCTGCCCAGGTTTTGGCCCCATTGACAACTTGCTAGTAATAAGCATACGGCACATGACTATAGCTCTTTTTCTGTGGATTGCGCCAATGGCCTGTTATACTGTGGACATGGTAGAACTGATTATAAAAAATGCCCATTTAAGGGGTACTCAAATCAACTGATTCCATAAAGTTAAACAGATTTGAAAATGAATTCTATTTAAATATCTTTCTATTTAAATATCCTTACCTTCCAGTACTTATCAGCTGCTGTATGCTTCAGAGGAAGTTGTGTAGTTGTTTCCAGTCTGACCACAGTGATCTCTGCTGACACCTCTGTCCATGTCAGGAACTGTGTGAAGCAGGAGAGGTTTACTATGGGGATTTGCTCCTACTCTGAACAGTTCATGACACGGAGAGAGGTGGCAGCAGAGAACACTGTGGTCAGACTGGAAGCAACTACGCAACTTCCTCTGGAGCATACAGCAGCTGATAAGTACTGGAAGGATTAAGATTTTTAAATAGAAGTAATTTACAAATCTGTTTTAAAAAAAAAATCTGATTTGAAAGTACCCCTTTAAGAATCCTCACCATGTACTGTATTTATATCAGAAATAACTTGATAAACAACATGATGAACGAAATGTGGACATGACTACATGAAAACCAATATGGAGATTTCCTGATATAGCAGACAGGCAGATGTGTTCTATCCCATGCCGGTTATCTAATTCTCTTTCATATACAGTATGCTGTATTCCCATCCAGATCCCAGCAGTGTGGATTTTGTTCTATACCCCTCTGTACACAATCTTTTGATCACTTAGGAAGCAGCACATTTTGGTAAAAAGTTGAAAGCTCTTTTTTTTGCAGCGCATTTCATTCCGGTGAGCTTTTATCAGCTTCCATGAGCTAATATATGTTTAAAGTTCTTGTCAATGCCTTGCTTTACTAAATAATGTTCTTTGTAGCTTAAAGCAAACTATGGGAAAAAGAGAGCGGTGCGCAGCTAAAGCTACAACGCACTCAAATCATAATGTCACCACTAAATAATGCAGCGGGGCTATCACATCAAATTATTTTATTGGATAGGGTAACCTGATGATTTTTGCGCTTTATTTAACAATTGTATCTGTATTTCTAGTACTTGAAATGTACCGCAGACACAGGGAGGTGATTCATACTCCTTAAAGGGACGGGTTTTTCAAAAGATGGATCTGCTGCAGTCAGTTGCCTAGTGGTACAGTTTTGATGATTGTTTGGGTTCTTTATAAAGGTTTTTTTTTTTTTTTTTACAAACAGGCCTTCTCGAGTCCATAGGCCATGTTTGATTTTGCAGTATGCATTTTCTGTGGCTAAATTGCACTTCCAGACACAGCCATGAGTGGTGCTGTTTCTGAGAAGAAAACAAAATAGATGTTTGTTTTTAACTGAATCATGGTTAGCTGATTTAAAGTGGTTTTTCGAGTTCTACTCTTTATGTAAGAATTGATCCTAAGTACAGATCCTAAGTACACCTTTTACAATTACCTACCAATCCGTTGATCCCCCACATGGTCATCTGACCCCATTTATCTTCTTTTGAACATTCAACATATGATTTTCCCTGGCTGACTGCCTGCTCCCAACATATGTGTCAATACACATGGCATTACATACACCAAGTGGTCAAGTCCTGGGAAAAAAAAGTGTGGGAACTCACCCAAGATTTCAACTTAAAGGGGTACTAGACATCTTTTACCCTATCCAAAGCATAGGGGATAAGATGTCTGATCCCATGGGTCCCGCTGCTGGGGACCCCCTTGTTCTCACTGCTGCACCCGGCGCTCCTTTAGAGCGTTGGGTGCAGCGACTCGTGACATCACGAACCCTCAATGCAAGTCTATGGGAGGGGGCGTGAGGGCCGTCACGCCCCCTCTCATAGACTTGTATTGAGGGGGCATTACTGTGACGTCACGAGCCTCTGCCCCGCATCACCAGTCATCCAGCATGGAGCGAAGCTCGCTCCGTACACCGGATGTCTGGAGTGCCGCAGCCGAGATTTGGGGGGGGGGGAGCCCCTCGATCAGACATCTTATCTCCTATACTTTGGATAAGGGATAAGATGTCTAGGGGCAGAGTACCCCTTTAAGGGCTGGTCCTGCTGGACTCCTGCTAATGGGAACTGCGTTCCTGCTGTGAAAAAAGTGGAGGAACTCAGTTCCCACGAGTTCCTGCAGGACTTGAGCCCTGCATACACCTCTAGAAGTTTTGCTCCTCTGCGCATGCAAAGTCATCCGTTCTGTCTGAAGACCCCTTGCAATATAAGTGAATAAAAATGCTCTGGTGCAAAGGTGCAGTGACTGTGGCACCACTGCCACTTGTCCATTAAAGTAATATTATAAAACACTACTACTTCATTTTGAAAGGTACAACTTATTAAATAACGCTGTATATCGATCATTGTAGTTTTTGCAGTGGCCCATTCATAGTCAGGGGATTGAGGCCTAGGCTAGTGGCAATGTTAGGTGCAGTTAGGGTCACTCCCTATGGGCTTGTGATAAAATAGTGAGGGGTTTGGTGGTGACCACCTCACTGTAGAAGATGCAGCAATACATGAATGGTCCTTTGTATGCAGAACCCACTATAATTTTACAGATGCTTGGTGGTTGCATAATCATTCTGTATATACTGGCAGTTCACATAGAGTCACAAACTTGGTAACATAGTAAGTTAATATTTCAACTGGGGTGTAAACTAAACTTAAAGGGGAACTCTGATGGGAAAAAAAAAGGTTTCAAATCAACTGGCGTCAGAAAGTTAAACAGATTTGTAAATTACTTCTATTAAAAAATCTTAACCCTTGAAGGAATTATCAGCTGCTGTATACTACAGATATATTACAGAGAAATGTTTGAAGTTCTTTCCAGTCTGACTGCTCTCTGTTGACACCTATGAACTGACCAGAGTAGAAGAGGTTTTCTATGGGAATATGCTTCTAATCTGGACAATTCCTGACACGGACAGAGGTGTCAGCAGAGAGCACAGTTGTCAGACTGAAAATGACTTCCCAATTTTCTCTGTTGTATACAACAGCTGATAAGTACTGGAAAGCTTTAGATGTTTAAATATAAGTAATTTACAAATCTGTTTAACTTTCTGGGACCAGCTGATTTGAAAACATTTGTTTTCCACTTGTTTCCACCAGAGTTCCCCTTTATGGTTTTTGACCCTAGCTTCCTTCTTCAGGGATTCATAATACACACAATCTTGCCTCTCTTTCTCAAGCCTGTGTAAGCTAATCTCCAAGGTTTCTCTTTCCCCTCCTATCCACTCGCTGGAATCAAAGTCATTCCTTCTCCCTGCACTTAAATCTAACGCTTAGAGCGCAGAAAGTCTGCCTGATGGGTTTTCCTTATCTTTATCTACATAGTAAAGACTGTTTAGAAAGTTGCCTCATTTTGCTTTCAGGGACCAAATTACCTATTATTGAAAAAAAAAAACTTTTGAGATGCAATATAATCATATACTGTATATATATATATATATATATATATATATATATATATATATATGAGTTAAATTAGCCCTAACCCATCCCCATTTGCAAGGGTGTTTTTTTTTCTGATGTTTTATGCAAGTCTATAATACTTCCAGTACATCTCCTGATCGTCTTATTCTCAGAATGCAGAGATTGTCCAGGGCTTTTAAGGTGCAGGGATTAGTTAGGGTGGGGTAGAGGATATGTTAGTGCGAGGGTAATGAGGATGGGATATTAGGATGGCATGTGAGATCGGGATGTGAGGGCGTGATAAGAGCTTGGCATACGAGGTCGGGATACAAGATCCAGATGTGATATTAAGATATAAGAAAGGAATATGAGGATTGGATATGCTGTCAGGATATGAGGACAGGATATGAGGATGGGATATGAGGTCAGCATATGAGGACAGGATATTGTAACGGCTGTGGTAGGTGGATCCACTGACCTGTTGAGGAAGATGGCTTGGGTCGTACCAGGGAGCGGAGTCTAAGGTGCCGCTGGTTTTCACCAGAGCCCACTGCAAAGCGGGATGGACTTGCTGCAGCAGGCGGCACCCCAGTCGCTACCCCAGATACGACTTGTCCCCACAGGCAGCCGAGGTATAACGTGGCACAGGTAGGATGAGACTCAGACATAGTCAGGACAGGCAGGGAGTCAGGACAGGTGGCAATGCAGCAAGGTCAGGTCACAAAGCAGGAGATCAGAAGGCAGGCGGCACAAGAGCAAGGTAAGGTCACGAAGCAGGAGGTCAGAAGGCAGGTGGCACAAGAGCAAGGTCAGTATACGTAGCAGGGGATCAGATACACGCCAAGACTGGACACAAAATATGCTGTCTCTTGGCAACTGGCACAAAGATCCAGCAGCGAGCCACAGGAATTGCCGGAAATAAATAGGCACTGGCAATTTAAATTCAGAAGAGTCGGGGCACGCCGACAGGAATGGGCAGGATGAGAACAGAGCAGGACCAAGGGACATGACTGGAGGAGGGAGAGAAAGGTGAGCGGCAGTCCGGGATTCGCATGCGGGCGCATCCCACAATGCGAACCGCAGCACTGCCAGGGACATAGAGGGACAGGAGAGAGCGCTCCTGGCTGGAGTGCCCGACCGGAGCGTGGGACATGATAGTACCAACCTCCCCTTGGGTCTCTCCCTCTTTTTGGGACTTTAAAAGTTCCGAAGTTAGTCACGGTCCAGGATATTCTCCTCCAGCTCCCAAGATCTCTCTTTTGGGCTGAATCCTCTCCAGTCTACCATAAAATAAAGTATCTTTCTTACCGTTTTCGAAGCTAAGATCTCTTTGACCTCGTAGACATCAGAAGACCCAGAAACAGGAGTGGCAACACCATATTGAGAGAACCAATTGATCACAACTGGCTTGAGAAGGGAGACATGGAAATAATTCGGAATGCGAACAGAGGAAGGCAGACAAAGTTTAAAAGAGACCGGATTAATCCTTTGTATAACCTCAAACGGACCCATGAAATGAGGGCCCAACTTGTTGCTGGGAATTTTAAAAAAGGATACATTTGGAGGATAACCAGACTTTATCACCAGGAGAGAAACATGGAGGAGGACTTCTTTTCTTATCCACTTGGGTTTTCATACGAGAGGAGGCTTGAAGCAATGAGCGATGAGTCTGCTGCCAGATGGACGTGAAATCCCAAACTAGTTTATCAACAGCTGGGACACCCGAGGTGACTGGAAGAGGAGGGTCAGGATGAATTCCGTAGATGACAAAGAATGGGGAAGACTTTGTGGCCTCAGAGTCTCTATGATTGTATGAGAATTCCATCCAGGGTAAAAGATCGACCCAGTCATCCTGTCGGGCCGAAACTAAATGATGAAGAAATTGATTTACTCTCTCGACTTGTCCATTGGATTGAGGGTGATAGGAAGATGAGAAATTCAACTTGATTTTTAGACGCGAACATAAAGCTCACCAGAACAAAGAGAGAGAGACTAATTGCACCCCGCTGTTGGAGACCATGTGAGACGGGAGACCATGTAAGCGGAAGATATGCTGAAGGAAGTGTTTGGCCAGTTGTGGAGCAGATGGTAAACCAAGCAATGGAATAAAATGAGCCATCTTGGAGAACCGATCGACCACCACCCAGATGACCATATTGTTATAGGATGGGGTCAGATAGGTAATAAAGTTCATAACTGTTTGCAACCATTGAGTGTGTGGGAATAGGAAGATGCTGTAGAAGGCCAGCAGGTCTTTGCCGAGGAGTCCTGTCTTGGGCACAGGTAGCACAGGAACTGACAAAGTCTGTGACACCTCGTTTGAGGGTGGGCCACCAATAATGCCAAGAGATTAATTGAAAAGACTTCTGCACTCCGGAATGGCCTGCTACCCAAGAAGAATGACCCCAACTCAGCACTCTGAATCTCAATAGAGGTGGTACGAAGGATCTTCCTGTTGGAGCTTGCTGGGGGACTGCAACACTCGGGTGGAATAATATGACCAACCATATCTGAGGACCTGGAAAGTGCATCGACTCTAATGATCTTGTAGGCAGGATGGAAATTAATAAAAAAATTGAACCTGGAGAAGAAGAGCGACCATCTTGCCTAGCCGGGATTCAGACGTTGAGCAGACTGAAGATACAAAAGGTTCTTGTGATAAGTAAAGATGCTGGAACCCTCCAAAAGATCACGCCATTCTTCTAAGGCAAGTTTTATAGCAAGAAGTTCCCTATCGCCAATATAGTAATTCCTCTCCACAGGTGAAAAGGTCTTGGAAAAAACCCACAGGTGATATTCTTGCCTTTGGGGGTTTTCTGAGTTAAAACTGTGCCAGCTCCTACGGAAGATGCATCTACCTCCAAAAAGAACAGCTTGTGAAAACAGGTGCAGAAGCAAAGGCAGATTTTAACCAAGAGAAGGCCTCTTCAGCCTCAGGAGACCAGTTCTTGGGGTTGCCATTCTTTTTGGTGAGGGCTACAATTGGGACAACCAAGGAAGAAAAGTGTGGAATTAATTGACGGTAGTAATTGGCAAACCCCAAAAATCGTTGAATAGCCCATAGACCGGAAGGACGTGGCCAGTCAAAAACTGCTGAAAGCTCGGCAGGATCCATCTGTAGACCTTGGTGGGAGACAATGTATCCAAGGAATGGAAGACTTGTTTTCTCAAAGAGGCATTTGTAAAGCTTGGCATACAGATGATTCTCCCGGACCAGATGGAAACGAGGAGCCTCCAAATTGGGAGAAAAAATCAGAATATCATCCAGGTAGACAACCATACAGGTGTACAACAGATCTCGGAAGATGTCGTGCACAAATTCTTGGAAGACAGTGGGAACATTGCAGAGACCAAAAGGCATGACAAGGTACTCAAAATGGCCATCTCAGGTGTTAAAGGCTGTCTTCCATTCATCGCCTTCACAAATTCGAATAAGATTGTATGCTCCCCTCAGATCCAACTTAGAGAAGATTATGTCTCCCAGTAAATGATAAAAAAGTTCTGAAATTGAAGGCAAAGGATAGCGTTTTTTGATCGTAATCTTGCTTAAACCCTGTAGTCAATACAGGGACGCAGAATCCAGCCCCAGCTGGAGAGGAGGACTTGCTCATGAAACCCTTTTGTAGGTTTTCTTGGGTATATTTAGCCATAGCTTGTGTCTCAGGTACTGACAGTGGGTAAATTCTTCCCCGGGGGCAGGGGGGAGGGGAGTAGTGCCAGGTTGAAAATCAATGGGGCAAACATAGGAATGATGTGGTGGAAGAGTCTCAGCCTGTTTCTTGCAGAACACATCAAAATAATTTTGATAAGGGAGAGGTAGGGCTGACTTAATAGGAGAAGATTGAACCGTCTAAGGCTTGGTGGACTCCAGACAGTGTCCATGACAGAAAGTTCCCCAACGAGAAACCTCTCCAGTCAAGTTGTGGAAAGTGACGCTGAAGCCAAGGAAGTCCTAGAAGAAGTTCAGAGGTACAATGAGGAAGCACAAAGAACTCTATCTTCTCCTTATGTAACACTCCCACCTGCATGGTGAGAGGTTCGGTGCAGAACAAGACCAAACCATTCAGGTTCCCTCCATTGACAAAATAAATATATAGAGGCTTGACTAGCCGAGACACAGGGAGATGATGCTTTTGGACCAAGGAAGCATCAATAAAATTTCCCGCAGAACCGGAATCCAAGAAGGCAGAAGCGGAGAATGAATAGGCTCCTCCACTGGTGGCATAGGAGAAGAATGAAGCGGACGCTGGAACACAGGTACCAGGCGAGAGAACCGACGAGTTCGGACAGATTCTCTTTCATGGCGAAGCTCTTCCTGTCTCTCAGAATATCAGACATCTATTTGAGTGGCCAAGTTGATTAGATCACTCAAGGAAGTCGACAGGTCTCGTGCAGCAAGGGCATCCTTGATTCTACTAGAAAGTCCTTTTTTGAAGGGAGCGCACAATGCCTCATCATTCCAGGCCAGTTCGGAAGCCAGGAATGCAGAATTGTACTGTGTAATCCCCTACAGAAGAGTTCCCTTGACAGAAATTCAAGAGGGCTGCCTCAGCTGAAGAAGCCTGCGCCGATTCTTCAAGGACATTGCAGAATTATGCGTGAAAGGATTGGAGGTTAGTAGACACTGGATCATTACGATCCCAAAGAGGAGTAGGCCAGAGCTTTGCCAGACAAAAGACTGATGACGAATACCCCTTTAGCATATTCCATAGGGAACTGGTCAGCAAAGAGTTCCAGATGCATAGAGCATTGAGTGACAAAACCTCTACACAACTTGTGATCTCTGTCATACTTGGAGAGCAAAGATAAAGAAATCTTGGAGCCCCCAGGAGCTGGTTGTGGCGGTTGTGAGGTGAGAAACTGCATCAGTGCAGTAAGCTGAGACAACTGCTGTACTTGCTGCTCAGTCTGCATGGACTGCTGTGCGACAATAGTGGAGAGATCAGAGACACTGGACAAAGGTACCTTGGTGGGATCTATGGCCTGTAATGGCTGTGGTAGGTGGAACCACTGACCTGTTGAGGAAGATGACTTGGGCCCTATCAGGGAGCAGAGTGTAAGGTGCCACTGGTTTTCACCAGAGCCCGCCACAAATTGGGATGGAATTGCTACAGCAGGCAGCATGCAGGTCGCTACCCCTGATACAACTTGTCCCCATAGGCAGCCAAAATATAACATGGCACAGGTAGGATGAGACTCAGACCTAGTCAGGACAGGCAGGAGGTCAGGACAGGTGGTAATGCAGCAAGGTCAGGTCATGAAGCAGGAGGTCAAAAGGCAGGCGGCACAGGAGCAAGGTCAATATACGTAGCTGGGGATCAGATACATGGCGAGACTAGACACAAAATACACTTTCTCTTGGCAATTAGGGCACAAATATCTGGCAGCGAGCCGCAGGAAGTGCCGGAACTAAATAGGGACTGATTCTGCAAAGCACCAATTATTGGTGCACTGGCCCTTTAACCCCTTAAACCCTCAAGGACCCAGCCAATTTTCACTGTAGGACACGGCCATTTTTTGCACATCTGACTACTGTCACTTTAAACATTAATAACTCTGGGATGCTTTCATTCTGATTCTGAGATAATTTTTTTCGTGACATATTCTACTTTATGTTAGTGGTAACATGTTGTCGATATTTGCATCATTTCTTGGAGAAAAATTCCAAACTTTAATGAAAAAATTTAAAATTTTGCATTTTTTTAAATTTGAAGCTCTCTGCTTATAAGGAAAATTAATAATCCAAATAAATTATATATTGATTCACATATACAATATGTCTTCTTTATGTTTCCATCATAAAGTTGACATGTTTTTTACTCTTGAAAGACATCAGAGGGCTTCAAAGTAAAGCAGCAATTTTCCAATTTTTCTCAAAATTTTCTAAATCGAAATTTTTCAGGGACCAGTTCTGTTTTGAAGTGGATTTGAAGGAACTTCTTATTAGAAATACCCCACAAATGACCCAATTATAAAAACTGCACCCCTCAAAGTATTCAAAAGGACATTCAAAAGGTTTGTTAACCCTTTAGGTGTTTCACAGGAATAGCAGCAAATTGAAGGAGAAAATTCTAAATCTTCATTTTTTACACTGGCATGTTCTTGTAGACCAAGTTATTGAATTTTTACAAGGGGTTAAATGAGAGAAATCTTCCTAAAATGTGTAACCCAATTTCTCTTGAGTAAGAAAATACCTCATATGTGTATGTCAAGTGTTCGGCGGGCGCAGTAGAGGACTCAAAAGGGAAGGAAAAACAGTGGGATTTTGGAGAGTGAGTTTTTCTGAAATGGTTTTTGGGGGGCTTGTCACATTTGGAAACTACACCCCTCAAGGCACGTAACAAGGGGTCCAGTGAGCCTTAACACCCCACAGGTGTTTGATGACTTTTCGTTAAAGTTGGATGTGAATTTTTTTTTTCCACTAAAATGCTAGTTTTCCCTCAAATGATTTTTTTTTACAAGGGATAATAGGACAAAATGACCCCCAAAATGTGTAACCCCATCTCTTCTGAGTATGGAAATACCCCATGTTAGGACGTAAAATGCTTTGCGGGCAAACTACAATGCTCAGAAGAGAAGGAGTCACATTTAGCTTTTGAAAAGCAAAATTTGCTGAAATGGTTTTTGGGGGGCATGTCCCATTTAGGAAGCCACTATGGTTCCAGGACAGCAAAAAAAAAAAAAAAACATGGCATACTATTTTGGAAACTACACCCCTCAAGGCACGTAACAAGGGGTCCAGTGAGCTTTAACACCCCACAGGTGTTTGACGACTTTTCGTGAAAGTTGGAAGTGTAAATGATTTTTTTTTTCCACTAAAATGCTAGTTTTTCCTCAAATTTAAAATTTTTACAAGGGGTAATAGGACAAAATGCCCCCCAAACTTTGAAACCCCATCTCTTCTGAGTATGGAAATACCCCATGTGTGGACGTCAAGTGCTCTGCTGGCGCACTACAAAGCTCAGAAGAGAAGGAGCGCCATTGAGCTTTTGGGAAAAAATTGTTTGGAATGGAAGTCAGGGGCCATGTGCGTTTACAAAGCCACCTGTGGTGCCAGAACAGTGGACCCCCCCCCATATGTGACCCCATTTTGGAAACTACACCCCTCACAGAATTTAATAAGGGGTGCAGTGAGTATTTACACCCCACTGGTGTTTGACAGATCTTTGGAACAGTGGGCTGTGCAAATGAAAAATTAAATTTTTCATTTTCACGGACCACTGTTCCAAAAATCTGTCAGACACCTGTGGGGTGTAAATGCTCACTGTACCCATTATTACATTACATGAGGGGTGTAGTTTCCAAAATGGGATCACATGTGGGTATTTTTTTTTGCATTTATGTCAGAACTGCTGTAAAATTGGCCACCCCTGTGCAAATCACCAATTTAGGCCTCAAATGTACATGGTGCGCTCTCACTCCTGAGCCTTGTTGTGCACCCGCAGAGCATTTTACGCCCACATATGGGGTATTTCTGTACTCAGGAGAAATTGCATTACAAATTTTGGGGGTCTTTTTTCCTTTTAACGCTTGTGAAAATAAAAAGTATGGGACAACACCAGCATGTTAGCGTAAAATTTTTAATTTTTTTACACTAACAAGCTGGTGTAGCCCACAACTTTTCCTTTTCATAAGGGGTAAAAGGAGAAAAAGCCCCCCAAAATTTGTAGTGCAGTTTCTACCGAGTACGGAAATACCCCATATGTGGCCCTAAACTGTTTCCTTGAAATACGACAGGGCTCCGAAGTGAGAGAGCTCCATGCGTATTTGAGGACTAAATTAGAGATTGCATAGGGGTGGACATAGGGGTATTCTACACCAGTGATTCCCAAACAGGGTGCCTCCAGCTGTTGCTAAATTCCCAGCATTCCTGGACAGTCAGTGGCTGTCCAGAAATGCTGGGAGTTGTTGTTTTGCAACAGCTGGAGGCTCCGTTTTGGAAACACTGCCATACAATAAGTTTTTCATTTTTATTGGGGGGACAGTGTAAGGGGTGTATATGTAGTGTTTTACTCTTTATTATGTGTTAGTGTAGTGTTTTTAGGGTTCATTCGCACTGGCGTGTTACGGTGAGTTTCCCGCTAGGAGTTTGCGCTGCGGTGAAAAATTTGCCGCAGCCCAAACTTGAAGCAGGAAACTTACTGTAAACCTGTCTGTGTGAATGTAACCTGTACGTTCACATGGGGGGGGGGGGGGCAAACCTCCAGCAGTTTCAAAACTACAACTCCCAGCATGTACTGACAGACCGTGCATGCTGGGAGTTGTACTTTTGCAACAGCTGGAGACACACTGGTTGGAAAACCTTCAGTTAGGTTCTGTTACCTAACTCAGTATTTTCCAACCAGTGTGCCTCCAGCTGTTTCAAAACTACAACTCCCAGCATGTACTGATCGCCTAAGGGCATTCTGGGAGATGTAGTTATGCAATAGCTGGAGGTACACAACTACAACTCCCAGCATGCCGAGGCAGCTGTTTGCTGTTTGGGCATGCTGGGATTTGCAGTTTTGCGACATCTGGATGGCTACAGTTTTAGAGAACACTGCAAAGTGATCTCCAAACTGTGGTCCTCCAGCTGTTGCAAAACTACAAATCCCAGCATGCCCAGACAGCAAACAGCTGTCTGGGCATGCTAGGAGTTGTAGTTTTGCAACATCTGGAGGGCTACAGTTAGAGACCACTGTATAATGGTCTCAAACTGTACCCTCCAGATGTTGCTAGGCAACTCACCTGCTTCCGTCGGATCCAGACGCACGCCATTGCCACCCGCCAATCTCCGTCGCCCCCACAGCCTCCGTCGCTCGCCCGGAAGGGTAAGTGGATCTTCGGCGCTGCTCCCCATCGTTTCCCCGTCCTACCCCGCCTATTGTGGGTGGGCAGGACGGGGAAAACGAAAGTTAACCCCCCCCGCCCCCGATCTGCTATTGGTGGTCGCGTGTAGACCACCAATAGCAGGGATAGGAGGGGTGGCACCCCTGCCACCTCACTCCTATTGCTTTAGGGGGATTGTGGGTGTCTTAGACAACCGCGATCCCCCTTATATTCCGGGTCACCTGGTCACCATAGACCCGTAATGACCCGGAATCATGCAAATCGCAAGTGTGAATTAACTTGCGATTTGCAGCGATCGCCGACATAGGGGGGTCTAATGACCCCCCTGGGCGTTTGCACGGGATGCCTGCTGAACGATTTCAGCAGGCATCCTGGTCCGATCCCCGCCCGGTGCGCGGCAGGAGCCGGAATTCTCCATGACGTACGCGTACATCATGGGTCCTTAAGTACCAGGGCGTCATGACGTACGCGTACGTCAAGGGTCCTTAAGGGGTTAAGGATGGCAGGCGGATCCATACGCCCCCGTTTTAAAGTCCTTAAGGACTGAGGGCATATGGGTAAGCCCGTGGGAATTTTGGTCCCCGCCGCTAGCCGGTTAGTGACCGGAACGGAATGCCTGCTGAAATCATTCAGCAGGCATACCGACACATTGCCGAGGGGGTTCCTGGGTTAATTCAGATCCTCAATCTGTGGCTATTCTGGGTCATACGGGTCTCCGGTGACCTGGAAAATAAGGGGGATTGGGGGTGTCCAAGACACCCACGATCCATCTGAAGGGATAGGAGTGAGGTGACAGGGGTACCACCCCTCCTATCCCTACTATTGTTCAGTTAGAAACAACCAACCAATTGCAGATCGGGGGCGGGGGTGGGGGGGGGTGTTAAAGTTCGATTACCCCATTCTGCCCACCCACAGTAGTCCGTTCAGAACAGGGAAACTGATGGGGACAGGTGCCAGAGATCACTTACCATCGGCAGCGGGCGGTGATTGGTGATCACATGAGGTGATGAGGGTGCAGAATTCGGAAGGCAGTCTGTGTCCTAGCAAGATCTGGAGGGCTACAGTTTGGAGATCACTGTGCAGTGGTCTCTAAACTGTGGCCCTCTAAATCTTGTAAAACTACAACTCCCAGCATGCATGAACAGCAAATGGCTGTCTTGCGATGCTAGAAGTTGTAGTTGCGTACTTCCAGCTGTTGTAACAGCTGGAGGCCAACTTTTTGGAAAATACTGCGTTAGGTAACAGTACCTAACTGAAGGTTTTCCAACCAGAGTGCCTCCAGCTGTTGCAAAAGTACAACTATCAACATGCACGGTCTGTCAGTGCATGCTGGGAGTTGTAATTTTGCAAAAGAGGGTATTTCTGTACTCGGGAGCAATTTCATTACAAATTTTGGGGGGCTTTTTCTCCTTTTACCCCTTATGAAAAGGAAAAGTTGGAGTCTACTCCAGCCTGTTAGTGTAAAAAAATATAAAATTTTACACTAACATGCTGGTGTTGCCCCATACTTTTTATTTTCACAAGAGGAAAAAGGAAAAACAGACCCCAAAAATATGTGACGCAATTTCTCCTGAGTATGGAAATACCCCATATGTGGACGTAAAATCCTCTGCAGACGCACAACAAGGCTCAGGAGTGAGAGTGCACCATGTACATTTGAAGACTAAATTGGTGATTTGCACAGGGGTGGCTGATTTTACAGCGGATAAACGCAAAAAAAAAAATACCCACATGTGACCCCATTTTGGAAACTACACCCCTCACGGAACATAACAAAGGGTATAATGAGCCTTAACACCCCACAGGTGTTTGACAAATGTACGTAAAATTTGGATGGGAAAATGAAAAAAAAAATTTTAACTACATTTTTCATTTTCACAAGGGAAAATAGGAAAAAAAGCCTCCCAAAATTTGTAACCCCATTTATTCTGGAAGCACATATACTAAAATTGGAACGATACAAAGAAGATTAGCATGGCCCCTGCGCAAGGATGACATGCAAATTCATGAAGCGTTCCATATTTTTTGGCTCCAGAAAACCCCACAGAAACTCCTACTTTCCATACTACCAGCTGGCCTGTCGAAAGGCACCTCCAGACCGATATCTTTTTTACTACTGGCACCTTTAACAGTTATCCCCCGCCAGTGGAAGTCCTCTCGCCCACCGTCAATTTAGTCCTGGCTTCAGGAAACGTCCCATTTGCATAGAATGGAAGAATTATTGGGGGAGTCTAAGTGCCAAATTGACAAGCATCGAATGATCTGGCATCCTTGGGAATCCTTACCTATCCTCACCCATGTGCAATAACATTCATCTTACCAACTGATTGCTAGATGCTTGAGCCCCCCCCCTCCACTGCACTGTCCACCTGCTGCCCCACTGGCCTAGAATTTCCCTTTTATCTTTACACGAGCTGCCACATGGGATCGCTGCTGGAGTCTGCTGTCGCTCAGTCCATCCAGGTATGTCCTCTAGCCAAATGTGACTCCTTCTCTTCTGAGCATTGTAGTGCGCCAGCAGAGCACTTGATGTCCACACATGGGGTATTTTCATAAGAAATCGGGTTACAAATTTTGGGGGGAATTTTCTCCTATTACCCTTGTAAAAATTTGAAAGTTGGGGGAAAATACAGCATTTTAGGGAAAAAAATTTCATTTACACATCCGACTTTAACGAAAAGTCGTCAAACACCTATGGGATGTTAAGGCTCACTGTACCCCTTTTATGTTCCTTGAGGGGTGTAGTTTTTTTGCTGTTCTGGCACCATAGGGGCTTCCTAAATGTGACATGTCCCCCAAAAACCATTTCAGCAAAACTCTCCACATTCCTATTGTCGCTCCTTCCCTTCTGAGGCCTCTAGTGCACCCACGGAGCACTTTACATCCACATATGAGGTATTTCCTTACTCGAGAGAAATGGGGTTACAAATTTTGTGGGGACTTCTCTCCTTTTATTCTTTATAAAAATTCAGAAAATGGCTCTGCAAGAACAACGGAGTGTAAAAAATGAAGATTTTGAATTTTCTCCTTCACTTTGCTGCTATTCCTGTGAAACACCTAAAGGGTTAACAAACTTTCTGAATGTCATTTTGAATACTTTAAGGGGTGCAGTGTTTATAATGGGGTAATTTATGGGATATTTCTAACATGAAAGCCCCTCAAATCCACTTCAAAACTAAACTGGTCCCTGAAAAATTCAGATTTTTACATTTTCGTGAAAAATTGGAAAATTGTTGCTGAACTTTGAAGCCCTCTGATGTCTTCCAAAAGCAAAAACATGTCAACTTTATGATGCCAACATAAAGTAGAAATATTGTATATGTGAATCAATATATAATTTATTTGGAATATCCATTTGCCTTACAAGCAAAGAGTTTCAAAGTTAGAAAAATGCTAAATTTCCAAAATTTTCATGAAATTTTGGGATTGTTCCCCAAGAAAGGATGCAAGTAACAATGAAAATTTACCACTAACATAAAGTAGAATATGTCACGAAAAAACAATCTCGGAATCAGAATAAAGGGTTAAAGCATTCCAGAGTTATTAATGCATAAAATGACAGTGGTCAGAATTGCAAAAAAGGGCTCAGTCCTTAAGGTGAAAAAGGGCTCAGTCCTTAAGGGGTTAATTTTAGAAGAGTCAGCACACACGCGCCCTAGGAGGCGGGGACACGCGCGCAGACAGGAACAGGCAGGAGGAGAACAGAGCGGGGCTCGCAAGCAAGTGTGCCCCACACAGTACCGAGGGACATGACCGGAGGAGGCAGAGAAAGGTGAGCGGCAGATAAAGTTGGGATATGATGACGGGATATGAGGCAAGGATATGAGGGTAGGATATGAGCTCAGGATATGAGGATGGAATATGAGGACGGGATATAAGGTCAGGATAAGAGGACGGGCTATGAGGTCAAAATATGAAGATAGAATATGAGGATGGGATATAAGATTGGGATATGATGACGGGATATGAGGCCAGAATATGAAAATGGGATATGAGGTCAGGATAATGGGACATGATATGAGGTCAGTATATGAGGACGAGATATAAGGTCAGGATGTGAGGACGGGCTATGAGGTCAAAATATAAGAATAGAACATGAGGATGGGATATAATGTTGGGATATGATGACAGGATATGAGGCCAGGATATGAGGGCGGGATATGAGGGTGGGATATGAGGTTGGGATATGAGGATAAGAAATTAGATCATAATAAGAAATAAGAGGACCAGATATAAGGACTAGAGTGTCATTGTTGATTTTCTTCCGCTACAAGATTTTGGTAGGAAGATTGGGTAATGCCAGGTACTGAGCTAGTGTTGCAATCAAGCTCAACAATTATCTTGTGCCTTTTATACCAGTGCTAGTATCCTATTCTGTGTCAGAAGGACAATTAGGGCCCTTCAACCATTTCTGTATCTTCTATAGTCTCATTCTCTTTCATGTGATAAATGGGCACCAAACAATAGATTGTCAGAGGTAGGCTCACAGTTTGACTAGACAAGAATAGGACATATTTATCCAGATAGCCATGAGTCTCCTAAGGCCTACGGGCCATGGCCATCTGTTCACATTTGTCTGCTTCTTGACTATGCCACCATCAGTATGATTAGACTTTAAAAATCTCTTTTAGAATCCACACTTAAAATATATTGATATATAACCCATGCACACTAAAACATGTTTACAGATGCTGCATCTTTGCAGGACTGGTTATTAGACTTTTCATAGTATTTTGCTATATGCAATTTTGAAATTAATGTAGAAGGAGACGCTGTCTCTGAATTTGCAAAAAAAAAAATATTGTCCCTTGCATTGTATTTACTTAAAATTCTGAGTTGTCGATGCAGATGTGATTGTGAGTTACGGTAGCGCTAGTTCACTCGGCATGGCATAAGTACATTTAAGTAAATCAATACTGCCACTTAGTGGTCACAGTCAGTAGCTACAATATTGCTGTAGACATGACTCAGCTGGCTATGCAGCAAAAGGAAAAGCTAAACTACATCTCTAATAAAAGATTTCACTGGGGAAAGCAGTTAAAGGGTACCTCTCATCAAATAAACTTTTGATATATTTTAGATTAATGAATGTTGAATAACTTTCCAATAGCATGTTAATGGAAAATATGCTTCTTTCTATTGTATTTTTCCCGATCAGTCCTGTCAGCAAGCATTTCTGACTCATGCTGGAGTCCTAAATAGAGAAGAGCGAACTTACAGTAAATTCGATTCCTCACGAACTTCTCGGCTCAGCAGTTGATGGCTTTTCCTGCATAAATTAGTTCAGCTTTCAGGTGCTCCGATAGGCTGAAAAAGGTGGATACAGTCCTAGGAGACTCTTTCCTAGGAATGTATCCACCTTTTCCAGCCCACCGGAGCACCTGAAGGCTGAACTAATTTACACAGGATAAGTCATCAACTGCCGAGCCGAGAAGTTTGTGACTAATTGAATTTACTGTAAGTTTGCTCATCTCTAGTCCTAAACACTCAGAGCTGCCAGCCTGCTTTGTTCACAGCCAAACATGCTGTGAACAAAGCAGGCTGGCAGCTCTGAGCGTTCTCCTTTGTGAACAAAGCAGACTGGCAGCTCGTAGTGTTTAGGACTCCAGCATGAGTCTGTAATGCTTGCTGCCAGGACTGGTAGGGAGACCCCTAGTGGTCATTTCTTCAAAGTGGAAAATTAAATAGAAAGAAGCATATTTTTTAATAACATGCAATTGTAAAGTTATTCTGCATACATTAATTTATAATATATCAAAAGTTTTTTTTGATGAGAGGTACCCTTTAAGACTGAGACTTGCAGACAGTACATGATCCTCCTCTTATATGTAGCCGTGTGATTGTGGTGGGCACTGGGAAAGGCTAAGGATGTTATGCCCAGCTGGTAGTTATAATTCTCCAGGAAAGATGTTAGTGTCACAGCTGAAGGGCAATTGCTGGACCATGGGCACTTTCTTAGTAACCACAATTATATCAATGGGGGACTGCACATGTAATTACAGTCTATTACCCCCAAGGGATTCCTATGGGTATAGTGTAGGGTGCACTTGGTGTAATGCCCATGGTGTTAGTGCAAATACTGTACTCTGTGCTAGCAAGATACAGTCTTCATAAGGTACAGTAGAAGCAGGTCATAGTATAAAGTTTTCTTTTGCATATGAGAGGAGGTTTTGGTCCCCATACATTAAAGGGGTATTCCAGGAAAAAAACGTTTTTTTGTATATCAACTGGCTCCAGAAAGTTAAACAGATTTGTAAATTACTTCTATTAAAAAATCTTAATCTTTTCAGTATTTATGAGCTTCTGAAGTTAAGGTTGTTCTTTTCTGTCTAAGTGCTCTCTGATGACACGTGTCTCGGGAAACGTCCAGTTTAGAAGAGGTTTGCTAAGGGGATTTGTTTCTAAACTGGGCATTTCCCGAGACACGTGCCATCAGAGAGCACTTAGACAGAAAAGAACAACCTTAACTTCAGAAGCTCAAAAGTACTGAAAGGATTAAGATTTTTTAATAGAAGTAATTTATAAATCTGTTTAACTTTCTGGAGCCAGTTGATATATAAAAAAAAGTTTTTTCCTGGATAACCCCTTTAAAGTCTCTAGGAGAGGATGCGACTAAACTGACTCCTCTAGCAACTAAAGGGTTACTTTTGGAAACACACTCCAAGTGGTGCCTCACTGAAGTGAGGACCTTTATGGTTTGGTTCCCTGTCTTAGAATTAACACAAAATCCACTAAGGGGTGTCAACCCCAATGGGACTAAACCCATTTCTTAGGGATCCCACCTTCTATAAAAAATACCTTTTACTCCCGCCCACCTATCCTTTCATCTCTACTTAGGGAAGTTCCCCATATATGTAGAATGGGGAACTAATTGCTGATTCCAAACAGCGGACGGACAGATTTCAAGCTATCTGGGGCCCTTTGCTAACCTTTATGGCATCAGAGGACTTTGAATCCTTTCACTTAGAGGCTTGCTGTAGGGGCCCGGGGCTCAGCTCCGGACCTTTCCCTTGCTAGAACCATGTGAAATGATCTGGAGGTGGCCGGTACTGCTCAACTCGTGAGGTAAGCTCCCTTCCCCCGCTACCTGCTTTCCTGCTCCTCTTTTTTCTACACTCTTCACTGGTCCAATGGACTTCTTTTCTTTTTTCTCGTTTTCCCTTCATTTCTTTCTGTTCCCCTGCTCTGCATGTTAGAACCTACACTCTACCCCAACAGCCTTTCATATCCTCTTGCCCCCCCCCCCCCCTATATTACTTGGCCCAATTGTGTTGCTGATACCGTACTTTGTAGCTTACTCCTTTCACTTTATTGATACAGCGACTACTGTTATGGGATCATGGTTTGGAGCTACTTCTGTGTTCACCTGCACATGTTATATTGTTATGCTTTTCTGTTTATTATCTTGTACTTCATTTTGAAAAATAAAACATTTTACTTTGAAAAAAATAAAAAAATACATTTTACTGTATTAAAGGGGTTATCCAAGAAAAAACTTTTATATATATATATATATATATATATAATATCTATATATATCAACTGGCTCCAGAAACGTAAACAGATTTGTAAATTACTTCTATTAAAAAATCTTAATTCTTTCAGTACTTTAAGCTTCTGAAGTTAAGGTTGTTCTTTTCTGTCTAAGTGCTCTTTGCTGACACCTGTCTCGGGAAACGCCCAGTTTAGAAGCAAATCCCAGTGGCAAACCTCTTCTAAACTGGGTGTTTCCCGAGACACGTGTCATCGGAGAGCACTTATATAGAAAAGAACAACCTTAAAGGGGTATTCCAGGCTAAATTTTTTTTTTTATACATCAACTGGCTCAGGAAAGTTAAACAGATTTGTAAAATACTTCTATTAAAAAATCTTAATCCTTCCAATAGTTATTAGCTTCTGAAGTTGAGTTGTTGTTTTCTGTCTAACTGCTCTCTGCTGACTCACGTCCCGGGAGCTGTTCAGTTCCTATGGGGATATTCTCCCATCATGCACAGCTCCCGGGACGTGACATCATCATTGAGCAGTTAGACAGAAAACTTCAGAAGCTAATAACTATTGAAAGGATTAAGATTTTTTAATAGAAGGTAATTTACAAATCTATAAAGTATATGTGTTATAAATATAAAATATTTATAGATACCAGTCCTCTAAAGTACTGCAGATATAGGGTGGAAGTAAAAGTGAAGAATAAAGAAATGGAACACATAGTATAGATGAATGCAAATTTATTTATAACAATTGGTGTATGTCGTCACCTTTAGCAGGGCCCTTGCGTGGGGTGAACGGCAATACTAGTTGATAACAAAAATATAATGGTATTAAAATATAATTAAAAAGTAATTAAAAATATTATTAATATTAATAAAAATATCAATTTTGATAGATATGCTATAAAAAATTGATCTCACTCGCTAATTCCACTTAGTCCATTCGGTGTATTAGAGCCATAAATGATACAGTTCGTAAGAGTGTATACTTGTGTATACCTTCTATGTGTTTAGTAGATACAGTTCATAGGTATAGTTCGTTGGTGATATAGTGCCGATTGTGATGGTATTACTAGTAGATGTAGAGGTGTCTTAGAAGCGTACTGACTGTGTAACGCTTGTAATGATTAACGGTGCACAGCACCACTCACCCACTGCAGGATAGGTTACTGCTTCGGCTGGCATGGCTGGTGCGGCTATCACGACTGCGTCCTGTGCTGGGGACGGCTTCGTCCTGTGTGAGCCTGTGTAAAGGTAATTTACAAATCTGTTTAACTTTCCGGAGCCAGTTGAGATATATATATATATATATATATATATATATATATATATATATATATATATATAAAGGTTTTGCCTGGAATACCCCTTTAATCATTGGCATTCGCATCTGGCAGCATAAATGACACTGGAACTGCTAAAACAAATTAAAGTTACAGATTCTGTCTTCAAATAGATTCATAAAGGCGTTCTGTTTGTGTGTGTATTTGCAAGAGACACAATGACCACATGGAAATGATCCACATGAAAGGTTTGGCAACCAGGTTCACCAAAGTTTCCTCTTTTTTATGGCTATGTACCAAAATGTCTTAAGCCCACCACATCTTTTAATTCTTCATCCGATTGGAGGATGTACCAATTTGTCTCCATAATGTCCCTAATTCGCACAGCAGAGGCGTCATAGGTGCTAATACATTTTATATGTTTCGGAGGGGCTCCATTCCTATTATTTTGTAATAGTTCACTTCTAGATTATTCTTTGCCCTATTTTAAGCTCTCCTTAAATGCTTTTTAGGGTATCCCCTAGCCAAAAAGCAAGTCATCAGGTGCCTATCTCTCATATGCATGCAGTACATTAAGCCCAAAAGAAATAACTACCTAAATTACTGCAAATTATCATCGATTAGGAGCATGTGAAGACAAGCTTCCTAAAATTTTCAAGCTTTTTTGGTCATCTTTGTCACATCACTGGTAAAGCTGACGAGTTTTGAACAGCTTACTGCCCTTAATCATGTCTGAAAACACAACAAAAGTGACGAAGAGTAAGGAAATCATATGCTACAAAATTTTTTTACTAAAAACTGTCACGGTGAGTGCTCCGGTCCAGCACTCCGACCGTGAGCGCTCATGCACCTGCATGCGAATCGCGACCCGTCCCTTACCTTCTCCTGCTCGGGTCTATGGTTGCTGGTGAGATTTAAAGGGCCAGTGCACTGCTGATTGGTGCCTAGTCCTTCTGCTAGTTTATTTGAGGCTGCTCTACCCCCTCTTCCCTGCCGGATCTTCAGTGCACCATAGCCTGAGATTAAGTGTTCCCTTTGTCTGTTTGCCTGTGTATCTGACTACTCCACCTTGTCGTCTGCCTTGACCTTCTGCTTAGTCAGACTATGCCTCTGCCTCATCCTTCTGTCCCTTGCCTTGTCCAGCTACCTGTGTGGTCGAGTCATTTCGGGGGTAGCGACCTGGGTGCTGCCTGTCGCAGCAAACTCATCCTGCCTTGTGGCGGGCTCTGGTGAAAACCAGTGGCACCTTAGACTCCGCTCCCCGATACAGCCCAAGTGATCTGCCACACAGGTCAGTGGATCCACATCCACCATCTTTACAAAAACAAAATGTTGTGACCTTTTAGATCCACCATGCTGTTATTACCAAAGGCTGTTGGATATGTTTAATAATGGAAGCAAATACAATTATGCCAAGGGAAAAAGATCCTAAGAGCCTAAATATCTGAAAAGACGTATAAAACTACATAGGTAAAAAAGTTTCCCATCGGGGCATGTGCCTAACAGCGCATGTAGATGTATACTTAGAACCTGAGCTCCATCTCTGCTCAGACGTCCCCTGCACCACAGTCTAAAGGCCCAGCTTCAAGAGAGGGGTTTCCACGGACTGCGGCAAGCACGGCCCATACTGGCTTACTGGCATGAGCAGCCATGACGCTTCTCATGGACAAGCTCCAAGCATGTTTTCAAATGACCCTGCAGACTGACATAGTGAACACCCAAACTGAGATCAAGTCATTGGGCTTCCGTACCTCACATGTTGAAAGCAAAATGAAGGAGCTGACTGCAGCCCACAGCACAGTTGGGGATTTAGTCAACTCCATTGAGGATAACATGGAAGCTCTCAGACTAAAAACTGCCGACATGGAGTATGGGTCCCAGAGGAATATTCTCCGGTCGGAGGTATTCCTAAATGGGTGAAAACGGAAGACCTTCCTGAGTTCGTCATGGACTATTTTACTTCTCTGGTACCACAAGCTTCTTTCCTAGATCTGCTTCTAGATTGGATACACAGGTTGCACAGCCTAAGACATTCTGTTCCTTATCTCCCTGGGACACTATCTTATCAGTTAACTTTTTTGCTAACTATTTGTAGGCACCACACACAAAGTGTTGCTACAATAGTGGGGTAAGAGGAGGCCAGGTGTCCAGAGGACAAACTTGAGTTCCACAGTTCTGTGGTCAATGAAGCACTAGGAGCAGGATTGGACTCAATCTCCACCCACTGCTTGGAGTGATCACCAATCCACCATGAATGCATCTGGTCAAAAATCGCTGCTCGATAGTACCGATGAAGGTCAGGACATCCCAGGTCACTCCTCTCAGTGGGGAAATAGAACAGATGTGAAGAATCTTTCCAGACAAAACTCATAAACAGGCGCTGTAAAGAACATATGCAGTATTGTGGTATTGGTAAATTGTGAAAATAGTACAAGACCATAGGGAGGAGCATCATCTTTACAGCAGAAATTCTACCTACCCAAGATATAGGTCATTTTGAGAAATTAGAAATATTCTTCATGAGAGAGGAAGCCAGGCCACTGTAGTTCAAGGGCACTAATTTGGATAGAGGAGAAGTGAGCAGGACACCTAAGTAAGGGAGTTGACCATCAGTCCACTGGTATGGGTAAGTAGCCCGCAGGACTTACTAGATGTCCAGGAGGATGGCCATACCCATCACTAATGATTTGGACATGTTTACCTTATAATAATTGACATGACTGAATTTATTGAGGATAGTGCGGTGAGACAGAGGTGCGCTAAGGTGTGGTGAGACAGAGAATGACATCATCCGCAAATGATCCTTATCACCTATCTTTACTCTGGACACTTCTGGGAGGACCAGACCATTTAAGCCAGAGGCTCAAAGATCAACAGGGACAGGGGGCACCCCTGCCTCGTGATGTTGGTGATCCTAATCTCTCTGGACATCACTCCGAATGTGTAAACACCAGCAGATCGGCAAGTATAGAGGGCCATCACTGCTCTACCAAAGATGACAGCTAGGCCAAATTCAATTTGCACTTCCTCTAAGTAACCCCAATGCACATGGTTGAACGCCCTCTATGGGTCGAGGGCCAGAGGCTGAGAAGGCGTCCGAGAACAGATATAATGTCAATAAAACTTTGAAGGCCTTGGACAAATTCCACCTGATCATTGACTATTAATTGAGAGGGCACTGTATTAAATGACATTAAAGGACATGTACAGCAAAAAACATAGGATAGGGGATAAGTTGTTTTTTTGCTGAAGATGTCCTTTAAGCCTGCAGGCCCGGATGGAAGCATACAATTTCAGGTCCAAATTAAGCAGTACAATAGGCCTGAAATTGCCAGGTTCATCTAGAGCTTTCCCTGGTTTAGGCTGAGTGACAACTAGGGCTCTAAACATTTCAGGCAGGAAGATGCCTCTAGTCATGGTTGCATTAAATGTTCTGGTCAAGTAAGGAGCTAGTAACATGCAATGGGTCTTATAATAGTCATTAGAAAGACCACCCGTCCAGGAGATTTGTGTGCTTTCAAGTATCTGATAACAGACAGGACCTCCTCCACAATTACTGGTAGAGACAAGGCACCCAGTTGCAAGGAGGAGATCCAGGGAAGATCTGGGGATCCCAAAAATGCAGATATATTGGATGGCTGAGGCTGAACAGTAGAGGGATTATTTTTTAGGTTATATAAAGACCCATAATTGTCTGAGAGGACGTAAGCAAAACTATTGCCATAGTTCATAAACATGCCACTTAATGGCAATCAGGCATATTAAGATGAAGATAAGAGCTACATGAACAGAGGGTGGCAAACACAAGAAGATGTTCAAATAAGGCTTTGGCAAGGTTGGGCAGATAGAGGCCACAGGAAAGACAATGATCCTCACTTTGTTTGCTTTTTGCCCTGAGACACAGTTGTCTGCTACACCACACCACAATATGAGACCTGGTTAATTCTGCCATTTTGTTTTTCAAATACGAGGTGATGCGAGGTCAGGATGCTGGCCCAGTAGGAAAACAGAAATATAATGCAGAACTTCACAAAAACTGATATTAGAGAAATCACAGTGTGAACAGACACATAACAGAAAGGATAAACAAATCCTAAAATCGACTAAACAAACACAGCTTAAAATCCACTAAGAGAATGCCAGAAATAGTAGATTGAAAGCTCAAATAAGGAGTGTTTCACCCAAAGCCTCCATTAGCAGCATGGCCAGCACGTTAGCAGCTAGACATCAGGAAGTCCATCAGTAAATGAAGTCAATCACCAGTACTGAAGCTAGTCAGTGCTGAACTTAAATAGACACACCCTAAAGGCTATTGGCTAACAGAGGCTGAGGCTGAAAAAGCCAGAGACATAAACCATTCCCTGACCAGGGAACATAAAACTGCTCACACACAGCAAATCCAATAGCTGTGTGTTAACACAGACCAGGACAGACATGACAGACATTGCTAAAACTGCATCAATCGAATGTTTTTCTCCTCCTTTTTTTTTTTGGGATGCGAAGAAAGCATGTGATTGCGTGTCTATGCTGACATCCATTGTGTAGTATTACAAAATAGGTGTTAGCTCTTTATATTTATCTAGCAGAAAATCATGTTGCTAACTTTTCTCTTGTATTCTCTTGTATCTACACATAACACATCACTAATAATGAATGTATCAGATTAGAAGTTTACACTGAGTAAGTACAGCTATAGACGTGTCTAGGATGAGAGCCAGATCTGATTGGCTGGTGTCCCAGGCACCTTTCAGTAATTAGTTGTAAAGGTGCAATTTACAGCAACGCTAGATGCACTGCATGATGGGTAAGGCCTATAGTATCATTACCTGACTCTAAATTAGCTACTTTTGATTATACTTTCATAATATACTGTATTTATGAATACATGATGAATTATGCTTTTAAGCTGTGAACTAGTTTTACTTAGCCTTAGAACAGGCCATCAATTTAATATTAAAGTGGATTCATCTGCAAACAACTTCACCAGTCACCTGACTGAAGGTGCTTTGGTGCTCCAGTGAGCCCCATAATTGGATCCAATGATCCTTCAACAAAAGGCAAAGTAAATAGAATTTGTACAAGGTCAAAATCCACAAATATTTGGGGATTCACACAGAATATTTATGTATTATTTGGAAACAGAATGCTTTTCAGAAATGACCTATTTTCCTTAAGTGTAATTGTGATTTAAAACACTGTTTGACAGGTTGCCCAGACATGTCAATAGTCGTGATGGCAATAGGTCTTACCGGGAGTTATATGCTGGGGAAGTCCACGGCAGCGCAAGCTTCTCCTTCCGGTTGTCGATCAAATCCAATCTTCTCTCTGAATAAGCAAACACAAAGAAAAGGTCAGATCAGCCGGCCGGCCAGGGAATGGGGTTTATAACTCCTGATTGCAGACCTGGTATGATCACAACTTTTGGCATATTGTAAACCTGTTGTTTTGCAACCACCAGCATACTATGTGTTCTGGGTCTTACCAGTGCTGGGCGACATTCTTTGTACTTTGTCTCTGCTGTATTTCCTGGTTTGGTGTGTCTCCTGCTGTTTCTGCTTTGCCTACCATGTGCTGCGTGCAAGCACTGCCTGGAACTTATAGGGCCAGCGTGCACTCTCTATTGGATGCTCCTCTCTATTTAACCTCCCACACCTGCTGTTCTGGGCTTCAGCAATGGTTGTGTATCCTTAACTGCTAAGGGCTCTGTAACCTGCCTGTCCTGAAGCCTGTCTGTTTGCTGACCTCTGCCTGTTTATTGGGCTTGTCGTTGCTTTGTCTCTTAGACTCTATGGCCCTTATTTACTAAGAGTGTTGTGTAGGTTTCTTTGTGGGTTTTAATTCCCTACAATTTATTTTCCACAGTATTTACTAAGGTTTCCCTACATTTTGCATTTTTTTTTTTTTTTTTTTTTTTTTTTTTTTTTACACATGCTCTGATCTGTAGGGTTTTCCTCAGCTGAAATCCACCACATTTTCTTTCAAACTTTCAAACCTTAGTAAATATGTTGGGTTTTTGTGAAAATGTTGGCCACGGCCACACCCCTTTTTAGGGTTTTCTTAGCAAAATGGAGATTTAGTAGGTTTTTTTTCATTTCTGGCACAAATTCTGGTGCAAAATCTGGCACAGACAGAATTTCTGGCGAAAAGGGGCCAGAATCTGGCGCACAACCTGACAAAACATGTTGGGTTTGCAATTATAAATGAGGGCCTGTATTTACTTAGTAAATAAACACCTTAAAGAGGTTATCCACCATAAGGTGATTTTAGTACGTACCTGGCAGACAGTAATGGACATGCTTAGGAAGGATCTGCACTTGTCTTGGGGGTAAATTACTATGTTGTGAGGTTACCACAACACTGTGGCTAGCTTTTTGTGAACTGGGTATTTCCTGTTTGACCTATCTTCTTTGACTACAAATCCCACAATTCCATTTTCCTCCCTCCCATACATCAGCCACCCCACCCATTGAAACATAAATGAGCTGCATCCATTCAAAAGACCTGGGGTTTTCAATCAGGGTGCCTACAGCTGTTGCATTAGTTGCAGAGTGATCTCTCTCCCACCAAGCGATCTCTCCACCCATTGAAGCAGACAGGCTCCCTGTCATCAGCTGACTAGTTAGTCAGGTCTCGACCGCATTGCAGCCTGGGAAAAATCTGAGACAACAGTCATTTTGTATGCTGTTAAAATTAAATATTGGGGTGAAAATCACAGAAGAATTGTGAGAAAACTGTCACACACAGGTACAGACACTATATTATGAACTTCACAAACGTTACAGTCCCTGTAGCATAGTCAAATAAAAAAAAAATCCTGGAATACCTCTTTAACCCCTTCCCGACCTATGACATACCTGTACGTCATGGGTGGCAAGGTGTTCCCGACCCATGACATATAGGTACGTCATGAACATTTTTGCCGCTACTCGCGGCACCCCGCAGCGCCCGGAAAGATGGTGGCTATCACTGATAGCCAACCATCTTACCATGCGACCACGGGGGGTTTCATCCCCCACCCCCCACCCCGCGATCGCTGCTTTCAGCTGGTCAAATCTGACTAGCTGATAGCAGCGTTTCGCTATCAGAATACTTAGCAGCGCGGTGTGTGTGTCCCGATCACAGGGATCGGGACACACACCGCTCTGCTAAGTGTCCCTGACCCGTCCCCCGGCATCACTTACCCGTCCGAGCGGTGTCCCGAGCGATCCCGGCGGCGAGCGGCGTCCTCCAGGCGGTCCCGGCGGCGCTGCGTCCCGGAGGTGAGTTTCCGGCAGCAGTGCGGCATCTTCATTGGCAGCAGTGAGATTGCCGTAAAGCGATCTCACTGCTGCCTCTGGGAGTTTCAAAACTGCAACTCCCAGCATGCCCAGACAGCCTTTGGCTTTCTGGGCATGCTGGGAGTTGTAGTTTTGCAACATCTGGAGGTCCACAGTTTGGAGACCACTGTATAATGGTCTCCAATCTGTGCTCTTCCAGATGTTGCAAAACTACAACTCCCAGCATGCTCAGTCTTTCCAGGCATGCTGGGAGTTGTAGTTCTCTAACATCTGGAAGAGCACAGATTGGAGACCATTATACAGTGGTCTCCAAACTGTGGACCTCCAGATGTTGCACAACTACAACTCCCAGCATGCCCAGACTGCCCAAGCATGATGGAAGTTGTAGTTCGGCAACATCTGATCCTTCAGATATTGCCGAACTACAACTTCCAGCATGCCTGGGCAGTCTGGGCATGCTGGGAGTTGTAGTTTTGCAACAACTGGAGGCACACTAGTTGGGAAACATTGTCCGTTTCCTACCTCAGTGCCTCCAGCTGTTGCAATTGTTGCAAAACTATAACTCCCAGCATGCACTGACAGACCATGCATGCTGGGAGTTGTAGTTTTGCAACAGCTGGAGGCACACTGGTTTGGAAACACTAAGTTTGGTTGCAAAACACTTGAAAGTTTATTACTTAACTTAGTGTTTCCAAACCAGTGTGCCTCCAGCTGTTGCAAAACTACAACTCCCAGCATGCACGGACAGCCAAAGGGCATGCTCGGAGTTTGCAACAGCTGGATGTTTGCCCCCTCCCCCCAATGTGAATGTACAGGGTACACTCACATGGGCAGAGGTTTACAGTGAGTGCTGCAAGTTTGAGATGGCGCAAATTTTGCGCTGCAGCTCAAACTTCCAGCGGCAAACTTGCTGTGAACCTCTGCCCATGTGACTGTACCCTAAAAGCACTACACTACACTAACACTAACCTAAAATAAAAAGTAAAAAACACTACATATACACATACCCCTACACAGCCCCCCCCCCCCCCCCCAAAAAAAAATGAAAAACGTCTGGTACGCTACTGTTTCCAAAACGGAGCCTCCAGCTGTTGCAAAATAATAACTCCCAATATTGCCGGACAGCCATTGACTGTCCAGGCATGCTGGGAGTTTTGCAACAGCTGGAGGCACCCTGTTTGGGAATCATTGGCATAGAATACCCCTATGTCCACCCCTATGCAAATCCCTAATTCAGGCCTCAAATGCGCATGGCGCTCTCTCACTTTGGAGCCCTGTCGTATTTCAGTGCAACAGTTTTGGGACACATATGGGGTATCGCCGTACTCGGGAGAAATTTCCTTAAAAATTTTGGGGGGCTTTTTCTTCTTTAACCCCTTATGAAAAGATGAAGTTGGGGTCTACACCAGCATGTTAGTGTAAAAAAATAAATTTTTTACACTGACATGCTGGTGTTGCCCTATACTTTTCATTTTCACAAGAGGTAAAAGGGAAAAAAGACCCTCTAAATTTGTAATGCAATTTCTCCCGACTACGGAGATACCCCATATGTGGGCGCAAAGTGCTCTGAGGGCGCACAACAAGGCCCAGAAGGGAGAGTGCACCATGTACATTTGAGGCGATTTGCACAGGGGTGGCTGATTGTTACAGCGGTTCTGACAAACGCAAAACAATAAATACCCATATGTGACCCCATTTTGGAAACTACACCCCTCACGGAATGTAATAAGGGGTGCAGTGAGAATTTACACCCCACTGGTGTATGACAGATTTTTGGAACAGTGGTCTGTGAAAATGAAAAATAAAATTTTTGATTTGCACAGCCCACTGTTCCAAAGATCTGTCAAACGCCAGTGGGGTGTAAATGCTCACTGCACCCCTTATTAAATTCCATGAGGGGTATAGTTTCCAAAATGGGGTCACATGTGGGGGGGTCCACTGTTCTGGCACCATAGGGGCTTCCTAAATGGGACATGCCCCCCAAAAACCCTTTCAGAAAAACTCACTCTCCAAAATCCCATTGTCGCTCCTTCCCTTCTGAGCCCTCTACTGCGCCCGACGAACACTTTACATACGCATATGAGGTATTTCCTTACTCGAGAGAAATTGGGTTACAAATTTTAGGGTGATTTCTCTCCTTTTACCCCTTGTAAAAATTCAAAAATTTGGTCTACAAGAAAATGCGAGTGTAAAAAATGAAGATTTAGAATTTTCTCCTTCACTTTGCTGCTATTCCTGTGAAACACCTAAAGGGTTAAAACACTTACTGAATGTCATTTTGAATACTTTGGGGGGGGGGTGCAGTTTTTATAATGGGGTCATTTATGGGGTATTTCTAATATGAAGTCCCTTAAAATCCACTTCCAATCTGAACTGGGCGCTGAAAAATTACGATTTTGAAAATCTTGAGAAAAATTGGAAAATTGCTGCGGAACTTTGAAGCCCTCTGGTGTCTTCCAAAAGTAAAAACTTGTCAATTTTTTTATGCAAACACAAAGTAGACATATTGTATATGTGAATCAATATGTAATTTATATGGAATATCCATTTTCCTTTCAAGCAGAGACTTTCAAAGTTAGAAAAATGCTAAATTTTCAAAATTTTCATGAAATTTTTAGATTTTTTACCAAGAAAGGATGCAAATATCAGTGAAATTTTACCAATAACATTAAGTAGAATATGTCACGAAAAAACAATCTCGGAATCAGAATAAGTAAAAGCATCCCATAGTTATTAATGTTTAAAGTGACAGTGGTCAGATTTTCAAAAAATGCCCAGGTCATGAAGGTGAAAATGGGCTGGGTCATGAAGGGGTTAATCAGCATTGCTGCATCTGGCACTATTTTTGTGTCAGTTTGCCCCATTCTGCCTGCCTGGCCAGCTGCCAAATGTGGCACAGTAAGTCCACACACGTGGGGCGTTACACATACCTGGACAACATGTCAAGCATTGTGTTAAATGACAGTGACCCTTTAAACTGCAGCAATATCCACTGTAAATTTTAGATAATTTTGTCTGAATGTAAAATCCATGTGACCCAAACCTCTTGCATACTTTTCATGTTTTCTATCTTGGTGTTAGTACAGAGACATTTTAACTCTTGCACACCTTAGTGCCTCAATGTATGCTGGTATAGCAGTTTAACAGAGAATATGGCAGATTATACAAGTTAAACTCGCAATATTCAAACAGGATTTAGTTATCTGCAGAGACTCAACAGCTGCACAACAACCTCTAAAATACAGCAGCCAGGAGACGGGTGTAGGGGACCTGCATTCATTCTAACTGGACAATGCCGCTTCCGATGAGCCAATAGTTGTGTGAAAAAATTGAGGGAACTCACCCAAGATTTCCATTCAAGTGCTGGTCCTGCAGGACTCCTGCAAATGGGAACGGTGTTCCTGCTGTGGAAAAAGTGCAGGAACTCAGTTCCCATGCATTCCTGCAGGACTTGAGCACTGCATGTAATGGGAAAGAGGAGACTGAAAAAATCCACATTAAGGGTAGGGTCAAAGGTAGAGCATCCCAGTATATTTCATGCTGCAGTAAATCCAGCGGGTAGGCCCCGCTGGGCCCGCCATCAAACTTACAGCACATGCAGTGCTGTGGTAGCCCTGTGTATGTTCTCATAGCAGGATCCGCAGCATATTTTCTGCTGTACAGTGTATTTTCTGCAATATCATATACTCTGTGTATATGCTGCTTGCTACCCTACCCCTCAAAGCAAAATGAGCCATCTTACCAGGGGGATTGAGGTATAGTTTAGCTGAGGCAGGGCCTAGCTTATAAAAGTATGGTGCCATCTAGCGATCTAGGGTAATGTGTCATTAGAGAGGACAAATTTACATAGACATAGGTGATGCCTAGCCTTTAATAATAGACAAAGGCAGAGGTCACTGGGGGGTTGATAGTAAAAGGGGTACTCCGGTGGAAAACTATTTTTTTATTTTTTATTTTTATCAACTGGTGCCAGAAAGTTAAACAGATTTGTAAATTACTTCTAGTAAAAAATCGTAATCCTCTCAGTACTTGTCAGTTGTTGTATACTACAGAGGAAATTATTTTCTTTTTGGATTTCTTTACTGTCTGACCACAGTGCTCTCTGCTGACATCTCTGTCCATGTCAGGAACTGTCCAGAGCAGGAGAAAATCCCCATAGCAAACATATGCTGCTCTGGACAGAGAGCACTATGGAAAGACAGAAAATAAATCCAAAAATAAAAGAATTTCCTCTGTAGTATACAGCATCTGATAAGTACTGGAAGGATTAAGATTTTTTAATAGAAGTAATTTACAAATCTTTTAAACTTTTTTGGCACCAGTTGATTTGAAAAGAAAAAGTTTTTCCCCACCGGAGTACCCCTTTAAAGGCACTAGTAGAACCTAATGTCTTTGAAGTATATTATAGAGAATAGACAATAACATAGTGATTAATAAATGACAGCACCTCATATATTGCCTGCATAATTACTGGTACACTTTCTATTTACTGTGCTGGAAGCAAAGACCTGACCCATTTCACAAAAGAGATTTGCTCTTCAACATAACATTTTTATGAGTAAATTAACCAAGACGCAGTTCATTGTCTAATGCAAAATGCATGTTATACAGTATACCAAATAATTAATTATTAATTTATTAATAGATCTAAAATGAAGGGGAAGTTAATCTACTTAGACCTGCTGTATAGCAATAAATAGACTGCTGTTACTGTAGGTGCCCAGAAGTGAAAGAACCTGAAGAGGTGAAAATCCACATAACTTGTCTAGTATCTGTTTAACCCCTTAAGGACTCAGCCCATTTTGGCCTTAAGGACTCAGACAATTTAATTTTTACGTTTTCATTTTTTCCTCCTCGCCTTCTAAAAATCATAACTCTTTTATATTTTCATCCACAGACTAGTATGAGGGCTTGTTTCTTGCGCAACCAGTTGTCCTTTGTAATGACTTAACGCATTATATCATAAAATGTATGGCGCAACCAAAAAACACTATTTTTGTGGGGAAATTAAAATGAAAAACGCAATTTTGCTAATTTTGGAAGGTTTCATTTTAACGCCGTACAATTTATGGTAAAAATGACGTGTGTTCTTTATTCTGAGGGTCAATACAATTAAAATGATACCCATTATTACATACTTTTCTATTATTGTTGCGCTTAAAAAAAATCACAAACTTTTTAACCAAATTAGTACGTTAATAATCCCTTTATTTTGATGACCTCTAACTTTTTTATTTTTCCGTATAAGCGGCGGTATGGGGGCTCATTTTTTGCGCCATGATCTATACTTTTTTTGATACCACATTTGCATATAAAAAACTTTTAATAAATTTTTTATAATTTTTTTTTAATAAAATGTATTAAAAAAGTAGCAATTTTGGACTTTTTTTTTTCGTTCACTCTGTTCACCGTACGGGATCATTAACATTTTATTTTAATAGTTCGGACATTTACGCACGCGGCGATACCAAATATGTCTATAAAAATAAAAATTTACGCTTTTTGGGGGTAAAATAGGAAAAAACTGACGTTTTACTTTTTTATTGGGGGAGGGGATTTTTCACTTTTTTTTTACTTTTACATTTTTTTTTACATTTTTTTTACACTTGAATAGTCCCCATAGGGGACTATTCATAGCAATACCATGATTGCTAATACTGATCTGTTCTATGTATAGGACATAGAACAGATCAGCGTTATCGGTCATCTTCTGCTCTGGTCTGCTCGATCTCAGACCAGAGCAGGAGACGCCGGGAGCCGGACGGAGGAAGGTGAGGGGACCTCCGTGCGGCGTTCTGAATGATCGGATGCCCGCAGCAGCGCTGCGGGCGATCCAATCATTCATTCAAATCGCGCACTGCCGCAGATGCCGGGATCTGTATTGATCCCGGCACCTGAGGGGTTAATGGCGGACGCCCGCGAGAGTCGGCCATTGCCGGCAGGTCCCTGGCTGCGATCAGCAGCCGGGATCAGCCGCGCATGACACGGGCATCGCTCCGATGCCCGAGGTTATGCACAGGACGTAAATGTACGTCCTGGTGCGTTAAGTACCACCGCACCAGGACGTACATTTACGTCCTGCGTCCTTAAGGGGTTAAAGGGCTTGTCTGGGGTCTGTATAAAGGGAGTATGTCTGGTGTCTGTATGAGGAGGGTCTGGTCTGTATACAAAGGGTCTGTCTGTATATAAGGGGTTTGATCTGGGGTACGTATAAATGGTTGGTCTGGAATCTTTAGAAAAGCAGATTTGGTCTTGGGTCTGCATAAAGAGGGTCTGGTCTGGAGGCTGTATAGAAGGTCTGATCTGGGGTCTATATAAATGGTTGATCTGGGCTAGCTTTGGTTATTATGACATCACAATCAATTTTTAAACACTTTTTCATTCCTATCTTCGTATGACTTTAACCTTTTTATTTGTCTGTTGATGCAGCCATGTAACGACTACTCTTTGTGGGATACGTTGCACATACCATGTTATTTTAAAACAACAGTAAACCTCTAGCGAATATAAGTCAGGGCTTTATTTCTACTGTGCAGATATACCAAACAAGCTTATTACAATCATAAGCATACTGTACACTGAAGTCACTGCACTCGTACAGACCTAAGGATCCTAAAAGGTCCTAATGTTCAGACGTATGGCAACCCATAGACATCCTGCTTCCTTCTTCTAACTACCTAGATGAGGCAATTGATATTAATTGTGACATCTAAGGGGTAAAAGGGGTAAAAGAGTTAAAGGGGTACTCCACCCCTAGACATCTTATCCCCTATCCAAAGGATAGGGGATAAGATCTCTGATCATGAGGGTCTGCCACTGGGGACCCCCGCAATCTCTTTGCTGCACCCGAAGTTTGCTCTGTGCACTGAATGTCTGGGGTGCCGCATCCGAGATCGCAGGGGTCCCCAGTGGCAGGACCCCCGTGATTAGACATCTTATGCCCTATGCTTTGGATAGGGGATAAGCTGTCTAGGGGCGGAGTACCCCTTTAAACCATAGGTAGATTTAATCACAGCAATTGTAGCCAGGTCCAAGCCCAGATGGCGAGGATACAGTTTCTTGGCCCACACCAACCAAAATATGCACATATTGGTTGGCACTTAAAACCTTGATGTACAGTTGTTTTCATAAAACCCTTATAGGGGTTGTCTCGTCATGAAGACAACCCCTGTACATATGCTACCTCACCCCATCTTAATTATCTATTCCTACAACTTTTACATCAGCCCAAGAATCTACGAGGGAAGGTTGGACAAGTACCTTGTAGTCTCACTGTCCACTCAGGAAGCAACACTGATTGACAATCAATTTCACTTACTGTTGTGCAAATGGAACAGACAACAGTTGGAAATTATAGGCAATTAGCAAGACACCGCCAAAAAAGGAGTGGTTCTGCAGGTGGTGACCATAGACCCCTTCTCAGTTCCTATGCTTCCTGGCTGATGTTTTGGTCACTTTTGAATGCTGGTGGTTCCTTTACTCTAGTGGTAGCATGAGACGGAGTCTACAACCCACACAAGGAGGGGCAGGAGGAGCACTGCGAGAGCCCTGCAAAATTACCTCCAGCAGGCCACAAATGTGCATGTGTTCACTCAAACGGTCAAAACCAGACCCCATGAGGGTGGTATGAGGGCCTGACGTCCACAGGTGGGGGATGTAGGGCATGTGCTTAAAGCCTAACACCGTGCAGGACATTTGGCATTTGCCAAAGAACACCAAGATTGGCAAATTCGCCACTGGCACCCTGTGCTCTTAACAGATGAAAGCAGGTTCACACTGAGTACATGTGACAGACATGACAGAGTCTGGAGATGCTGTGGAGAATGTTCTGCTGCCTGCATCATCCTCCAGCATGACCAGTTTGCCGGTGGGTCAGTTGTAGGTGTCATTTCTTTGGAGGGTTGCACAGCCCTCCATGTGCTTGCCAGAGGTAGCCTGACTGTCATTAGGTACCGAGATGAGATCACCAGACCCCTTGTGAGACCATATGCTGGTGCGGTTGGCCCTGGGTTCCTCCTAATGCAAGACAATGCTAGACCTCATGTGGCTGGAGCGTGTCAGCAGTTCCTTCAAGAGGAAGGCATTGATGCTATGGACTGGCCCGAGTGTTCCCCAGACCTGAATCCGATTGAGCACATCTGGGACATCATGCCTCGCTCCATCCACCGACGCCATGTTGCACCACAGACTGTCCAGGAGTTGGAGGATGCTTTAGTCCACGTCTGGGAGGACATCCCTCAGGAGACCATCCGCCACCTCAGCAGGAGCATGCCCAGGCATTGAAGGGAGGTCATACGGGTACGTGGAGCCCACACACACTACTTAGCCTCATTTTGACTTGTTTTAAGGACATTACATCAAAGTTGGATCAGCCTGTAGTGTGGTTTTCCACTTTGATTTTGAGTGTTACTCCATATCCAAACCTTCATCAAAATTTGATTTCCCTGGTTGGGAACCACTAGCATACACACACACATAACAGGGACAACTCCCAGAATTCCCTGGTTGGGAAACACTAGCATACACACATAACAGGGACTACAACTCCCAGCATGTCCCCCCCCCACACTTCTCACATAGAAATCATCCCCAGTCAGAGAATTATTCCCCAGTCCCTGCAGTTTATGAATCCCCAGCCCGTGTACTTTGTCATCCTGTTCAGTAAACACTCAGAGCTCAGGCAGGGGAGATGAGGAGCACTGCTCTGGCTTCTTTCTCCCCGTGCAGACATGCTTACTCCGAGGAGAGGGGAGATGCGGGAGCCGTGCTCCTCCTCTCTCCCCCTGCTGTGGCTTTTTGTCCTGCGTCCTGCCGAGCTCGGGGAGATGAGGGAGGGGGCATGTACCTCATCTCTCCCCTTGCTCTGCCCTCCCTCAGCTCTAGCTTCGGAAATGTCCGGAGGGCTGGGGGAGGAGCGGACACAAGTTTTCACGGGGGCGTAAAATTCCACCTCACACCGGCCTGTTACACTGCAGCCCGTCGCCCCTGTTGCTATGGCGCCCTGTGCGGCCGCACAGCTCGCACACCCTAAAGCCGGCCCTGTCTGTAACTGGTCTAAGGGAGCATGGGACTTGCCCTGTCACTACCTCCTGCCATCCATTTCCATGACATAAGATGTAGGCGCTCTGTATTTAGCTGTAGGGTGCTGCTGTATGTCAACGCTAGAAATGAGAGAATTTTTGGAATTTTCGATTCGGGCCGATTTTACAGAAAAAATTTGGTTTGGTCTGAATTTATTTGCGGTGAATCGCTATTAAAAACTGCTATTTCTGGGCTACAGAGAGCCTCAATAGGGGTGTAGAACACTTTGTCTTGTCGTAACACGCATATGGCGTGTGCTGTGTTAGTGACTTATTCTGGTGAGCATCAAGCTGGCGGTCCGCCTCGGGTGAGCCACCACCTGTTCTAGCCCCTGCCTCTCAACGCCCCCCTCCCCCGACTGTGTTACTCTGTGTGGAACTGCGAATGTTTAATTTAATCAGTTATGGTTCATTGTTATCGCTCCAATCTGTTTCATTGGATTTTTGTGGTAATTCCACATTTAATACATGACAACGGCCATAGGGCTTCACAATTGAAAAGATTGAAGAGATTTTTTAAATTTTAATTGAAGATTTTGATTAGATTAACAAGTTTAATGTCCCGTGTTCCCGAAGCATTTACTTTGAACAAATACTGTATGACCACAAAACCCAATGTTACAAGGAGTAACATGGCGGCACAATGACAGAGCCTAGAGGTGGAAGCAGGCTGACGAGACCATAGGGCCTCCCAATTGAAAAGATGAAGGATATTTAAAAAAAATTAAATTGAAGATTTTAAATTGATTACATTTTTTTAAGTTTAAATTAATGTGCCAACAGCATGAAGAGACCATATGGTGGCACAATGACATCCTGGAAGTGGCAACAGCATGAGAAGACTATAATGTGGCAGAATGACACAGCCTGGAGTTGGCGGCAGCAAGAGGAGACATTATAGTGGCAGAATGACCCAACCTGGAGGTGGTAACAGCCTGACGAGGCCATAGGGCCCACAAAATTGAAAAGATTAAAGATATTTTTTTAAAGCGCAACTGTCATAAGATTTTAGCCCCCAGACTACTACAATGCTGTTACAGATGTCTATAATGTGAGTGTAACCATACCTTGATGGGTTTTCCTCCTTTTTCTATAACTTATAAAATACATTTATCCAACCGTCAAGCACAGTCGGATAGGCGTGGCTTGGGCTTTGCAAAGCCCCGCTGCCGCCATGCTTATCCTCTCCTTTCAGCGCTGGGAGCGCTGTGTAGTAAGATATAGCGCATCCACTGCGCATGCGCCCCTCCTGACGTGCACGCACCACCGCCCTGCATTGACAGAGCGAGCGCTCATTCACGCTGCCTATGCACTCAATGCGTAGGTGCGGTATTCGAGGAAGGGAGGGGAGCATGTGCTGCGTCTTATTACACAGCAATCCCAATGCTGATAGGAGAGGACAGGCATGGCGGCGGAGGGGTTTTGCGAACCACAAGCCACGCCTATCTGATCATGCCTGACCACTGGATAAATGTATTTTATAAGTTATAAAAGAAGGAGGAAAACCCATAGGTACACTCATGTTATGGACATCTGTAACAACATTGTAGTAGTCTGGGGGGCTAAAAACTCCCTGTTGCGCTTTAAATTTAAATTGAAGATTTCAAATGGATGAACCTAAAAAGTTTCATTTAATGTGCCAGCAGCATGAGGAGACCACATGGCGGCACAATGGCATAGCCTGGAGGTGGCAGCAGCATGAGAAGACCATATAGTGGCAGAATGACCCAGCCTGGAGGTGGCAACCGCCTGACGAGCCCATAAGGCATCACAATTGAAAAGATTAAATATATTTTTTTTATTTAAATTGAAGATTTCAAATAGATTAACATAAAAAGTTTTATATAATGTGACCGCAGCATGAGGAGACCACATGGCCACGGTGTGTCTGGGTCCTCTGTCTCATCTTCCTCATCACCCTGTAGCTCCACAGCCTGCTCCTGCTCCTCCTCTCCTGTCAGATCACAAAACCTTGCCTGTGCTCCTCTGTCCCCCTCCCCCTTCTCCTCCTCTTTCAGTTCAGCCCACACAAGGCTCATGTGGCCGTAAGATGTAGGCACGGCGCTGTCGTGCACTTTGGTACACTTTGGTAGAGTGGCTTGGTGGGTGTTAATACCAGTCCCCGGTGACAAAGGTGGGTGAAAGAAGGAGAACTTGGCATCAGATGTGTAGCATCCGAGGCAGGATCAAAATAGTAGCTAATAGAGGCAGGTAGGTAGAAGAAAATGGTCTCTTTTGTCAATGTGTTGGTGTGCACAAGTAACTATTGAGGATATGCATTACGTAAAACTTAACTTTTTAAATTATTCTTAGAATAAAATACATGGACCAACATTTTTTTTTTTTTTAAATCTAACAAAAGGAAAGGTATGCAAAAACACTATTGGGGAGATTTATCAAAACCTGTGCAGAGAAAAAGTTGCCCAGTTGCCCATAGCAACCAATCAACTATCTTCTTTCATTTTTGTCAAGGCCTCTGCAAAAGGAAAGAAGCGATCTGATTGGTTGCTATGGTCAACTGGGCAACTTTTCCTTTGCACAGGTTTTGATAAATCTCCCTCTATGTGCCACCTACACCACCAAGTATTGATGTGATGCAAAGACCTCTAAAAGGTTGAAGGGAACAACGTATGATCAAAGGTAACAGGTCGGGGTAAAAACTTCCCCTGTAATGCCCTACTCTCACACTATTATTTCCCTTCTTGGCAAGTGTTACTCGCCCTTAAGAGGGCGGCTCCACACAGGAACCTCTCCCTATTTCCCCCTACAAACACTGCCATTTCCCAGGGTTTTTAGTTGGAAATAGGGAGTGGTCCCAGTGTGGGGCCACACTTGAGTAACACTTGCCTTCAAAAGGTGGAAGGGAACAAAGTATTGTCCTTTGTAGCAGGTGGGGTTAAAAACTTTTCCTGTAAGGCCCTACTCTCGTCCCATTAATTCCCTTTTTGGCAAGTGTTACTCTCCCTAAAAAGGGTGGCCCCACACAGGAACCTCTCCCTATTTCAACCTAAAAACCCTGGGAAATGGCAGTGTATTTAGGTGGTAATAGGGAGAGGTTCCTGTGTGGGGCCACCCATTTAATGGCGAGTAACACTTACAAAGAAGGGAATTAAGAGTGCGAGAGTGGGGCCTTAAAGGGGAAGTTTTTACCCCCACCTATTACAATGGACCATACATTGTTCCCTTTCACCTTTTAGAAGTCTTTGCATTGCATCAATACTTGTTGGTGTAGGTTGCACACATAGTGTTTTTTGCACACCTTTCTTTTTGTTAGATTTCAAAAAATGCTTGGGTCCATATATTTTATCCTAAGTTAAGTTTTAGCTAATGAACATCCTTAATACTTACTTTTGGTCTGATGAGGAGGAATTTCTGCAACTGGGGACCAGCATCTTAATTATGTTTTGCGGTATCCATGGCGGCACAATGAGAGAGCCTGTAGGTGGCAGCATCAGCATGTGGAGACCATATGGCAGCACAATGACAGAGCCTGGAGGTGGAAGCAGAAGCATGAGGGCTCTGCCAACTGAGGGCTGAGTCTGAGGAACCCACCGACTGTTGACTGGGGTAGTCGGATGTCACTTGGGACAAAGTGGATGACCGAGTGAACCAATCAATCTCGGCTGTTGGGTTGCTGGTCAAGACACAACTGCTAGCTGACAATGGGAGCTCAGACCTTTCTCTGCTGTGACCTCTGTCTGCGCCTGATGAATTTAGGCCTCTGCCACTCCTCTGTGCATGTCCTGGCGCTTCTCTGCCTGACATACTTATACACCAGCTGAGTGTGTATATGTTACACTTATGAGAGGAGGACTATAGGCTCCACTACACTTAAAACCGTATTAGACTAAGGAAACAAGTGTGTAGCTTTAGCTACGCAACCTGTATTAGGCACTGTAATCAGGTGACTATGGCTTTTCGTGCTCACCCTAACATGCCCCTGTTAGCTTTAGAGTTGTTGTACACCCAACTGCAGAAGTATAGAATTGCTGTGTAGTACAGCCCAGTACAGTATTATTATGCACTAATAGCAGGTGACAATGACTTTTAGTTCTCAGCCCAACTGACCCCTATAAGCTTTAGAGTTGCTGTATACCCCACTGCAGCAGTACAGAATCGCTGTGTAGTAGAGCCCAGTAGAGTATCATTATGTACTAATAGCAGGTAACAATGGCTTTTAGTGCTCAGCCTTACTGGCCCCTATAAGCTTTAGAGTTGCTTTACACCCCACTTCAGCAGTACAGAGTTGCTACGTATTACACACAAAAGTGTACTTTCTCTCTCTTTCTCTCACTTTCCTGTCAGTGCTTTTCTGCAGTGATTTGGGCTTGTGCTGAATCGCTGCTGCCAAGCTGTTTTTCTGTGCAACACACACACTGCTCTATCTGTCTCTGCAATGAAACGCTCTCTCTGAAATAAAACGCTGGAATGGTTGGCCGTAAGATGGCTGCGATTACATTGGGCTTTGACATCACAGGGGTGGCTGGCTGCTGGTAGGCTGCATGCTGCATGTGAATTAGGATCTTCCTGCCTCCCCGCCTTCCCTGAGTTCCTTGCCCCATGTCCTCACATGTGGATCCGCCATTTTAGATGCCCTGGAGCCGGGACCACACTAAATAGAGTTTAATGAAGTGATTGGTTTCATCGAATCGCAGTGATAATCAAATTTTTCCTGAAATTCATTACGAATCCGGATTTGTCTCATTCAATTCTCTCATCCCTTGTCAACACACATATTCTTTCCTAGAACCAATGTTTTCCGTGGGTAACACCTCCTTTATATGACATCTGATGGAATAGGAATATAGCATAAAAAACCTTGGTATAGTATGCCTTTGAATAAAATCATACAGTAGTAGGACTCCATCGACTTCTATTAGTGCCTTATCACTACTGTATGGTACCCAAAGCCTAAATTTTTGTTTCTGGGAATTCTGCAAGTCCTAGGTTCGATACTAAATCTGTTGTAGCGTCCTCTACTTGCCATGTATATTTATACATGTACTGATGTATTCATAAATATCCAAGGGGCACCTAGGCCCCAATTCAATTGCTTACTCTATACCCCGGGCATAACATCATCTATTTCAGTCTAACTCTACATCCATATTACTTGTAAATAGTCAATGACACCTCTCATCCTCTTGTCTCCCACACATTTGTTTGTGGCTTCGGTCACTTACCTGCTGAAAGAGATTTACAGGCCCTTTAATTGATTTCAAATGTAACTGGACAATAAAAATCCCTATTTATAATTGCTAAATAAATCAATCTGGGGCATGAATTAAACAGCAGACACAAGCCAATTCATTACAAGGAAGGTGCATAAAAGATCCTGCAGACCGGATATATTTTAACCCGCAGGTTGTAACCAGACAGCTCCTCTCACGCTTTGCACAATGATTTATCTTCAGTGCTGGGAAATGAGGAATGCAGATAGGAGCTGAAGAAATCCTTCAAGCCACCAGCCTATGTTCATGAGATGAAATTGTTTTCCTTACGTTCTGTATATATGAGCAAGATGAGAACATCTAGTAGAAAGGTGCCTGATGATAAAAAAAAAAAGTAGAGGATGATTCACTTTTCATCAATTTTTTAGATAGTATATACCCTCCTGCAACTTTATTTTATCACACTACATTCTATTTATTGCTATAATAAAAATTATAACAAAAATAAGATTCATTAGAAGCTTCCGTATAAATCCCTGTAGGAGCTCTGTGTGCCACCCAAATGTTAAACAAATCCCTAAAACCTCTATGCCAATGGTACCCAGCCCATTGCTCAAGGCCTACCAACATTTTGGGTTTCTATAGTTACTCCCTTGGAGTAGAACAGGGAACAATCAACTGCAGGTGGTCCTTGAGGAGTGAGTTAGGAACCTCTTTTCTATGTATAAGTTTATGGCTGTATGTAACCGTTGCTGTTCAGTTATACTCAAAGTAGAGGACAAATGTGGATTAAGAATTTAATTGCATATTAATGTCTGTGTTGGTTTTGCATTTCAGCATGGTTACCATCACATGATGAATATTGACCACTATATGAAGCCTTAAAGAAGAGATATCATGGGGAAAAACGTATTCCCTATCCAAAAGGACGGACCCCCCGCAATCTCCTGTACGGGACCGGGAGCAGTGCATTACGACTCCTGCAGGAATTGGCAGCCAACACGCGCCCCCCCCCCCCCACCCCCATTTAGAAGTTAGCTGAATGGCTCTCCTATAGAGATATATAGAGGGGGCATGTAGACCACTGCTTTGTGTAGGGGTTGTGATGTGCCACTCCTGCGGGTAACCGGGTGCCGTACAGGAGATCGAGGGAGCCCCAGTAGTCAGACCACCCCCAACACCCCCCTCCCCCTCCGTGATCTTAAACATATCCCCCATTCTTTGGATAGGAGATAAGTTTTCTGGCATGAGACATCTCCTTTAACCTTATAAATGTATTCCTTGCTAGTAATTCATTCCCTAAAAAGACAGGTTGATACTATGTGTATGTTACTTGTGTATGTTACTCAGTACCTCATTTTGATCACGTATAATTTTTATGTCTCTGACATCCATATTTCAGAAAGAATAGCAAATTACAGCTGCTCAATGTCTGTTCAATTGTCTCAAATGGGAGAGGGTGTATCCTTCTCTTGCCTGCAATGTGATGACCCCTCCCCCTCCCTCACTCTGCTGACTCACTGCTCTTGGAGGAGCCCCGCAGCCCTGCTCTGTATCCCTTTCCTCTCTGGTTTTCTGCTGTACACACACACACTGATTATTGGAGATTGCATGTACTCTACAAAGACAATATGGTGAGTGTATAACTCAGATCTTCCCAGGATCTTCCCATGTCATTAATGTGTGTCATCCTTTGGCAGTCCTGTAATTCTGGGACTTGTAGTTTTGGAATAGTTGGAGGTACAGTGTTTGGATAAGTCTTTTTTACAGCAGTGTTGCCTTCAGCTGTGTACCTACAGATTTGGCAAAACTACAACTCCCAGCATGCCCAGACATCCTTGGACTGTCCAGGCATGCTTGGAGTTATAGGTTTGCAACAGCGTGAGGCACATGTTTGGTAAAAATCTGTGTTACAGCAGCAGTGTTGCTGAAGGATGTGTTCCTCCTGCTGCCTTGTCAATCATCCATCTCATGTCCATGACCCTTGGACATGCTCATGCTACTGTGGGACTCATCAGTAGTGTTAAGCTTGCACATTCGAAAAGTGAATTTTTATTGTGAATATCGGCACTTCACGATTTTGCAAATATTTAGAATATAGGTAAATATATTCGTTATGATGAATATTCATTTTTATTTTATATTTTTTTTCACAGTACACGTCACAATGATTCGCGGATATCAGCACTTATATTGGCGAATATCGGCAATTCCAGAGGACACTGATCCCTCCCTTCTTTTAGCTTGTGGGCCAATGAGAAGGATGCAGATACAGTTGTCAGAGGTTAGCAACATCCCTAGCAACCAATTGGAAAGTAGTTAGTTGAAAGACATAATCACGCATGCGCATTTTGCGGATTTCATTACGAATTTCTCATGGAAAAAAGTTAACGAATATGCGAAATTCACTAATGAACGACGAATATTCGTCCATATATTCACATGCAAATTCAAATATGGCCTGCTTATCAGTGTCCCAGAAGGTATGGGGACCCCCAGTGGTGGGATTTTCGGAGGCAGTTTTCTTTAATAAAAAGTGAATAATTTTTTAAAGAAGTATATTAGAAAAACTATTGTTTTGCCAAGATATACAAAAGTTTTTATAGCGGACAGTGCCCATTTAACATTTTACACATCACATGCATTTGAAAAAGTTAGTTTAGAAGAATAGTTTGTTACATCTGTACTTAAACAGCTTTTCCCATGTTGTAAAGTCTGATGGTTACTGTGCTCCTGTCTACAGCTGAACCCAGTCTTCATTGTACCCCATTCGTTTATACCCCATGCAACTTGCATAGGACTCTTGTATCAGTACGTAGCCCTCACAGAACTTACATAACTTAAAGGGGTACTCCGCCCCCTCCCATAGACTTGCATTGAGGGGGCGGGACGTGATGTCACACGAGGGCGGAGTCATGACGTCACGATCTTCCGTCCCCGTGGTCGGGAGGAATTAGCCTGAGAGCCTCCAGCGCTTCCGGAAGCAGTTACAGGTGGGTGCTGCTTACTATATTGCTGGGGCCCCCAGTGGCGGGACCCCGGCAATCTGACATCTTATCTCCTATCCTTTGGATAGGGGATAAAATGTCTAGGGGCGGAGTACCCCTTTAAATCTTGGGAAAGGGCCTAGCCTATGTATTGCTATACAATTAGAAAACAGACTGGAAACTAATTAGCCAATTGTGCACGGCTAAAAAAAAGTTAGCATTTACAAAGCATACAGTTTGCCTTGGGTACCGATTTATTGTTGTCTCTATGTTCAGTTCGACGATGGTAGAAGGGAGGTATCTACCTTAATCTAGCACCCAGGACAGCTTCTGGAATAGAGTTGTGCTACCCAAACACAAGTATTATCTGATCCCGGGGGATGAAACCTCAGGGGGGTCCCCACATTCGGACTAACTGTAGAATGGTACATTAGAGTAGGCTACTCCATCCACTCTCTATAGGAGCTGAGGTTAATAGCCGAGTGCATTCAAAGCAGCAGCCTGCATGTGCGACCCTCAGCTCCATTTTAACAGGAAACTGGTGTCCCCTTTCTAGGGATTGGGGAAGGGGGGCAGCGGTCAGATCAAATCCTAAGGACAGAGGAAAATCCTTTTAAAACACATCACTACACTCCTGTGTCAAATAAGGACTGGCTGGTGATCTGGACAGTTGGGAATCACCGAATACTGTAGAAGGGTACATCCTTTTCAAGTGGGGTAAATGGCGCAAATTGCAAAATTGCACCAAATGAATTAAACTGACACGTGACATTATAAGTTTGACTTAGCTAATAATAGAAAGATGTTTCTTCTGTATGTCATCTCATGATTGGCAAACATTACAATTTAGGAATTGCCAGGTATACAGAAGTTCTGCTCTTTTTCTGAGAACTGTCAAGGGGCTGCCCTTTATTCTGCTCAGTGGAAGTCCCAGGAGTCCAATCCAACCCCTTTAAGAATTTGCCATCTTCCATACTGACAAATGGGTCCTTTTTTTTAAATCTTTTTCTTCGTCAAGTCCCTTGGAGGTTACAGTGAGTCATGTGAGTTTCAGCACAGAGGCCTGAAGCCATAGCAGTTATCCTTCTGCATCCTTAGCACCATTAGCATGCACCTAAGCTCTGTGCTATTCCTGTCATTGATTTCCACGTTCAGCTGTTCTCTGCATCTCATTTTATACACAGGCTGAGTACTACGTCCCCCTGGGTTCTATGTATTAAGCTGATGTTACACACAGCCAGCAGCCTGGAGCTTGGATCAGACACTCATTTTGTACCTTTGTAGAAGGATTACTGAGATTTTCTCAGGCGGGTGTTAAAATCTTAATTGAAATTCACGAGTAAACATTATCATTCGGCAATTTACACAGACACACTACTATATGTTAATGTGCGGAAAAACTGCAGCAGGTCAGAAAGGCAGGCAGACAATATGTAGGCGACATAATTGGTAATCTTATTTTAACATCCATTGCACAGGTGCACAGTGAAAGCGACACGTTATATATTTTTACCAATTTTAACATTTGGTACTAGTCAAAGCTTGCAATGTAGTTGTGTGTACATACAGAACCAGGATTTCACCTCAGCAGTTGCCTTGCCTAGTTTTTTTTACAATGGTCCCCAGTACTCAAATAACCCCAGGATTTATGGTAGGGCAAAATGGTGGGACCAATCATCAGTCGGACAGGGAATTTGCATATGCTGATATGAAATGTCAGAAGCAAAAACTAATGGCAACTCATTTGTAAAGGTCATAGGCTGATGGGAGTATTAGTCTTGTAGAGGACAATAGTCTTGCAGTATGATTCAGATAAAGTGCAAATAACAAACATGCAACAGGACAACATAGACTTAAGGAAATATCAGATTATAACAGGGCCAGAATACTCAAAAGGCAGAATTCTGGAATTTCCAGAAAGACCTTACATAGACATACTGGACAGCTAACATGTAATCCTGCTGCCATCTAAACATTAAAAGATGATAACATGGTAGGACCTGACATGCATAACAAAATGCAATCATAGGAGAACTTTTTGGGAGACATTATGTGTCTGCATGATCACCTTGACATACATGTAAATGCTGCTTATCATATACATCAAATATTAGGAAAGGGTTACATCACAAGTAAAATTTGTAATCATGTGCTTTCATGTACGGTCCCGCAATGTGATAGGGTGTTGCTTTTTAAAGGGGTATTCTGCAGTAGTGTCCTGTCTCATTAAGGCCTGTTCTGGCTCCCCAACCTGGAAGCAGGAGGAGAAGGAGAAACAGTGGGCAGCAAGTGACCAGAAGTATGGGGGAACCAGAGTAAATAAGTATGGCTTGTTTCATTCTTTATTTACTACTGGAGAAGGGGGTTATAGTACCTCAGAAATGTATCTAGCTACCCTCAAACATCATCTTTTTGGATCTTTACCCACAGAACTAAAAACATAATACAGTTTGTCTCATTCTGCCAAGCCCAGCAGAGACCAGTGAGCAGATGAGGTCCTATACTGGCAATTCTCCTTCCATCAGCTGGCAGTGGCGAGAGTGACGTCTAAGCCCAAGTGCCCTGCCACTCTCCTTCCACTTTCGGCTTGCACATTTGGTCGGCCTGCCAGCTGGCAGTGGCCTCAAATATAGCTTAAAGGCTTCAGTACCCTTGGACAGGTGAGTGATGCAGCTTCACCTAGCATTTGTTGTAAAGGGGTATTCCAGGAATTTTTTTTTATTGACTATGCTACAGGGGCTGTAAAGTTAGTGAAGTTCACAATATTGTGGATAACCCCTTTAAAGGTCTTTGTCCTTACAGAATTCGAACTAAAGAAAAGCCATGACATTTGCTAACAATAAGTCATTATCTTATGAACTATTTTCCATAACTGAAAGTCATTGAACTTCGCTAATATTAATAGTGAACTTTTTTCTCTCCATAACGGACAGGTATTGCACTTTACTAACAACAAGCAGTCTCATATGAACTTTTTTACATTATACAAAGATATGTTTAGAAATATATGGCTCCTGTGGATTTCTTTCAGCAAATTCTAACATTATTTGCCCCTCCCCCACCCTCACCAAGTTATTCTTTTCACCTGGTTATTTATTTGTACATTTACTAAAGTATCATAGCAATAAAATTGTTATTTCTGTTAAAAATGATGTTTCTGTATCTGCTGTTGAAAATTTGAAAACAGTAATGCGAACGTGCTTCAATTATTTTTGTATGGTTCATAACTCTATTTGTCTACATGTATTTACTATTAATTTGCTAAATACTGTTTTTGTTTTCTATGCTACATTATCATAATCAAAAACTCTGTGTTTCACAACCAGTGTGCCTTCAGCTGTTGCAAAACTACAATTCCCAGCAGTCACCGACAGCCAACGGGCATGCTGGGAGTTGTAGTTATGCAACCAGCAGATGCTGGTTTCTTTTTTTACAGTAAGTATCCGGCTACAAGTTTGAGCTGCGCAAATTTTTTATTTTTTTTTACATATGCAAAAGTCGTGAAACACCTGTGGGGTATTAAAGTTCTCTTTACCCCTTGTTACGTTCCCCGAGGGGTCTAGTTTCCAAAATGGTATGCCATGTGTTTTTTTTTTTTGCTGTTCTGGCACCATAGGGGCTTCCTAAATGCAGCATGCCCCAAGAGCAAAATTTGCTTTCAAAAAGCCAAATGTGACTCCTTCTCTTCTGAGACCTGTAGTGCGCCAGCAGAGCACTTTTCACCCCCATATGGGGTGTTTTCTGAATCGGGAGAAATTGGGCTTCACATTTTGGGAGTTATTTTCTGCTATTATCCTTTTTAAAAATGTAAATTTTTTGGGAAACCAAGCATTTTAGGTAAAAAAAAAATAATAATCTTTTTACATATGCAAAAGTCGTGAATCACCTGTGGGGTATTAAGGTTCACTTTACCCCTTGTTATGTTCCCCGAGGGGTCTAGTTTCCAAAATGGTATGCCATGTGTTTTTTTTTATGCTGTTCTGGCACCATAGGGGCTTCCTAAACGTGACATGCCCCCCAAAAAACGTTTGTCGCTCCTTCCCTTCTGAGCCCTCTACTGCGCCCGCCGAAAAATTAACATAGACATATGAGGTATGTGCTTACTCAAGAGAAATTGAGTTTCAGATACCAGTAAAAATTTTCTCCTTTTTACCCCTTGCAAAAATTCGAAAATTGGGTCTACTAGAACATGCGAGTGTAAAAAATGAAGATTTTGAATTTTCTCCTTCACTTTGCTGCTATTCCTGTGAAACACCTAAAGGGTTAAAACACTTACTGAATTTCATTTTGAATACTTTGGAGGATGCAGTTTTTATAATGGGGTCATTTGTGGGGAATTTCTAATATGAAGACCCTTCAAATCCACTTCCAACCTGAACTGGTCCCTGAAAAATAGTGAGTTTGAAAATTTTGTGAAAAATTTGAAAATTGCTGCTGAACTTTGGAGCCCTCTGGTGTCTTCCAAAAGTAAAAACATGTCAATTTTATGATGCAAACATAAAGTAGACATATTGTATTTGTGAATAAAAATAACATTTATTTGGAATATCCATTTTTCTTACAAGCTGAGAGGTTCAAAGTTAGAAAAATGCTACATTTTCTATTTTTTCGTCAAATTTTGAAATTTTTCACCATGAAAGGATGCAATTTACCACAAAAAATTACCACTATGTTAAATTAGAATATGTCACGAAAAAACAATCTCGGAATCAGAATGATATGTAAAAGCAACCCAGAGTTATTATTGTTTGAAGTGACAGTGGTCGGATGCTCAAGAAACGCTCTGGTCCTAAGGTGTAAAATGGCTGGGTCCTTAAGGGGTTAAATCAATCAAAAGAAATGTAAAACAAATAAGTATCTGGGCCATAGTATTTTGGAGAGTATTTGTGTGAAGCCAGTTGAAGGATGTTTTCTGATGGTTATTGGTACCTTCTTGTTGCGTGAACGGGCATGAAATAGCTGTATCTCTCATATATTAGTCATTGTTGGTGCTATATTTGAAAAGTTGTTTTTGTCAAATAACAGAACTGCATCCTATCAATGGAAGCTGAGAAGAGACTATACAGATCATAGCACACTATGTGATTGTGCAAAATGGAAATCTTCACAAATCCACCATGAATAACAATTATTCAATAAATCCCTAACATATGTCCAGCTTTAGCCTCATCTATACAACAAAAACTTCAGACAATGGCCCTCATTTACTATTCTAAACCCGACTTGTTTTGTCATTTTTTTTATGTCGCTGTCACGATTCGGCTGGCTGGAGGTGGATCCTCTGTGTCAGCGAGGGATTGGCGTGGACCGTGCCGGTGGACCGGTTCTAAGTGGCTACTGGTGTTCACCAGAGCCCGCCGCAAAGCGGGATGGTCTTGCTGCGGCGGTAGCAACCAGGTCGTATCCACTAGCAACGGCTCAACCTCGCTGACTGCTGAGAAGGCGTTGGACAGAAGGACTAGGCAGAGGCAAGGTCAGACGTAGCAGAAGGTCGGGGCAGGCGGCAAGGTTCGTAGTCAATATGGATAGCGGGAGGTCAGATAACACAGGCTTGGACAACACTAAACGCTTTCACTGGCACAAGGCAACAAGATCCGGCAAGGGAGTGCAGGGGAAGTGATGTGATATAGCCAGGGAGCAGGTGGAAGCTAATCAGGCTAATTGGGCCAGGCACCAATCATTGGTGCACTGGCCCTTTAAATCTAAGAGAGCTGGCGCTTGCGCGCCCTAGAGAGCGGAGCCGCGCGCGCCAGCACATGACAGCCGGGGACCGGGACGGGTAAGTGACTTGGGGTGCGATTCGCGAGCGGGCGCGTCCCGCTATGCGAATCGCATCCACGCCGGCAATGTCAATGCAGCGCTCCCGGTCAGCGGGTCTGACCGGGGCGCTGCAGGGAGAGAAACGCCGTGAGCGCTCCGGGGAGGAGCGGGGACCCGGAGCGCTTGGCGTGACAGTCGCATCTTTGTCTGCGCAATGTCGCAGACATCGCGCGCCAGTCTGCGACACGATGCAACATTTTTTCCCGACGGACCCGATGTGGATTCTCCCAAACCCGAAAAAAGGGCGTAACCCGACATTTCTGAGCTTTCCCACGTATTTATAAAGGTTTCCAACCTGAATTTGTTGAATTGTTGTGGATTTTTTCCCGACAACTCAGAGGAGTTGGAAACCAAAACCAACAAAACCCACGTGCGACAAACAGGATACACCATAATAATAAATACCAGGGGGAAAAAGCAGTCGGGTAAGAAAGCAAGATAGACTTACAACCCGATTTTCTAAGTAAATGAGGGCCAATGACGATGGCTAAAGCTGTGCATCCTAGAATCGCATTGGAATCAGCTAAAGAAAAAATAATACTCCTTTTAAACAGTTAAAATAGGCATGCAAATAAATCTGTTATGTACAAATGTTACATTCATCAGGAATAGTTCACGGCTGTAATGATTCTGCCCTAGATATCCCTAACCTATTGTGTCAGACCTTATTCCTGCAACATTGTTTACATTCCTGTCCCAGTGTTTACAAAAACATCAAATTCTGAATAGTAAAGATATCTGCTGCCACCTAGTGGAGATATAAGAGATTTCTGGATAGTTTCTGCTTCAATCTCATCTTTTCATATATTCAAACCTGGGAATCTTCTTACATAGGTGCTAGGGGTGCCCATTCATGAAGCAAGAGATGAACTTTCCCCATAACAGCCCCTATCCCTGACTACTAGGGCTTCCAGCACTTTGGCATCCTATACATGTAGTTCATTTATGTCCACATAATAAACTTAAGGGAATGGCCATTTCTGTTCATAGGATCTTAAAAGGGTACACCGCCCCTAGACATCTTATCCCCTATCCAAAGGATAGGGGATAAAATGTCAGATTGCCAGGGTCCCGCCGCTGGGGACCCCCGGGATCTCGGCTGCAGGACCCACCTGTTGCGGCTTCCGGCAGAGCTGGAGGCTCTTATCCTAACGCCTCCCGACCACGGTGACGTGAGATGGTCACGTGTGACATCATGCCCCGCCCCTCAATGGAAGTCTATGGGAGGGGGCGTGGCAGCTGTCACGCCCCCTCCCATAGACTTGCATTGAGGGGCGGGGCGTGACGTCATGACCCCCCCCCCCCCTGTGACGTCACGCCCTGCCCTCAATGCAAGTCTATGGGAGGGGCGTGACAGCCCGACCACGTCACCGTGGTCGGGAGCCGAAGCCTCCAGCGTTTCCGGAAGCCACAACAGGTGGGTCCTGCAGCCAAGGTCCCGGGGGTCCCCAGCAGTGGAACCCCCGCGATCTGACATCTTATCCCCTTTGGATAGGGGATAAGATGTCTAGGGGCGGAGTATCCCTTTAAAAGGTCTTGTACACTCCGTAGAACTCCTTAACCCTTTAAGTATTTCTGTGTATGTAAATTTTTAAATGATCCCTAGCACTTCATTTCAGTGCTTTAGTCCATGTTGTAAGTGTTACGTGAGGATAATGTGGGTCACACCTATATGAGCTTGTTTATGGTATAGCAAGGGCCTAGCAGTGACCTCCTCGATGGTGTAGCAATAGGAGGTGAAACACAGTCTTCTGAAAGTAGAACCTAAAGTTTTATGCTTTATAAGGTTGAAAAAAGTCCATTAAAGGGGTACTCCGGTGAAAACCTATTTTCTTTTAAATCAACTGGTGGCAGAAAGTTAAACATATTTGTAAATTACTTCCATTAAAAAATCTTAATCCTTCCAGTACTTATTAGCTGCTGAATGCTACAGAGGAAATTCCTTTCTTTTTGAAACACTGATGACATCACGAACACAGTGCTCTCTGATGACATCTCTGTCCATTTTAGCAACCATGCATAGCAGATGCATAGCAGATGCATAGCAGATGTATGCTAAGGGCAGCATGGTGGCTCAGTGGTTAGCACTGCTGCCTTGCAGTGCTGGGGACTTGTGTTCAAATCCCACTAAGGACAACAATAAATAAAGCATTGTTATTATTATAATAATGTCAGCAGAGAGAACTGTGCTCGTGATGTAACCAGAGAGCATTCAAAAAGAAAATAATTTCCTCTGTAGTATTCAGCAGCTAATAAGTACAGGAAGAATTGAGATTTTTTAATAGTATTTTTACAAATATGTTTAACTTTCTGCCAGCAGTTGATTTAAAAGAAAAAACATTTTCACTGGAGTACCCCTTTAAGCCCATTAAGTTCAACCTAAAATCCTACTGTGTTGATCCAGGGGAAGGCGAAAACCCTAAGGCTGATGCCAATTGCCCTGTTCCAGGGAAACAGCTTCTTTCCGATTTCCCTTTGGCGATCAGAATAAATCCTTGGATCAATGTTCTCTATACATAAATCTAGTATCCATATCCTGTAATATTGTATGTTTCCAGAAAAACATCCAGGACCCCTTTGAACATGTTTATCACAACATCATATAGAGAGTTCTATTGTCTCACTGATCTTGCAGTAAGTGGAACCTGTCCTGTAAAACTGCTGTGCTGAAGCTCAGTTTTATAGTATTGGCAATATTTTTATAGCCTTATCTATCTTTATGTAAAAGAGAGTTCTTTGTCATAAGGTGACATGTTAAACTTCCAGTGACCAGCATTAGAGAGTGTAATAGCGATAACACCAAATTTAAGACACCTGTTCCCCGTTCACACCTGAAACCTTATAACAAGAGTCACATGAGACTGGGGAGGGAAAATGGCTAATTGGGCCCAATTTGGACATTTCCACTTAGAGATGTACTTACTTTTGTTACCAAGGTTATACATTAATGCCTGCATGTTGAGTTATTTTGAGGGGACACAACATTAAACACTGTTATATATGATGTGCACCCAATATTTTACATTGTAGCAGAATGTCACATGAAAAGAAAAAATCCATTATTTACAAAAGTTATAGAGGTGTACTCACTTATGTGAGATACTGTAGGTTTTACAGAGGTAAAACGATGTCCTTGTCACATGCCTCTATGCCTCTCTTGATACATCCCATGACTTTGTTAGCCTCGGCAGCCGCTGCCTGGCACTGATCACTAAAGTTAAGCTCACGGTCCACCAATATTCCCAAATCCTGTTGGGTAGTAGTTTTATCTAATGTTTTATTATTAAGCACATAATTGTACATTTAGTTTTTAAGGCCCAAGTGCATAAACTTTCATTTATTCACATTCAACATCTTATTGTGTTAAATAGGTAAAATTTGCTGCAGAATTTACATAATTTTGTCATCTGACATTGGATTTTCTTGTGTAAATACTGTAGAGAAAAATGCATTTAGTAGATTGGCCTTTTGTTCATCCTCCTCCACCATTACACCCAGATAATTTTTTAGGGGGGCAATCATTTTAGTTTTCAGTTTCTTATTATTAATGTAAGTGAAAAAACATTTTGAAAAGAAAAAGAAAAACTGCTAGTCCTCATCGGTTCCGGGAATGCAGATTATTGGGTGGTGAGCGGTACTCTGTACCATACAATTTACTTCCACAGGTGGAAAATTAGGAGTTTGTTCCTCCTTATTGCATACTTTTTGTCTCCTAGAGACATGCTCCAAGTGCATAGCACTATTCCCATCAGCAGAGATACTGGGGGCAATACTTTCTTATACAGGCTCCATCTATACATGCTTAAATTGTCACAACACTATTCATTAAAGACATTTCTGGTGTACATGGGATTTATTTACAGGACATATTGTCGGACACATGATATATGATGGTTCTGTGTCACCTAGGAACAAATTGTTTGATATGATCAGCTATCTGGCCACGTGCATGGGACTATACTATAGCGTATATATTACTGGTGAATTATTAAGAACAATATTATACATTATAATAATTTTAATTATTTTATTTATTGAATAGTTCAACAACAAGGGCTGGGCGGATTTGGACTTTTTTGTATTTGTGATTTTATTGTTTCATTTTAGTGTAGTAATAAATACTACCCCTTTTCTATCTATCTTCCACCATATTTGAAATGCTTATACGGTTAGACCAGGTAGCAGTATGCGCCTAATAATATCTGACTTGGTGATTTTCTGAGGACTGGTAGTTTTTCCTTTTTTATTATAGGCTTTATATTTTACACACTTTTGGGTATAAGTGGTGTTTCATTTAACTGCACTAATTTAATTGTTAATTATCAATATTTCTTTTTCCTAAGAATATTTCTAGGTTCTTTTTACTTTCTATGGCAATCCTTTTTTCTGTTGACATTTTTGGCAAATTTTAATTTGTATTTTACAGACTTTATTCTTCTCCATATCATTTTTAGTGCCTCCCAACTACTTTCTTGTTTTATTAATCTGAATGCCTTCTTCTTATTTATCACATCTCTGACTGTTTTGACTACCCAAAGTGGTTTTCTCCTATTTTTAACACTTTTATTCCTATAGGGTATGTATTGTTCACAAGATCTTTTTAGGATGCTCTTAAATACATTCCATTTAGTTTGTGTTCCTTGCTAGTTCTAGTTAACCCCTTCCTGCTCTGTCCCTCAGTAAGGACCAAGCTTCTATAGCACAATGCTGATGAGAATTATTCCTTTGTAGGCAGCTTTTTTAATGTGTCGTGTGTGATTGCAAAACAATGCTATAAAATAAATGTTTCAGGAGCTATGACAGGTACAGAAAGAATATTTGCAGGGAATATTTCAGTGTTAATAAATGACCCTGGCAGGTTCTTATGCATATTTCTGAGTATTGATATGAAATATCAGGTATAACTCACAAGTTTTGATGCTCTTTAAATCAAGATCCCTATCTTACTATTTCTAGAGGAGCCGAGTCTATGACTCATCTGTACTTCCAAGATCTCACAGTGTCTCTTGTAGACATGAACATTTTGGCTAATTATGATAATTAGGCCCCAACTTTTGAGAAATATAATGAGAAAATAATTCAGGAGAAATGTTCAAACAGTGTCTGAGCTCGGAAATGGAAATGAAAAGATGGAGTCAACGAATAAGAACTATATAGAGCCTAGAGGGAATTTAAGGTCAAGTAATTCAGTTGCCCCAATATTTGTCCAGAGCAATTACATTTAGATCTTAACAGCAGTGTATGTAGTCGCCTACGAGTGCCCTGTCATTCATATTGTATGGCTTGTTGTATTTACTCAGCTTTGTGACAATTGCGGAGCAAGTGGAGAAGGCTAATCTGAGGGTAAATGTCACAGCATGCTCCGATTTAATGAGCTAGGGCTGCAATCCAACTATGGAGTATTTGCTGTCCATCCGACCTACTGTTCAAGTCATTGTCAATAATTGTGAAAAATATTTTATAAAATAAGAGGATGGATCCCCTTTAAGTCCAATGTTAAAAGTTTAGTTGCATAAAGACAACTATTCAGGACATTTATGGCCTATGAGGATTCAAAGTTGAAACAGTTCAGATAATAATCTATCGCATGTTGGTGCTTGAACTTCAGCTTTCTACCTAGTATTTCATGGTGGACAGATTAAGTGTCATGTTCTTCCTGGTTTCAGGTTATTAGGACTAGAGTTGAGCAAACTTTTGAAAAGTTTGGTTCGCCGGGCTCGCCAAACCTTTTCAGAAATCGCAAGTTCAGTCTCGCTTGGTTCGACTCGAACTGACAATTAAATAAGCCCCTAAACTCATTTATAACACTGCCTAACACCTATAAACCCCTGTCTAACACTGTTAGGAATGTATTCAAGTAGTTTTAAAATGTTTTTAAGGCTCAGTTATGGTGACATGCGGTAAGCCATGGTAACTATTACAGCTCACCCATTTTTTAGGCTTATTCACTCCAAAATAAATCAACATAAAGTATTGTCGGTAGATGCCTGCCGGTGTTAATATGCAGACTGGGGCATGGAAAAACGTTGTGGCTTTATCCAAGCATGTTAAAAATTATCCCTTTTTTGGGAGTAGCAAGAGGTTGTTAGTCTAACAAGTGAAGAAGACGGCATGGATTCTTCCAAGCGTTCCAAAAATTATCCCTTTTTTGGGAGTAGCAACATAATTGGTGTTCTAAATTAGTGAAGATTGAAGAAGAAATTGCTCTTGCATGAAAAGGCGAAAATATTATCCCTTTTCTGGGGATGATGAAATGTGTAGGCATGGCTGCAAGTAGGGGGATGTTGGATTGGTGTTATTGTAGTAACCCGTGTACAGCAGGTGGTGGCTGACTGATGTTAATAGCATACAGCATGAGATGGAAGACAGATGTTAATAGCATACCGCATGAATCATGCTAATCCTCATCCTAATCAGTGTCACCTTGTGTAAGGTCCTCATCCCCTCTCTCTTCCATAGAGTCCATCTCCAAATCCTCCTCCTCAGGTGTAATTTAGGAACTCCTCCTCCTCAAGGAGAACATCCATACTGCTAGCATCAAGATGTGTAGTCTCCTCTATCCCTCCTTCTTCCATCATCGCCATCAGCATCTGCTCCAAAAGAAAGATCAGAGGCATTACATCCCCAATGCCACTGTTTTCATTGTTTGACATATTGTGTAGCCTCCTCAAAAGACACAAGCATGCAATAAGTGTCTCTGATTAGCTGCCAATCTAAATCACACTGGCTCCAGAAATATTCTTGCTGTTGCACTGAGAAAGTCAGTCACCGATTTGTGATGCTGGTAGAGGCAGCCCAACATGTGTAAAGTGGAGTTCCACCTTGTTGGAACATTGCAAATAAGGCAGTGCTGTTGAAGATCATTTGGTGCTGTAAGTGAAGCAAGTCATGTTTAACCTCTTCCCGAAAATGGACGTACTGTATATTTACGTCCACTGCGGGCTCCAGCTGTATTACACGTGCGCAGCAGGTGAGTGTACATCATACCCGGTGGGTCCCGGTTGCTATCAGCAACCAGGACTCGCGGCTAATACTGGACATCGCCGATCGGGCTGATGTTCGGTATTAACCCTTTAGATGTCGGGATCAAAGTTGATTGCGGCATCTAAAACGGGAGATTGCTGTTGTCGGTTAGCTCAGTGGGCTATTCAGGACCGCCACAGTGAAATCGTGGCATCCCAAACAGCTGAGAGGACAGTGGGAGGTACCTTACCTTGCTCTTCGCTGTCCGATCGGCGTTTGATTGCTCCAAGCCTGAGATCCAGGCTGAAGCAATCGAGCACAGATAACACTGATCAATGCTGTGCTTTGGCATAGCATTGTTCAGTGTATGCAATCAAAGGATTTCATGTAATAGTCCCCTATGGGGGCTAAAAACAGCTGTAAAGAAAAAGTAAAAAAAAAGTGAATAAATGTGATTTAACTCCTTCCTGAATAAAAGTTTGAATCACCCCCTTTTCCCATTTAAAAAAAATATATGTTAACAAAAATAAAAATAAACATATGTGGTATAGCCGCGTTCGTAAATTACTGAACTCTAAAAATATAATGTTAATTTAACCGCAGAGTCAATGGCATACACGTAAAAAAAATAAGTCCAAAACTGTGTTTTTTTGGTTACTTTATTTACCCTGAAAAAAAAAATGATAAAAAAACGAGCCCTCATACCGCCCCATATACAGAAAAATAAAAAAGTTATAGGGGTCAGAAAATGAAAATGTTAAATTTCATACTAATTTTGGTGCATGTAGTTATAATTTTTTTAAGTAGTAAAATAAAATAAAACCTAAATAAATTAGATATCTTTGTAGCCGTATGGACCTATAGAAGAAAGATATTGTGTAATTTGTATTGAAAAGTGCACTGCGTTAAAACGGAAACCCCAAAACTTACAAAATGGCATTTTTTTTTCTGGTTTCAACATAGATTTTGTGGTGAAATGATTAATGGTATTACAAAGTAAATTGGTGGCGTGAAAAACAAGCCCCCATATGGGTCTGTAGGTGGAAAATTTAAAGTGTTATGATTTTTCGAAGGTGAGGAAGAAAAAACAAGAGTGCAAAAATAAAAAATGGACTGAGAGGGAAGGAGTTAAAAACATTTGGACGGCTAATCCAAATGCAAATTTTCCTGCACTTGGACACCAGTGGTTTGATACCTGGACAAGAAACGTTTGAACACAAGGTTGAGAACATGTGCCAAAAAGGGAGAGTGTGTCATGCCACCTAGACGCAGTGCTTTGGTGATGTTTGTGCCGTTTTCGGCGACGATGTTTCCCAATGTCAGCTTAGGACTTGGAAACCAGTGTGAAACCTTTTGTTGCAGACAGGGCAGCAGCTCCTCTGCTGTGTGTCTTTTCTCGCCTAGGCTCAGCAGGTGGAACACAGCATGGTAGCCCTTGAATTTGCAGCGATGAAAGGAGAGTGGGGGAGGAGGAGGAGAATAAGCTACGTTCTTTCCCTTGGGGTGCAAGATGTCCATGGAGGAGGATTGGCGCTACATTGGCAGTGTCAATACAATTTCCTGCCCTCGTTGTGGTGAAGCCTCGATCTGCAGGATGTTGATCCAGTGGACCGTAAAAGACATGTATTGCCCCTGGCCATAGCTACTAATCTACATATCAACTATGGCATGCACAGTTCTGCACACAGACAAGCTCATGGAGTGGTCCACCCTCTCCACTACATGATTGTGCAAAGTGTGGATGGTTTTCTTTGCAAAATAATGGCGACCCAGGTATGCACCACCTTGGCTGAGCACACCTCATTAGTTGCCTGAATGCCGTGGACTCAGCAAGATGGTATGGAAGGGCTTGTGCCACCAACAACTTGGCCAGGTACACATTTAGGCACACTACAACAGGGTGACTGGGAGAATACTGTTGTCTGGAGGACATGGATTTCCCAATGGATAACTGACAGGATTGGGGAGGAGGAGGGCATGACACAGATGAGGCAAAACCCGAAAATGTGCTGCCTGTGGAAGAGGCCTGGCTGTTAGACAGTTGGAAGGGATCTGGAGGATCATCAGTAGTAGCATTAGTGGTTTCCTCACTTTGTGCGGCATCTCGACTGTCCCACGTGTACTTTTGGTGACACGTAGGACAGTCGAGAGGAAAAAGTTGTTGAGTTGCCCATAGCAACCAATCAGATCGCTTCTTTTCAAAAATAAAAGAAGCAATATGATTGGTTGCTATGGGAAACTCAGCAACTTTTCCTCTGGTCAGGTTATGATAAATATCCCCTCTAGTTCCTACACTCGGACCCTGGTCACGGCTTACTTTCTGTTTGCAGAGATGACATATTGCCACGTTTTCTGCATCAGGTAGGGTAAAAAAGAAGTTAAACACATGAGAATATTGAACAGGGAATGCAACACCTGGCTGTCCCCCTCCTCTGTTTTTTTTAATAGAATCTGAACATGCAGCAACATCGCCATCAGCTGAGCTCATCAGACCAGCAGCCGTACACCTGTTACCGTTTCACTGGTTGTCTTCCCCTACCTCGGCTATGCTCTTCTTCGCTAACACTGCCACTACCCTCCTGCTCTGAACACGTCAGCTCATGCCCACATCCTGTCCAACACCACATCATCGTCAACATCAAACTCCTCATTGTCCACACCACTCCTCTCTGCATGAACTTCTTTGGCTCCTTGATCCCCTTCAGCATAGCCAACTTGACGCCTTACAATAACCCCACTATGCCTACCACCACCAGTCCCGCTTGTACTGGGCTCGACCAATGATTCCACCTACACCACCTCGCCAACACACTCCAAAGCTTGACTGTCTCCACTAAACTCCTCCTTGTGGCTTCTCCTATCCTTTGGAGTAGCAGTAGAGGGGGAGGCTAAGACAGAGATGAGGAAGCACAGCATCTAGGATGGACCTTTCCACTTCCCCATGTGACTGTAGACACCAAGGAATCAATTGACCGGTGGCTCACCATCATATTGTCAGAGTCTTCCTCCTGAGAAGCCATATGACAGAAATATTCCAGTAAAGCCGGATCATCCTGTGAAACCACACAACCTCTCTCAGGCTGTGAGAACCTGAGATGGTTGACGCGGCTAACAAAAACATCTGGCTGCTGTTGCCACTAACTGTACTAGTACTGCTACAAACATTCTTACTGGCAGAGAACATGGCCTCGTATGCCCTCCATCCTGTCAACCAACTCTAACACGGAGAGGCGGAAGATGAGGAAGGTGAGCGACGGGCTGAGATTCACATGCGGGCATATCCCGCAATGCGATTCCCAGCCCCGCCGGCAGCAGGGACATAAGCAGAGAGCGCTCAGGATCGGGGTGTCCGGCTGGAGTGCAGGTGTTACGGTACCCTCCCCCCTTTGGTCTCCCCCTCTTCTTTGGAATTCAGAGAGTTCCCCACTACATGAGACGAGTGGGTTTCTGCAATGGACAAAGGCTGTAAGGAACTTGCAGGCTTCTGTCGTGGAGTCTTCCATCTTCTAAGGTGACCAACTGGCAAGGAAGGATGTCCCCAATTCAAGACTTTACATCTGAGTTTAACAGGCATAGAAGATATCACAGGGGGAACAAGAAAGTGATCTTGGCAATATTGTCCCCAACAAGTGATTTCACCAGTTTTCCAGTCAAGTTGTGGTGAATGACGTTGAAACCAAGGAAAACCAAGACGAAGCTCCAAAGTACAATGTGGTAGCACATACAACTCAATTTTTTCCTTATGCAAATTTCCTACTTGCATGACGAGGGGTTCAGTGCGAAATTGCACTTTACAGTTCAACTTTTGTCCTTTAACAGATGAGATGTAGAAGGGTTTGGCAAGACGAGACACTGAAAGATGTTGTTTATGGACCTGGGAGGCACCGATGAAGTTACCAGCGGAGCCGGAGTCCAAAAGAACAGAAGCGATGAAAGACGTCTTGGCAGAGGAAAATACTTGAACTGGGGTGGTCAAGCGATGAGAGGTAATATTAACATCTAGGGAAGCCACTCCTACTGGTCCAAGTTGAGAGGCAAAGGCACCCCAGCGGATCCATGGCCAGATCTTACTGTAACGGGTCACCCGCAGGTGATGGATCCTCTGGGCCTGTGTGGATGATGATGTGAGCCGTGCCAGGGAGCGGAGTCTAAGGTGCCGCTTGTTTTCACCAGGGTCCGCTGCAAAGCGGGATGGTCTTGCATCCAGGTCGCTACACCTGGCACGACTTGTCCACACAGATTGCTGGGATGTGGCGTGGCACAAAATGACACTGGCAAGGCGAGGTCAAGGTAGCAGTAGGTCAGGGCAGGTGGCACAGGTGCAGGGTAGGTAAGGTAGCAAGGGACAGGTACTCAGTAACAGAGACACAGAACATTCACTATGGCAATAGGAAACCAAAGATCCGGCAGGGAACCAAGGGAGGAGCTGATATTTAAGCACAGGGTGTAGGTGTAGACACTTGATTAATTGAGCACTGGCCCTTTAAGTGAAAGAGCTCCAGCATGTGCTCAAATGGTTGAAGATGAGGGAGGTGAGTCACGGGCTGGGGCACGTCCCGCGATGCGAATTTCAGCCCCGCAGAGAGCACTCACGGCCGGCGTGTCCGGCCGGGCCGGATTGCAGGTGTTACAATAGGATTCTTGCATGGCGATTGACTTCTGTTCTCTCACACACACACACATACACACATATACACACACTCAAGGTCTCTATTTCTAATCTGTATCTATCTTTCTAACCACTAACTGTCCCTATTTCTTCTCTCTTTCTAAACACTAGCTGTCATTATTACTGTCTATCTTGCTCTCTTCAGCAGCACCGTTGCTGTGAACGCTGTGGGTGACGTCACTGGCCTTTTATCTGTGTCCCTTGCTGCATCCTATTGGCCTTTTATGCTGATTGACACATGAAAGCAGCCCATCACATGATAGACCTGTCTCTACGTCATCTCACTGCCACCTGCCCGCCCTGCTTCTTCTGTGCGCAAAAAAAGAAAACAGGCTTTACATTTTTTTGTGCTATTTACCGGCTTGCACGAGCCGAATCGGGAAAAGCTTGGGAGTTCGCCAAGCTGGAAAAATCCAAAAGTTTGGGTCGATTCTAGGTTTGCCGGATTCAGTTCACTCATCTCTAATCAGGACCTACTGAAGCTAATATTACTTTTTGACTTATTTTTGGTCAATTCATAAAAAGTGATCAAAAAGTCCCATCAAAACAAAAATGGTACCTATAAAAATACAAGTTATAGTACAATAAATTAGCCCTCATACATCTTTTTATACATATCAATATATATTAAAAAAAAAGGTATAGGGGTCAGAAGAGGTCAATTTTAAGTACACAATTTTTTTTTTACAAAAAGTTATCATTTTTTAAAAGTTGCAAAATAAAATAAAACCCATATGAATTGGGTATCATTGTAATCGAATGGACCTACAGAACAAATATATTTTTTTACAGAAAAGTGCACTGTGTAGAAACGGAAGCCCCCAAAAGCTACAAAATTACACTATGTTTTTTTTAAGTTTACCTCACAAATATTTTTTTTAACTATTTAAAAAGGGATTGTAGAAATAAAACAAGGTAAAGGTAGAGAGAAGAGAACGGAAAAAGAATGAAAGAATGAAATATCCCTGCATAAGACTACACATGTTATTGTTGGAATGTTGACATCATCATGTTGGCATGCAGTTTGTTTTTCTCTTGTTTGCATTGGTTTCTACCAGATTTTCTGGTTTTCTCCAACACTAAAAATACTAAAAGTGCCACATCAAGCAGGAATAAGTTTGGTCCTGAGCTCTCCCAAACCACCGTCACTGCCTTTTGAGGTGCCCACCTCCCTAATAAGGTGGCCCCAACCATTGTGCCAGTCAAAACACTCAATAAGGTGCCGTGGGCAAGGTCAAAACAATAAAACAAGACACTGCAGAACTCAGGAAGCAGGTCAGGACACAAATTGTTAACCAAAGTACAAACTAGCGAGCCCAAAACAGGTATATAGCAAACAGACAGATCAAACAACAAAGCAATGTCAGACAGGCCAGGTCCAAACCAAGTAAGGGGCAGGGTACAAAACGATAAGCAGAAAGGATAGTCCCAAGGGTCAAACCAGACAGACTACAAGGCACATAACAGCAGGCAAAGAATAGTTGAGAAGAGCTAACAGAAGTCAGTAACACAAAGCAAAGTAACTAATGCTGGTGAATCGGGTATGTGCTCCAATCATGAGCGGGGCTGAGACATACTGCAAGGATTTTAAAATCCAGCCAGCCACTGCTAATTGGACCGGCACCTGTAACTCCTGAGTGGCCAAAGTGCGACATGGAAGCCTAACCAGGTACAAGATTAAATAATTCATATATATAGATAAAAAAAATAATAATTATACAAACCTACCCCTGATCCTGATGCAGCTCCCATTTCCTCCATTTCCAGCTCTCCACTGGTCCTATCTTTTGTCAGCTCCTCATTGGAGTTAGACCGCTTGGAGTCGAGCTTGGAGTCAGACCGTCCCGCTAGCCAAACACTGGATGAGATGGAACACTGATATTGGGATAAGCTTCCGTATACTGCTGACACCATTAAACTCGAACCGACTCTGCTGCTCCTAAGGCTAATAACACCATAAAGAGCATTCCAGTGCTCACATGGAAGACATCAGGCATGTATCCAATGGTAAGTAACAAAAAAAGATTCCTCTTTATCGAAAAATTGCGGTGAACATGCAGGGGAGCAGACAGGAGCCGTGAGGGTTAGACCTGACGAAGCGGTCACTGCGCAATACGGACTGTCGCCCATACACCCCCCCCCCCCAATGTTTCTGTCTGCTCCCCTGCATGTTCACCACATTTGTTCAATAAAGAAGAATATTTGAAGTTACAGACCGGGTGAGTGTTCCATTTTTTGATACTTACCTTTGGATATATGACTAATATGGGGATACCCTTATGGGATAACTAACACCAGTGATTTCACTTTTGAAATTCAAACATTTGATAGACCAAAAATGGCTATTAAGGAGAACTAAGAGAAGTAGTTACATCCCCACCCCTTATTTTTTGCCAACTACTAGTATCTTTTTTTTTTCCATACTGTTCTTTAAAACTGTCCCACCATTCACAAGTCCTCACATATTTCCATATTTTCTTGTATCTGGCCATTGACGTCGTTGTTCATATATACTGGAAAATGTATCTTATACCTTTGTTTGTGCCATGGGTCTTTCTACTGAAAATGTTGACATCCAAATGTTTGTTATTCTCAGAGTCTCTTGAAGGTACAAAAGCCTCGCAAGAATAAAGAGATGCAATGATAAAGTTTGTTCTGATAAGTATTAGGGAGGAGGAGGTGAAGGAGCTGGTTTGCTGTGGTGTTTTACATCCTGTAAATGACTAAACTTCATTATTGAGCCTTTCTCTGGTCCTAGTACTGCTGGGGAGAAAATTGGTGCCGACAGAGAACATCAGTGGGAGGGATAGAATGGCAAGCCATTCAAAGTCCATTAGAGAGAAGAAGCCATCTTCCTCCCAAATGTGGCTAATCCATCAGAAACATTTGAGCACAACAGTGCCTGCAATTTTCACTCTTTTGCTGCCAATCATATGCATTTAAGATGTCTGCACAGAAAGGGAAGGAAGAGTAATTGTATCATAGAGGTATTAGACTGACTACATGCACACTAATATGTCTCCCCTCTGCTGCACTCAGCACCAGATTGTTAGAAATAAAGTAATAGGCATGAATGGCTCCATGGGACAGGACTGGGGAGGTAGATACTGGACAGTACTAGTTAACTTATTTTAGACATTTTTTATTTATTTATTTTTTTGCTACTGATTGCTATCAAGGAATTAAAGGAGAAACAGTTCAGATAATAATGAAAATAATTTCATGTTTTGGTTCTTGGGTTTTAAACGTACCTGCTTTTTGCTGTTGTATTTTATGGTGGACAGACAAGGTTTTGATGAAGCTTCTTCATCCCATGTTCTTCCAGATTCCAGGTTATTGGGACAACCTATGGCTAATATATTTTTTTTTGTCCATTGATAATCACTATGGGTGAGATTTATCAAAACCTGTGCAAAGGAAAAGTTGCCCAGTTGCCCATAGCAACCAATCAGATCGCTTCTTTCATTTTGCAGAGGCCTTGTTAAAAATGAAAGAAGCGAGCTGATTGGTTGCTATGGGCAACTGCGCAACTTTCCCTCTGGACAGGTTTTGATAAATGTCCCATTATATGAGGGAGTGCTCATAGGAGAAGATCAAGTTTAGGGCTGGTATTAACTTTTATTTGTCAGGAAGGCTAAGGCACATTGATACTTTGATTTACTCTAACCAAACTCATCTGCGGAGGAGAGCCGGAAGGAAAACTACAAAACCCTGCCATCGCCATCACCACCATCAAGCCCCTATATTGTTCTTGTGGAAAGCAACATATGTAGAAACAGAAACTAGAGGGCTCCTGTTCTGGAATAAGTTAGGGCTTCTTTCTCTCTATAAAAATCGATAATTCAGGGACGTAAAACTTATCCCATATCCACAGGGTAGGGGATTAGTGTCTGATCATTGGAAAGTCCAACCTCTGAATGGGGCAACCGTGGAGACCCTGGGGCCCCCATAAATACCTCTTCTGTATCCTCCTCATCCTCCCAACTTTTTTTAGACAACCATCGGGGCCAATACCAACTGAGATATCGCCCAGAGATGGGCCGGTACCCGGCTTGACCACTCCTAGTTTGGCTCAAATAATTAATCTCTCTTCACATTCTCAGTCTTAAATTCTAAGTAAAGGTCTTTCATTTGTGCCTACAATGAAATTTGATTTGTTTTCATGGACAAAAGATGTTCATCTTTTTGCCAGAAAACTTAAATGGCACAAGTTTTATAAACTTAGGGAGAAGAAAGAAGCAAGGGACAATGGCCTGACTTTACAGGAGTTACGTGTCACAGGAGTTACGTGTCTCCCTACTGGACAACAATGACAAAATAGTTAGCGAGAGCCCCTATACTGACTGCAAACTACCCAATCGTTCCTTTCCACCTATAGGAGACATCTCATGTGTGGATGTTTTTGTAGATTTGGTGTCTAGAGATCTAAGATCCATCCCAGACTCCTTGTTTCCTTCGGGATATAACAACTTTAGCCGTGAGGAGAGAAGAGCACTTAAGGAGCTGGAATCAAGGGAGAATATAGTGCTTATATACACCCCTGAGTATAGGAAGAGATCTATGAATCAAGGCTGGTCGGCAGAGAAGCCAACAAGGACTTGGATTGTTGTTTAGGCAACATGAAGTAATGACAGGTTACCTTTAAAGTTGTGCTGTCACAGTAACATACATGAATAAAACCCACTTGTGGTGCCACAGCATGTTACCTGACAAAAACCCATTTGCAATGTTGCTATACTGTAGTTTATCTAGGGCATAGACAAAGGCCCCTGAATCTGAACAGTATTTGGGATCATTGGATTTCCAACTGCTATAGACCATCTTATTCATTGCTCTTTAGAAATAGAACCTAATATGTTATCTTAGAAGGAGGTGAGAGAAGGAGCTGCTATTTGTAGGTCTTTGTTTCCCTCTGTCGTATTAGGTGTCCCTAGGAAGAGTGCATAGGGACAGAAGTGGGGCTAGATTTGTTTTATAAAGGTTTTTTGGGGTAAATGCCCCTGCTTTGCCAAGATAACTGTCAGAAGAGGTTAAGTTTAGGGTTCTCGCCTCTTCAGTTCTATTTTATGTTTTTCAGTTTGTGTTGTCCCGGATCTACTTGTGAAGAAGTCAATCTGGTGGTTGGCCTGGAGAAATTATATGGAACTAAGTCTGAGGGGTGTCTGGTGGCCATCAAACTAAATTGTTAACCAAAAATATGAAAACAAATATTTAATAAAAGCTGTGGCCCTGTATTTTATTTGCATACACACAGAGTTATATAGCAGGGGCAGTGTTATGTCACATTGGGTATTTGGTTGCATAATGTTACCCTTATGTTATGGCCCTTACTTGATATGTTACCATCCTTTAGAGACCTGGATTGTGTTCTTTGGGATAGAGCTGTTGTGTGACATTACAGAAAATGGTCTGTTTTTTAATAGCAGGAGATTCAGTGATAAATAAAATTTTCCAATGCAGGCGCTTCTCCCATAAAATAATATTCTTTATTTCTTCATCATACAAAGAAGGGTAGTAGCACTTTCAACGCGTTTCTAGCTCAGACAGAGCTCTTTATCATGCATGTCTTGATAAAGAGCTCTGTTTGAGCTAGAAACGCATTCTTTTATGTGTACGACACAGCAGCAGACTCAGGGAAGAAGTAAATTCACGGAGAGTCAGGGCGGGCTCAGTGCTGGCCTCAGACATGCACCTTCCTTAGCAGTTGTCAGAATGAGTGAACAGCAGAACTGAGAGATTTGTGGTCAAATACAGCAGCTAGACAAAAAGACACTTATATTATCTGCATGATCTAGTGAGTAACATATACAAGCATTTACTTTTTTGTGATATGACGGGTACATTTTTGGGTAAACCTTTCCTATTGGTAGAACCCTGAAGTCATTAATTTGGCACAATAATATGGTATCATTGAAAAAATATAGAAATGTACTAAATTGAATTTCTTGACATTTGTCTCACGGTTGAGGTGTTAATCTTCAGATAATTCTTGCTTTTTCCACTGTGCAGACCCCGGACACATGATTTCCAATGGCAACTCTAGATGCTATGGCCTTGTCCCCTGATACAACGTCCATTTATTTGCATACAAATGCGGCATTTAAGTTGGCAAACCAGTCAAGTGCCCAAGTATTATGGATAAAGCCTGCGTTAGTGCAACACTTCAGGAGCTCTCAGTATGCATCTAACAGACTTCTTTTACGTATGTCATTTGCCGTTATAGGACTAAGATGCTTTCAAGAAAATTGCTAGAATGTACAACTAATTGGGTTCCCTTCCTTTAGTTTGTGTGTTGAGCCTCTGAGGAATTTCCATTAAGGAAAAAGAACTTGAAATTATGTGATCCCTGTAAAAGGAAACAGCATTCACCTCTTTATAGATGTTCTTTAGCTGTAAATGTGTCACAATAAAAAGAGTTTATTCGAACATGTTGCAGGATATTTACAAGAAGAATTACTCACCTTAGAGGAGTTATCCAGAAAAAAACTTTTCCTGGAATACCCCTTTAAACCCTTAAGGACCCATGGCTCCCTGGTAGTTAAGGACCCAGGGGGTACCTGTGCACTCGTGGGAATTTCGGTCCCCGCCGCCTACTGGGCGGGCACTGGCCCGGGATGACTGCTGATATCTATCAGCAGGCATCCTGTGCAAATGCCCAGGGGGGTCCTGAGACCCCCCATGTCAGCGATCGCCGCAAATCTCTGGTCAATTCAGACCAGAGATTTGCGGCGATTCCAGGTCAATCAGGTCTCTGGTGACCCGGAAAAAAAGGGTGAATGGGGCTGTTACCCTACATTTTTCATTTTCACAAGGAGAATAGGGAAAAAAAGCCCCCCAAAATTTGTAACCCCATTTCTTCTGAGTAAGGACATACCCCATATGTGGATGTAAAGTGCTCTACGGGCAAACTACAATGCTCAGAAGAGAAGGCGCGCCATAGGGATTTTGGAGGGAGAATGTGTCCGAAATAGAAGGCCATGTGTGTTTACAAAGCCCCCACAGTGCCAGAACAGTGCCGCCTCACATGTGACCCCATTTTGGAAACTACACCCCTCACAGAATTTAATAAGGGGTACAGTGAGCCTTTACACCCCACAAGTGTCTGACAGATTTTTGGAACAGTGGTCCATCGAAATGAAAAATTTATTTTTCATTGCACAGCCCACTGTTCCAAAGACCTGTCAAACACCAGTGGGGTATAAATACTCACTGCACCCCTTATTAAATTCTGTGAGGGGTGTAGTTTCCAAAATGGGGTCACATGTGGGGGGGGGGGGGTCCACTGTTCTGGCTCCACGGGGGGGGGGGGGGGGTTTGTAAACGCACATCGCCCCGACTTCTATTTCTATCAAATTCTCTCTCCAAAAGGTTAATGGTGCTCCTTCTCTTCTGAGCATTGTAGTTTGCCCACAGAACACTTTACATCCACATATGGGGTATTTCCATACTCAGAAGAAATGGGGTTACAAATTTTGAGAGGCTTTTCCTCCTATTACTCCTTGTGAAAATGAAAAATTTGGGGTAACACCAGCATTTTTGTGAAAAAAATTACATTTTTCATTTTCATGTCCAACTTTAGCGGAAATATGTCAAACACCTGTGGGGTGTTAAGGCTCACTATACCTCTTGTTATGTTCCTCGAGGGGAATAGTTTCTAAAATAGCATGCCATGTGTTTTTTTGCTGTTATGGCACCATAGGGGCTTCCTAAATGCGACAAGCCCCCCCAAAATAATTTGCTTTCCATAAGCCAAATGTGACTCCTTCTCTTCTGAGCATTGTAGTGTGCCAGCAGAGCACTTGACGTCCACACATGTGGTATTTCCATACTCAGAAGAGATGGGGTTACACATTTTCTCCTATTGCCACTTGTAAAAAGTAAAAATTTGGGGGAAAACTGGCATTTTAGGAAACAAAAATAATTTACACATCAAAATTTTACGAAATTTCTTCAAACACCTGTAGGGTGTTAGGGCTCACTGTACCCCTTGTTACCTTCTTTGAGGGGTGTAGTTTCCAAAATAGTATGTCATGTGGGGAGGTTTTGCTGTTCTGGCACCATAGGGGCTTCTTAAATGTGACATGCACCCCAAAAACCATTTCAGAAAATCTCACTCTCCAAAATCCCACTGTTGCTCCTTCCCTTCTAAGCCTTCTAGTGCACCCACAGAGCACTTGACATACACATATGAGGTATTTTCTTACTCGAGAGAAATTGGGTTACAAATTTTAGGAAGATTTCTCTCCATTTACCCCTTGTAAAAATTCAAAAAATGGGTTTACAAGAACATGCCAGTGTAAAAAATTAAGATTTTGAATTTTCTCCTTGAATTTGCTGCTATTCCTGTGAAACACCTAAAGGGTTAACAAACTTTTTGAATGTCATTTTGAATACTTTGATGGGTGCAGTTTTTATAATGGGGTCATTTATGGGGTATTTCTAATAAGAAGGCCCTTCAAATGCACTTCAAACCTGAACTGGTCCCTGAAAATATTTGATTTAGAAAATTTTGTGAAAAATTCAAAATTGACCTCCAAAAGTAAAAACATGTCAACGTTATGATGCAAACATAAAGTAGACATATTGTGCATTTGAATCAATATATAATTTATTTGGAATATCCATTTTCCTTATAAGCAGAGAGTTTCAAAGTAAAAAAAATGCAACATTTTCAATTTTTTTGGCAACTTTTTGCATTTTTCACCAAGAAATGATGCAAGTATCGATGAAATTTTACCACTAACATAAAGTAGAATATGTCACTAAAAAACAATCTCAGAATTAGAATGAAAGGTAAAAGCATGCCAGAGTTATTAATGCTTAAAATGACAGTGGTCAGATGTGCAACATTTTTTTGGAAAAAGTTTCTGGCTTTACTACAAAGAAGTAAGTCATGTATAGTACGTTGTTCAAGTCCTGTTGTAGACAGTGACTGGCCTCAGTGGTCTCTTCCTGCATATGTGCAATGTGAGAGTTAAGGCCTGTGATTGGCCGCAGTGTTTCATAAACAATAATGTCATAATAGCAGGCGGGATGTAGCAGCAATTTAGAGTAGTTTTTTTCCAGCTATATTTTATTAAAAGTGTATTCCAGTATTTATTAACTTTTTACTATGTGCCCATTTTGCAAAGTTATGTTGGTTATGCAATTACTTGATTTACATGTCTGCGACAGATTGCCCACTTTTTTTTTATCTTTTACTGGTCCCCTCAGGTTCAGAATTCACAGCAGTAGTAATGAATGTTGTCTCGAGCCTTTCCCACAATTCTGTTCAACTCGAGACAACAGCTGATCACAGGGGGCTAGGCTACTTCTTGTATTCCCTACAAGCCAGCCCCCTGATGACATGTGTGCTCCATCTGGACATCCCAACGTGTCTGCGTTCAGTGAGTCCTGGCAGTCAGTGGTGTTTGTACTGTGGTTGCGGCCGAAAAATGCACTTTATTTTTGCTCTGTTAGTGTCTCTGTAAATACTTGTTACCAAGTGTGAGTTGGTGAGCCACTATGCGCATATATTAACCAATAAATGTAAATTGGGAGGAACTTTAAGGTTGGAGGTCCTTGCTTGAGACCTTTCTTCCTCTGATTTAGCTAGTCAGTGTAGTGTAGTCTAAAGAAGTGTAAAGAAGTAAGAGAAGCAGACCATTTTTCTCCTTCCCTAATGTAGGCTTAGACCTCAAGAATATTTAGAGCCGAGAGCCCATACGAAGGACAGGATCCACTGCCTTGTTTCCTACTAAATAAAACATAGAAGAGCAGGAAAAAAGAGGATTTCTAGAACTCCGAGGGCTTTACGCTAGGCCTAGTTATCCATGTGACGTTTGGAACTTCACATGAAGAGAGAAAGAAAGTGTAAGTACTACCTTAAAGCACCTTAAGTGAAACAAATTCCAAAATCCGAAGAATGAGATGGCACTCTTCCAAATGGTAAACTTGTAATTATTAGGATAAAATTGCCTGGTTACACACACTTCATGGCCATCTCATTCTTTGGATTTTTTGAATTTTACATGCTGTACCTTTCAAGATAGAGCACCATCCAAGGTAACAAACATTTGTACTGATCATGTGTACTGCTCGAGGATCCATTCCTAGGTTTGCTTGGAGAGGAAGCAGCAGTGCCGTCTATATGCTGTCTCTTGTATAAGATTAAGTGAAACAAAGACTGTGTGATAATCCTACCAAAAGCTACAGAGGCTTGAGCAAAGCATAAGAGAAGGGGACCCCATCTTTACCTTGAGTGCACTCCCCTGCTTATTTGTTGTTGTAACTCTGTACTATCAAACGCTGTCTGCCCTTTAAGCCAAGAAAAGCGAGACTGAGTTTGACCATCTTTACCGGTGTGTCTGGCATTACTCCACACTATAACAGCAGGACACCCAAATTCAATTACGACTAATGCTACATAAGAGTGTGCTCCGAAGAGCATTTTACTAACATCATCTGTATAACCTTCTGAGCACTTGTCCAGCTCATGGAGCATTGGGATAATATATGGAATCCCCCAGCTCAACTGACTCTGAGCGGGCCTTGTCATCACTGCACTTAGCCAGCCAGCAGAGCGTTCTCTCTGGGCTGTGTACCATCACATACAGTCCATCCCTCTTACCGGTAAAAAGGCAGAGTGGGATTGGTGATGGCAATGCTGATCACCCATGGGTGGGCTAAGAAATTAGATGCATAGAGTCATAGAAAGATTGCTGTACTTGAGACAATGTTATTGAATGAGTGCTTGCATTTTTTTGGGATAACCAATCATTTATACCCAATCAAATTGGCTTTCAGCCCCCTGTTTGCAGTTTTGTAACAAGTATAATATACATTGATCTGATGCAGTTTATTAGTATGATAAGATTCACTTTTTCCCCATTCCACTTTCTACGATACTCGTCCCTGCTGGGCTGGTTGTATGCTCGAATATTCTGAGAGCTGGAAACAATTTCCTGTCTTTGTGATTTGTTTTGTAGTCGTCAGCGCTCAAAGGGATTCAATCTACAGTAATCTGCTCATTTCAGCAGATAAATACCTACAGAAAAGAGCACTGTAGCAGACTGAAATAATGACAAATAATTCCTTTATTGTTAAAAACACAATGTTAAAATACATATGTGGTTTCCCGGTACCGGATTTCATCCGTTACCTTGTTGTGAGGTCCCCAAAGTCAGAGTCCCTAGGTACCGGTGGGGTCCTCATCAATAATTAGCCCCTTGTCACCCCTTTAATAGTTAAAATTATTCAAATTCAATCTGTAAATATGTAAATAAAGTGTACTTACCTTGCTGTAGTGTCGCAGGACCTGCGGGTTACATCATGCGTTCCAAAACTCTATGGTTTTCTGGTTTAAGGACCTTTGGAGGAAGTCAGGTGATCGCCCACCATGCATTGTAACGGTGAGTGACAGCTGACACGGACCAATCCAAAACGGCCCTGCCCCTGCCCATATAAGGGAGCGGCAGCCATTACTCGCACTCTTTCCTCGTGGGCTGCTGATGAAGGAGGATCTGCGCAGCTGTCATCAGCAGTGACTAGGCCCAAGCCTTGCGGCAACAGCCATCTTTCCAAAACTGTGAGTTGTTTCAATCCCTGTTAACTCAGCAAGATCACTGGACCTAAATAGACCCCTAAATCCGGACTGATCTCTGCACCAATCCTAATTCTAATAAACCTTGGATAAGTCAACGGTCCTCGGCATCTGTCAATCACTGCCGTGCTATATAGAGACTGTATTGCTAAGACTGTTGCTGTTAATTGGATGTACTGCAAGTACCTCAGTAAAGTTTATGCAAGTTCAAGTTCATCTCTATTGTGGACCTTCATTCATTTAAGCACGCACCTATCGTTTCTGGGAAGGGTGGCGATAGGCCGAAGATTTACCTCAGCGTATCAACCCTCACCCTGGCGTCACGAGTGACAAGGGTCAAATTAACCCCTCATATACCGAAGCAACACCCCAACTACACTACACCCAAAGGCAGCTACCACACATACATAACACAAAGGAATGACTTCTGACAAGGACGTCTCCTGGCAAAAGTGCATAGGAATGCTATAATGGCGACATGCCATGTACTAAATGGTACATATAGTATATGTGGTGGGAAATGCATACAAAGCAATGCACACCACATGTAATATATAAGTATACAGTACAAGGAAAAGGAGAAATGTAGTAGAAATATAGCAGCAGTATATAAAGTGCAATCCACATCGGACAATATATGCGGAAGGTGCAAATATGCAAACATACAAAGGTACACACTGGGGCAATACCCACATGTAACAAAGCAAATAGTAGCGTGGCCAGGGGACGTTCAACCCTACGATCGTTTCGGACTACGTCCTTCTTCTGGGAGTAGCGCTCAGCGCTCGGAGGGATTCAATCTACAATAATCTGCTCACTTCAGCAGATAGTTAAGTCAGAGGTGCACATGCGATTTCTTTCTACAAGTCATCTAGGCTGATGAGATAATTCTTTGTGGTAGAAGTTTCTTGCTGTGTCGAGAAGGACATGTTTTGCTGAGCAGGTCAATTTTGAATTTACATTCATGGTTTTTAGGATACTTTGGTCTAAATTAAGGCTGCAACTAACAATTATTTTAATAATCGATTAGTTGTTGATTATTTTATCCATTAATCGGAAAAAATGCCAAAATGCCAAAAAAGGGGGTTTAGCTGATTTTACATGAAAAATTATGTACAATGGCCATATTAAAAAAGTTTCTAGCATGTCATGTGAGCAAAAAGCGACAATTTTGGACTTACTTTATATACATATATTTTTTAAGGTTTACACGGTATCATCAAGATTTTATTTTCACAGTTCAGACAGTTTCCCATACGGCAATATCAAATATGTGAATTTTTTTTGCATACAATAGGAAAAGGGAGGACAAATTTTTATTGGGGGAGGGGATTATTTACATTTAAATAAAACTTTTTTTTTTACTTTATACTTTTTATATAGCAATCATTAGATCAGTCTTTACACTCCTATTCAACTGGGGGTATATGCAGACTTCAGAGCATTGCACCATTGTGTCTGTAGTAGACTATGGGGGAGATTTATCAAAACCTATGCAGAGGAAAAGTTGCCCAGTTGCCCATAGCAACCAATCAGATCGCTTCTTTCATTTTGCAGAGGCCTTGTTAAAAAGGAAAGAAGCAATCTCCTTGGTTGCCATGGGCAACTGGGCAACTTTTCCTCTGCACAGGTTTTGATAAATCTCCCCCTATGACTCTGTGGTGCTACAGACACTAGGGTGCAATGCTCTGCACATACCCCGTATGTATACAGCGGGCCAAATAATCTAACAGCGGCAGGTGATTTTACAATGACGGTATGCGTAAAGTCCTCCAGGGTATACCTATTTTGACCTACAGAATAAAAATAAGTCATTTTTACCATACAGAGAACTACGTACAAAAAAAACAAAAGATCACAACAGTTGTTAAATTGCATAGATTTAAAAAAAATATATATATATATTTGAATTAAACTTATTTGAATTTCTCAGTGCATAGATATATATGAGAATGACAAATTACTTACTGCATGTCACTGCCTTTCATGTTAGATATATTACTAGCATTTTTTCTGTATATTGACTTTCATCTGTTTTCCATATGTGAGAAATGTTAGATCTAAATGTCAGCATGACGTTCATGGCTTCTAGGCATACACAGTTAGATTACATTTGATAAGTGATTGCTGCTGTGCTATTGTAATTTAGTAAATTGGTTGTGGCTCTTTTTGCCACCAACACATAAATAGCAAGTATTGTCTTCAATTATCTGTAGATAATGAAAATCATTGTGTGGTTTTCATGCCTTTCTATCATGGTTAACCACATATCCGGAAACCTTTTTTCATATTGATTGCTATTACACAGTTTTTCATGTTTCGCTTGTAGGCTTCATCTTACGCAATGAGAGGTAGATATGAAAAGAAAAACTTCCTCATCTATTAATAGCTACAAGTGCTTACAATTTATTGAAACAAGGCAGTGGAAACTGAGAAGACCTTTTGAGGCTGGGTTCACGCAAAGGATTTTCCATGTATAAACTTGTAGTTGATGCTGTCGTATGTCTCTGACCAGCGAGTTGTTTGTTGGATTTGGCGTGAAATACGGACAGATCTTCCGCATGCAATTCGGTTTGTAATTACGAGCAGAAAATCCACCCACATTCAGTGCAACAACCAACTCACCAGCCATAAATATACAACTGAATCAATTTATAAGTTTATAATCGGAAAATCCATTGTGGGAACCCAGCCTAAGGGTGCGTTCACACGCTATTACTAGCAGCGGGTTTCCCGCTGCGGGAATCCTGCTGCAAGTTACGTAACCATTGATTTAAATGGGTCCACAGACAGTCCACAATAGTGTCAGATTTGCAGACTGTCCGCGGACCCATTCAAATGAATGGTAGCGTAAATAGCAGCAGGGTTTCTTACTAGCGTGTGAACGCACCCTTAGAGTGTTTATACACAGTGAGGGGGGGGAGATTAAGGTTAGTCTTGTGCATTGGTAATTAATTTATCAACTGCGACTTTTTTAACCCCTTTATGACGCAGGACGTATATTTACGTCCTGCGCCGACTCCCGTGATATGAAGCGGGATCGCGCCGTGATCCCGCATCATATCGCGTCAGTCACGGCGCTCATCAACGGCCGGGACCCGCGGCTAATACCACACGATCACGGCGATGTGCAGTATTAACCCTTTAGAAGCGGCGGTCAAAGCTGACCGCCGCTTCTAAAGTGAAAGTGAAAGTGACCCGGCTGCTCAGTCGGGCTGTTCGGGACCGCCGCGGTGAAATCGCTGTGTCATGAACAGCTGACCGGACACCAGGAGGGCCCTTACCTGCCTCCTCGGTGTCCGATCGGCGAATGACTGCTCTGTGCCTGAGATCCAGGCAGGAGCAGTCAAGCGCCGATCACACTGATCACAGGCGTGTTAATACACGCCTGTGATCTGTGTAGAAGATCAGTGTGTGCAGTGTTATAGGTCCCTATGGGACCTATAACACTGCAAAAAAAAAAAAAAAAGTGTTAATAAAGGTCATTTCACCCCTTCCCTAATAAAAGTTTGAATCACCCCCCTTTTCCCATAAAAAAAATAAAACAGTGTAAAAAAATAAATAAATAAACATATATGGTATCACCGCGTGTGTAAATGTCCGAACTATAAAAATATATCATTAATTAAACCCCACGGTCAATGGCGTACGCGCAAAGAAATTCCAAAGTCCAAAAAAGCGTATTTTGGTCACTTTTTATACCATTAAAAAATGAATAAAAAGTGATCAAAAAGTCCGATCAAAACAAAAATCATACCAATAAAAACTTCAGATCACAGCGCAAAAAATGAGTCCTCATACCGCCCTGTACGTGGAAAAATAAAAAAGTTATAGGGGTCAGAAAATGACATTTTTAAACGTATAAATTTTCCTGCATGTAGTTATGATTTTTCCCAGAAGTGCGACAAAATCAAACCTATATAAGTAGGGTATCATTTTAACCGTATGGACTTGCAGAATAATGATAAGGTGTAAGTTTTACCGAAATATGCACTGCGTAGAAACGGTAGCCCCCAAAATGACAAAATGGCATTTTTTCTTCGATTTTGTCGCACAATGATTTTTTTTTCCCGTTTCGCCGTGCATTTTTGGGTAAAATGACTAATGTCACTGCAAAGTAGAATTGGGGACGCAAAAAATAAGCCATAATATGGATTTTTAGCTGGAAAATTGAAAGGGTTATGATTTTTAAAAGGTAAGGAGGAAAAAACGAAAGTGCAAAAACCCTGAGTCCTTAAGGGGTTAATAAGTCGCAAAAATGTTGCAAAAACCACCATAAAGTCGCAAAACTACACCAGCCCAGACTTAGCTTAGTTTTTCGGTGTATGTGAAGAGAGAAATTTCAGAAAATGTGTATTCTCCACAAAATCCTCCACAAAAAGAGTCATGCAAAAAAACATGCAAAAAAACGAAACAAAAAATTGAATTACATCACACATATCTTAGTAAATGCCCCCGCCCCCCCCACCCTCATGGTTTTTATCAGGTTTTGTTAGGCTATGTTCATCCATGGTTTAACCTCTTAAGGACACAGGGCATAACTGTACGCCCTACACGTGCTCCTCTGCTATGACGTGGGTTCACGCGCTGACCCCACATCATACCCAGAATTTGGGCAAAGGGGGCGTGGTTACCGAAAAGGGGCGTGTTCCTGACATTTTCACAAAAAACTCAACATATTTACTAAGGTTTCCACATGTGGAAAATGTGGTGGGTTTGAGCTGAGGAAAACCCTACAGATCAGTGCATGTGTAAAAAAAAGGAAAATGTAGGCAAAGTGGAAAACGTAGGGAAACATTAGTAAATACCATGGGGAAAGAAATTGTAGGAAATGAAAACCCACAAAGAAACCTACACTCCACTCTTAGTATATCAGGGCCAATGTGTGTAATAATTTGGAACAGTGCTTTGTAAGTTTTTCATGTTTAAAAAAAATACTGTTATCATTGGGAGGTTTGTTCAATAAAACCTGAATTGTACTCTAAAAGGAGTAGTATGGTGCTTTTTTTTTTTTTACTAACCCTCTGTGCCAGGCTGCAAAATAAAACAAAACAAACTTTAACTCACCTGCCTACGTTCTCAGGTCCCTGTCTTCTTCCGCTTCCTGCCGGTCGGTGAGTAACGCTACTCTCAGCGTATCACCAGCCGCAGCGGGACATTGCTGCGGCCGGTGATACCTTGAGAGCAATGTGACTAGCCGACCCGCAGGAAGAGGAAAAAGAAAGGGACCGGAGAATGGGACAGCGACATCGGAGCAACAGGAGAACGTAGGCAGGTGAGTTAAAGTTTGTTTTGTTTAATTTTGCAGCCGGGGCACGGAGGGTTAATTAAAAAAAAGTGCCATAGTACTCCTTTAATAGTTGATAACATGAGAATTATGCTGACTGTTATTTACATCAATTATTTAGGTAAATGAGAAAAAGATCATTTGCATGGTAATTTGGAACAGGGAGTAAATTAGGTATCCTTGTAACTGTATGGACCAACAGAATAAATATAAGGGGTCAATTTTACCGAAAAGTGCACTGCGTAGAAACGGAAGCTGCTAAAAATTACAAAATGGCATTTAAATAAAAAATTTGTCCCACAAATAATTTTTGTTTGGTTTCACCATAATTTTGTGGAGAAATGACTGATGACATTACAAAGTAAAATTGGTAGCGCATAAAACAAGCCATCACATAAGTCTGTAGGTGGAAAACTGAAAGCGTTATGATTTTTAGAAGGTGAGGAGTTAGAAACAAAAGTGCAAAAACTGAAAAATCCTGAGTCCTGAAAGGGTTAAGGTGTTAACTGCGTAACGACTCTAAACCACTGGGGATATGGGCTCACACAGCAGGATGATTGACAAGCCAGGAGCCTGCATGTCCTGCTCACACTTCCTGTATTTTGTCTCTGCATAGAAACACACAGACAATAGCTGCAGGGACAGCATTTTTTCACCCAAAAATATACACATTTTTTAACCAATGTATATTACAAACATATATAATACATATAATATTATTATTTACATTATATAAAAAGTTGTTTGCAAATGACAGTATATTTTAAGTGTGAATTAAGGCTGAAATAGTAACACCTAGCTACAAGAGCTAAAGCGCTCAAGATAGAAAGTATGTAATGCAAACTGACCACATGATTTGATAGATCCTGTCACTTTTCAGCAAAACTGTGTATCATAGGATACAGCACTCTTTAGTATGAATGGTATACAAGTTGGGTCCCACTTCTTTGTGAAAAATATCAAAAACAACTTGGCACTCGAAGTTGAGAATAGGGTGATTTTATTTCCATAATCCAATGCAGTATAATATAACATTTTGGTCAGGACATTGGACAGATCTCAGGATTGCTGCGGAGGGTAGAATAGTACACTGCTCAAAAAAATAAAGGGAACACTAAGATAACACATCCTAGATCTGAATGAATGCACTACTCATATGAAATACTTTTGTCTTTACATAGTTGAAGGTGCTGACAACAAAATTACACAAAAATTCTCAATGGAAATCTAATTTATCAACCCATGGAGGTCTGATTTTGGGTGTGACTCCATATCGAAAGTGCAAAACCACACTACAGGCTTATCCAAGTTTGATATAATGTCCTTAAAACAAGTCAAAATGGGGCTCAGTAGTGTGTGTGGCCTCCACGTGCCCGTGTGACCTCCTTAAAATGCCAGGGCATGCTCCTGATGATGTGACAGATGATCTCCTGAGGGATGTCCTCCCAGACCTGGACTAAAGCATCCGCCAACTCCTGAACAGTCTGTGGTGCAACGTGGCGTTGGTGGATGGAGCGAAACATGATATCCCAGATGTGCTCAATCGGATTCAGTTCTGGGGTACGGGCAGGCCAGTCCATAGCATCAATGCCTTCCTCTTGCAGGAACTGCTAACACACTCCAGCCACATGAGGTCTAGCATTGTCTTGCATTAGGAGGAACCCAGGGCCAACCGCACCAGTATATGGTCTCACAAGGGGTCTGAGGATCTCATATCGGTACCTAATGGCAGTCAGGCTACCTCTGGCAAGCACATGGAGGGCTGTGCGGCCCCCCAAAGAAATGCCACCCCACGCCATTAGTGACCCACCACCAAATTGGTCATGCTGGAGGATGTTGCAGGCAGCAGAATGTTCTCCACGGTGTCTCCAGACTCTGTCACGTCTGTCACATGTGCTTACTGTGAACCTTCTTTCATCTGTGAAGAACACAGGGCGCCAGTGGTTAATTTGCTAATCTTGGTGTTCTCTGCCCAATTCCAAACGTCCTGCACAGCGTTGGCTTGTTACCTGTGGACGTCGGGCTCTCATACCACCCTCATGGAGTCTGTTTCTGACCGTTTGAGTGGACATATGGCCTGCTGGAGGTCATTTTGCAGGTCTCTGGCAGTGCTCCTCCTGCTCCTTCTTCCACAAAGGCAGAGGTAGCAGTCCTGCTGCTGGGTTTTTGACCTCCTACAGCCTCCTCCACGTCTCATGTTGTACTGGCCTTTCTCCTGGTAGCGCCTCCATGCTCTGGACACTATGCTGACAGACACAGCAAATCTTCTTGCCACAGCTCACATTGATGTGCCATCCTGGATGAGCTGCACTACCTGAGCCACTTGTGTGGGTTGTAGACTCCGTCTCATACTACCACTAGAGTGAAAGCCCCGACAGCATTCAAAGGTGACCAAAACATCAGCCAGGAAGCATAGGAACTGAGAAGTGGTCTGTGGTAACCACCTGAAGAACCACTCCTTTATTGGGGAGGTCTTGCTAATTGCCTCTATCCACCTGTTGTCTGTTGCATTTGCACAACTGCATGTGAAATTGATTGTCAATCAGTGTTGCTTCCTGAGTGGACAGTGTGATTTCACAGAAGTGTCATTGACTTTGAGTTACATTGTGTTGTTTAAGTGTTCCTTTTTTGAGCAGTGTAGTAAAAAAACAACCAGCAGCCGGGCTATATGAGTGGAGCTGTTTAGTTTTTTTTTATATAATATATATATATATATATATATATATATATATATATATATATATATATATATCCATAGGAACAGACGGCAGAACACAAGAGTAAATCAATCCAGGTGAGGTTTTATTCCATCCCCAAGCACAATACAAAAGTGCTACGTTTCAACAATCTCACGTCGTCTTTCTCAAGCATGTTCAAGTGAATTAAGAGGCTAGTTAAATAGCCCAAGTAAAGTGTTAATAATTACATACAGTAATAATCAATTACATTAAGAGTGCATAAACAAAAGTGTAAACTCATTTACAATAAAAGCTGGGGATATAGGTGTACAAATAAAAGTAATCTGCATCTGTCAGATGCCGATCTCATTCACAGTGCAAAATACATAATATTTCAACAATCAATTAAATTCAGTTTATACACTCACCCTGACAAGCGTGGGCTATTCATACATTATTAAGCATGGGGAAAAACTAAGAAAGCAGGCGCAAGCATAATGCCTGTGTCTACGTCAGGAGGGAGCCAGAATGAGGCTGAAGATCAGCCAATCATACGGATGCATCGCAGTTGCCATGGAGGCATAGATAGTCTATCGACCAGACTCAGTGTTCACAGCTGAATACAGAGCGCCATCTTTGAATCGGGACAGGTCATAATGGTGAGTACATTTTGCCCATCACATAGATCATTGCGCAGAAGTAGTAACCTGTGACACGGGATTTCACACAAGAATGTACACATGCCAGGGCTCCTCCTAAAGTCCCTTCATGGGTATCACATTTCAGGCCTCAATCACTCTCCATGTAGAGGAGAATTCGGCCCCTGACGGCTCTAAGGGAAAGACGCAAAATCATAACGTCAATCCCGTTTGCCATCAGGAGTGTATCCCCTTGGACCCCAGTACGGGGGAGGAAATTGCCCTTACCATTCTCACCAACATATACCCGTATCACCATAGTAACATTTCACCATATGCATACAAGAAATATACAGAAGGAAATTTGAGTGCAGCATCTTGTGTAGCATGGCTCTGCTTCTATCCTTGGCTCCATCCTGAATAGTAATAAAGATGAAAAAATGAACAAAATTCAGTTTGTTTGTCAGAATTAGTATATTATTTCTTAGGTTCTCAACCTAAAAAGTAAAAAAAATATAATTTTAATAAAAGCAATTGTGTAATAATTCACATTAAGAACAATCCCACCAGAGATAAAGAAACATAAAAAAATCACTGGAAATGCATAGGACATCACTCATCTAGTTGCCATTTTGCTGTAGGTCTTGAACTCAATATTAAGGCCATTTGGTTTAAGAGTATTAAGATTATATATCCAACTGAGTTCTAGTTTTTTTAAAATCATGACTCTGTCACCACCTCTTTTAGTCGTGGTCCACAATGATTGCACGCAAGTCCCTTTCTGAGTGTTTTTGTTCAAAAAAATGTTTAAAAACTGGTGAGTGAGTGAGGTCAGTGCGTTGTTTTCTAATGCTATTCTATGTCTGTGTTGATTAAATCTGCTTTTAAAATCACATGTTGTTTCACCTATCTAAAGTAGTTTGCACGGGCATCATAAAATATAAATCACATGATCTGAAGTACGAGTAAGATAAAAATTGATGTTGTATTCTCTACCAGTCACTGGGTGAATAAATGTCTTGCCCTTTTGAATGTACCTACAATTGACACATGAAAGACACGGATAGCGACCTTTGTTTTTTACTGTAAGATATTTTTGTTTGTTAAACATTTTTTTGAACTTGCGTGCAATGATTGGGGACCATGTTCTGAGTACTAAGAGAGGTGGTGACAGAGTCATGATTTAAAAAAAACTAGAACTCAGTTGGATATATAATCTTAATATTCTTAAACCAAATGGCCTTAATATTGAGTTCAAGACCTACAGCAAAATGGCAACTAGATGAGTGATGTCCTATGCATTTCCAATGATTTTTTGTTTCTTTATCTCTGGTGGGATTGTTCTTAATGTGAATTTTTACACAATTGCTTTTATTAAAATTATATTTTTTTTTTAGTTTTTAGGTTGAGAACCTAAGAAATAATACACTAATCCTGACAAACAAACAGAATTTTGTTCACTTTTTCATCTTTATTACTATTCAGGATAGAAGCAGAGCCATGCTACACAAGATGCTGCACTCAGATTTCCTTCTGTATATTTCTTGTATGCATATGGTGAAATGTTACTATGGTTATATGGGTATATGTTGGTGAGAATGGTAAGGGCAATTTCCTCCCCTGTACTGGGGTCCAAGGGGATACACTCCTGATGGCAAACGGGATTGACGTTATGATTTTGCTTCTTTCCCTTAGGGCCGACAGGGGACAAATTCTCCTTTACATGGAGAGTGATTGAGGCCTGAAATGTGATACCCATGAAGGGACTTTAGGAGGAGCCCTGGCATGTGTACATTCTTGTGTGAAATCCCGTGTCACAGGTTACTACTTCTGCGCAATGATCTATGTGATGGGCAAAATGTACTCACCATTATGACCTGTCCCGATTCAAAGATGGCGCTCCACATGCAGTTGTGAACACTGTGCGTCGATAGACTATCTATGCCTCCATGGCAACTGCGATGCTTCCGTATGATTGGCAGATCTTCAGCCTCATTCTGACTCCCTCCTGACGTAGACACAGGCATTATGCTTGCGCCTGTTTCTTAGTTTTTCCCCATGCTTAATAATGTATGAATAGCCCGCGCTTGTCAGGGTGAGTGTATATACTGTATTTAATTGATTGTTGACTCACATATTATGTATTTTACACTGTGAAGGAGATCGGTATCTGTCAACAGATGGAGATTAATTTTATTTGTACACCTATATCCCCAGCTTTTATTGTAAATGAGTTTACACTTTTGTTTATGCACTTTTAATGTAATTGATTATTATTGTATATAATTATTAGCACTTTACTTGGGCTATTTAAGTAGCCTCTTAATTCACTTGAACATGCTTGAGAAAGACGATGTGAGATCGTTGAAACGTAGCACTTTTGTATTGTGCTTGGGGATGGAATAAAACCTCACCTGGATTGATTTACCCTTGTGTGCTGCCGTCTGTTCCTATGGATATTTTTGTATGGGGATCTCTAACCAAGACCCAGATGATGGCGTGCACCTACTGATGGTTTTTCATGATTTTTTTGGATGTGCTGTTCTTTTCCATATATATATATATATATATATATATATATATATATATATTTATTTTTTTTTTATTTTTTTTTTATTTTTTTTTATTTTTATTTCTCAGCAAAGCTGTAACTTTAAACTACCAGGAATATACACATTTCTCCATGGTATAATGTATAAAAATGGTATAATGTAGAAAGCTTGCAATATGAGTACCCCTGTGGTTGTCCTCCCCTGATGAACAGCTGTATACTATAAGATACACGGGGAAATGCGTTGGGATATACAGATGTTCATCATAGGAGAATTTACCTATTTATGTCTATGTATTATTTTTCTACTTCTATTTTTTGATTGCTATGGGAATTTTAAAGGAACTAATAAATTAATATTTTTAGCTCTATGGTAAAGTGTTGGTTTTTCTGGTACCCCTGTCTATTCTACTATGAAAATTTCCTAATTCGAAATATTCGGAGTGAAATATGCTGAGCACTGTAATACTGCAATAACAGTGTCATGCTACCGTGCTCATGGTGTACATAATGCCGACAGATAGCCTCATGCACCTGTTTCTAATTAGTGATAATGCTGCAAATAACTGATAGGAACAGAGTTTACAGGCAAAAAATATACCAGGATAAAAAAAAAGCTTTCATCTGAACAGTCATCATTAAGAGGCAGCTAAATTTGGAAGTGAATTGGCTGTCTGCACAATAATTACAGTGTTCCACTTAGATATAATAAAATGTGTTCTTAAACCAGGGGCCTTCTTGGAAAACAAGGAGAACTTAAAGGAGTACTCCGGTGGTTAATTTTTTTTACTATATGGCATCTTCTTTATAAGTTTAGTTTTTTTGCAATATGCAATGCATGCAATATATATTTTGGCAGCATGTGTGTGTTTTTTTCTTACCTGCTTGTTGGGCAGGAAGTTCTGTAGTTCAGAGGGTTTTCTTTTACTGTTGTCCACAGTTCTGAGTCTGTTGTGGACAAGATGTCACAGCACTTTTTTTTCTTTGTCTGCAAGAGAAAAATAAGCCACGCCCCCTCATCTCATCCAGCTGAGTACACAGCTCCTAACCTCCCCTCCCCCCTGCTCTGTATTCTAAGGACACAGGTCTGCACATCGAGAAATAACACATAGAAGATAAGTGTTATCTGAAGGGGAGGATGAGAAGGTGCACGGGCTGGGGATGTATGGACTGCAGGGGAATAAATCTCATACTGGGAATGATCTCTATGGGGGAGATTTATCAAAACCTGTGCAGAGGAAAATTTGCCCAGTTGCCCATAGCAACCAATCAGATTGCTTCTTTCATTTTTCACAGGCCTTCATAAAAATGAAAGAAGCAAGCTTGTTGCTATGGGCAACTGGGCAGGTTTTCCTCTGCACAGGTTTTGATAAATCTCCCCCTATATGTAAAGGGGGAGGGGGGGGGGACTCCTGAATGACACATGCTGGGAGTTGTAGTCCCTGTTGTGTGTGTATGTATGCTAGTGTTTACAAACCAGTATGCTTCCAGCTGTTGCAAAACTACAACTCCCAGCATGCCCTGACAGTCTTTGGGCATGCTGGGAGTTGTAGATTTGCAACAGCTGGAGGCACACTGGTTGGAAAACACTGTTCTAGCCTATTCAGCATACACATCATGTTACACCAGTGTTTCACAACCAGTGTGCCTCCAGCTGTTGCAAAACTACAACTCCTAGCATGCCCAAAGGCTGTCAGGGCATGCTGGGAGTTGTAGTTTTGCAACACCTGGAGGCACCCTGGTTGGGAAACACTGGTGTATGCCCTATAGAGGTGTGGTGAACTACAACCCCCAGGAGACTACAGAGACAGCATGCTGATGTTATACCACAGACTGAAGACTCCTGAATGACACATGTTGGGAGTTGTAGTCCCTTTTGTGTGTGTATGCCAGTGTATCTCAGTGGCATGCTGGGATTTGTAGTTTTCATCTCAGCAAGAAACAGGAAATAGAAGCAAAGATAGGAAAACAAAGTAGGGGTTAAAAAGACAACAAAGAACGGAAATAGAGTAGGCTAAACAACAAGAATAGAAATGAAATAAAACAAATAGGGTAAGTCACAAAGGGAAAAACCCGTTGACCACCGGAGTACCCCTTTAAGTTACAAGTTGTGCAGGTAAATTCAGTCTGTATAAATCTCCATAGGTTAAAGGGGTGTTCAGAAGTAAATGTTCTGAACACTGTTTTCGTGCTGCAGGGGTCGGTCACCCCCCTCAATGCAAGTCTATAGGAAGGGGCGTGATGGCCACCATGCCCCCTCCTATAGACTTGCATTAAGGGGGCCTGGCGCTGATGTCACGAGGGGAGTGGCCAACCCCCGCAGCGCGAAAACAGCATTCGGAACATTTACTTCCGAACGCTGGCCAGTGGAGTACTCCTTTAATAATTATTCATATATCTAACTTGCAGACTTTATTCTGCTTTAAGAGTACTGCAGCCAAGTTCAGCCAACTCCAGAGTACCGGAGAATCCTCCCATGAGCACAGATCTCAAAGACAACCTCATCTGAGTCTATCATTGGCCCTAGGGTCTATTTCTTATGGGATGATTACTGAATAAACTTTGAAATCATATTGCCAATATAATATTGTGTGTGTATCGTGAGTGGACCTGAGTGGGTATGGTTATATCATTGCATTATATCATTTATTCATAAGGACACCTCTGTGTTCCTTGTTTATTGCAGCTATGCAGCATGGTAAATGCTTGATACACCTTTAATCACACTTTTTATAATATGTGACTGAGGAATGGAATGCCTGATATTTATCTATATACCTCCCTGCTCTCTGTGACTTGTATTTTAATACTGCGTGTTAGATATAGGGCTTGTTATTGTTTCTATTTATATGATTATATCTACAGGTATCTACTATCTTACTGGATTGTTTTTATATCATGTTTTTTGTCTTGACTTGCTCCAATCATATTACTCCTGGACAAGGTAAACTAGCTCTCCAGTATAAGGCGTTCTCTAAACAACCTCTCATTTCTGAGTAGAGGCAAGAAATGTTGATCTGTCTTTATATTTGTAGGTGGAATCCCACATTCATTGTAGACCATTTGCATTGAATGTGACAATTTGACTACAAACTTGTAGATCAAATGCTCTCCGAGAAGATTTAGGGGGACAGTGCAAAATGTAACAAAGGATCTGTGGAGGTCACAGACAGGAAACCCACTAAAGATTGTCATAAGATGTTTAAAAGTGGAACTTCCCTTTAGAAAGTAACTACATTTTGGGGGTATGTTACACCCCATTTGCTTAAACATCCTGAAAAAATTTGGTTTCATCCTCCTCTCACTGTTTATACGTTTAAAAGAGTTTTTACAACTCATAAAGGTGTCACGTATCCACCGAATAAGGGATAATTATATGACTGTGGGGGTCCAACCGCTTGATCCCCCTGTGATCATGGCAACAAGCACCCTAGCCCCATTCATTCTATTTAGGAGCCACAAAGACAGTTGTGCTCGGCTATCCCCGGCAATTCTCATAGGGGATGAATGGAACAGTAGGAGTCCATGCACTAGGGGTGCGATCACAGGTTGTGCATTGAGTTGGAAAATGACCATTTAAGAAACCAATTTCTTGTGGATGGACTCCAGTGAGGAAAACAAGCTTCTTGTCAACTTTACATCAATGCAGCTAAGAAAGATTTTACTAAGGCTATGTTTACAGGTGTGTTGGTTGCTGTGTATTTTCTTTTCACCTGCTCTTACTGGAAGCAGAAATCTGCATGCTGGACACCAACAGTTCCCAGCAAGCCCCATTGAATTTAAAGGAGAACTCCGGGGGAAAGAAGTGGAAAACAAGTGTGTTCAAATCAACTGGTGCCAGAAACAGATTTGTAAATTACTTATATTTCAAAATCTTAAGCCTTCCAGTACATATCAGCTGCTGTATACTGCAGAGAAAATTGTCTAGTTCTTTTTAATCTGACCACAGTGCTCTCTGCTGACATCTCTGTCCATGTCAGGAACTGTCCAAAGCAGGATAAGTATGCTATGGGGATTTGCTTCTGATCTGGTGGGTTCCTGACATTGACAGAGGTGTCAGCAGAGAGCAGTGTAGTATATCTGTAGTGTACAGCAGCTAAGTACTGGAAGGGTCAAAGGGTACTCCACTGGCCAGCATTTGGAACATTTAGTTCTGAATGCTGTGTGTGCTGTGGGGGTTGGCCACGCCCCATTTTAAAATAAGGCCATGCCCCTCAATGCAAGTCTATAGGAGGGGTGTGGCGGCCATCACATCCTTCCCATAGATCTCATTGAGGGGGCATGGCCTAATGTCACGAGGGGGCATGGTCGACCCTGCAGTGCGCACACAGCATTCGGAACTAAATGTTCAGAACACTGGCCAGTGGAGTACCCCTTTAAGATTTTTAAATGGAAGTAAGTTACAAATCTGTTTAACTTTCTGGCAACAGTTGATTTGAAAAACATTTTTTTCCCACCAGAGTACCCTTTTTAAGTTAGTCAGATTTAGTCAGTTAGTCAGATTTCAAGCATGATGTCTGTCATTTGACTGGATTTAAGCAAACAAATAAAAAGTGCTTGCTGCATTATTTTTTGTCCAATCTTTAAGAGCCTCTGAATGTCTGGAAAGCCTAACTAATGGTATAACCCCATGGTTGATCAATAGTGGAAAAGATCTGTTAGTCAGATGTCTTATGCTGTGCTGCTCAAAAACGTAGGAACAGTCAGATTAAATTAAAAAGAGAGAAGCCCATCAGAATAGAACATAATGAGAGTTTATTTACTTTACAATTTTTTATTTATTTCTTAAATAAAATGCATTTCATGTGTATGGCACATTGTTTCAGACAAAGGATTATCACATAGTTTACACTAATAAATACAAATGCTTGGTAGAGGCAAACAAATGGCATTCAGATTTTAGAATGAATGTGTTGCAAAGAGCTCATAACCCACAATACCTACTTATTGATTTTGAAAATGCAATGAAGTGGTACACATACTGTCTTCATAGGCTCTGTTCACCATGAGCAGAAGAAACTTGACAATGGACCATGGCTTTTAAGGAAAGGTTTACCCCAAACATCCTGACACAGAGACACATCAGATGTCATTGGTAGAAGTATGTATCCTGTGACCCCCAATGAATGCTAAAAAATAGAGAATAAGGCACTCCTTTGAGAACTTTTTTGCCTACTTTGTGGACTCAGAGGGAACCTGTCATAACTTTAATGCTGCCTGGCAGTTCTTGGAAGCTTGTCACCACCCCTCTGGCCTTGATTGAATTGATCTATCTCTCCTCTTGTGGGTATGTGGAGAGCTCTATCACTTAAAGGGAACCAATCAGCAGACTTTAGCATATATAATGCTTGGCAATGCATTATATATGCTAAAATTGTTATCCCCACCATCCCCGGGGGACCATCCCTAAGCAGACGGAGCAGAGCGGTGATGCGAGCCGTCATTCAAGCCGTCGGGCCCACGGCCGGAGCAATGGGTGCTGGTATAATGTAATATCTTTACCATCTCTGGGGGCACAAAGGTCCCTCAGGGATGGCGAGGATAATGATTTTAGCATATATAATGCATTGCCAAGCATTATATATGCTAAAATCTGCTGACTGGTTCCCTTTAAAGAGGTATTTCAGGAAAAAACTTTTTTTTTTTTTTTTTATATAAACTGGCTCCAGAAAGTTAAACAGATTTGTAAATGACTTCTATTAAACAATCTTAATCCTTTCAACAATTATCAGCTGCTGAAGTTGAGCTGCTGTTTTCTGTCTGGCAACAGTGCTCTCTGCTGACATCTCTGCTTGTCTCGGGAACTGCACAGAGTAGAAGAGGTTTGCTATGGGGATTTGCTTCTAAACTGGGTGGTTCCCGAGACAAGTGTCATGGGAGAGCACTTAGACAGAGAAGAACAGCTCAACTTCAGCAGTTCATAGGTACTGAAAGAATTTTTTAATAGAAGTAATTTACAAATCTGTAAAAAAACTGGGGATGTGCAGCTCACAATTAACTAGCCGAGGTAAGAGCGCTATACACCTACACCTGGTGTTTTGATTAGAAAGACAAAAATTTAAAAAGTAGCTGACCCCTCAAAGCTAGCATCAGTTACCTGATACAATGATGTAATGATAATAATAATGACTGGATCGTGCTTCAATTATAATATGAAAATGTAAATTTATTACACAATATAAAATATATAAAAAATTCTTTAAATTTTAGACAGTAAACCCTCAAAACACAGGGCCCTTGTGCCGAGGGAATTATAATATAAAATAATGAATAAAATAAAATGACATATCAACAATCACCGATAGCTTACATTTAGAAATTTTCAACAATGCGATGTCGCTTTTAATAATCCGGACTCCGATAATCCGAAAATGAGTTCAATTCCCATAAATGGTATGAATTCCAAAATGATAAGAATATATTAGATGTATTATAGTTACCAGCCTGCAATAAGTCCCGATAATAGGTCACCTTGAGTTGTAGTGTGAAGTCCGCACAGTTGGACTACTGAGGAAAGGGCCGTGTTTAAAGCATATGAGAGCCCTGAAATGCGTCTAGGTACACAAGTATTCTACATCACCGATACCTGACCATATACCGGTGACCTCCGATCCAGCTCTGTAAACCAGCATAATGCTCCCGAGACCATCTTCCCGACAGCGCTGCCCAGCGCCTGTGACGTCACCCACCATCGAGTTACCTAGAGGTCCGCACCTGCTTCGCTGCTTGGTTATCATCTACAGCAAAACATCTGAAAGCGGCTACCTTTCCAACTGGTCTGTGGCAGGCAGACTGCCGCTAAGACGCGTGCCAGCGTCTGGTACCATTCCAACTGTGCGGACTTCACACTACAATTCAAGGTGACCTATTATCGGGACTTATTGCAGGCTGGTAACTATAATACATCTAATATATTCTCATCATTTTGGAATTTATACCATTTATGGGACTTGAACTAATTTTCGGATTATCGGAGGCCGGATTATTAAAAGCGACATCGCATTGTTGAAAATTTCTAAATGTTAGCTATCAGTGATTGTTGATATTGTCATTTCATTTTATTCATTATTTTATATTATAATTCCCTCGGCACAAGGGCCCTGTGTTTTGAGGGTTTACTGTCTAAAATGTAAAGAATTTTTTATACATTTTATATTGTGTAATAAATTTACATTTTCATATTATAATTGAAGCATGATCCAGTCATTATTATTAACATTACATAATTGTATCAGGTAACTGTTGCTAGCTTTGAGGGGTCGGCTACTTTTTACATTTTTGTCTTTCTAATTTACAAATCTGTTTAACTTTCTGGAGCCAGTTGATATATAAAAACAAGTTTTTCCTGAATAACCCCTTTAAGACCGGTGGAGAAGGCAGAAGCCACCAGGAACTGCCCTGATGACTCGTGGTTCAGGCAGAATTGCAGTGATAATTAAAGCTTCTTTACTCTAATTCAAAATCTGCAATAAGCTCACATCCATCATGTACCATTTATAATACTGGTTCCGTATACTATAGTAAAGGCTTTTTAAATCCCTCAGACACCAGAACTGTGATGCTGCCTCTGCACCCTTATATCTATGCTACAATGTTAACTTCCTAGTCAGTAGTACGAAAACTCATATTCACTTCAAAAGGACTCTAATGCTCCTTCATACTAGCAATAAGTCACGAGGCACAGATCCACCCTGCAGCCACTTCTGACATGTCCCTGTCACAGCATGTCCCATGTCCATGTCATTGAGTCTGTAACCGCTGTACAAATCACTAGACAGACCACACATGGAACACTGTGTACAGTACTGGGCCCCAGTGTACAAGAAAGAGAGTTCAAAGACAGGCAACCAGAGTAATAATGGGAATGGGAAGACTGCAAAACCCAGAAAGATTATCAGAATTAGGGTTATTACAACACTATAGGGTAATATGCTAAACTGTATGGATGTATGTCTTTATTCAGCACTGCAAACAATGTAAGCATGTAATTTTTCTGTGGGGGACCATGATATTTTAAAGGATATCTGTCATCAGTGTCACCTGCATTAACCTGTCGGTACAGACAGGTAGTGCAGGTGACACTGATGACAACAATACTTACCTGGTCCCATTCCGTACTTTGGTTCCCCTGCAATCTTCCACCGTATCTCTCATTCCAGGGGGGGGGGAGCTTTGTGACATCACTGCAGCTGTTTGTTAGAAGTGGGACCCACGAAGAAGTCACAAAGCTCCACCCATGCTCAAAGTTGGCTCTGAAACGGAAGATACTGCAGAAGATTGCAGGAGAACTAGAGCACGGAACGGGAACAGGTAAGTATGGTTGTCATCAGTGTCACCTGCACTACCTGTCTGGTCTTTGTCACACTGTGGACATTCTGCCGGTGCTGAACGTCCGCTTGCAGCAGGCTCTGCTAAAATTTATCGGCGGTGAGACAGCACGAACGTGCGGCATCTCATAAACTGCAATACAGTTTAACAGAATTCCACCCAAAGATTGAACATGCTCTTTCTTTGAGCAGACATACTTTTCCGCAGTGTGCACAGAGCAATAGAATCCCATTGATATGTCCGCAGTGTGTGCGGGCCCTAACTGCAATAATAATAATGCAGCATACAACACACTTCTTGGTGCCAATAAAGAGCAAGAAAAATAGTAGTGTGGACAGAGCCTTGTTCCGTTTCTGCATTTTCTATTTATAAAAATGTATTTTGTGTAACAAAATGTACTTTCTATAAACACTGTGTCACATTATCTTTATTTGTGAATGTATTAAGCATAGCCAAGGGTTTAAATTAGAATAAAAAACAGAGCAGGAAGCGCTCCCTAGTGTGATACCGCAAGGTGTACAGGTAACGCAGAATGTGAATGTGCGCTTACCAAGTCGGGTTGTACTGCGTCCAAGTACAACCATGGATAAGAGTGCATACAGTGTAGAGTTCCAGCAGCCGCTCCACCTTTCACAGATACAGATCCAATCCAATTTCCTCCAAGGTAGGCAGAGTCAAAGAGGCGCTTGAAACCAATGTGAGAGTAAAACTTCTACTTTATTCCCATAATGCAACACGTTTCGCGGAGGTTCCGCTTCATCAGGCATGCCTGATGAAGCGGAACCTCCACGAAACGCGTTGCATTATACGAATAAAGTAGAAGTTTTACTCTCACCTTGGTTTCAAGCGCCTCTTTGACTCTGCCTACCTTGGAGGAAATTGGATTGGAAGGGTTTAAATTGTCATTGTCACTCACAAAAACTTGTTCCGACTTGTTCTACCAATCAATGGGAGTTTAAACACCCAATCAAAACTTGTCCATATGACATGTCAAAAGTTTGTATGACGTTTACAAAACATTACCAATGCAGCCAATCGTTGGCTATAGCAGTAAAGTGTCAAAACCACTGGGGCTACTGACCTGAAGTCATGTTGACATATAATCATTCAAATCCATTGCTAACCATGATCCCATGGGAACACCATGAAGGACAGTCCTTTTGTTGTTTTAAATAATTATTAGCTGTTTGTAAAAATAACATGAAATTATGTAATAAAAATGGTATGATTACAGTTTATATACTGTGTAAAATCTCACATGGCGGGTAAAGGATCGTACTAGGTAATAGTAACTTCAACAAAAAAGTCAGAGCTATGTTTTTCAATAGAGGATCTTTTTAGTTAAGCATACATTTTTTTCACACAATTCCTTTTAAAAAATCATGTTTTTTACACCTGTCAGTCATATGTCAGTCATATGAAAGAATAGATGTTAAAGCCATATTTCTGCTTTACGGTCACAAGGCATGAAGTATAAGAAAACACATTTCCCAATGTGATCTGCACGCACAGAGCAGCATGCTTTACTCCACTTTTGCAATGAAATTATTAAAGGGAACACTTCCATCAGAAAGGGGACATTAATTTAAACACACCATTTAAGGAAACCTTTTTTTTTTCTCAGTCATATTGGAAGTTTATTTTTTTTCTATTTTGACAGAACTATACATTTGAAAGCCAAATGGTTATAATTTCTGAATGGTAGGGCAAACCAATCTCAGTTAACAACCTGCTGCAAAGGAAAGAGGTTATCTCCATCTCTGAATAATAGTAAGTGAAAGATGGGAAAAACAGAGTGACAGCTTTATTGTTTTCTTCATAGGCTTAGATAAGTATGGCCTTGATAAAAAGGGCAAAAAGCTAAATAAATAAAGGGAAATAAGTATATAAACAGCAATGTAGTGTCAAAGTCTGGCTTTTTAAAACGTTTTTATATTTATTTCTTTTCTTTGGAAAAACAAGCATTTTATGGATTTTCAGACTCAAAGTTTTCTCATTATGTTCACCTGATTTTCAAACCAGATTTCACCCCCAGTTTGTATGAGTAAAAACCATTCCCTTATCCAGACTAGTTTTTTTGTTACAGATGACCACCCTTTACAAAACATCTTTATTTGTACAATTTTTGAATTGTCATCTCAATAAGGTATCACTGTTAATCCAGCAAAACATGATTTACTCTTTTTTTATGTGATAATTGTGTACACTTTTGATGGAAGTGGTCCTTTAAGCTGTTAAGTCATTTCTGTTAAGACTGCATCAGCTATGGTCTGGGCATTGGCTATGGTCATTCCCACAAAGAGATTTTTCATCTCTTTTTGACGGTGACCCATTGACTACTGACATGTCCAATGCTTATGCTCTGTAAGCACCAGATACTACCCAGGTGGCCATGGACTTGTCATAGCACAGTAGAGAGATGAGAGCTACAGACAGAAGTACGATGAGGAAACGATGGACTTCCTTCTTCAGCAGAGTCTTTGCGGACTCGATTGACCAAGATCAAAGTGCTCTTCTGGGGAACAAGCACTGGCACAGGAAGTTTGGGGGTCCAATGCTTGAAGAGAGGGGGTAGAAAGTTTTTGAATGCAGAACGAAAGCGTCTGGAAAGAAGGTTGTAGATCAAAGGGTTGACAGCCGAGCTCAGATAGAAGAAGACTCCTAGTAGAAGAAGAAATTATAAAGATCTTAATTAATTCTTTAGATTCATACACATACCAATATGATTATACAGTATATAACGGTTTCTGTAAATTCTGTAGGGTCTGACAAAAAAAAAAAAAAGTGTATTGAGATGATACATTTCTCCACACTATTAGATACAGCCAACATAATAAGATTCAAAGCATAGTTTTCTGAACCTTCATACCCTCTATAGTTTTCATATTTACTCTGTGTCTTTAAAAAGGCTATATGAAGAGCTGCTATGAAACCAGTGAAGAGGTGAACTCCAATTGGCCCATCTTCTTTATTTATAGGTAAAAAGTATTATTACCTATCGATAGAGTAAGTCCTTTGTTCAGAAGCCCTGTATATTAGCCAATTTGAAGAATAGCTATAAAGAGTTCCTTTTCCTGGATGACCTGTCCAATATTGATAAATAGAGCTTCCATAATAGACGCTATGAAATATAGTGAAACATCTCATTGAGAAGATCACCTCCTTATCCAGACCAAATTTTGTGTAATGGATTTGTATGTGGCTATTTCCTGGTGAAGAGCACCCACTTTGATACAATTTTGTGTGGTCGTCTTCTGATACAGGTTTCACTGTACTTCATTTTTCAGTTATGTTGACGCTGTAGGTGGTGCTTATTGCCAGGTTTCCTCATAGATTACAGGTGATTTCTGTTGGCCCCAGCAGAGGGACATGTTGTCTTCAGTTTATTGAGGCCTTTTTAAACAATTAGGTTTTGCACAAAAGCCCCATAAAGCTTGTTGCAATTGTTTTGACAAATATAATTATCCTTTCAGTATTTTCTGAGTAAATTGTTTGTCTAATATTATTAGCTTCTAATGAAATGAGTGCATCACAATACGATCACCAAGGCATCATGGTTCTGATTGTAATTAAAAAATTATCAGTTTTTTTTCATTAAGTCATAATAACAACTCCATATGTATAGTGACATCTGCCATGAGATGACATAGAACGAACAGACACAGGAAGGCAAACACAGTTTCCTCAACATCACAATTATGTTGAGAGTATGTCTCTGGATCTCTGGCTACTGGATGGGTCTGGATACAATGGACCTTCCAAATAAGTTACATCATTGTCTATCTGGAAGTGGCCAAAGGCCAAGAATAAATGCTGCAATGACGACTGTTTTTATGTTAGATTAGTACTACAGGCAATTGACTTGTGAATAGATCATCACTTCAAAACACTCGGATTGACAGATCATAATTATTGGGACATGGAGTACATTGAGATAAAGGGGTTTGACTATCAGTGTTGTTTAAATGGTAGAGTAAAGCTTTGAGATGTTATTATTGGATTCAACACAACATTACAGCCCCTCAGGGCAAATCGCTTAAAGAATGCATTCTGTCATAAACAGCACCTGTGCAATCAGTGTTATAACATTACATTATAATCAATAATTCATAGTACAGATGTGTCCATTCTTAAAGAGTTATTGTAGTTAGAAACAACTTTTTTTTCCATTTAATACTTAATTAAAAACTAAGCATTTTCATACCATACTTTGATTGCTAGATGAGGAAAAAGGTTTAAAAAACAGCCACTAGGGGTCTCTGTCTCTTTAATTTTACAAACAAACCATGGTATTCAAGTCTTTTTGGTCCTAACAGCAAGATATTTTGGACCTGGCGTTGTGGTTATCTCCCTGCTGTGCCTCAGTGCAGTGTAATCAGCCAGCTTTGACCAGTATGAGCTGAATCCCTGTGAGATCTAGGCAATACCCAAACAGCTAGCAGTCATTTCAGAAGAGGAGCATTTTCATGCATGCTGACAAGCAATACAAGGTGCTTAATTATTATTTATATGCAAAATTATTTCTCTTTGGTCATTTATCCACATGGCTGCTTTTTTTTTGGCACAAACTGGAGGGTTTTCTTGTGTACTTGGACCATATAGGTTTCACATGGCTGCATGCACTTTAGGAACAAAGCTTTGCAAATGTAAAAATGTTTGTGTAGACCTCATGACAAGGGAGAGGGGAGGGAATAAGCAAGTTTTTCATGCTTTAGAAGAAACGCCCCCAGCCTTCAGGAGAAGTGCACACAAAAAAACAAACTTGACTTTCCTACCGCCGCTGTATTGATGCCTCCAGTATAGCTGCCCCAGCCTCCACTGCCATCCTCTTCTTGGTGCTGGAGGCCAAGGCATCACCCTGCCACTTACTGGCCAAGACGGGACACCAATGCGGCGAACAATTAGCTGAACTGCGGTCTGTAGCGTTGACCATCAACACCAGGAAGAGGATTGGAGTGAGGGCCGGGCAGCAATACCAGATGCACAGGAGGTAAATTGAGTTTTGTTAAACATCAGACAGATGGTAGATAGATAGATAGATAGATAGATAGAAAAATAGATAACAGATAATACATTTTTCCCTAGTTCTCTGAATATAAATCTGCCTCCATAACATGTATAGTTTATATCATATTGTGAGAGTAATGCACTTTTCATTACGTAAATGACTACAGAATATGAATCCACTGTAAAAGAATCTTGGCTGCCTGCTTGGAATACCAGGCCCATGCAACAGGTGAAGAGCCAGCCTCAGTGACAGATGCAGAATCAGTCCCTTTCCCAAAATACTTAGCTATTGTTCATTGCCAAAACTCTGTTCTCCTAGAGGGCATATATAAAAGGACAAAGTGATCATTTTTAGCCACAGTTGAGAGAGGATGCACATCCAGAACTTGCCCCCACTTCTTTGTATCACTAGAGGCCAAAATTGCGCAGGTGTCAAAACATTTCTTATTACAAAGAATGTCTGGCAATTCATCAGATCTCGTACATTTAATCAAGATGCGCTCCATATCAAGACGCCAGAGGGTTTCATGCTTCTACACCATTCTGTGCAGCAGCCAAAAAGCTGAAAACAATGTCTGTATATGTGTGAGAATGAATTGAATGTAGTTACAGTGCGGTGGCTTTAAAAACTATTTGATAAATAAAAAGGCAATAAAAGTATGTTTAGCTAAAGGCACAACAAAAATATATCACCTACTAGTGGGCACACAAGTTTTTTGTGGCCCTCTTGGACTGTTAAGTGCCCCAAAAAATGTCATTTTTCTATGTAAACAACATCCAAAAAAAGCCATAATTGGTATGGCTGTAAAATACATTGTTGGGCCCTTTCTTTTGAGTATGGAAGGGGGGGGGGGGGGGGAAGAGAGCATTTATGTGTTAAAATGAAAGACGTCTCTACTATGTTGTTTCGGTGGTGTCCAAGAATATGGTGCCCTGGAAGCTACTTGAACAAAATAACAGTTTTCTTGGGAAAACTCCCTACCAATATCCAATAAAACCTAACTTTTAATAGTCAAAATAATAATTGAACACCATGTGTGGACAAAATTTTTAAATCACAATTGAGTGGTAGTGGGCATGTAAATACTAGGAAATTAATCCTTAGAAATGTATGACCAATACTGTGCAATTATGCAATAACCGTCATCACTATTGCAATTGATATTGTGCAAATGGCAATGTGCAATTGCAATATTCCCTGTCGAGAATGCTATTAGTGTGAATTATTAAAATTTTTATTTGTGGAGTGGACTAGTTTGTCTGACTATTCTCAATTTTGCACTCGGCCACAGTATTGCACTATACAGGATACCTGATACCGGGTATCATAAGGTGCATTGGCACTTTTGATGATCGGTCAAGTAAAGTAGTAGTGTTTTTGAAATGCTACTGGCCTATTCTTTTGGCCGACAAGGATCTTAAGAGTGTTCTTAATGACTATCCATGTATTACTTATCGGAGAGGACCCAATTTGAGGAATTATCTGGTCCATAGTCATTTTTCAAGAGAGAAACAGTCAACTTGGTTGACGAATCCTATCCAGGGGACATGCCCTTGTGGGAATTGTAGTTTTTGTTGTTACATGGTGAGACGGCGAGAATTGGTAAATCCGGTCGATCAGATTGTCTATAAGCTATACGATTTTGTAAATTGTAAGAGTAGAGGGGTTGTCTACGCAGCCATATGTACATGCCCAAAAATGTATGTTGGGAAGACCATTCAGGAGCTGAGAAGAAGGATTTCTAAACATATGAGCAGCATAAATACACATGCAGACACCCCTCTATCTAGACATGTATGGGAATGTTACGCCGAGCGCTCCGGGTCCCCGCTCCTCCCCGGAGCGCTCGCTACACTCTCCTCACTGCAGCGCTCCGGTCAGATCCACTGACCCGGGGCGCTGCGATACCACCTCCAGCCGGGATGCGATTCGCGATGCGGGTAGCGCCCGCTCGCGATGCGCACCCCGGCTCCCGTACCTGACTCGCTCTCCGTCGGTCCTGTCCCGGCGCGCGCGGCCCCGCTCCCTAGGGCGCGCGCGCGCCGGGTCTTTGCGATTTAAAGGGCCACTGCGCCGCTGATTGGCGCAGTGGTTCCAATTAGTGTTTTCACCTGTGCACTTCCCTATATCACCTCACTTCCCCTGCACTCCCTTGCCGGATCTTGTTGCCATCGTGCCAGTGAAAGCGTTTCCTTGTATGTTCCTAGCCTGTGTTCCAGACCTCCTGCCGTTGCCCCTGACTACGATCCTTGCTGCCTGCCCCGACCTTCTGCTACGTCCGACCTTGCTTCTGTCTACTCCCTTGTACCGCGCCTATCTTCAGCAGCCAGAGAGGTTGAGCCGTTGCTAGTGGATACGACCTGGTCACTACCGCCGCAGCAAGACCATCCCGCTTTGCGGCGGGCTCTGGTGAAAACCAGTAGTGACTTAGAACCGATCCACTAGCACGGTCCACGCCAATCCCTCTCTGGCACAGAGGATCCACTACCTGCCAGCCGGCATCGTGACAGTAGATCCGGCCATGGATCCCGCTGAAGTTCCTCTGCCAGTTGTCGCTGACCTCACCACGGTGGTCGCCCAGCAGTCACAACAGATAGCGCAACAAGGCCAACAGCTGTCTCAACTGACCGTGATGCTACAGCAGCTACTACCACAGCTTCAGCAATCATCTCCTCCGCCAGCTCCTGCACCTCCTCCGCAGCGAGTGGCCGCTTCTGGTCTAAGACTATCCTTGCCGGATAAATTTGATGGGGACTCTAAGTTTTGCCGTGGCTTTCTTTCCCAATGTTCCCTGCACTTGGAGATGATGTCGGACCAGTTTCCCACGGAAAGGTCTAAGGTGGCTTTCGTAGTCAGCCTTCTGTCTGGAAAAGCCCTGTCTTGGGCCACACCGCTCTGGGACCGCAATGACTCCGTCACAGCCTCTGTACACTCCTTCTTCTCGGAAATTCGAAGTGTCTTTGAGGAACCTGCCCGAGCCTCTTCTGCTGAGACTGCCCTGTTGAACCTGGTCCAGGGTAATTCTTCCGTTGGCGAGTATGCCGTACAATTCCGTACTCTTGCTTCAGAATTATCCTGGAATAATGAGGCCCTCTGCGCGACCTTTAAAAAAGGCCTATCCAGCAACATTAAAGATGTTCTGGCCGCACGAGAAATCCCTGCTAACCTACATGAACTCATTCACCTAGCCACTCGCATTGACATGCGTTTTTCCGAAAGGCGTCAGGAGCTCCGCCAGGATATGGACTCTGTTCGCACGAGGCGTTTCTTCTCCCCGGCTCCTCTCTCCTCTGGTCCCCTGCAATCTGTTCCTGTGCCTCCCGCCGTGGAGGCTATGCAGGTCGACCGGTCTCGCCTGACACCTCAAGAGAGGACACGACGCCGCATGGAGAATCTCTGCCTGTACTGTGCCAGTACCGAACACTTCCTGAAGGATTGTCCTATTCGTCCTCCCCGCCTGGAAAGACGTACGCTGACTCCGCACAAAGGTGAGACAGTCCTTGATGTCTACTCTGCTTCTCCACGTCTTACTGTGCCTGTGCGGATATCTGCCTCTGCCTTCTCCTTCTCTACTATGGCCTTCCTGGACTCCGGATCTGCAGGAAATTTTATTTTGGCCTCCCTCGTCAACAGGTTCAACATCCCGGTGACCAGTCTCGCCAGACCCCTCTACATCAATTGTGTAAACAATGAAAGATTGGACTGTTCCATACGTTTCCGCACGGAGCCCCTTCTAATGTGCATCGGATCTCATCACGAGAGGATTGAACTTTTGGTCCTCCCCAATTGCACTTCCGAAATTCTCCTTGGACTTCCCTGGCTTCAACTTCATTCCCCAACCCTGGATTGGTCCACTGGGGAGATCAAGAGTTGGGGGCCCTCTTGTTCCAAGGACTGCCTAAGACCGGTTCCCAGTAACCCTTGCCGTGACTCTGTGGTTCCTCTTGTAACCGGCCTCCCTAAGGCCTATATGGACTTTGCGGATGTTTTTTGCAAAAAACAAGCTGAGACTCTACCTCCTCACAGGCCTTATGATTGTCCTATCGACCTCCTCCCGGGCACTCCTCCACCCCGGGGCAGAATTTATCCTCTGTCCGCCCCAGAGACTCTTGCCATGTCTGAATACGTCCAGGAAAATTTAAAAAAGGGCTTTATCCGTAAATCCTCCTCTCCTGCCGGAGCCGGATTTTTCTTTGTGTCCAAAAAAGATGGCTCTCTACGTCCTTGCATTGACTACCGCGGTCTTAATAAAATCACGGTTAAGAACCGCTACCCCCTACCCCTCATCTCTGAACTCTTTGATCGCCTCCAAGGTGCCCACATCTTTACCAAACTGGACTTAAGAGGTGCTTATAATCTCATCCGCATCAGAGAGGGGGATGAATGGAAAACGACATTTAACACTAGAGATGGACACTTTGAGTATCTGGTCATGCCCTTTGGCCTGTGCAACGCCCCTGCCGTCTTCCAAGACTTTGTTAATGAAATTTTTCGTGATCTCTTATACTCCTGTGTTGTTGTATATCTGGACGATATCCTGATTTTTTCTGCCAATCTAGAAGAACACCGCCAGCATGTCCGTAAGGTTCTTCAGAGACTTCGTGATAATCAACTCTATGCCAAAATAGAGAAATGTCTGTTTGAATGCCAATCTCTTCCTTTCCTAGGATACTTGGTCTCTGGCCAGGGACTACAAATGGATCCAGACAAACTCTCTGCCGTTTTAGATTGGCCACGCCCCTCCGGACTCCGTGCTATCCAACGTTTTTTGGGGTTCGCCAATTATTACAGGCAATTTATTCCACATTTTTCTACCGTTGTGGCTCCTATCGTGGCTTTAACCAAAAAAAATGCCGATCCCAAGTCTTGGCCTCCTCAAGCGGAAGACGCCTTTAAACGGCTCAAGTCTGCCTTTTCTTCGGCTCCTGTGCTCTCCAGACCTGACCCATCTAAACCCTTCCTATTGGAGGTTGATGCCTCCTCAGTGGGAGCTGGAGCTGTCCTTCTACAAAAAAATTCTTCCGGGCATGCTGTTACTAGTGGTTTTTTTTCTAGGACCTTCTCTCCAGCGGAGAGGAACTACTCCATCGGGGATCGAGAGCTTCTAGCCATTAAATTAGCACTTGAGGAATGGAGGCATCTGCTGGAGGGATCAAGATTTCCAGTTATTATTTACACCGATCACAAGAACCTCTCCTACCTCCAGTCTGCCCAACGGCTGAATCCTCGCCAGGCCAGGTGGTCTCTGTTCTTTGCCCGATTTAATTTTGAAATCCACTTTCGGCCTGCCGATAAGAACATTAGGGCCGATGCTCTCTCTCGTTCCTCGGATGCTTCTGAAGTTGAACTCTCTCCGCAACACATCATTCCTCCTGACTGCCTGATTTCCACTTCTCCAGCCTCCATCAGGCAAACTCCTCCAGGAAAGACCTTCGTTTCTCCACGCCAACGCCTCGGAATCGTCAAATGGGGTCACTCCTCCCATCTCGCAGGACATGCGGGCATCAAGAAATCTGTGCAACTCATCTCTCGCTTCTATTGGTGGCCGACTCTGGAGACGGATGTTGTGGACTTTGTGCGAGCCTGCACTATCTGTGCCCGGGATAAGACTCCTCGCCAGAAGCCCGCTGGTTTTCTTCATCCTCTGCCTGTCCCCGAACAGCCTTGGTCTCTGATTGGTATGGATTTTATTACTGACTTACCCCCTTCCCGTGGCAACACTGTTATTTGGGTGGTCGTTGATCGATTCTCCAAAATGGCACATTTCATCCCTCTTCCTGGTCTTCCTTCAGCGCCTCAGTTGGCTAAACAATTTTTTGTACACATTTTTCGTCTTCACGGGTTGCCTACGCAGATCGTCTCGGATAGAGGCGTCCAATTCGTGTCTAAATTCTGGAGGGCTCTCTGTAAACAACTCAAGATTAAATTAAATTTTTCTTCTGCATATCATCCTCAATCCAATGGACAAGTAGAAAGAATTAACCAGGTCTTGGGTGATTATTTACGACATTTTGTTTCCTCCCGCCAGGATGATTGGGCAGATCTTCTACCATGGGCCGAATTCTCATATAACTTCAGAGTCTCTGAATCTTCCTCCAAATCCCCATTTTTCGTGGTGTACGGCCGTCACCCTCTTCCACCCCCTCCCTACCCCCTTGCCCTCTGGTCTGCCCGCTGTGGATGAAATTTCTCGTGATCTTTCCATCATATGGAGAGAGACCCAAAATTCTCTCTTACAGGCTTCATCACGCATGAAGAAGTTCGCGGATAAGAAAAGAAGAGCTCCTCCCATTTTTTCCCCTGGAGACAAGGTATGGCTCTCCGCTAAATATGTCCGCTTCCGTGTCCCTAGCTACAAGTTGGGACCACGCTATCTTGGTCCTTTCAAAATTTTGTGCCAGATTAATCCTGTCTCTTACAAACTTCTTCTTCCTCCTTCTCTTCGTATTCCTAATGCCTTTCACGTTTCTCTTCTTAAACCACTTATCATCAACCGTTTCTCTCCCAAATCTGTTTCCCCCACTCCTGTTTCCGGCTCCTCGGACATCTTCTCCGTCAAAGAGATTCTGGCATCTAAAAAGGTCAGAGGCAAAACCTTTTTTTTAGTTGATTGGGAGGGTTGTGGTCCTGAAGAGAGATCCTGGGAACCTGAGGACAATATCCTAGACAAAAGTCTGCTCCTCAGGTTCTCAGGCTCTAAGAAGAGGGGGAGACCCAAGGGGGGGGGTACTGTTACGCCGAGCGCTCCGGGTCCCCGCTCCTCCCCGGAGCGCTCGCTACACTCTCCTCACTGCAGCGCTCCGGTCAGATCCACTGACCCGGGGCGCTGCGATACCACCTCCAGCCGGGATGCGATTCGCGATGCGGGTAGCGCCCGCTCGCGATGCGCACCCCGGCTCCCGTACCTGACTCGTTCTCCGTCGGTCCTGTCCCGGCGCGCGCGGCCCCGCTCCCTAGGGCGCGCGCGCGCCGGGTCTTTGCGATTTAAAGGGCCACTGCGCCGCTGATTGGCGCAGTGGTTCCAATTAGTGTTTTCACCTGTGCACTTCCCTATATCACCTCACTTCCCCTGCACTCCCTTGCCGGATCTTGTTGCCATCGTGCCAGTGAAAGCGTTTCCTTGTATGTTCCTAGCCTGTGTTCCAGACCTCCTGCCGTTGCCCCTGACTACGATCCTTGCTGCCTGCCCCGACCTTCTGCTACGTCCGACCTTGCTTCTGTCTACTCCCTTGTACCGCGCCTATCTTCAGCAGCCAGAGAGGTTGAGCCGTTGCTAGTGGATACGACCTGGTCACTACCGCCGCAGCAAGACCATCCCGCTTTGCGGCGGGCTCTGGTGAAAACCAGTAGTGACTTAGAACCGATCCACTAGCACGGTCCACGCCAATCCCTCTCTGGCACAGAGGATCCACTACCTGCCAGCCGGCATCGTGACAGGGAAAAGCATAATGGAAATCCAAAAAATCTTCAGTTTTGCGGGATTCCCCAGATTAGAATGGGCCCAAGAGGAGGATCCTTGGGTAAAATCCTCCTGGAGGAGGAATCCAAGTGGATTTTCCAGTTACAAAGTTTAAGCCCACATGGACTAAATGAAGGGTTTTCATACACACATTTATCTGAGATATCATTGTCTGTTGTCTAGAATAGTTTCGATTCAGGGACTTATTTTTATATTTTTGGGTTTTAATGTGGACACATTGGCATGGGAAATAGTTTATTATGTACAGTGGAAATCCAATTGTGCAACCTAGCCTAATTTATATTGTACTTGATTTTGAGTGATTTGACACTACCTGTAAAGGACTTAATATTATTTATTATTATGATCCATCTTTATGTTATTATACCGTATCCTCTCCCCTCCCCCATCTTTGTCCTTATGGTTTTCCTTGGATTTTATGTACTTTTGCTGTGTTCTTGCATACGCACAGAAATCTTTGCACTAAGTATTGGTTTATAGCGCAGCGCGATTCCGGCCTTCTGCGCAGGCGCACGTTGTTCCAGCCGGCCAGTCAGTCAGTAAGCTGTAACTCTGGCAGCCGGGAATGGGTTCGGACAGGGGCCGATATGCGCATGCCCTAGCAGTCACTTTTCTGTGTATACCTCATCAAAGAGGAGGAGATGACAGGTAAGTGTCTGATGCCTCTATAGGCTAAACACCTATCAAAGGAAAGCATTACCCTGACCAACTGGATAGGTACAACTTCCTGTCACAGTAGTTATGATGGTTGTTGCATCACAAACGGAGGACATATAAGCTCTACTTTATGGATCCATGCTCATTCTGCCAGTGTGGCTAAGCACACATACAATGGGAGGAGGGAGGCAGACTATAAGCCCCACCTAAGTTGGCTGATGTGATTGCCGGCCTCACAGGTGGACCTTCCTCCCATTGTATGTGTGCTTAGCCACACTGGAGGTAACTGGGAACAGGCTGTGAGTTGGACCTGATACTGCTGTAATTGCCCACTGGCCCCTGGTTTTGCTTATCATGCACAGGTAGGTTAGTGTTAGGTCCCGTGCCACTTGAGAAACCTTGGCGTTGGTGTGCGGGCTCATATATGTCCTTCATATAAGGATATACTGGCTAATGTCTCAATTTTAACATCAGTGTTGAGGGTTAGCCAATGTCATTGTTCACATCTCCCACAGTAGCGCACCTAAATTCCTGTATTGTATAATTCTAATTGTTACACATCCACACCGTTTATCTGGTGTAGGATGCCATTGTGGCACTTGTGGTCTGTTGCAGGCATCCCCCATTGTATGCATTTTTATGCTGGGGATCACCCCAAGCAACAGAACACAAGGGCAGGATCTGCTCCCCCAGTATATATGCACAACTGCATTTGGGGTTGAGCACCTCCTGCCTGCCAGTTGCTCTTTTTTTTGTCTAACTGTGAAGCTGTACAATATGATGAATGGTGTAATACCAGAAAGAGTGCAATATGATTTATTGCAATACTGTGCAGTGCAATATTGTGAATAGTGCAATATTGTGGAATAGTGCAATATCGTGTATAGTGCAATACTGTGGCGCCGAGTACAATATTGAGAATAGTGAGACAAACTAGTCCACTTTACAAATAAAAATGTTAATAATTCACACCAATAGCACTCGTGACAGGGAATATTGCAATTGCAATGTCGCTATTTGCACATTATCAATTGCAAAAGTGATGACTGCTATTGCATAATTGCACAGTGTTGGTCATACATTTCTAAGGATTCATTTCCTAGTATTAACTTACTCATTACCACTCTCTTGTGGTTTTAAAATTTTGTCCACACGTTGTGTTCAATTATTATTTTGACTATTAAAAGTTATGTTTTATTGGATATTGGCAGGGAGTTTGCCTTTAGGGCTAAATTTTTGTTTTGGTTATATGATACCTCTTCCCTTATCCAAGGGCTTCCTTTGTTGATTGTCTGGAAGCTACTTGAACCCTTGCTAGGCCAAGAGTAGTATGCTCAACCAAGTGAGTGAAAGGAGTGTAGGTGGTGATGCAGACAGCAGAGGGTCTGGTCCAGTGAATGTAAATTAATCAGGGAGGTGAGTACATGAGAATTGGAATAACATTCAGGTTTGGACAGAGAAAAATTCCTTTTTCTTCACTTTAAAGGCTTTTTTCTTCTCTGCTGCACTCTCTTTTCTAAATTCCCCATTTATACATGGAAAACATAAAAAGTATCAGATTTCACATTGACTATAAAAGTCTAAGAGGAGGAAGAGGAGGACAAGGCAACTGCAGTTCGGGTCAGAGACAGAAAGAAACATTGAAGATCTAGTAGGTTCTGTATCTCATCTAGGTCCTGGGTTTATAGCTTACACTGCTCACTACTGCGCTAAAATGTCCTCCATGCTGCTGGTGCTTCTGAGGGTGTTCTATAGAGATATAAGTCAGCACAATACCCATTCTGTGTCTGCATGGGAGACATTATAGCATCTAGTCTCCACTCGCTAACTCAAGGACAACTTAACAGGGGGAGCTGGCAGAGGGAAAAACTGATATAGAATGCCATATAGGAGTTATGAAATGGTCATAAATAGCTCTACTTCTCATACATACACACATGGCAGCTTTGAAAGTTTGTTGAAAGGCATTTGATCATTTAAGTGTAGGCTACCTAAAGGACAATATAAAGAAATATAAAGGAATTGTGTGAAAAGTTATGAGCCATGGTCATAATAAGGATTTATGGGGTCTATAGTCTAGTGTTGCTCTATCAACCCAAGTACAATGTTATGGTCCCGATGGCAACCTTGCTTGTTTAGTTGGCAACGAGGGATGAGCAAATAGAATCTGATGAATCCGAATTCGTTACGAATTTCAGAAACAATTTGATTTGCAACGATTCCGAATATTGCCGTGATTTGATTAAACAAATTGCTTCATTAAACTCCATTTAGTGTGGTCCAGGCTCCAGGGCATCTAATATGGCAGATCCACATGTGAAAACATGGGGCAAGGTACTCTGGGAAGGCGGGTTGGTGGGATGACCCTGAATCACATGCAGAATGCAGCTTATCAGCAGCCAGCCACCCCTGTGATGTCAAAGCCCTATATAATCGGCAGCCATCTTGCGGCCAGCCATTCCAGCATTTTATTTCAGAGAGCATTTCATTGCAGAGACAGATAGAGCAGTGTGTGTGTTGCACAGAAAAACAGCTTGACAGCAGCAATTCTGCACAAGCCCAAATCACTGCAGTAAAGCACTGACAGGGAAGGGAGAGAGAACGAGAGAAAGTACACTTTTGGGTGTAATACACAGCAACTCTGTACTGCTGCAGTGGGGTGTACAGCAACTCCAAAGCTTATAGGGGCCAGTTAACCTGAGCGCTGAAATCCATTGTCACCTGCTATTAGTGCATAATAATACTGTACTGGGCTCTACTACACAGTGATTCTGTACTGCTGCAGTTGGGTGTACAGTAACTCTAAAGCTTATAGAGGCGAGTTAGGTTGAGCACTAAAAACCATTGTCACCTGCTATTAGTGCCTAATACTACTGTACTAAGCTGTACTACACAGCAATTCTGTACTGCTGCAGTTTGGTGTACAACAACTCTAAAGCTAACAGGGGTCAGTTAGGGTGAGCATGAAAAGCCACAGTCAACTGATTACAGTGCCTAATGCAGGTTGTGTAGCGGAGCAAGTGTTACCTGTGCGTACATAGGTGGTGTAGGTTTTTTTCCTCTCAAACAAATTTTGGCCTAGTTACTATAAAAGGCCAGCTAAAGCTACACACTTTTTTTTGTAACCTTATACAGTTTGTAGTGAAGCGCATAGTCCTCCTCTCATAAGTGTAAACTGAAAGTACATCTACGTGGTGTCCTTTATATATTTTCCTGTTAAACTAATTTGGGCCTAGTTATTGTGAAAGGCCAGCCAAAGGTACCCACTTGTTTCTGTAGTCTAATTCAGTTTTAAGGGTAGTGGAGCATTTTGTCCTCTTCTCATAAGTGTAACATATACGCACTCAGCTGGTGTATAATTATGTCAGGCAGAGAAGTGGCAGAGGCCTAAATTCATCAGGCAGAGGTCGTAGCGAGTGGCAGCAACAGTTGCAGTGAGAGGCCTGAGCTCCCGGTATCAGCTAACAGTTGTGTCTCGACCTGCAACCCATCTGCCGTCATTGATTGGTTAACTCGGTCATCCACTTCATCACAGTGATACCTGACTCCCCCAGTCAACAGTCGGTGAGTTCCTCAGACAAAACCCTCAGTTGGAATGCCCTGGAAGCAGTCCCTGTCCTCCTATTGCCTCTGTCCTATGCTGTTCCCTCCCCCACAGAAGTATCATATGCTGTGGGTAAGCTCCACTATTCACTGAGGACAATCTAATAGAGGACAGTAAGCAGCTACTGCCCAGCCAAGAAGTGGAGGAGACACACATCGCTTCCTCTGCTAGGCGGGCAAGTAGTGATGAGGAGAGTGGCATGGGAGGTGGTGTGGCGAGCGTTCAGGCTCCTGAAGCAGACACTGTTAAGAAATCTGAGGAGGACATCAGTGACGTGCAGACACAACTCGATGATGATGAACCCGATCCCACTTGGGAGCTGGGTGCAGAAGGGGCTTTATCATCATCAGGAGAAGAGGGTTGCAGGTTGCCCTTGAGGTAGCAGCTGAGCTTGCAAGGTGGTAGCATGGTTGGCAGTCGGCATGGTTGCAGAAGTGGGAAGTCTGTAGCCAAACGTGCTCGCGGTAGACCCCCTGCTTCATAGCAGCCTACCTTCCCGGGAGGTAGTGGAACAGGGCTTCCTGGAGTCGGTGGCATTAGCAGTCAATCAGTGCGAACTGTTGGTACTCGGCGGTGTGGCAGTTTTTCATCAAGCATCCGGAGGATGTTAACATGGCCACATGCAAGATGTGTCGGCAGTAGGTGAAGCATGGCCAGGGTCCCAATGTTAGCCCCATGGCCCTGTGTCAACAAATGCAGCATCACCATAAAGCGGCCGGGGAGAACCATGGCTCTGATGCGGTGGTCCAGCCTGCTGGATCACCTAGTTGCACGCCGCTCCCTGTTTCAGTCAGCCAAGGCTCCACCACCTCAGCTGAAGGGAGCTGTCCTTCATACCCATTGTCTGTCGGTCCAGATGTTCCTGCTCCTCCTACTTCAAGTCAGTCATTCTACCAGCAATCCCTCAGTAAAGCCATGTCTAAGAGTATACAGTATACAACAGTATGTGCCCACTCATCCAATGGTGCAGAAGCTGAATGTGCTCCAGTCCAAGTTGCTGGTGCTGCACTTTTCAAGTGGTGGACTCTGCACCTTTCAAAGAACTGATGGCTTGTGCCGAGCCGAGGTGGAGAGTCCTAAGCCGTCATTTCTTTGCAAAGAAGGAAGTACCAGCCCAGCACAATTTTGTGGAGCAGAAGGTGGGACAGTCCTTGAGCCTGTCGATGTGTACCAATGTGCACGGCAGTGCCAATGTGTGGAACTGTAACTACAGTCAGGGACAATACATGTCCTTTACGGCCCACTGGGTGAATGTCGTTCTTGCACAGCTACAACAGCAACTTGAACAAGTTTCTGCCTCCAAGCTCTCAGGCCAAACTGGAAATGGGAACCATGGTGACCGACAATGGAAAGAACATCTTGTCTGTTCTGTGTCAAGGAAACCTGAGCCATGCGCCCTGCATGGCACACATGTTTAATATTGTCGTCAAGCAGTTCCTGAAGTGTTCCCCCTATTTGCAAGACATCCTAACAATGGGAATGAAACTTTGCATGCACTTCAGCCACTTATACACCGCAAAGCACACCCTCCTTGAGCTGCAGTGTCAGAACGGTATCCCCCAACATAGTCTGATTTGCGACTTTCCACACATTGGAATTCCACCCTCCATATGTTGGACAGACTTAACGAACAGAGAAAAGGCATCATCGATTTCTTGATAATCCAAGTGCATAGGGGCACTCCCCTGTGTAACTTCAATGTCAACCAGTGGCAGCTCATACGTGACACCTGCCGTTTGCTCAGGCCCTTTGAGGAAGCTACATTATTAGTCAGTGACCAGGATTACGGGATTAACAACCTCATTCCACTGCTTCATTTCCTACAACATGTGTTGGAAAAGATGGCTGGTCAGGGCACTGGAGATAAGGCGCCTACATCTCACGGCAACATGAGCAATGTGGGGGCTGAACTGGAAGTGGAGGAGGAGGGGGAGGGACAGTGGAGCACAAGCAAGGTTTTGCAAAATGGGTGGTGTCACGGACTGACCAGGGACCGCTCAGTGTCCCCTTCCGCCAAGAGCGACTTCTCCTTCCAGACGACAAGCCCCAGCATACCACAGGCAATATCCCTAGGCAGAACTAGAGATTATCGCATCCTAGTACCTAAAGAACCAGGCAACACTAGTCTTCAGGTACACAAATCAATCTCTCGTTATTGAGGAACAAGTGTCTCCTTTTACAGGGGCGGAACTGGAAGTGGAGGAGGAGGGGGAGGGACAGTGGAGCACAAGCAAGGTTTTTGCGAAATGGGTGGTGTCACGGACTAATCAGGGACCTCTCAGTGTCCCCTTCCGCCAAGAGCGACTTCTCCTTCCAGACGACAAGCCCCAGCATACCACAGGCAATATTCTTAGGCAGAACTAGAGATTATCGCATCCTAGTACCTAAAGAACCAGGCAAAACCAGTCTTCAGGTATACAAATCAATCTCTCTTTATTGAGGAACAAGTGTCTCCTTTTACAGGAAGGACATCACAGGGGGATGAGCAGTAAAGACAATACAGGTGACAGTAAGTCTGGAAGATATTCCAATAAAGGTATTCCTATAATATGGACTGTGTGCAGAATTAGTGCCTTGTGCAGAAGGTGGACCGTGTGCAGAATTAGTGCCTTGTACAGAAGGTGGACTGTGTGCAGAATTAGTGCGTTGTGCAGAAGCTTGATTGGGTGCAGTATGTGTCATGAAAACAGCAAATAAAGGTATTTTAATAAAATATCAAACAAGGAGCTTCATGACACTGGACAACAAACTGTGGACGCTTCTTCCGGCCAAGGTGCACAAAGGCCAGAAGAAGCGTCCGCAGGTGACGTGAAATGAATGACCACTCATTGGTGTGCCCCGCGTCTGAGAGCTTGCCGGCTCTCACTCCCCGCTATGGAACTGTGTGTCATCTGTTTCACTGCTATGTTTAAGGAATTAAAGTCTCTGAGATGCTGAAGAAATATTCGGGTGAGTGCGACATTCATTTCTTCTAACAGTCACATGTTCTAAAGTCCATCAAAGTCCCGGTTTTACTTGTGCCTGCCCCTGAAGCTAGTCCGAGTTCAGCTCAGTCCCTCTTCCATAGTCCATAGTCACTCTGGGAGCCCAAACAACAATAGCGAAGTGGTAGGGTGACTCTAGGAACCGTCACAGGTGGTTTTTATAGTAATCTGACAGGAGAGGAGGAGCAGGAGCAGGCTGTGGAGCTACAGGGTGATGAGGAAGAAGAGACAGAGGACCCAGACACACCGTGGCAGTAAGCAGTGGAGATGGAGGCAGGTAGTCCCTCCGAGTCACTTGCAAAAATGGTATGATACATGCTCACTTGCTTGCGTAGTGACCGCCGAATTGTCACCATTTGGCAGTGGAATTACTTCTGGCTCTCTACCTTGTTTGACCCTTGCTACCGGCACAAAATGGGGGTGATTTTTACACCCACTGAGAGGGAGGACTGACCTATTACAGAGACATCCAACGTAGTCAGGCCTATCTGCGCCATCGTCTATCGTCTCGCAGGTCTGACTCTGGGGGCCCTCTGCGCTCACCTTCCACTGCCATGATTGCTGGAGAGGGGTGGGTGGCAGGAGCAGTACTAGCTCCATCAGCATCAGCCTGAGTCTACAGTCGCTGATAAGCAGCTTTCTTCACCCGCATAGTGAAGCAACTCATCAGCAGCAGGTAGACCTGGAGCAAGACCTGAACCAGCAGGTGGGGGCATACCTTGACATAACCCTGCCAACACACTTTGAAGATCCGCTGGACTTGTGGGCAGCCAAACTTGATTTGTGGCCGCAACTAGCAAAGTTTTCCCTCGAAAAGCTATCCTGCTGGCCAGTAGTGTGCCATTGGAGCGGGTGTTTAGTGCGGCAGGGGCCATAGTAACCACAAGGAGAACTCGTCTGTTCACCAAAAATGTGGAAAGACTGACCTTTGTGAAGATGAGTCAAGCATGGATCAGCCAAGATTTCCACCCACCAATGCCTGATGCATCAGAGTAAATTGACCATGGTGCCACCCCAACACTTCACAAATAGAGATGTGCAAAACATAGGTGCTGCTCCCCAGTTACAGAAATTCCTCTGCATCAGACCACAAGGAAGTATTGAGGATATGCATTAGCTAAAACTGAACTTTTCTTAGGATAAAATATATGGACCCAAATTTTTTTTTTTAAATCTAAGAAAACGAGAGGTGTGCAAAAACATCATGTGCCACCTACACCACCAAGTATTAATGTGATGCAAAGACCTCTAAAAGGTGGAAGGGAACAACTTATGGTCTATTGTAACAGGTGGGGGTAAACAGTTCCCCTATAAGGTCCTACTCTCGCAATATTAATTTTCTTCTTGCAAAGTGTTACTCGCCCTAAAAAAGGCGTAACACTTGCCAAGAAAGGAATTAATAGTGCGAGAGTAGGACCTTACAGGGGAAGTTTTTACCCCCACCTGTTACAATGGACCATACATTGTTCCCTTCCACCTTTTAGAGGTCTTTGCATCACATCAATACTTGATGGTGTAGGTGGCACATGGTGTTTATTGCACACCTTTCCTTTTGTTAGATTTTAAAAAAATTGTGGGTCCATATATTTTTTTCTAAGAATAATATTAAAAGTTATGTATTACATAATGCATATCCTCTATACTTACTTGTGCACACCAACACTCCTCATGTTGATGCCACCTCCAGGCTGTCTTATTCTGCCACCATATGTTCTCCTCATGCTGATGCCACCTCCAGGCTGTGTCATTCTACCACCATATGTTCTCCTCATGCTGATACTACCTCCAGGCTGTGTCATTTTGCCACCATATGTTCTCCTCATGCGGAAGCCACCTCCAGGTTGTCTCATTCTGCCACCATATTTTCTCCTCATGCTGATGTCACCTCCAGGCTGTCTCATTCTGCCACCATATATTCTCCTCATGCTGATGCTAACTCCAGGCTGTCTTTTTCAGCCACTATATGGTCTCCTCATGCTTTCGCCACCTCCACGCTGTGTAATTTAGCCACACAAATAGTAATTTTTACAGATGTGGCATACATTTTATGGTAAAATGAGGGATGTCATTACAAAGGACACTGGTTGCGCAGAAAACAAGCCCTCATACTCGTCTGTGAATGAAAATATAAAAGAATTAGGATTTTTAGAAGGCAAGGCGGAAAAAAAGAAAACCTAAAATTATATTTGCTGAATCCTTAGGCCATAATGGGCTGAGTCCTTAAGGGGTTAAATACATTTTTGTTTTATAATTGATGAAAAGTGACTTGTAAATGTTTTTAAAAAATTTTAATTTTAATTTTGATACATAAAAGTCAGATAAGAAGTACTGAAAGAAAGGTAACTCTGTCTTGTCAGTACATTCTCATGGCATGAAGGACATTTCCAAAACAATCTGCATGTCATACACTGAATAACAGTATTATTTTACTACCCCAGCACAATCCCAATGCGTGTAACGACAAGGCAAAGTGTTCTAAACCCCTATTGAGGTTCTCTGCAGCCCACAAATAGCCATTTTTAAAGTGATTTGCCACAAATAAATTCGGACCAAACCAATTTTTTGGGGGGGAAATTTTCCAAAAATTCGCTCATCTCTATTGGCAACCTTACCTTACCTATTCTGACCACAGTTTCATGACTTAACATATCACCCAATTCCTGTTTGCATCCCTCTAGCCAATGTTCATTTGAAAATAATGATGACCCAAGTCAAAGTATATGGTTGAAAGAGATCCAGATTTTGAGCCATTCTCAATTACCATATGACATCATGTACTGTATACTTATAAATTTACACTACATAGATTATATTATTATATTATACAGTGAAACCTCTTTGAGACGATCACTCAAAAATCGCACAAAGAGAGGTATTTTTTTCAAAGAATTCATAATAAATGTGGAATTATGGAGGTCCAGGGGGGGTGGGGAGTGGAGAAAGGTTAGAAGGGGATTTATCATCTATCTATCTATCTATTTATCATCTATCTATCTATCTATCTATTTCATATCTATCTATTTATGTCCCATCTATCTATCTATTCATCTATCTATCTATCTATCTATCTATCTCTATCTATCTGTGGTGTTGGGTATCGAAGGACAGATGTTATTAACCCATTGTGATTGTGACTCTGGGGCGTGGTTGACCTGTACACCACCTGGGGTAGACCAGCTTCACCTGTGCCAGGCACGGGGCAAATAATCACTCTGATGCAGGGTTAAGGTTAACTGGTATGCTTTACTGAGGTAGACAAGGTGTTAAAGTCCATACAGCTCAGATAGGCACTAAGGAGATGCAGGGTGAACTTAGGGAAACTTATCGGCTTGCTGGGACTTGTAGTTGTAATTGACTTGACTGAGGCAGCCATGCTTGACTTTAGCAATTGACAGGCTTGACTCTGACTGACTACTTGGACTTCTGTAGTTTCCCCACTGGTTTAGTTCCTACCTTGCAGCTTTGACTTTCACTACAGGTGCAGGGGTTAACTTGCGCTAGAAGAATGGTTGCAGGACTAGACTTCAGGCCTCCTTCTGGATCACACAGACTCCTCAGCTCCTCACTTCACTGTACCTCAGCATGTACTAAGAGCACAATCTCAAGAGAGTGAACTGAACCTTGACCTCACTATATAGGGGGACAGTTTAGAGCGATCCCATTGGTCATTGATAAGCAACCTGTTCCCCTTGCATACTCCCCTTGACAACAGGGTTACTAAGAACATTATTTAAAATGACAAACACCTCAAAAGATTAACCAACATATATTATGAGATTTTATAGTCCTTAGTAGGGATGTGGGCCCAGGGGGACACTGGAATAGAAGCCGCCACACAGGATGGGCAGGTGTACAGAATAACAGATTCCGTACTGGGCCACCGCATATCTATCTATCAATATAGCCAAGTAGAAAATTGAAGCAGCTCAACCCAAAAAATGGAAAGAAGATGCCAGGTGCCAGCAGGTCGTTGTCCCAGGTAACGGGTCAATTGTAAATACCAAGCAAAAAATTCTGCAGCACTCCAAAATGCAGGGAAAAAATTGTGGATTTATTTAGCTTGAGAAAGGCTGCAAGTGGGCAGCCGAAACATTGCTATGCCGTTGGGCTAAATAAATCCACCATTTTTTCACTGCATTTTGGAGTGCTGTAGAATTTTTTGCTTGGTATCTATCGATATATATATCGTCTATTTGAGCACAGGGATACCCAAGTACAGTGCTAATGGATCTCTGGTTCTCCCAGATAGAATGTATGGATCGCATGCCCACATGTGGCTCCATGCACAGGGAGAGACAGGGCCCTGTTATGGAGATCACTTGGGGTCTCAGCAGTCAGACTCCCTTCAATCAGACACTTTACCCCCACCTGTAGATTAAAGTAGTGGAGTACCCCATAACATTTTTGCCCCTACCCAGGGGAAATTTTTACAGATGCCCACGTGTGGAACATAAAAATGATGTCATATAAAATCTAGTCTAGTTAAGTGGGTAGTCTTCTCAAAGAGGTGTTTTTCTTGGAGAAGATTCACTTACCGGAAACAACATGGATGAGGTTAAAGACATTGGCAAGGGATTCAGTCCAATCTAAAACAAAACTAAAGAAAAGTCGATCCACATGGAAGGGGGCCCAGCAGATGCCAAAGACCATGACCAAGACAACTGATAAAAAAAAAAAAAAAAGAGAAATTATTATTTAATAAAAGATTTAACCATCTGGTTTAAAGAAATAATAGACAGTGTAAAAACAGATACTCCACATTCTTCAGAAGTAAAGAGCCATCTCGGTGCATTTATAGTTCATTGGTTTATTTAAAAGCAATAAATATATATGACTTGGTTGTATCTGTTTTCTCTATTTCTAATGAAAAAGAGCAGGTTATTATTATTATTATTAATAAAATATGTCACAACTCAAAGAGAACAATGACGTAACTAAATAAAATCTGTGTTGCCAACAATACACTGCCCACATCTTTATTTTATTAGCAGCATCGGGGGAGGATGAAACCAAGGTTGCATTATAACATTGGCAAAATGGGCAATTGCTGTATTGTGCTACCACTAACAAGACTAAAATTCACATTATGACGTCTGTTGTTCTATTATTTTGAAACTGTATTGCATTATTATATGAGCAACACATGGCCGTGTTATTTTGGGAAAATTGTCCACTGTCATGTGTGTATTGTTTACAACTATATGAAAGTACAATGTATAGTATTATTAATTGACACTTTACCATTTTATGTAAGCACTAGACCATTTATAAAGGCAGTATTGTGGTGGTATTACTCTCTATTTCTCACATTCTAAAAAATCATGTATCAATGAATTAGTTTTAGAGTTTGAATTTAAGAATACTTTAGACAACCAGTCTGCAAAGGTTTGGAGAGGTATATTTTAACCCTCCTACCCAATCCCCCCCCCCCCCCCCCGTCTAGAAATGCACACTCACACTTATGCTAAGGTTGGGCTGACATTAATTTCATGGTCACTTGAATTTGTTCACCCAATGCCGCCAATGGCTTGAGAATGCAAATCTGCCATAAACCATTATCTTTCCCTCGCCAAGTTCTAGTTGTCCAATAAATGAATGTTGCTAATGGGTGCTCAGGTGAGTGGTCCATCTCCATGCAATGCTGTTGAAGGGAACTGAGAAAGCTGTCAAAGGAAGTATATGGCTAGGACATCTTATCCAAAATAGTTATTTTCTTTGTAGAATTCCATAATTAATGCTATAGAAACATGGCTATAATGCCCTGGGAGCGAAATGGCCTTCTTAGCTACAAAAACATTGCTTTTTAATAAGAGAAAACTATGATGGTGTTCTTATGGAGCTTAGTTCCGCCATGTTTTGTCTTTTGTGCAGAAGATTGCATTAGTAGCTATATCCATCCTTTTTATGCTTCCCAAATTCTATTTGCATGGTTACAGTTCAATATGAGTGGTCCATTACTTTTTTTTTTATTTTGTCCTTCTCTCTAGTTGTGAGTGTTGCGTTTGGAGCAGTGACTTTCATAGATAAAAATATCAAAGATAAAAATAGGCCTCCTATTATCCTCCAGTAAGAGTTGGGGCTTATTCCCCTTGCTCTCTATGACCCTTAGGTCAATGCCCCACCCCTTTATTTATTTTTTTTACAATGCAGTACCTATGGAAGGGGACACCTTCATAGTTTCCTACCAGTAGCAAAAGGTGTGGCGCCAACAAGGGCAGGGCCCCCTCTCAAGGGCCCCAGGGCTGCTGCATGGTCTGTCTCTATGGTATATACCTCCAGTTTGCGACTTCATGTGATGGAAATGTATGACCAAGGTCAAAGGGGTTTTGGGGATAAAATGCTTTATTAAATGGTTAATAAATAATGGAGAGCTGTATATTTTGCCTTTTCACTGTGTTGTATTGTTTGTCTACAGAAAATGTTATGCTTTATATTTGTTCAAGTACATTTTAAAAGTCTCATGATCTTCTCCTATATATATATATACACATTCCCTTTGTTGGTTACATGCCAAAGAAAATATTTTCCATTCATCTCTATTGAACACACCGCACAATATTAAAGTTCACTTCATACTTACACAGCATCTTTGTGACTGATTTCCGGGATGGTCTCTGTATGTTAACAGACATTTTGTCATTTTCCAATGAATGATCGCCCCTGAGCTGTACAAAACAAAGTAAAAAAAAAAAAAAGTCCTTGAAATTGCTGACTTACATTTTTTTTGCAGTGTGCTTTAAATATAACCATTTTGTCATTTACCAAAAGAATGCAACCACTTGCTTGACAAGTAAAATATGAGCGCAAGTTTATTGGAAGCCAACAGAAAACCAAATGAACCATTCCTGCAATAAAAACTAAAATGTGAGATATAGGTTTTATGATATGTGCTGTATATTTTATCCAATACTCATTAAACACAAACAAATCAGCATAGAAATAGAATTCTGTAGAGCAAATGGTAACAGACAGTGGTCCTAATACTTGGTAGCACAGTGGCGCCTCTTATGAAGTGTATGGCTATTCCAGCTGTATATTTTATGCAATAAATAGATAAGGTTCTACACAGAGCTGCAATTCATTTGCACAGACCATGAATTCTAAATACTGTAAATATGTTATATCTTACCCCCTGCTTTCCCTTGTATTTCCCTGGGGACTTAAATGGGCACTGTCAGATACAAAAACTTTTGATATGTTGTAAAGCATGCAAAACCAATAGGTTTTGCTTTCATTAGAAAATTTTCAGAATTTCAAACTGAAAAAGCCAGTCAAACAATTGCCCCCCCCCCCCCCCCCCCTGCCTGCTTGGAAACATACTAGTCCTGCTGTGTCCATGGTCGTCATGGACCCACTTTCTTGATTGACAGCTGTGAACGCACGGAAAAATCCTCCGACTGTCAGCTTGTGTCTGCTACTGTCAGTGAGGACAAGCTGGGAGTTGTAGTTTTGCTCATGGTAGGGGAGATGTGAGCAGACAGTATACTGAGGGAGGGGGCGGGGACCTGGACAGTGAGGCCACGCCCCCTCCCTTTGAGAGGAATTCAGACTCTCAAAATTAAATTAAAATTAAAAGTGTAATAAAAATAAATAAATAAAGGTGCTAGACACATAAACATTAGAAGTACATGGTCAGGATTAGGTACTGAGTGATATATGTAAAAAAAAAGATTGTGGGATCTGACGGGTACGCTTTTAGAATTGGTGATAAACTAAGCCCTCCATATTTAAAGATCTTTTAAGCAGCTGTTAACTTTAATGGATTGGTCCCTTAAAGGAGTTTCCTAGCCTCTTTTAAACATTCCATGAAGAGAGGAATTGGGATGCAAAAATACATGTACAACCCGGAACAATATTTTGATTTTGGAGAAGCTCAATGCCCTCTGGCCTGATACAGTGGAGGGATAGTTTGACATCCAAGGATTTTCTCTTCCCATGTCGCTGACATGTGTTATTATTTATTTTTGTGACGATTTTCCTGTATACTAATGTGTGTCCCTCTTTGCTCCCGCATATTATTTTGTATATTGTTTTGTGCATTTATCTTTATTTATTTTTTTTACTTGTTATTTGCTCCTAGATTGTCAATAAAGGTTTTCCTTTTGACACTAAAAAAACATGAGTGGGGTCATCAATATTTGTTGTGAGGTTATACATACTGGGAGGTCTTTCCAATTTTATGCATTGGTTAAAGTCTTTTACATGGAACAATATGTGAATTGCAGTACCAAGTATGTTGTGTATTTAAAGGAAAACTATGAGCTGCATCACCTACACTAGCCTGCTGATACCCCCTGATCACAGTGGGGGAAAAAAGTATTTAGTCAGCCACCAATTGTGCAAGTTCTCCCACTTAAAAAGATGAGAGAGGCCTGTCATTTTCATCATAGGTATACCTCAACTATGAGAGACATAATGAGAAAAAAAATCTATAAAATCACATTGTCTGATTTCTGAAGAATTTATTTGCAAATTATGGTGGAAAAGAAGTATTTGGTCAATAAAAAAAGTTCATCTCAATACTTTTGTTGGCAATGACAGAGGTCAAACGTTTACTGTAAGTTTTCACAAGGTTTTCACACAGTTGCAGGTATTTTGGTCCATTCCTCCAATGTTTTGGGCTGTCGCTGGGCAACACAGACTTTCAGCTCCCTTTAATGGTTTTCTACGGGGTTGATATCTAAAGACTGGCTAGGCCACTCCAGGACCTTGAAATGCTTCTTACAAATCCACTCCTTCGTTGCCTGGGCAGTATGTCTGACATCATTGTCATGCTGAAAAACATGTTTCATCTTCAAATCCCTTGCTGATGGAAGGAGGTTTTCACTCAAAATCTCATGATACATGGCCCCATGCATTCTTTCCTTTACATAGATAAGTCGTCCTGGTCCCTTAGCAGAAAAACAGCCCCAAAGCATGACATTTTCACCCCCAAGTTTAATTTTTACCAAAAAGTTCTTTGGTTTCATCTGACCACATGACATTTTCCCAATACACTTCTGGATCATCCAACTGCTCTCTAGCAAACTTCAGATGGGCCTGGACATGTACTGGCTAAAGCAGGGGGACACATCTGGCACTGCATGATTTGAGTCCCTGGCATCTGATGGTAGCCTTTGTTACTTTGGTCCCAGCTCTCTGCAGGTCATTCAGGGGGGGGAGAGATCTTGCGTTTTTGCCTGGAATACCCCTTTAATTTCTTCACAACAAGCTGCTTGCCTCTTGCTGATTCAGTCTTCCCAGTCTGATGCAGGTCTACAATTTAGTTTCTGGTGTCTTTCAACAGCTCTTTGGTCTTGGCCATAGTGGAGTTTGGAGTATGACTGTTTGAGGTTGTGGACAGGTGTCTTTTATACTGATAACAAGTTCAAACAGGTGCCATTAATACAGGTAACAAGTGGATGACAGAGAAGACTCTTAAAGAAGAAGTTACAGGTCTGTGAGAGCCAGAAATCTTGCTTGTTTGTAGGTGACCAAATACTTATTTTCCACCATAATTTGCAATTTTTTTTTTTTTTTTAAATCAGACAATGTGATTTTATGGATTTGTTTTCCTCAATATGTCTCTCATAAATGAGGTATACCTATAATGAAAATGAAATGAAAGTTAGTATGGTTGAAAAAAGACATATGTCCATCGAGTTCAACCAAGAGGATGAAAGGAAGAGGTATGGTTGAATGAAGGGGAAGGGATTCTATATTTCTGCATAAGCATTAACCCCTTAATGCCCTTTGACTGTCCGTGCATGCTGGTGGTCATAGTTTTGCAACAGCTGGAGGCACACTGGTTGCAAAACACAGAGTTTGTTACTTAACTCAGTGTTTCCCAACCCATGTGCCTCCAGCCGTTGCAAAACTACAACTCCCAGCATGCATGGTCTGTCAGTGCATGCTGGGAGTTATAGTTTTGCAACAGCTGGAGGCACACAGGTTGTGAAACACTGAGTTAGGAAACAGACAATGTTTCCCAACCAGTGTGCCCCTAGTTGTTGCAAAACTACAACTCCCAGCATGCTCAGATAGCTGAAGGAGCCGGGAGTTGTAGTTTTGCAACAACTGCAGGAGAACAGTTTGGAGACCACTGTGTAGTGGTGTCCAAACTGTAGCCCTCCAGATGTTGCAAAACTTCAACTCCAAGCATGCCCAGACTGCCCAGGCATGCTGGAGGTTGTAGTTTGGCAACATCAGAAGGGCCAGATGTTACAGAACTACAACTCCCAGTATGTCTCGGCATGCTGAGAGTTGTAATTTTGCAACATCTAGAAGACCACTGCACAGTGTTCTCCAAACTGTGTGGCCCTCCAGATATTGCAAAACTACAACTCCCAGCGGACAGCCAAAGGCAGGATTTTTTAAGGTGCCTATAGTTATTTGTAAAGGGATTTTCTTAATCTAAAACCTTCAGGAAGATCTTGTTTATGGATTGTGGAATTAGAATTAGCTCCTTTATGTATATTTAATTTTACATGTCTTATAAGTGTTATGTAGGAGATGACAGAAAATCTATATGTAATTTAAATAAATCTAACAGGGTTGTGTGTAAAGAATAAAATTGAGTCTACTCATCTCTTGCATACAGATAAAATTGTCACCTACTCTATGTCCCACAGAGAGTAAATGGTGTGACAGTGTGCATGCTCAACCACCATTCCCTTCACTCTGAATGGATAAGAACCCCTGTCCTTTTTATCTGTAGTCAGGGCCAGTCCTACAATTGGTCCCGCTGGGTCCATTGGACCCAGGCGGCACCTTCACAGGGGAGCCACATTGCCGCCCAGGAAGATTTTTGATCCCTTCCTTCGTGACCCATGACGGATCTTGTCCGTCATGGTGCCGCTCAGGGTGTATGGAGCGGGCTCCTGACATGAGCCCGTTCCATATCCGGTGATCCCCAGCTGTTTTCAGTAGCTGCAGCTGCCTATTAACCCTTTGGATCGCCGTTGACAAAGCTGACAGTGGCATTTAAAGTGAGCTTTAAACCATCCCGGGTGGTCTAGTGGGGTGGATCGACCACCACCCCCCACCCCACAGCGCTATCGTGGTGACGATCCACTGTGGAGGTTGCCGATGGCTTACCTCTCCTTCATGGCAGTCCACGGCTCTACATTTGATAGAGCCTGGCTGGACCAGGTTCCACCAAATGATCGCAGATCACACAGATTAATCAAGTTCTGTGGAACTTCATTGACCTGTATGAGGAATCTACTGATTCCTCTTAAAATTCCCTTAAGGGACAAAAAAAAGTGTTCAGAAAAAAAAAAAGTTCAAAAAGGTTTAAAAAAAAAAAAAAAAAACACACATTAACCCCTTCCATATTATAAGTTCAAATAGCCCCCCTTTTCCAATTTTTCATTTAAAAAATATGTAAACATAATAATAATAATTGCATAGAAAGAGATACAGTATATCTGGCACTGCATATACTAAACTCTGCGGCAATGAATGAACACACAGTCACGCCTGGCGACCGCTAACATGGAAGCCCGCACACAGCGTTTGGAGTAATGAACTTCCGGATGCTGTGAGCGGAGCTCCGAAAGTCAGGGCAGCGCACAACCACTTTAAGGGACCAAAAAAGTGTTCAGAAAAAAAAAAGTTCAAAAAAGGTTTAAAAAAAAAAAAAACAACACACATTAACCCCTTCCATATTATAAGTTCAAATAGCCCCCCTTTTCCAATTTTTCATTAAAAAAACACGTAAACATAATAATAATAATTGCATAGAAAGAGATACAGTATATCTGGCACTGCATATACTAAACTCTGCGGCAATGAATGAACACACAGCATCTGTGGTGCTAGTGGGGGTAGTGCAAATGGAACCGGTGGTGTTCTATCCTGTCTTGCACATAGCGCTTCCACACAATATTCCCAAAAAGAACTGTAAGGATGGCACTCACTACTTGTTCTGTACAAATCGTTGCTTTTATTCGTGCATATTTCAGGCCTGATGAAGTAGCTACAAGCTACGAAACAGCTGTCGCACTATCTTGGGATCCAGTTGCACCATGCACTTTGAAAATATGCACGAATAAAAGCAACGATTTGTACAGAACACGTGGTGAGTGCCATCCTTAAAGTTCTTTTTGGGAATACAATAATAATAATAATAATAATAATAATAATAATAATAAAATGGTGTTGCCATGTGCTAATTGTCCAAACTAAGAAAATATAACATAATTAATCCTAAATGGTAATTTCACTCCTGGAACCAGGCAGCACAATGTCTTGGGCCAGCCCTGTCTGTAGTGGTCGCAGGGTCAATCCCCACTGATCAGATCCTTATCACTTATTCTGTAAATAGGTGCTAAGTTTTAAACTTGGGATAAACTTCCTTTCTGTGTTCTGGATAATTCTTGCCATTCAACCGATGGGACCAACCTAAGTTTGGTCTTTCTATCCAAAAGCCTCATAGTAGCCATATAGTAAGTTTCTATGTTATATCTTACCCTTGTAAGTAGGCTATTTTGAGTACAAGTGTGCCATCTATGAAGTAAGGCCCTGCATTCACATTGTCATGACAATTCTGAACGCGTATGAAGACAGTGGCTCTCTTATAAACTTCAAACCTCCTCACACCCCAACAGTTCTGCTCAACCGCTACTTGAAATCAACCCCCATTGGGCAATGGAAAGGGCCTGCATCTCTCTCCTCACTCCCCGCCCCCTCCCATTCCCCTATATTAAAGCTTCCCCCCAACCCCAAGGGCGGGATGCAAGATAGAGAGATTTGTGAAAAAAAGACTATAGACTTTAAAAGTGCACAAATATTTTATATATAGTGGCTTACTTCCATTTAAATTCTTTAAAAAAGTTTTGGATCTTACAGACGTATTATTCCGTTGTTCTATTCCCTTCTCTTGGCTTATGTCTAACAATAATTTTTATGCTCAAAGTGTACACCACATAAGTCGATCTAACTCCTAAACCAAATTACAGAACAGTAATTGAGAATTTTTGTGTCCTACAGGAAATCAGATATGATGATGTACCATAGAGACGCATCATAAATGGTAATATGATGCATAAGATTTAGAAGATTAAAAAGGTTTGTACTTCTGCTGTGTATCTGGTCAAAATGGACTAAATGGTCAAATAAGGGTTTAGTGTCATCATTTATTTGATGTGCTCTAAAACTTACACAGTTTAATGGAATATATATATATATATATATATATATATATATATATTCCATTAAACTGTGTAAGTTTTAGAGCACATCAAATAAATGATGACACTAAACCCTTATTTGACATATATATATATAGTTTTAAATGGCCCCCAAACAGGATGATTTCTGTGTATGGGCTTACATCTGGAAAAATTACGCCCAAACTGGACATAAAAAAAACTGCATTTATAAAGAATACCGGCTATCACAAAATGTACTGTGGGGGAGTTTGTCTTTTAATAAGATTTCCTCTGTTGCCCATAGCAACCAATTAGAGTTGAATTTCCATTTCTCATAATTCTCTATTAAAATGAAAGTTAAGCCTTAATTGGTTGCTATGCCCAGTATAAAGAATCTTACTATAAGGGTGCATTTACAATATAAAATCTCGGAGATTCCGTCTGCAATCCATCAGCGCTAGGAATTTCTGCGGCGGAAATTTAGCGTGAATGAGTCAATGGAAAAACCATTCACACCATTGTTTTCTTCAAACAGCGAAAGTTCTCAGAAGCAGAATTTCTGAGTGGAATTCCACTTTAGGGTACGTTCACACGAGCGGATCCCCAGCGCATATTACGCTGCGGATCAGCCGCTGAAGGACCGCTGTATGCTGCCTTTACAGGTGCCTGCTCGGAGCTACAAGCAGACACTATGAAGCAATGTGTGAGTCGCTGCGCAAGTTAGGCCGAGAGCTACCGCGATGTGCGAGTATACTGCGCATGCACGAGGCAAATTGCACATCGCAGTGTGTCTGCTCGTAGCGGCATATTGCCGCTCCAAGCAGGCACATGTAAAGGCAGCATACAGTGGTCCTTCAGCGGTGGAGCCGCAGTGTAATACACGCTGGGGATCCACTCGTGTGAACGTACCCTTTGGCTGGGTTCACACTTCAGAATTTCCTGAATTTCCTCTACTCCTCCATGCAAAAACCATGGCACACAAGTAATGTGAAGCAGATTCCAGCAGAATTTCCATGTGGAAATTCTGTCTAGGACCTACGTGGAATCAAAGTCTTAGGTCAGGTTCACACTACAGAATCCGCGGCTGGAAAATTTTCATCTAGAGATTCTGCACTGGGCACTGGGACTGGCACTGGGACTGCATGGACATTGCTGTCCTGGTTGACAGCAATGTCTGTGGTGCAGATTCCGCCAGAACATTAAGCAGGTTAAATGTTCAGATGGAATTATTTGATCAGAATTTTCTGACAACCCATTCACCTGCATGTTACCTTCATACAGCGGAATTTCTGACCGAAATTCCATAATGTGAACCCGGTCTTAGGTCTGAGTGGAATTTCTGACTGGAATTGCGCTGCATGAAGGGAAAATACAGGTGAATAGATTTTCAGTTTACCCATTCACACTGCGGAATTTTCTAGGCGGAATTTCCGCCAGAAAAATCTGATTAAAAAATTCCGCTAGAACATTGAAAAGTGATCTCCTGAACGGGCTCTAGCTCTCTTAGAGGAGCATGTGCTGGGGTCGGCATACACTCCATTCATTTTTTAGGGAGCGCCGGAGAACTCGGGTTTCTTCGGTGCTCCCATTGAGAATGAATGGGCCCTGGTGCTCTGAGAGGAGTGCATGCTGGGGATGTCACCAGCACTCACTCCAATCAGGGAGCCAGGGCGCATGCAGGAGATTGCAGGGGGTCCTAGCAGTTGGACCCCTGTGATCAGACACTTCTCTCCTATCCTGTGAAGAGCAAATAAATTACATTTAGCTGCAATACTCGTTTCAAAGCCCCATATAATTCTTTAAAAATATTTAAAGAATTCTTTAAAAATATTTAAAGAATTTTAAAAAAATTCTGCCATTTTTTTTTAAACTAAAATAATTTTGCATTATTTTGCAATTCCAAAATGCAGTTTTCGTGCCGTTTTCTCAAAAATAGTGGGTTTTAGTAGTGATATTTTTTCCTTTGGCATTTTTTCTCCCCTGCATTTTTATCACAACAAGTTATGTGATTCTTTCATTGTGTGATTCAAGGATTTTTATTGAATAAATGAAGGGGGAAATGCCTTAGAAAACGCCAATGATAATACCCCATTTTTGATGGCATTTCTTTTCCCCCGAAAGACTTCTTTGGAAGAGAAGTCCAAATAAACCCCTTAGTCTCAACATCTTTGCCGCAGAAAAACGCCAAAGATGCGTTAAAAAAAAAAAAAAGACAACTTTCAACTAACATCTGGCTGTGGGGTTTGTTGCATTTTTTGAGGGCATTCTTTAAAAAAAAAAAAAAAATTGGGAACCTGGTCTGAAGGAAATAAGATGAGGATTAGTCCTATCTTCTCAGTTGATGGATGGATTTACCATACACCTTCCATTAACATATTAGATCAATTCACTAATCTCTCATTTAGACTCCATTGTTTGCAAAGGATTGCAAAGAAGAATGAAGGGGATAGAATATTATGGATGTTGGGTACAAAGGAACACAGACAGATTATGTCAGAGATACTTAGAGATGACACGTGTCAGAGAGCAGAATCGGGAAAAATATTCCTCAGGGTACAGAGAATAAATTAAATAAAAAATGGACGCAATTACATGGCATAGGGCTATAGATTCATGTAAACAAGTAGTTAATTCCTGCTTTTTGTGAGAGACAACAGGTTCACGGCCCCAGAGGCTGCCAGTGTACCCATTAACGCTTGCAAAATGACGGCTACGCAATCACCATTCACCAAATGACCTCAGCCTATTAAGAGCGGTACGGTCTGAAAGGCGTAATTTCACCCGTTCTGGGCTTCTGCGAGAGCTATTTCTGACTGATGGGACACAGCTGTTTATTTCAGGCAGTGAAACAGTGTTTCCCAATCAGTCAGCCCCTAGCTGTTGCAAAACTACAACTCCCAGCATGCTCGGACAGCCAACGGCTGTCCGAGCATGCTGAGAGTTGTAGTTTTGCAACAGCTGGAGGCACCCTGGGTGGGAAACACTGCAGCAGAACATCTTTACAGGTGTTAATTTTTTTTACACATAGAAACGATCCTAAAAATAAAAATGTAAGCTGTCAGGCTGTGTTCACACGTGGCGTTTAAAGGGGTTATCCAGTAAAAAAAAAAAAAAATTTATATTTCAACTGGCTCCAGAAAGTTAAACAGATTTGTAAATTACTGCTATTGAAAAATCTTAATCCTTTCAGTACTTTTTAGCTGCTGAAGTTGAGTTGTTCTTTTCTGTCTAAGTGCTCCCTGATGACACCTGTCTCGGGAACTGTCCAAAGTAGAAGCAAATCCCCATAGCAAACCTCTTCTACTCTGTGCAGTTCCCAAGACAAGCAGAGATGTCAGCACTATGAGCACTATGGCCAGACAGAAAAGAACAAGACAACTTCAGCAGCTGATAATTATTGGAAGGATTAAGGGGGTATTTATCAAAGGATTTATGTGTTTATTTTCAAGTAACTTTGGCGCAATGCTTTGGCGCAGTGTCTTTTTGCGCCAAAGTTTGGCGCATCTTCTCCACTGTCATTTTTACAACTTTCTCAAAATCACACGGTCCTGTGTGTGATTTTAACTTTAGTCAGTAATTCATCATTTGCGCCAATCGATCTTTGGCGCAATTTTGGCGCAAATCCCGTTTTTATGGCGCGAATCACCGCCAAGAAATTTTGCACATGGAAAACATACTTAGCAATGTCAGAAAATGTAAAGGTGTCAAAATACATTAACATTTTTTTTTTTGGTGAAAGCAGCGACGCCTCCAGGGCTGCTCAATACTATCCTGCGACATAGTTGTCTCTGAGGAACCTTCACCCTCCGTTGAGCCAGCATTGGACATGGCCACATAGGTTCAGGAAAAGTAAGCACTAAAAGCAGTGGTCTCCAACCTGCGGTCCTCCAGATGTTGCAAATCTACAACTCCCAGCATGCCCGGACAGCCAACGGCTGTCCGAGCATGCTGGGAATTGTAGTTTTGCAACATCTGGAGGTCCGCAGGTTGAAGACCACTGCACTAAAGTAACAAAAAAAATAAAAAATACCCAAGTTGAAAATAAAATCCATTTCACATGGTGGCTATAAACCCCACATAAGAAAATAACTCATGTCGCTTGCTTATACTGCAGGAGGGACTCGCTTGCTTATACTGCAGGAGGGACTCCGAAATGGCTGCTCTACAGAGTAAAATATGCTGTCCTTTGTGGCGGTAAGTTCTGTGTAAAAGGTGCCGTGAACAGCTGATTTCAACAACTTGCACCGCACCAAATGATAAATTTGGTGCATGTCCACGAAAACCAAAGTGAAAAAAAAAAGGGTGAAAAGAAACTGTCAACAGGCAAAATTGATAAATACCCCCCCCCTAAGACTTTTTAATAGAAGTAATTTACAAATCTGTTTAACTTTCTGCTGCCAGTTGATATATATATATATATATATATATATATATATATATATATATATAACGTTTTTTCCTGGAATACCCCTTTAATTAGCGCATTTTTTTTTGCTATTTTCTATAAATCACATACAAGCAATGCAATTCTGCTGAGCTTTCCATCGGGATTGTTAGGTTACACAAATCATGGTTAAATTGCATTGTTTTTTACAGTGATACACCACTTGTGCTGTGGAATAAAATGGGACATCTTTGTGCGCTAAAAAAGTGACAAATCAGCTTTAAGAATACGGTGCATAATACGCACAAACATAGACTGCCCCCTTTTTTTCCAAGATTGGTGAGCAAAAGAAAAAAAAAATTAACGTCATATATTTCACAATTTGATGTAAACAGCTTGCACTACTTTTCAAACAAATTTGGTGCAAAGTGTAAAAAGAGGGCACAAAATCCTTCTATTATCTACCCCATAGAGTACAAATGTATACATTACACAGCTTGTCTATGGGAGCCTGTAAGAGAAGATCTGTCATGGCAGGCAAAGAGGCCGATACCTGAACCACGAATGACACATCTAACCAGCCAGCATCTGAAGAGCCAAAATAGCCAAAAGCGGTATTAGCCGAAAGCAGCTGAAAGCCGTCGGGTATGGAGTAGACTCAAGTACCTAGCCCACTCCACTCCACTGGAAATCATATATTTTTTTTAATCAACTAATGACACAGAGTTAAAAAGATTTGTAAATCACTTCAATTAAAAAAATCTTAATCCTTCCATTACTTATTAGCTGCTGTATGCTCCACAGGAAGTTCTTTTCTTTTTGAATTTCCTTTCTGTCTGACCACAGTGCTCTCTGCTGACACCTTCCATGTCAGGAACTGTCCAGAGCCGGATAGGTTTGCTATGATGATTTGCTCCTACTCTGGACAGTTCCTGACATGGACAGAGGTGTCAGCAGAGAGCACTGTGGTCAGACAGAAAGGAAATTCAAAAAGAAAAGAACTTCCTGTGGAGCATACATAATCTTATAAGTACTGGATGGATTAAGATTTTTTTAATTTAAAAGTAATTTAAGAATCTGTTTAACTTTCTGGCATTAGTTTATTTAAAAAAAAAATGTTTTACAGTAGAGTACCCCTTTAATGGCCTGAGGGCCTAGGTCTTCAACCTGTTCACCATTGTTTTGTATCACAACAGAAATTTGAGTATTTGCTATGACGTAATAAAGCCAGGTGACTATCCTATGAGGGGGGAAAGTTACATAATGTTGAATGTGTCTCCTGTGACTCTTAGGCTATGTTCACATGAAGGATTTTCTGATGCAGAATTCTGCATTAGAATTCCACACGGGGATTCCGCAGCAGTAGAGTCCTGTTGAATCAATGGGATTCTGCTGCACTGCACATAGTCCGCAGAAAGAATAGACGTGTCTATTTTTTCTGTGGAGTCCACACAAAAATGCATTGCTGTCTAGGAGATTGTGCATTTTAAAAGGTCCTAGTGCCGACATGTTCTGCTGGTGCTCCGCTGTCGGGGGAACGTCCGCACGGAAAATTTCCGTGCAGATCTGGCCCGTGTGTAAACATAGCCTTAAAGGGGTACTCTGTCCCAAACATCTTATCCCCTATCCAAAGAATAGGGGATTAGATGTTTGATCGCGGCGGTCCAGCTGCTGGGACCCCGGCGCGGCACTCCAATCATCCAGTGCACAGAGCAAACTCCCCTCTGTGCCTGGTGACAGACAGCCACAGCCTTCACGCCCCCTCCATTCATGTCTATGGGAGAAGGTATGATGGCTATGTACTTGCTGCCACGCCCCCTCCCATAGAAATAAATGGAGGGGGTGTGGTGTGACGTCACAAACAAGGAAGCTCCAAGCTTCCATGTTCAGAATTCTGCTGTGCTGGCCCGAAGATCGCAGAGGGTCCCAGCTCCCGGACCCCCTGCAATCAGACATTTGGATAGGGGATAAGCTGTCTAGGGGTGGAGTACTCCTTTAAGCTTTACTGTCTATATTGTACTGAATAGGAAATCACTCACCCATATTAGATATTAACTATATTTAACAAACAAATATTTGCCTTGTCCTAACACGAGATGAATAAGAAATTGAGAAGTAAAATGTCCTTGGGGAAACAAAATGTAATTAACCTTCATCCTCCAGTGTACGGTAGATGGTGAAGTCTATTGGCATGAGCTATGGCCGAATGTGTGCTATTAGAAACCATTGGCATACAAAATTGGATCATTTCCATAATACACTGAATAATATACTGTATAGAACTACTATTCCTTTATTCTTCCACACACATACTAGGAAAATATCACATGCCTGTTTTCATCACTATGTGCAGCTCCTATTTTATAAAAGCTGTGAAAAGCTGTGAACCAAATGGCTCCAAGTGGTGGAAAAAGGTCAGTGAGAATTTAAAAACTATGGGGAGATAAATCTCCCCCTAATGTATTTGTGAATATAATAGTTTCATAAGCAATCATCTGAGGGATTGGTATCTTGGATACATAGTCAAGCATATATACTATATGGAAAAAAATGTTGTGACACCTATCCATTACACCTACAGAAGCTTTTAGGACAACCCATTCTTAACCCATATACGTTAACAGGTTTGGCCAGTGGAATTTTGGTATTTGCTATTGTCCTCATCCTGCCTAAAAATAAAAATGAAGACTTTGCTCCGCTCCCTCGTAGCTCCGGCATCAGGATGCCCCATCCCCGGCCAGTCTCAGCCGACTCATCTGCTTCGCCAGATCCTGCCAGAGCTGTAGACGTGACATCACAGTGCCTCTCCACCAATCACTGACCGCAGAGCTGTCTCACCTCGGCTATCATAGCATCTACAGCCAGCACACTATCAGTTCCCTGGCTGTAGACAATAAATGCTCTGTAGCTTGGAGGAAAGCAGAGACCTGGACCTTGGACAAGGGGCCTAAATATCGTAGCTGTGAGGGAGTGGAGGAAGGAAAAGCTTTTGTTATTTTTGTAGGCAAGCTGGAGCCAATAGTAAATTACAAAATTTCACCGGACAACCCTTTTAATATGAAGTTGGTCCCCCTCAGCTTTCTCTCATCTGGGAAGACTTTCTTCAAGCTTCTGGAGGTGTCTGTAGGAATTTATGCCTTTTCATCCAGAAGAGCATTTGTGAGGTCGGACATTGATATTGGATGAGAGGGCCTGGCTCACAATCTAGTTCACCTAAAATATGTTGGAGAGGGTTGAGGTCAAGACTCTGTGTGGGCCATATACCCCCAACCATGCCTTTATGAATCTTTAGATCTTGTGCACTGGGGCAGAATCATTCTGGAACAGACAAAGGTCAAACTAAAACTATTCCCACAAAGTAGAAAGCTACAATTTGTTTACATTGTGGAGGGTTGCTAAAGCATTATGATTTTTCGTGGCTGGAACCACGGACTCCTGAAAAACAACCCCATAGCATTATCCCTCCTTCAACTGGCACAACATAGTCAGACAGGTAACACTTTTCTGGCATTTACCAAACCCAGACTCATTCATCAGACACCAGATAGAGAAGTATGATTCATTTCTTCACAGAACACTTCATCCACTTCTCCAGAATCCGGGTAAGGGGGGGTGCTAGGTTTGCATGCAGCTGCTCGACCTTAGAAATCCATGCCATAAAGCTCCAGGCAGTTTTTGTGCTGATTTTCATGCCAGATTAGGCTCGGAGCTCTGCAGTTATCTAGTCATCGGAGCGTTGGCGACTTTAACTCAATATGTGCCTCAGCCCTAGGTGACCCCTCTCTGTGACTTTACATGGTCTCGACTTCATGGCTGATTTGCTGTAGCTCCTAAATATTTCCACTTCTCAATAATACTGCTCACAGCTGATGGTGGAAGATCTAGAAGGAAAGACATTTCAGGAACTGATTTGTTAGGCTGTGTTCATATGTCAGAATGTCAGCACGAAAATCTCCGCTAGAGCTAGGACCGCTCGGGAATGCGCCATCTCATAGACGGCAATAATGCATTTCATTAGAGTCCGCAGAAAGAATGGACATGTCCATTCTTTCTGCGTACACTGAACTTGGAATTTCCGTGCCAGATATTTCCGGCGCAGAAATTCTGCTATGGGCACAGTGCAGCAGCATCCCATTGAAATCAATAGGACTCTGCTGCTGCGGAATCTCTGTGCGTAATTCCAATGCAGAATTTTCACACAAAAATTCTGTCATGTGAACATAGCCTTTCAGCGGTGACATCCTACTACAGGACCTTGCTGGAATTCATTGAGCTCTTTTGATTGACCCATTGTCTGTAAAGGTGGCTACATTGCTAGGGGCTGTATTTTATACACCTGTGGCCATGGGACTGATGGGGACCAATGCTTTTGCATTGTTAGCCGGCAACATCTCTGCATCACCAATGTACAAGTTTCTGACAGGTTTCCTATGGAGCCGGTGTCACATAGCTTGGTGACATCATGTGATCACTTATAGTGCTGAGACTTCATTGACTGGGAGCAAATGTTTGTAGCTAAAGACCATGGCTGACCACATAACTTTACCAATATATACGTAAACTATGAATCCTAATCAGGTTCGCACGACCCATAGGGAAATGGACCACAATCCCACCACATTGGCCCCATAGAAGGCACTGTAAGTTTTTCTTTACCTTCATACAGCCTTGATACGGTTCATGATAGGAAACATAGTTATAAAGGTTAACTACTTAAAAGACCAGGAGGATAGAGAAGGTGACAGAGATGAATGGCAACTGCAAAACAGTCCCTAAATATGCAAAGCATGCACCAAGCAGTGACACCGATTAATAACATTACCCCAATACCTGTGTACTCATTTCTATTGGACAAAATGTAATATTTAGGGGATTAATAGACCATTATAAATCATTTACATATGTAGTGGAGCTGAAGGCACAGAGACAATAATAGCCAGCAGTTTTCTGGAGAACCACCAAAAACTTTGTGACTGGAGCATTGCTGGCATGTGGCCCATGCCGGGAGTTTCTTGGCAGCAATGAACACCACTTTTCATTGCATCTGTATTCTCTCCCTCCATCAATGCCCCAGGTATCTAAATAGGTTGAAAACACCTCTGCGTTATCAAAAGTTGACCAACTCAGCTCTGCTACATCTGTATATTGGGAAATAATCCAGATCATACTGGGAATTAGTATAGCTTCAGTGGAGGCACCGAATGCCTAAGCTTTATGTGCACTGATGATGGTACTGTTTTCACTGGTCATTTTTAGTATGACATACAAGAAAGGGCTTTATTTCATGTTGTGGATGTGCCAACGGCAGTCACAAAAGTGAGCTCCCTGCTGCAGCTGAGTAGCCCTGTGTAGCTGGTAGCGGCGGATTTCCCGCTGTGCCTGCTTGTAGCACATGCGCAGCAGGAAATCCGCCGCAGCATCAGCAGGGAGCTAACTTTTGTGACTGCCATCTGCGCATCTGCAGCGTGAAACACACTGTGGATGTGTTCAGTGTAACCCTACCACAATGGGCTTATCCAGGCATTGAAAAACAGATCTGATTTCTTTAAAAAAAAAAAAACAGCACCACACTTGTCCTTAGGTTGTGTGTGGAATTGCAGCTCAGTTCCATTGAAGTATATAATGTAATACCACAATATTACTGTAAATAATACACTATATCATATTACAATATAAAGGAGTTGTGTAAGAATAGAGAAATATGGATGCTTTTTTTTTCTTTTTTTCAACAAACAGCACCATCCTAGTCCAAAGGCTATTTCTAGTTTTGCAGCTCAATCACAATCAAGAGGCAACTTAGCTGCAATACCACATACCACCAACGCACATGAGCAGCGCTGTTTTTTTTTTTTTATTTTTTTTTTTTTTTTAAATCTCGTACAGCTCTTTTATTTCTATTTATTGCCTCCTACAGCCAAGTCTAATAGGCGACTGGAGACTGGGTTATAAAATGTGTAGGTTATATAGTGATCGGGAGGCACCGGTGGATGGATTATGAAAAATCTATTTGCGTGAGTGGCTATTAATAGTTCCCTTTAACAGTGTGAGTAGCCAAAGCCTTCCGTGCCGCTAGAAGCATCAACCCATTTCCTTTGGTTTATCAATATTTCCCACTTGCTCCGTTGTACCGTAGGATAATATGCTTATTACGTCCGATAGGTATTGAATTCAATTAACACCATAAATGATTGTCTAGAGATATTGCAGTGTTCAGAAGGCAGAAAACTCTAATTTAGATATGTTTTATATTGTTAGGGAATATTAGCTGAATGGATTCTGTTATATAATACACAATGTTTCCATCTTCCACCTCGCTCAACAGGAGGTTACACAAGGAGGAGGATTTAGATAAGACGGCTGTATACTCCTGAAAGTGCTGTATACATATCGACAATGATCCAGATGTAGCAGAGCTGAGTTTGTTATTAGCTCATGATGTTACTTTGCATTTTTTAGTGGTTTTATAGAGCTGTACATGCAAATCCATTGCATTACATAGAGTGCTGTGTTTTCCAACTAGGGTGCCTCCAGCTGTGGCAAAAATAAAGCTCCCAGCATGCTGGGAGTTGTAGTTTTTCAACATCTGGAGGCACCCTGGTTGGGAAACACTGGCTTAGTAGCAAGGTGACAATACTTCAAAAGATCAAAGGACTGAATAGAAATAACAATGCAAAGGCAAGAATGAAGTGGCATGAAATGACTGGCATGAATCAGGACATACAAGTCAAGGTAATTCTTCCTGTTATATTTAGTCTCCAGCAAATCAGTCTTATAGACTATTGAAGTAACAATATGACTAGAAAAAGTGAAAAGACAAATGCAGCTCTGCTACATCTCTCAATGAGGCATCATTAGCTGGGTGGCAATACTTAGGATCAAAGATGAAAGGACTGGATTCTATTAATGGTGCCAAGACAAGAATGGGAGAGTGGCATGAATCAGATGTACAAGTCATGGTAATTGCTAATGGTAGCTACTACTATCTAATATTGTTATCTACTACTGAAGTATCAATATAGTTACACAGAATTTAAAGATAAATGGAGCCCTGCTACAGCTAGAAGTGATGCGTCACTAGTTGGGTGGCAACACTTTGTATGGTCAAAAGACTGGGTTCAATGAAGTGTGCCAAAGCAAGAATGGTAGAGTGGCATGAATCAAGACGCACATGACGGTCATGATAAATCTTAATCTCAAGACGTACAAGTAAGTCATGATAAGTCTTAATGTTATTTCTTGTCTTCAGTTGACTTTATTAAACATTACTGCATAAATAGACTACAGCCACCAAGAGTTAAAAGACACATCCAGCTTTGCTACGTCTGCAAAGGATGCATCATTTATTGAAATGGAGACACCGAGGATGAAGTTGGGATTTGCTTAGTTATGGACCTCAGGAATCCAATAAACTCTGTGCCAGCTGCGCTAAAGTCTTCTATTTCTACAAATATGCCTGTCCAGGGCATTTCTTATAGTGCAGAGTAGCTTGGGGTATTAATACTTTGAGTGATCAAAGGACTAGATTCAATGAATTGTGTTAACTCAAGAATGGAGGAGTGGCATGAATGAAGACATACCAGTCATGACAAATCTCATTTCTAGTCTAGTAGTCCCAATATAGCAACAAAGAGTTAAAAGACAAATCCAGCTCTGCTACATCTGTATAGAGTGCATAATTTATTGAAAAAGAGACTTTGAGGATGAAGTTGGGATTTGCTTAGTTATGGACCTAATATATCCGATAAACTCTGTGCCAGCTGCGCTAGAGTCTTCAATCTCTACAAGTATGTCTATTCAGTGCAGCGTTTATAGTGTATAGTTGCTTGGAGTCTTAATACTTTGAGTGATCAAAGAACTGGATTCAATAGCAAGAATGGAGGAGTGGCATGAATCGAGACATACCAGTCATGACAAATCTAATTTCTAGTCTAGGAGTCCCAATAAAGCAACAGAGAGTTAAAAGGCAAATCCGACTCCGCAATATCTGTAGACAATGCATTATTTATTGTCATGAAGATTCTAAGGGTAAAGTAGAAATTTGCTTAGTTAAAGACGTCAAGTATCCAATAAACTCTGTGCCAGCTGCACTAAAGTCTTTTCCACCTGCGTTCCTTCCATTGAAACAACTTAATATAATAATGGGTGATTGATGCCCAGCAGTTGGGAGACCGTGATGCTTACTATCTATCATGATGTCATGTTTCCCTAGCTGGACAACATCTCTCATTAACTCATTGGTAGCCATTGACTATTGTCCTTTTTCACGTTTGACTATCATTGGAATACAATACACACATATAATATGGTTTATGAGCTCCATGAGTGGTGCTATATGAAATTCATATATATTCTGTAGCCACATATAAGTACAAGAATGGTAGGATGACATCACACTTACTTTAATGCCCATCAGACAGTAAAGGACACTGATGATTCCCATTGGCAGCACATAGAACAGAAGAGATGTGACTTGGATGATACAGTTGTAAATCCACAAGGGTTGAACCACTGTACAAGTGGCAGAGTCAGGAACAAGACTTCCATTGGGGAAGTACTGCAGTAGGATGCCATGTGTGCTGGTATTGGGAATGGAAAAAAGAATGGAGAAGATCCAAAGAGTGATGAGTATTCTTAGTGCCCTTTTTCGGGTGCTCTTGAGTTTGGCTCGAAAGGGATGCATGATGGCCACGTATCTTTCCACACTGACCGTGGTCACGCTAAGAATGGAGGCAAAACACACAGTCTCAAAAAGCACTGTCTTAAAATAACAGCCCCAAGCACCAAAAAGGAAAGGGTAGTTGCTCCACATCTCATAGACTTCAAGAGGCATCCCAAGAAGGAGGACCAGGAGGTCTGAAACTGCCAGACTGAACAGGTAGTAGTTTGTCGGAGTCCTCATGTTATGGTGCTTCAAGATCACCAGACACACCAGCATGTTGCCACAGACCCCCACCAAAAAGATAAAGGCATAAACTAAAGTCATGGGCAGCGATAAGCGACTGCGCTTTGGCCCACACAAGTACGCCAAGTATTCTTCAGTGCTATTTAGATACCTCAGCAGAGAGTTGTCCGAAGGAAAAATATGACCTGGCCACATGGTACTGATGTTCTGCAGGTCATCCATGACTTGATAAGATCAGAAGGATGCAACCAGTTTGGTTGTAAGCAAAAAAATTGGAGTATGCCAATGAGGAATAAGATTTTGGTAAATCAATGGTTAAAACAGAAAATTTGTAGCAAATGCAATGACATAAAATTCATACAAATAAGTGAATGCAACATATATATGTGAGGTCCAATATAGAAAAAGGAATAAAAGTCAATAAAATCAAGAATAATCGAGAAATAATTTGAGATATTTCATTAAAAAAATGCAAAAAATGACATTAAAATCTTTCCAGGCACTTTCTTGAGTCTTCAGATGGGAAAATGCTGCTTAACTCTCAGTTGTTGCTGCTGTGATTCTGTTCACCAGTTGCCTCTCAAAGATCTGTGTTTTCTGTAGAATTTCTCCTCCCCCTGAAGGATGCTGATTGGGTGTTTGGGATTATTCAATATTCTCACAATGACTTGAAGCCGGCTTCACCACGTATCTGAGACGAGGAGACTTTATTCCGGCTGCTGCAGGTGTTTTTTTTTTTTTTTTTTACATGACAAAGTTTCATCGAGTGCAGTCTGGCAAAGCTGTCAACGGAAGGGTTAAATCTGATCCTATACATTCTGTGCTCATAACATCATTAGAGGTCGAAAATGGCTATAATGCTATAATGAATGAAAAAGCTAATGACCTGAGCAAACTTACAGCCTGCCTTGTAAAACATCATGCAATTCAATGCCAGGAATCTTTATTAAAGAAATACCTGCAAATCCATTTTATGGGTGCCGAATTTAAACATATAGACATGAAATATCTAAACCCTCTTAATTCATTTAAGGGGTTGTCTAGTCTGAAAACACATTTATTACTCCCTATTAAGAAATCCAGGGCTAATGGGGTGCTCTGTTCAGGATCCTCTACTCTTGACCAAAGAAAAGAGCCCTTACAAAGAGTGTCTCCCTCTCTCCCAGGCTATGTTCACACGCCGTAATGTCTGTGCGAAGTCCGGACGCTGTGGGGCGCCGGCATAATATCGACCGCACAGGAATACGCCGTCTCATAGACGGCTATGCATTCCGTGTTGACTCCGCACAAAGAATGACCAGGTTTGCACAGAAGAAATTCAACAGGACTCTGCTGCAGCGGAATTTCCGTGCTGAATTCCAGTGCGGAATACGGCAAAGAAATTCTGACATGTGAACGTGGCCTCACTCTGGAGCCTACGTCTTCAAACTGTGGACCTCCATCTGTTGCAAAATGACAATTCATAGCCAAAAACAAAGAGACCCACAATACTAATATTATTTCAAAAAGTATAACAATCTTTATTAGACAATAAAAAACAAACAATTTAAAAATAGTAAAAGGCAGAGGATGACCTTACGCAGGAGACAACAAGTGCCAGTGAACCTGGTATGGGCGATGTAGGTATTCAGTCAAGAACATACATAATGTAAGACTGGCACGGCTGCACACTTATGATATCGTAACAATAGATATACTATCTAACATACATTGATGTAACATAGGGAGCAGCAATGCACTATAACAAACATAAATAGGGACCCAAGATGGGTGATACCTAAAAAGACTACCTGTCATATACCCAAAGGCCAGGAACACCAAGCACCAACACCCCAACGCACGTTTCGCGTATGGGCTTCGTCAGGGGACGCCCCCTGACGAAGCCCATACGTGAAACGTGCGTTGGGGTGTTGGTGCTTGGTGTTCCTGGCCTTTGGGTATATGACAGGTAGTCTTTTTAGGTATCACCCATCTTGGGTCCCTATTTATGTTTGTTATATTGCATTGCTGCTCCCTATGTTACATCAATGTATGTTAGATAGTATATCTATTGTTACGATATCATAAGCGTGCAGCCGTGCCAGTCTTAGATTATGTATGTTCTTGACTGAATACCTACATCGCCCATACCAGGTTCACTGGCACTTGTTGTCTCCTGCGTAAGGTCATCCTCTGCCTTTTACTATTTTTAAATTGTTTGTTTTTTATTGTCTAATAAAGATTGTTATACTTTTTTAAATAATATTAGTATTGTGGGTTTCTTTGTTTTTGGCTATATATCGGTACCCCCGGGACCTACATACGGCACGTATTGTTTTGCCGTTTTGTTGTTTGGCTAAATTAAAATGACAATTCCCAGCATGCCCGGACAGCCATCGGCTGTCCGGGCATGCTGGGAGTTGTCGTTTTGCAACATCTGGAGGGCCACAATTTTGAGACCACTGCTCTAGAGGTCCTGTCCAGTTCTGAATTAAACAGACATCCCAATAAATGGAATAGGCATTATGTAATGCTTTATTTCCCCACTGGTGGCGCTGCAGTGAAATTGAACCCTTGGCTCAGTTCGCTCTACGGAATTAAGATTGGAAATTCTAGTGCAGCAGAATCCCATTGCTGTCACTGGGATTCCACTACACAGTGCACTCTACAGAATTCAGCAAGGGGCGATTTCTCAGGTGAAATTCCATCGCCAAAAAAATGAACTTGTTCATTATTCAGGTGGAATCTGATCTGCAGACAATGCCGTCTGATCTGCAGACAATGTCGGAGCGATCCTTGCGCCAACTGATTTAGTCAGCGCTGGACGAATTTTTCCATCCATTATTGATGATCAGCTATCAAAAATGAACAATATATCTTTATTAGCAGAGTCTCCCTACCATAACCTGGTCAGAAGGTTTTTAACTCCTTGGGGACAGAGCCCATTATAACCCTAAGGACGGGAGCATTTTTTGCAATTCTGACCACTGTCACTTTAAGCATTAATAACTCTGGGATGCTTTTACTTTTCATTCTGATTCCGAGATTGTTTTTTCGTGACATATTCTACTTTATGTTAGTGGTAAATTTTTGTCGATACTTGCATAATTTCTTGGTGAAAAATTCCAAAATTTGATGAAAAAATAGAAAATTGTGCATTTTTCTAACTTTGAAGCTCTCTGCTTGTAAGGAAAATAAACATTCTAAATTAATAATATTTTGATTCACATATACAATATGTCTACTTTATGTTTGCATCATAAAGTTGACATGTTTTTACTTTTGGAAAACATCAGAGGGCTTAAAAGTTCAGAAGCAATTCTCCAATTTTTCAAAAAAATTTCAAAATCATAATTTTTTAGGGGCCAGTTCAGTTTTGAAGTGGATTTGAAGGGCCTTCATATTAGAAATACCCCATAAATTACCCCATTATAAAAACTGCACCCCTCAAAGTATTCAAAATGACATTCAGTAAGTTTGTTAACCCTTTAGGTATTTCACAGGAATAGCAGCAAAGTGAAGGAGAAAATTCAAAATCTTAATTTTTTACACTCGCATGTTCTTGTAGACCCAGTTTTAGAAATTTTACAAGGGGTAAAAGGAGAAAAAGCCCCACAAAATTTGTAACCCAATTTCTCTCGAGTATGGAAATACCTCATATGTGTATGTCAAGTGTTCGGCGGGCGCAGTAGAGGGCTCAGAAGGGAAGGAGCGACAATGGGATTTTGGAGAATGAGTTTTGCTGAAATGGTTTTTGGGGGCATGTCACATTTAGGAAGCCCCTATGGTGCCAGAACAGCAAAAAAAAAAAAAAAAAAACACATGGCATACTATTTTGGAATCTACACCCCTCAAGGCACGTAACAAGGGGTCCGGAGAGCCTTCACACCCCACAGGTGTTTGACGACTTTTCGTTAAATTCGGATGTGTAAATGAAAAGAAAAAAAAAATCACTAAAGTGCAGGTTTTTCCCCCAAATTTACCATTTCTACAAAGGGTAATGGGAGAAAAATCCCCCCAAAATTTGTAACGCAATTTCTCCCGAGTACGGCGATACTCCATATGTGGCCCTAAACTGTTGCCTTGAAATACGACAGGGCTCTGAAGTGAGAGAGCGCCATGCGCATTTGAGGCCTGAGTAAGGAATTTGCAGTAGGGGTGGACCCGGTTACAAGGATGGGGCTTGTCTCCACCAAAACCCTACGGCAGTGTCTCTCACAGGGTGCCTCCAGCTGCTGCAAGACTCCCAGCCTGCCAGGACAGTCTATGGCTGCCCGGCAGCACTGGGAGTTGTGGTTTTGCCACAGCTGGAGGCGCCGTTTAGGAAACACTGCCGTATGAGACGTTTTTCATTTTTATTGGGGGGGGGGGGCGACGTGGAAGGGGGTGTATGTGTAATGTTTTACTTTTTATTATTTGTTAGTGTTGTGTAGTGTTTTTAGGGTACATTCACACAGGCAGGGGTTCACAGTAAGTTTCCTTGAAGGAAACCCACTGTAAACCCGCCCGTGTGAATGTACCCTGTACATTCACATGGGGGGGGGGGGGGGGGGGGGGGGGCACCCCAAACCTTCAGCTGTGGCAAAATGACAACTCCCAGAATGCACTGACAGACCGTACATGCTGGGAGTTGTAGTTTTACAACAGCTGTAGGCACACTGGTGGGGAACCACTGAGTTAGAAAACAGGCTCTAGCTCAGTGATTCCAACCCATGTGGCTCCAGCTGTTGCAAGACTACAACTCCCAGCATGTACGGTCTGTCAGTGCACTCTGGGAGTTGTAGTTCTGCAACATCTGAAGGGCCAGATATTGCAGAACTACACGCCCAGCATCCCTGACTGTCTGGGCATGCTGGGAGTTGTAGTTTTGCAACATCTGGAGGGCTACAGTTTGGAGACCACCATATAGTGGTCTCCAAACTGTGCCACTTCAGATGTTGCAAAACTACAACTCCCAGCATGCCCAGACATGCAGTGCATGCTGGGAGTTGTAGTTTTGCAACATCTGGAGGACCACAGTTTAGAGACCACTACACAGTGGTCTCCAAACTGTGACCCTCCAGATGTTGCAAAACTCCAACTCCAGGCATGCCCAGACAGCCTTAGGCTGTGTGGGCATGCTGGGAGTTGTAGTTTTACAGCTTTTAGAAGGCCACAGTGAAGATCACTTATCGCGATCTTCACTGCAGCCTTCTCAACCGCACTTTCCGGCCGCCGTTCCTCCTGCTCGCTCCGCTTGTTCCTGAGCCGCCTCCGCCGGTCCGGGGAAGCTGGGCCATGCCCTCCCCCTCGCCGCCCGTGTTCCCCCCGCTATGTACCGACTTTGATCGGTGCGCGGAGCGGGGGGAAATGAACTGTAACCCCCCGCCCCCCTCCTGCCATTGGTGGTCAGCCTGACCGACCAATGGCAGGGAATAGGGGGGGGGGGCAACATTGCCACCTCGCTCCTATGCTGTAGGCTGGTCGGAGCTGTCCGATCAGTTTTATTTTCCGGGAGATCGGGTCACCAGTGACCCGATTTGCCCGGATCGCGGCAAATTGCAGGTCTGAATTGACCTGTGATTTGCTGCGATCGCCGATATGGGGGGGTCTCAGGACCCCCTTAGGCATTGCCACGGGATGCCTGCTGATAGATATCAGCAGGCATCCCGGTCCGATCACCGCCCGGCGAGCGGCAGTGATCGCAAATGCCGAGGGCGTATGGATACGCCCTCCATCCTTAAGTGACGGGACGCGAGGGCGTATCCATACGCCCTTCGTCCCCAAGGAGTTAAAGGAGTACTCTGCTGGAAAACATATATATATATATATATATATATATATATATATATATATATATATTATATTTTTTTTTTTTTTATGAACTGGTGCCAGAATGTTAAACAGATTTGTAAGTTACTTCTATATAAAAATCTTAATCCTTCCAGTACTTATCAGCTGCTTTATGCTCCACAGCTTTTCTTTTTGAATTTCCTTTTTTTAGGAACTGTCCAGAGTGGGAGCAAATCCCCATAGCAAACCTCTCCTGCTCTGGACAGTACCTAAAAATGGGCAGAGGAGTCAGCAGAGAGCACTGTGGTCAGAAAATAAATGTAAAAAGGAAAGAACTTCCTGTGGAACATACAGCAGCTGATAAGTACGGGAAGGATTAATATTTTTAAATAGAAGTCATTCACAAATGTGTTTAACTTTTTGGCACTAGTTGATTTAAAAAAATGTTTTCCAGTGGAGTACCCCTTTAACTGCTAGAGTCCCATTGCATGTACTGTTGGACAAAGGGTGCTTTCATACCATGGTTTATGCATACGTAGGCCGTATGTGGTTTGACATTATAAAAACCATATACAGTAGAACTGTATTTTTCACTGTATCTATAGACCAGCATTGAGCAACTAAAGTAAAAAAGGGAATCCGGACTTGTAGGGTTTGGCTTGTGTCTACTATTTCAAAACTGTACATTCACTGTATAAGTTTTTTTTTTGTTTTTTTTTTATAGTATTGTAGCCAGTGAGAACCATATTAAGGGTAGGTTCACAAGTGCCATAATTTGCTGGGTATTTTCTGTAGATAATTTTGCCACCCATTTACTAACCTGTTCCTGACGGGTTTTCCAAGTGTTATGAGACCAAATTCTATTGCACGTTACGTGTGACTAAATTTGTGACCCAACCCACCCTACATGACAATCTGAGAAAAGTGGCATGTCTCCATACAAAATGGGCGTGTTCCCTACACTTTTCAACAACAAAAAATACAAAACATTTACTACGGAAACCTGTCAAGAAAATGTTGAGTTTGCCTCCAGCAAACCTGTCACTTTCAAACACTTGTAAAGTGCAGCAAATCGTTTGATAAATAATATAACATTACAGGAGAGTACAGGATCCAGCACTATCACAATATAAATTGAACAGATAGAGTGAGCCCTATACAGTCCCTAGTGACACTCTCCCTGCCTACTTGCCAATCCATCCTAAGCGATGGATCAACAACTTGGAGCCGGTCCCTGCCTGCACTAAAGTGCAGTGGCGTAAAAACACATAATATACAGAGTCGTTCACAGGCCAGAACAGAAACAGAAAACTACTAGACAACCAGATATACCAAACAGGATACAAATACTGTTAGCAGAATATAAACAGGCAAACTGATAAGGAAACTTAGGACACTGTTCCCACTGGGACACAGAACAAACTGGACACCCCACTCCACAAAAGGAGTAGTCATTAATAATAAAGCCAAATAGACTACTGGCCAGGGGGAACACTCCGCCGTGTGGTCAGGATGCTGACCCAGTAGGAAACAGATATATAAAACACAGAACTTCATAAAAATGGATACTAGACAGGATATTTCTCAATATGTAAGACTAGAACTGGATGAGTCTAACTAGACTCCAGGACACCAAACAGGAATGATAAAATACAGAGCACGACTAGCAACACTAACTCAGTATGAACACAGACAAAGCAGAAAGAACAAACATAATCCTAAAACCGACTAATGTAACACAGATTAAAATACAAGGAGCATGCTATATAACCATGGCTAAAACCCCAGATAAAAGGACAAGATAAATACACGGTAAATGCTCAAGCAGAAATAGTCAGAATATTGCAAAAACAGACATCAAGCAGATTGCACAAACAGACATAGTGGCATTAAACTAACATACATCATAGTATTGCACTCAATAACCAGGCCTGAATCCAGGAGAAGTCTGGCTTAAAATAGATACACCCGAGTTCTCATTGTTCAGAGCATTAACCATTCCCTATCCAGGGAGAATAAAATACTGCTCTGAACATCCTAGTGTGTGAATACACACCTAAACAAAAAAAATACAAAAACAAATAAACGGACATTACAAGCTACAGGTGGTGCTGCACGTAAGAAATGCTGAACAACAATGGCTTCACAGTAAATAGAGTAACGGAGCACTCACCCGGTCAAATAGCAGCAGTAAGACCTCTCGAATTGCAGGATACCGAAGAACAGCAGTGACGCTACGGCATCTGAACTCCCCCCGTTTCCACCTGACGCTTTTCTGCTCGTTCTCCGGAATCCTGCGATTCGAGAAGTCTTACTTCTTCCATGTGACCGGGTGAGTGCTCCATTGCTCTTTTTACTGTGAAGCAATTTTTACATAAAGTTGCTTTAGATGGCCAGAATGTTTCTTTAACAGTTAGACACGGCAAGTGAAATCTGTTATTGTTCCAGCAGCCATTGCAGATAATTTTTTTAATGATTTTTTTCTAGCATTTCCCTTTAAAAAATGTGCATGTAATTTTACTTTACCATGTGTTAATATGGCCTTCTCTGTGCAACTTTTATAAATTTTCGCAGGGTTTGGTGTGTGACCAAATTTAACCCGTGCAACAAAAAAACCCAACACAGGTAAATAAAAAGGAAAAATAGGACTCGGTAAGAGAAGAGAAACCCGACCACATTATAACACTCTTAGTAAATAACCCCCATTTACTGCAACGGGTAGGAAAATACGCATCAGCAAATACGCAGCAAAATATGGCAAAAAATCCTACCCTTAGGGTGCATTCACACCATAGGAGTATTAAGTAGGGATCGACCAACATTGTTGCGGCGTCCTCCTGAGCAATCACGGTGCGCACTGACGGTGACGTCGCATTGAGGATGTCACTCGTCATTGCACAGCGTAACACAGGATGCGCAGGAGCCAGAAATAGCGTGGGCCCCGGGAACAGGTAATTATAAAACCGGTGATGGGGGAGGCAATGGGGCAGTGGCGGAGGTGGTCTCTGGCCAGGCGGGGCAGTGGTGGGGGGTGCGGCGCGGTGCAGTGGTGGGGGGTGCGGCGCGATGCGGTGGTGGGGGTGCGGGGGGCGGGGCATTATCGGATTATCGGCAAGGTAATTGCCGATAACGTCCAAAATCATGAATATCGGCCGATAATATTGGCCAAACCGATAATCAGTCGATCCCTAGTATTAACCCCTTAACGACGAAGGACGTAGATTTACGTCCTCCGCCGACTCCCGCAATATGCCGCGGGGTCACGCGGTGTCCCCGCGTCATATCGGGTCGGTCCCGGCGGCTATCAACGGCCAGGACCCGCGGCTAATACAGGACATCATTGATCGCGGTGATGCCCTGTATTAACCCTTCAGACACGGCGATCAAAGCTGACCGCCGCGTCTGAAGTGTAAGTAACCCGGCTGCTCAGTCGGGCTGTTCGGGACCGCCGCAGTGAAATTGCGGTGTCCCGAACAGCTTGCAGGACACCAGGAGGGCCTTTACCTGCCTCCTCAGTGTCCGATCGACGAATGACTGCTTCGTGCCTGAGATCCAGGCAGGAGCAGTCAAGCGCCGATAACACTGATCACAGGCGTGTTAATACACGCCAGTGATCAGCATGAGAGATCAGTGTGTGCAGTGTTATAGGTCCCTATGGGAGCTATAACACTGCAAAAAAAAAAGTAAAAAAAAAAAGTGTTAATAAAGGTAATTTAACCCCTTCCTTAATAAAAGTTTGAATCACCCCCCTTTTCCCATAAGAAAAATAAAACAGTGTAAATAAAAATAAAAATAAACATATGTGGTATCACTGCGTGCGTAAATGTCCGAACTATAAAAATATATTGTTAATTAAACCGCACGGTTAATGGTGTACACGCAAAACAATTCCAAAGTCCAAAAAAGCGTATTTTGGGTCACTTTTTATACCATTAAAAAATTTATAAAAAGGGATCAAAAAGTCATATCAAAACAAAAATGGTACCGATAAAAACTTCAGATCACGGTGCAAAAATTAGCCCTCAAACCACCCTGTATGTGGAAAAATGAAAAAGTTATAGGTGTCAGAAGATGACATTTTAAACGTATACATTTTCCTGCATGTAGTTATGATTTTTTTCAGAAGTACGACAAAATCAAACCTACATAAGTAGGGTATCATTTTAACCATATGGACCTACAGAATAATTATAAGGTGTCATTTATACCGAAATATGTACTGCGTAGAAACGGAAGCCCCCAAGATTACAAAATGGCGTTTTTTCTTAAATTTTGTCGCACAATGATTTTTTTTTCCATTTCGCCATGAATTTGTGGGCAAAATGGCTAATGTCACTGCACAGTAGAATTGGTGATGCAAAAAATAAGCCATAATATGGATTTTTAGGTGGAAAATTGAAAGGGTTATGATTTTTAAAAGGTAAGGAGGAAAAAACAAAAGTGCAAAAACTGAAAAACCCTGTGTCCTTAAGGGGTTAAGACTGTATAAGCTAAAACTATATGAAACCATATACACACATGGTTTTATAAGGTTCTCATTGACTACAATACAATTATGAAAAAGTTTACAGTGAATATACAGTAGGCAAAATCGGGGAACGAAATTCCCACGGGCGTACAGATACGCCCTGGGTCCTTAAGTACCAGGGTGTAAGGGCGTACCTGTATGCCCTGGGTCCCTAAGTAGTTAAAATGAGTTATACTGTTTGGATCACTTTTCCAAAAATGTTTTCCCTAAGGGTATGTTCCCACAATGTATATTTTCATCAATAAAATACAGCAAAATATGCAGCTGAAGTTGGAGACATATCTGTGGATTTCTGACTTGTAAATCATTCCTTATTGCTGAGGGATAAGAAAAAGACCTTGATCAAGGTGCCCAGGTGTCCAGTGAAGAATATCACAACCAAGTAGAGGATGTGAAATAAAATTCTTGTTTATTAAATAAATAAAACAAGTTAAAACAATAACGCATTTCAGGGTATAGCAACCCCTTCATCAGATTAAAAGATGCATCTTTTTCTTATCCCTTGAACCTCCCATCAAGATCTCCTCTGGTTACCTCCTGAGACCTTGGGCCTGAACAGGATCTCTTACACCTCAAATTGAGGTTATATGCGTATTTACTATACTCTCAAAATGAGCGGCCACTTTATAGTGTCTTCGACTCCCCCTCTCACCTGTCTATTTATATAAGGGTAATTCACAAGGCGCCTCTTCTGGGCATTTTTTTTCCATCTCTACTTCTACACAGGTTGAATATGTGACATGTCACTTATTAAAGGGGTACTCTGGTGGAAAACAATTTTTTTTTTAATCAACTGGTGCCAGAAAGTTAAACAGATTTGTAAATTATATCTATTTAAAAATCTTAATCCTTCCAGTACGTATCATCTGCTGTATGCTTCACAGGAAATTACTTTCTTTTTTAATTTATTTTCTGTCTGACCACAGGGCTCTCTGCTGACACCTCTGTCCATGTCAGCAACTGTCCAGAGCAGGACAGGTTTGCTATAGGTATTTGCTCCTACTCTGGACAGTTCCTGATATGGACAGAGGTGTCAGCAGAGAGCACTGTGGTCAGACTGAAAATAAATTCAAAAAGAAAAACTTCCTCTGTAGAATACAGCAGTACTGAAAGGATTAAGATTTTTAAATAGAAATTATTTACATATATGTTTAACTTTCTGACACCAGTTGATTACATTTTTTATTTTCCATAGGAGTACCCCTTTAAACCATATGCCATATCCACAACCGCATATGCCATATCCGAAAAAATGCTTTCCTAGTCGGTACTAGAATGTATTCTTATAAAAAAAAAATAGGATGTGTATCTACATGTCTTCACATGTGTTCTACATGAAAATAATGCTACGTGAACACTTTCATATTTCCAGAGTACCTTCCAAGACAGGGGTGTATAATCACATTACGATCAACAAGTACAAGCAAAAACATGCCCAAGTATGGTGGCTAATGGCCGCACAATGTTGTCAGCAATCCCAATGTGGTACTCGCCACCCCGTCTTGGAAGGTATACTTTTTTTTTCCCCTATAACCCCTTTATGGCTAAATATATATCCATGCACACTGATTCAAATTGAAGACACTATGACAATTTAGGAAGTGTAAAGTAGGGCAGCCGGCCTGATGCCTCTGCTCCAGCATAGCTAATGCGCTACACCTTTAAGCAACCCACGTGTGTCCATACAGACCAGCTGCTTCTCAAACACCTCCAGTTGTAGCAACCAGGCCTGAGGAAGCTAGATGACTCTCGATCTTGGCATATAGGTGTGGATCCCATCTGTGGGACCTGCGTCTATGAGTCATTTATGGCATATATTGTGGATATTGCAAAAATATCAACATGAGTATGTCTCTTCAAGAAGGCCATATCAGGTTAAAAGATGGGTACTTATTATCAACCTTCACTGCTTCCAAAGAGTTAAAAATTGCCCCAGGTTTGCAGGTCTGCCTGTCCGTGTGACACTGACATAATATTTTACAATACAAAAAAATCCAGTTTCAAATCAATCAGAGGACTGAATGTTCAAACATTTATATAAAAAATGACAATCTCAAGAAAATAAAAGTAGAAATGCTCTCTCATTTAAAAAAAAGCACGAAAAAAACACTGCTCATAACTTGCATCCATTATCTAATGACTCATACTCTAAATGTGAATTGCTATTTAACTTACATCGTGAATGCCATACAAAAAAAAAGTGGCAAAGTGGCGGAATTGATGTTTTTAGTCACCTCACCAAGAAGTCAATGAAAAGTAATCAAAAATTCATATACTGTACACATTACAATAAAACCAGTTAAATGATTTTGTTGTCCAAAGTAACTAAAACATAAAATAACTAGATTAGTTTGGTATCTCTGTAATCTCAGTGACTCACTGAGCAAAATTTAAAGGTGTACTCCAGTGGAATTATTTTTTTTTTTTTTAAATCAACTGGTGCTAGAAAGTTAAACAGATTTGTAAATTACTTCTATTAAAACATTTTTATCCTTCCAGTTATTATCAGCTGCTGTATAATATAGAGGAAGTTCTTTTCTTTTTGAATTTATTTTCTGTCTGTCCACGGTGCTCTCTGCTGACCTCTGTCCATGTAAGGAACTGTCCAGAGCAGGATAGGTTTGCTATGGGGATTTGCTCCTACTCCTACAGTTCCTGACATGGACAGAGGTGTCATCAGAGAGCACTGTCGTCAGACAGAAAAGAAATTTGAAAAGAAAATAACTTTCTGTGGAGCAAACAGCAGGTGATAAGTACTGGAAGGATTAAGATTTTTTTTAATAGAAGTAATTTACAAACTGTATATCTTTCTGACACCAGTTGATTTGAAAAAAAAAAATGTTTACCACCGGAGTACCCCTTTAAGTATTCCACTGGCCTACACTTACGAAACCACCAATATAATAAATAGCATGTGATATGTGGGGGTATTATTAAAGGCTTATGCCACTTGATGTCTTATATTGTATGGGGCTGTAATATGGCCATGTGCCTTGAAGTAAATTGTACCATACAATTTAAAATGAATGTATTATGTTTTTCACAGTCCTCTCCTCTCATTGAGAATCCTTCAAAACTAAAGACAGACAAATGTTTAAACTTGTTCAATTATTTGCTTTAATTAAACTTTTATTATTACAACATCAAACTACCCAGTAATAGAAAATTGGATTTTGACAAAATCTCAAAATATCAGAATGGGTTTCACTTTTGATATATATGTAACATTCTAATTGGTGTATGGGCATTGTATATCTCAATAACAAGGTCATGTGAACATTGAAAAAAAAAAAAAAGCTTCACGTGTACACCACTGATGAACTAACAAAGCAATGGAGAATTGTGCATTTTCAAAGGAGTTACCATTAGCTAGGATTTTATCATCTAGCTTGAAGTCTATTTAAATAGCATTAATGTGTACTTGTAATTTCAAAGGATTTTTTTTATAAACATGCACGTTTTAGTTATACACTGCTCAAAATAATAAAGGGAACACTAAGATAACACATCCTAGATCTGAATGAATGAACTAATCGTATGAAATACTTTCGTGTCTACATAGTTAAATGTGTTTACAACAAAATCACACAAAAATTATCAATGGAAATCAAATTTATCAACCCATGGAGGTCTGGATATGGAGTAACACTCAAAATCATAGTGGAAAACCACACTACAGGCTGATCCAAGTTTGATGTAATGTCCTTAAAACAAGTCAAAATGAGGCTCAGCAATGTGTGTGGCCTCTACGTGCCCGTATGACCTCCCTACAATGCCTGAGCATGCTCCTGATGAGGTGGTGGATGGTCTCCTGAGGGTTGTCCTCCCAGATGTGGACTAAAGCATCCGCCAACTCCTGGACAGTCTGTGGTGTGTAACCCTCACGATAGTAGTAGTAACCCTACTGGATGTGGATCCTCCGACCTGTGTGGCTGATGCCGCAAGCCTTATCGGGGAGCGGTGTATCAGGGAGCAGAGTTTAAGGTGCCGCTGGTCTTCACCAGGCAGGATGGGCTTGTTGCGGCAGGTGACACCCAGGTCGCTATCCCCGATACAACTCGACCACACAGGTAACTGGGCAAGACGAGGTACAGAAGGATGAAGCGTATATAGACTTAGAAGAAGGTCAAGGCAGGTGGCAAAGGTGCGTAGTCAAATAATGAAGCGGAAGGGTCTAAATACATGGGCAGGGCAACACAGAATTGGGAACGCTGAATTTCAGGCTAGGGGCACTGAAGATCCGTCAGGAAAGTGTGGGTAGAGGGACCTTTAGAAGTGTGTCAGGTGGTGCACATAATTATGAGCGTACCCTAGGAGACGGGGACACGCGTGCCGGAGCTGAGAGCGTGGTAAGTGTTGGGCTGGGATTCGCATGCGGGCAGCAGGGGATTAGCATGCTGGAAGCAGGGGAGAGCGGAGCTATGTGCTCACGGCCAGCGCAAGTGGCCGGAGCGCCGTGTGTAACATGGTGCGACCCAATGTTGGTGGATGGAGCGAGACATGATGTCCCACATGTGCTCCGTCGGATTCAGGTCTGGGGAACGGGCTAGCCAGTCCATAGCATCAATGCCGTCCTCTTGCAGGAACTGCTGACACATTCCAGCCACATGAAGTCTAGCATTGTCGTGCATTAGGAGGAACCCAGGGCCAACCGCACCAGTCTATGGTCTCACAAGGGGTCTGAGGATCTCATCTCGGTACCTAATGGCAGTCTGGCTACCACTAGCAAGCACATAGAGGGCTGTGCGGCCCCCCAAGGAATTACTTACACCACACCATTATTTACCCACCGCCAAACCGGTCATGCTGGAGGATGTTGCAGGCAATAGAACATTCTCCACGGTGTCTCCAGACTCTGTCACATCTGTCACATGTGCTCAGTGTAAACATGCTTTCATCTGTGAAGAGCACAGGGCGCCAGTGGCGAATTTGCCAATCTTGGTGTTTTCTGACAAATGCCAAAAAACCTGCACAGTGTTGGGCTGTAAGCAAAACCCCCACCTGTGGATGTCGGGCCCTCATACCACCCTCATAAAAATAAAAATAAACCATGGTATCCCTCCCTTTTAAAATGTCCAATATATTAAAATACAATGTTCATGAAACTGCATAGTCACTGGCATAAACGTAAAAAAAAAAAAAAAAAAAAAAAAAGCTAAGTTCATAATTGCTGACATTGGTCATATCAAAATTTTTAAACAAATCCATAAAAAGGGATCAAAAAGTCTCATCAAAACAAAAAAGGAACCAATAAAAATGGATTTTATGGTGAAATTATTAATCCCCGCATCCTTAAGAGGTTAACCCTTTATAGTGGTGACTAGAGATGAGGAAACCAAACCAGTGGAACCTGAGTTTGGCAGAACCTGCTAATATAACATCAGCCAAATGACCTCACAGAATCCTATAATGGAGTACTCAGATGGAAATGTGCAAAAGGAAAATGCCAGACAAGGTGTTGAAACAAATAGCTTCAGTTTCTCTCCTCATTGGATACAATTCAATAAAAGGTAACTCACTATTTGGTTGAAACAATGTTACAAATGTGGCTGTAATTGTCCAAACTCAAAGCAAGAGAACACCCTCAAAGAAGGCCATCTCCACTTACGAGAGGTTGCATTACACAGGTTGGCTCCTGGCAGGATTTCTGAGACTTGTACAACTCCTTGACACTCTGCAATGCTCAAAGTTGTGAGGTGAAGGTAACTGAGATGTAGCACCCTCAGCTATTAGAATTATTAGGCCCAGCCTAAAAACAACAAGCCTATAATGCCATGAGGCATATAACTTTTTCTCACGGACTGTAGACTGTAGCCTGTAGCACTCTCAGCTATGGAAAGTTTAACACTTTTGGCTATAAGTAGATAAAGCTCTTTAAGCTACTGACCGTGCAGACATTTCCCCAACAGCGGAGAACATGCCGGCGCTAGGACTGCTCGGAAATGTGCCGTCCCATAGACAGCAATGAATTGACATGTGGACTCCGCAGAAAGAATAGACACGTCTATTCTATCTGCAGACTCCGGAGTCGGGATTTCCACCATGTGGAAGCAAAATCCAATTGATATCAATGGGACTCTGTTGCTGCCGAATCTCCATACAGAATTCCAATGCTGGATTATGCATGGAAATTCCATTGTATAAACATACCCTTACAAGGTAACCCCAATAGCGGTGGACTAGTAGACCTGGGCAACTCTATCTATGCATTCCCATTTCCTATAATGTAGATAGCAAAACAGATCTATATGCTATGATAAATGTCCCCCTACATCCCTGTGGAAGTCTAAACCATCCAATAAATGAGATTATAACAACCTAGCTCCTCCCTACAGGGGCCCAATTGCAGTCACATAGTCTTCCTCTATGGTACATTTTTTCACTGCCCCTTATTATCCTTTTTTGAGAAGAAAATATTCATATCAGAGTTTCCTTAGATGATAGTGGAGAAAAGAGCTATAGCTATGTTTTACTTTAATCCAGCAAAAATTCCATTAGCTTTCATAGCTTTATATCTAAATTCCCTGGTCAAGACCAAATGGATTGTTACCCCTACCCCTAGCTATTCTGGTGGAAAAGAAATACAATGCATCATAACATAACTTAAAACTGCTAACATTTTTTAAGCTAGTGGGATATTGCCCCTTGGCTACATTTTTGCATCCTTTATATGTTTGAAATATAGTAATTTATCTTTTAATTAGAGTTGGGGGTTTCATATGGCATATCCATTGTATGCATTGACAAACTTTAGTACCACTTAAAAGATAGATCAAAGCTTGCTCTCTGGGGTGGTTATTTGGTATTCTGAAGAAATTGAAAAATTCCCCAGTGTTACCAACTAAAATGCATTGCAAAATTTCCAAAGAAGAAATTGTCTCTGTCCAAATACGCAGGAGAAATATGTAAGGAATCTGGTTATTTAATGGAGGTTCTTATTATCGCATAACAAAAGCCTAAGATATAAAGGCAACAGGGAAATTGATGAGAAATTATGCTGTGGATTGGACACAGCAAGATACTATAGAATGACTAGAAAAATTATCAGAATTTAACAAAGACCTATAAAGAACTTTTTTGTACCATAATAAGTACAAAGCAAGAATAAAGTACATTCAAAAGTGCCCACAGCCTTTAAGGGAATAAGGAAAAATAGTCCTCCATATCGGTCTATGCCATTCAAGGACAGCTTTTGGATGAAATAAGAGTTGGTCAGTGTAAAAGGTTGAACTTAAAAAACTTTTAATAAACTATATTTTTCCATAATTATGTAGTCCTTGCTGAAGTGTTTACTTACCAGTAGATGAAGAGGACTATGAATCACAAAAATGTGTCTGAATTGGATGCGGAACAACTTGTCTTTAAAATCCCAAACTGTTAAAAAGAATCGTACAAGAGTAATAGAAGAAGATTATGTCTGTAGCTTTATGTACAAAAAATATATATTTTATAAATTTATAGAATCACATGTGGGTGAAAATGAAATATGATTTGACTTTCACCGTTTTAGTTGAGAGCCTTTCTTATCCAGGCTTGTTTGTATGTGATAAATCAGAGGACATTGTCACAGGGATCAGGTGGGTCTCCGTACCCATATTTCAAATTCTATAGTCTGGTGACCTCTATAAGCTGTAAAAAATGTGAAATGCTAGTTTCTTTCTAGCTGACTTCAGCAGAGCTTTTAATAGATAACCGGGTGCGGAATGCCAATTACAGTTCTGCTTTATTAAATATGCTAAATTCTGCCAGCTAAGAAAAGCTGCAAAAATCTCTCAGTGGTCTCACACTAAGACACTGAGCCCCTGAAGTTGTTGTGAAACTTAAAGGGGAAATGGTGGAAAACATTTTTATTTTTTTTTTTATGAACTTGTGCCAGAAAGTTAAACAGATTTGTAAAGGACTTCTGTTAAAAAATATTTACCCTTCCAGTACTTTTTAGCAGCTTTATGCAACGGAGGAAATTATTTTCTTTTTGAATTTCTTTTTTGTCTTGTCCACAGCGCTCTCTGTCAGTGTCAGGAACTGTCCAGAGCAGCATAGGTTTGCAATGGGGATTTTCTCCTGCTCTGGACAGTTCCTGTTACGGGCATCAAGTGTCAGCAAAGAGCACTGTGGACAAGACAAAAAATAAATTCAAAAAGAAAAGAATTTCCTCCATAGCATATAGCTGCTAAAAAGTACTGGAAGGGTAAATATTTTTTTTTAATAGAAGTGATTTACAAATATGTTTAACTTTCTGGCACCAGTTGATTTAAAAAAAAAATGTTTTCCACCAGAGTACCCCTTTAACATTAAAGGGGTATTCCAGGAGTTTTTTTTTATTTGACTATGGTACAGGGGCTGTAAAGTTAGTGTTGATCATAATATAGTATCTGTACCTGTGTGTGACAGTTTTCTCACAATTCTTATGTGATTTTCCCCCCAATATTTATTTTTAACAGCATACAAAATGACTGCTGTCTCAGATTTTTCCCAGGTTGCAATGCGGCCGAGACCTGACTCACTAGTCAGCTGATGACAGGGAGCCTGTCTGCTTCAATGGGTGGAGCGATCGCTTGGTGGGAGAGAGATCAATCTGCAACTAATGCAACAGCATTAGGCACTAGGCACCCTTGTTGAAAACTACAGGTCTATTGAATGGATGCAGCTCATTTATGTTTCAATGGGTGGGGTGGCTGATGTGTGGGAGGGAGGAAAATGGAATTATGGGATTTGTAGGCAAAAAAAAGAAAACTCAAGCAGGAAATACCAGTTGACAAAAAGCTAGCCACAGTGTTATGGTAATCTCACAAAATGGCCATTTAGCCCCAAGACAAGTGCAGATCCTTCCTAAGCATGTCCATTACTGTCTGCTAGGTACATACTAAAATCACCTTATGGTGGATAACCCCTTTAACCCCTTAAGGACTTAGCCCTTTTTTGCAATTCTGACCACTGTCACTTTATGCATTAATAACTCTGGGATACTTTTAACGATTATTCTGATTCCAAGATAGTTTTTTTGTGACATTTTCTACTTTAACATAGTGGTACATTTTCATTGTTACTTGCATCCTTTCATGAAAATTTTGAAAATTTTGCATTTTTCTAATTTTGAAACTCTCTGTCTGTAAGGAAAATGGATATTCCAAATATATTATATTTTGATTAACAAATACAATGGGGGACATTTACTAATCTAGTCTATTCTGGGTATGCTTATAGACCAGCGTATGTGGTAGTCTCCTGTCTATTGTGCTCCTAATTTATCAAAGGTCTCACAGACCTTGATAAATTCTGTGCTCAGACTTCTGGGTCTACAGCTTAAACTGCATTTAGACCTGCTCCAACATGGTCTGACATTTCAGCGTATTTTGGGCAGATGCGACTTGTCGCACAAAAGTCACACTTGATAAATTCAGCACCAATGCATTTTCCAAAGCATTTCCGTCTAATATAGACTTGCATGCATCATGTTCTAAAAATCCTCTACAGCAAAAGTCGCAGAAAAGTCGCACATATTTAGACTGCAACTTTCTGTGCGACAAATTTAGACAGGAAAAAACAGTCTAAATTCTTTGATAAATCTCCCCCAATATGTCTTCTTTATGTTTGCATCATAAAGTTGACATGTTTTTACTTTTGGAAGACATCAGAGGGTTTCAAAGTTCTGCATCGATTTTCCAATTTTTCACAAAATTTTCAAAATCGGAATTTTTCAGGGACCAGTTCAGTTTTGAAGTGGATTTGATTGGCCTTAATATTAGAAATACCCCATAAATGACCCCATTATAGTAACTGCACCCCCAAAGTATTCAAAATGACATTCAAAAAGTGTGTTAACCCTTTAGGTGAAGGAGAAAATTCAAAATCTTCATTTTTTACACTTGCATGTTCTTGTAGACCCAGTTTTTGAAATTTTACAAGGGGTAAAAAGAGAAAAAGTCCCCCAAAATGTGTAACCCAATTTCTCTCGTGTAAGGAAATACCTCATATTTGGATGTCAAGTGCTCTGTGGGTGCACTATAAGGCTCAGAAGGGAAGGAGCAACAATGGGATTTTGGAGAGTGAGTTTTTCTGAAATGGCTTTTGGGGGGCATGTAACATTTAGGAAGCCCCTATGGTGCCAGAACAGCAAAAAAAAAAAAAAAAACAACATGGCATACTATTTTGTAAACTACACCTCTCAAGGAACGTAACAAGGGGTCCGCTGAGCCTTAACACACCACAGGTGTTTGACGACTTTTCGTTAAAGTCGGATGTGTAAATGATTTTTTTTTTTTTCTAAAATGCTGGTTTTCCCCAAATGTTTCATTTTTACAAGGGGTTATAGGAGAAAATGCCCCCCAAAATGTGTAACCCCATCTCTTCTGAGTATGTAAATACCCCATGTGTGGACGCCAAGTGCACTGCGGGCGAACTACAATGCTCAGAAGTCAAATTTGGCTTTTGGAAAGCAAATTTGGCTGAAATGGTTTTTGGGGGGCATGTCACATTTAGGAAGCCCCTATGGTGCCAGAACAGCAAAGACAAACACATGGCATACTATTTTGGAAACTACACCCCTCAAGGAATGTAACAAGGGGTATAGTGAGCCTTCACACCCCACAGGAGCTTGACAAATTTCCGCAAAAGTTGGATGGGAAAATGAAAAATAATGCCCCAAATTTTTCATTTTCAGAAGGGGTAATTGGAGAAAAAGCCTCCCAGAATTTGTAACCCCATTTCTTCTGAGTAAGGAAATACCCCATATATGGATGTAAAGTGCTCTGCGCTCGCGGGTCACATGATTTGGGGGGGGGGATAAAATAAATACTGTGGAACCACCATAAGTTACAAAAATATTGTGATACACATTTTTGGTCATACCGCCCAGCTCTATTTAGTTTTGGTGAAATGGTCATATTAGGTCTTCCTCACAAATTACACTCATGACTCAAATTGTTTTCACATTCAGTAGATACTATCTAGGATACACTTGTTTACTTCAAAGGACAGAGAGTCTCTAAGGGCATTGTTTACAGCTAAGCACAAAAATATTTGGAAATCTTTTTATACACAATAATGATAATTCTAAACAATGACATTTTGCAACATTTTGATATTGACATATATTGTATTATAGAAGCATTTGTTTTTTTCAATTAAATTACATCTTCTCTGCTTTTATCTTGGATTCACTTTTTATCTCATTTTCTTAGTTATACAGAGCTTTATATGAATGGTGAATGACAAATAGCCACACAAAAAAAATGCATAAGTGGATCTATCACTTACTCTTAAAAGGTATAGTTGCTTGTAAGCTCCACATTTATCCCTGCTTACAAAAAGCATATTTCTAACATAAACTTGAATAGACACATTAAAATGTTTTCTCTATAAGTACTTTATCCTTCTCCTAAATGTACAAATATGGATCTGAGAATAAGGACAAAAGTGGGATAAGAAATAGAAAGTGCATATATTCTGTGCACCCATTCAAAGGGATAATGCACATAGCTGGTGTGTGGTAACTGTAAAGCAGGTTCATAGATTCTCTACAGTACTTATATTTAGAAAAAGAAAGAATGAGAGAGAGCGATAGAGAAGAAGAAGGAGAAGGAGGAAGATAGAAATAAGAAGAGATAATGTACTGTCAAGCTCTGACCATGTCTCACAATCCCACAGGGAGCAGGAGAAAAGGCAGAGACGGCGCTAATATAGTGCAGTTAATCCAGGTTTTAAAGACTGGATATTATCAGTGCAATAGGAATATTGCTCACCTGTAAGTGTTGTGCAGGCAGGCTGATTCGGTGTAAGGAGACAGCCGGCAGTCGGTCCCGCTGTGCCAGTGGTATAGATGCAGAAAGATTAGCTGATTGTAGGGTAACCTGGCAGGGTTGCCATATACCAAGGAAAAATTCCGATATTTATATTTAGGCTAAGAGGCGCACACCCAAGAGTGGATTGAACAGATACCATCTTTATTTGGTAGTAAAAAGGCAGTTCATACATGGACAACACATTTCAAAGGGTTGACCTTCTTCAGGACCTGAAGATGGTTAACCCTTTGAAACGTGTTGTCCATGTATGAACTGCCTTTTTACTACCAAATAAAGACAGTATCTGTTCAATACACTCTTGGGTGTGCGCCTCTCAGCCTAAATATAGGGATTTTTCCTTGGTATATGGCAACCCTGCCAGGTTACCCTACAACCATCTGATCTTTCCACAATCCTACAGGGAAGCCAGAAATTCTTCCCTTTCTCCTCCTGAGCTACCTCCAGATGTCTGGGGTATTTTGTCTCTGCATCTTTTCTCTGCCATGGGAAGCTCAAGTGATATTGGGGGGAATTTATCATTGGTTTCCCCTGGCTTTGTGGTCTACATTTGTCTCACAGTTTGTCTGAGATGGTGTTTTCAGACTTTTCATTGTGACTTTTGCTTTAGAAGGTTTTTTCTAAAAGAACATACCAAGTCATGGGGGGTTGTCCATATTTTTAGGGACTTTGGGGAGGTAATAAAATAGCACTGTTTTGGGATTCTCTATTATGATGAATTCTTTCTCTTTTTTTTGTCAGAATACCTTTGATGAAGGCTTTCTGGACCAGCTTGGTGCAAATTCCCTGGTATTCTGTTGTTGGATCAAATGTGAGTATGGTGTAGTATACTGGGTCCTCTAAAATTCTGTGGGCCTCTTTCACATAGTCTTCTCGATTCGGTATCACGACACCTCTTCCCTTATCTGCACTTCTAACGACCAAATTTGTATTCTGAGACAGTATCTTCAAAGCCTCATGTTCTTCTTTAGTGAGTTATGTTTTGCCAGACCCCTCTGCTTGAGGCTCCTGAATTCAGCTGCTACTAGTTCAACAAAGGTTTCTATATAATGTCCTTTATGGTGAGTAGGAAAAAAGGTTAATGGGGGCTTGAGGTGCGTTGCAATAGGAGGTGGATCCAATAGTGTTGTTCTGATCTCTGGACCAGGTGTTTCTTTGGTGAGTTGGTTCAGTAAATTGAAGTGTCTGGTTAAAGTCAATTTACAAATAAATCTATTGAGATTAACATATAGTTCAAAATCATTTATTCCATTGGATGGACAGAATGAGAGTCCCTTGTTAAGAAGACTCCGTTCATTTTCATTCAAAGTATGGTTTGAGAAATTACATCTTTTGGCACTTTCTTTAGTTCCGGTTCTTTCTCCGGTTATTGGTGTGTTCTGTTCTTCTTTTCTTTTGGTAAGAGGGATTGTTTCCTCCTTTGCCCCCTACAGCCCCTTTTGGTTTTTCTTTTTCTCCTTTGGGTTCTTTCCCCTTCTGGGGTCTTGGGCTGTAGAAATTTGTGATGTAAGTGGTTCCAGGGTCTTTCTTTATTGTATGCGTTGGTGTTGGTGTGAGAGTTGTGGGAAAATCTAAAAAAAAACCTTGAGTGACTCAAAACTCGATTACCAGGTAGATATTCCTTTAAAGTGGCATTGATTTGTTCATCTGCTGAGTTCGATCCTTCATTTGTAGAATATTGTGTCTCGCAGATAGTGATTAATAAATCATCCAAAAGATCTGTAACAGTTGTTGGTCTTAGATCTGCTGGTAATATATCCACAAAAAAGGTTGGAGGAAGGGCCAGGGATGAGCGGATAGAAGCTTCTTTGTATAATCTGTCCAGATCCTCCGTATTAAGAGGAGTTGTTATATTGATCCCAAAAGTTTCTGTATCAATAGCTGGGGTATTCTCCAATTCTTGTCCCTTAGTGATGTTGTGGAGTTCATGGATAAGAGCCGCTTGGTCAGATAAACATTTGGATAATAGGGTAAAATCAGGCAATCCAACTGGAAGTTCATCTAATATGTCTTCTACTCTTGGTTCAATTATAGGGGCATGGGTTGAAGATACTGTCTCAGAATACAAATTTGGTCATTAGAAGTGTGGATAAGGGAGGAGATGTCGTGATACAGAATCGAGATGACTATGTGAAAGAGGCCCACAGAATTTTAGATGACATAGAATACTACATCATACTCACATTTGGTCCAACAACAGAATACCGGTAAATTTCCACCAACCTGGTCCAGGAAGCCTTCATCAAAGGTATTCTGACAAAAAAAGGGAAATAATTAATTGTAATAAAGAATTCTAAAACAGCACTATTTTATCACATCCCCAAAGTCCATAAAAATATGGACAACCCCCCAGGGTGACCTATTATTTTAGGGATCAACTCGATTATGAGTAATATGTCAAAGTATGTGGACACTTTACTACAGAAATATGTCATAAAATTAAATTCATATCTCAAAGAGACTCCATCTTTAGTAAAAATTCTCAAAGATGTGGAGTGGCAACCTGGGTATCTATCTATAGGCATCTTTAGATATTTCATCTTTATATTCAAATATCCCCCATGAACAAGGCTTATCCAACAGGCTTATTGTAAAAGGGAACCCTAAAAGCATTGTAAAAGCGGCCTACCAACGAGCCCTGACGAAAAGTCTGGCCAAGAATAATGACGGAGAAACCGATATGGAAAGTGAAACAAGAGAAAATCTGGACAGTTAGAATAAAAAAGATCAAGAAAAATCTCAACTAGACCACAAACTTAACTTTATTACCACGTATTCCACCAAGCACAATACAATTAGATGGATACTGGGAAAAAAACGGGACATCCTTTTAAAACATCTGATTTTATGTAAACACAATCCAAAAGACCACAACTAACATTCAGGAGAGAAGCAACCCTCAAAAGTAAATTAGCTACAAGCAGGCTCAAAAATGAGCAACCAATCATGAGGGTCACTGAAAAGATGCCTGGAACCTATAAATGTAACAATCGCTCTTGTAAATGTTGCTTGAACATCAGACATGAGACAAAAACCTTCAAAAGCAACACCACAGGGGAAAGTTCCAGAATAAAAAAACAAGATTGACTCCTCCACATCCCATGTGATTTATCTTCTGGAGTCTGAATGTAATTTGCAATATGTGGGATGAACAAAACAACAACTAAGAGCAAGAATGAACAAACATCGGTTGAACGTCCAAAAAGGTTTCATGTTCCACAGTATATCCCGACATGCCAGGGAATCATACAATAACGATTTCTCTGCTTTCAAACTTACAGCTACAGAATGTATCCCTGCCGCAATTTACAAACTAAATACAATGTCCTACCACAGGTCTTAATGAGTGTATGGATATGATCCGCTAAGCGTTAATTCATATGACATCCTTTATAGTAACTTCATCATAAAATACACTGAGATGACCAGTCCCAAACGTTGTTGCTTGTATACAGTAATAAATCCTGCTGCTATACACAGCACAATACAAGATACACCTGGAAATCAAAGTATTAATTATTTTTATTTGTTTTCTTTATAATCAAGTGATATCTCCACCATCAGATTTACTCTCATGATCATCTGTACGACATCTTCTGTACTGTATATGACAAAAAAAGATGTGCTATATCACATATTGATCCACATGATCGCGTATCCATGTAAGCATCACCCACCATATTTATGTATATAAAGCTCACATCCTATTTCTTTGCACCATAAACCCATTCATTCCTTTATGATCCCGGAATAATTTGAATCATTATAGAAGCCACTAACCATAAACGGTTGTAATAGGACAAATGGCAGGGTTATCCAGCTGTTTGTCAGAAGGAATAACCATATTCAGATTTTAGAAGCCACCACAGAAGTCCCCACATCAAACAAGAATTGCCCGACATATCTGGATGAGCCACGGCATGCCGATATTGTGTACGATCCCTGCATCCACTCATGCAGTTATCACTAGTATCTTTCACAGTCACCAGTAGTGTTGCTCGCGAATATTCGCAATTCGAATATTATTCGCGAATATCGCATATTCGCGAATTCGCGAATTTCGCGAATATAGCGCTATATATTCGTAATTACGAATATTCTTTTTTTTTTTTTTTTTTTTTTCTTCACAGTACACATCACAGTGATCACCCCTCTCTGCTTCCAGCTTGTGTGGTGTAAAGAAGGCTGTAATACTACTGTGTGAGACTGGCATATGCGAATTTCCACATATGATAATTTTCACATGCGCGTATTTTCGCATACGCGAAAATAAAACGAGAATATAACGAATATGCGAATATTCGCGAATATATGACGAATATTCGTCCATATATTCGCGAATATTCGCGAATTCGAATATGGCCTATGCCGCTCAACACTAGTCACCAGGACTGAATCCCGATATCCACATTTTAACCATATATTTATTCTTGTTTTAATAACACTATGGCCCTCATTTACTATTGCAAATCCAACATGTTTTGTCTGGTTGTGCGCCAGATTCTGTTGCATTGCACAAAAATTCTGTCTGCGCCAGATTTTGCGCCAGAATCTAAAAAACCCGACTAACTCTCCATTTTGCTAAGAAAACCCAAAAAGGTGCGTGGTCTCTGGGAAAAGGGGGAGTGGTCTCCAAATAGGTGCATGTTCCCGACATTTTCACAAAAACCCAACATATTTACTAAGGTTTCCACATAAAATGTGATGGATTTGAGCTGAGGAAAACCCTACAGATCAGAGCATGTGTAAATAAAAGCAAAGTGTAGGGAAAGTGGAAAATGTAGGGAAACCTTAGTAAATACAGTAGAAAAAAATTGTAGGGAATTAAAACCCACAAAGAAACCTACACTCCACTCTTAGTAAACGAGAGCCTATGTTTTTAATTTTTATTACTATTGTAAGCTCTATACTGTGGCCTTATGAATGTTAAATCCTATGAGTAACATCTGGCAAATATCAGTAGGGATGAGCGAATCGAATCTGATGAATCCAAATTCGTTTTGAATTTCAGGAAAAATTTGCTTTGCAATGAATCCGAATATTGCTGCAATTCGATCGCATGAATCGCTTCATTAAATTCCATTTAGTGCGGTCCAGGCTCCAGGGCATCTAAAATGGCGCATCCACATGTAAGGACATGGGGCAAGGCACCCTTGTTTCTGTAGCTTTATACAGTTTTAAGCTGAGCGTATTGTCCAGCTCTCATAAGTGTAAAGTGTATGTACACCTACGTGATGTACGTTTTTTCCTGAAAAACTATTTTGGGCCTGGTTACTGTGAAAGGCCAGTAAAAGCTACACACTTTTTTCTGTAGTTTTATCCAGTTTTAAGCATAGTGGAGCACAATGTCCTCCTCTCATAAGTGTAACATATACGCACTCAGCTGGTGTATAAGTATGTCAGGAAGAGTAGTGCCAGGATGTGCACAGAGGAGTGGCAGAGGCCTAAATTCCTCAGGCGCAGGCAGAAGTCGCAGCAAAGTAGGGGCGTGTGGCAGCACGAGTCGCAGCGAGAGGTCTGAGCTCCCGGTGTCAGCTAGCAGTCAAGTCTCAACCAGCAACCCAGCAGCCGTTTTTGATTGGTTTAATCGGTCATCCACTTCATCCCAAGTAACATCAACGTCAACAGCCTGTGGGTTCCTCAGACTCAGGCCTGAGTTGGCATGGCCCTCATGCTGCTGCCCCCTTCAGGCTCTGTCATTGTGCCACCATATGGTCTCCTCATGCTGATGCTGCCACCTCCAGGCTCTCTTATTGTTCTGCCATATGGTCTCCTGATGCTGATGTTGCCACTTCCAGGCTCTGTCATTGTGCTGTCATATGGTCTCCTCATGCTGAAGTTGCCTCCTCCAGGCTCTCTCATAGTGCTGCTATATGGTCTCTTCATGCTGATGCTGCCTCCTGCAGGCTCTCTCATTGTGCTGCTATATGGTCTCCTCATGCTGATGCTGACACTTCCAGGCTCTCTCATTGTGCCACCATATGGTCTCCGTCACCATTAAATAAGGATGCGATGCAAAGACCTCCAAAAGGTGGAAGGGAACAACGTATGGTCTATTGTAACAGGTGGGGAAAAATTTTTCCTCTGTAAGGCCCTGCTGTCGCATTATCAATTCCCTTCTTGGCAAATGTTACTCGCCATAAAAAGGGCGGACCCACACAGGAACCTCTCCCTATTTCCACCTAAAAACACTGCCCTTTCCCAGGGTTTTTAGTTGGAAATAGGGAGAGGTTCCTGTGTGGGGCGGCCCTTTAGGGCGAGAAACACTTGCCAAAAAGGGAATTAATAGGGTGAGAGTAAGGCCTTATAAGGGAAGTTTTAACCCCCACCTGCTACAATGTACAATACGTGGTTCCCTCAAGTGTTACCCATCCTAAAAAGGGTGGCCCCACCCACCCTTTTTTAAGGTACATAAGAGCAGAGAAGTGGTGGCTTTTTAAGGATTTGTATGATTTTTGCCTGTCTCTGTTAGGGACTTTGTTCAATTGCACATGTAGTTAGGTGCAATTTGGACAGTACAGCTAAAAGCTTTTTATCCTTATTCATGGAAAAGATGTGTAGAGTGGTTGTGATGACTGGTGCAGTTGCCCATAGCAACCAATCAGATCGCTTGTTAAATTTTTCAGAGGACTTTGTAAAAATGAAATAAACTGATTGGTAGCTATTGGCAACTGCACCACTCTTCCTCTACACAGGTTTTGAAAAATCTTCCCCATTGTGTTGAAAATATGTGGACAATCTTTTGCCATAATAACAGGAGAGAGGTACAAGAGGGTGAAAGTAGGAACGGTGAGCTCTTAGAGGATAAAAGGAAATAGAGGTAGATGTAGTGCACTTCAAAAGAAGGTAGGTTGAGGAAGGTTTAAGGTAAAGTTGTGTTTAAAGAGCAGTTATCTGACAAGAGAAGGCTGACACCCCCACCATGTTTGATGCCAGGGAATGTGAGCAAATTGAAGATGGCCGAAAGAGAAGGAGTCAGCCAAGGTTCAGTTAGACTCTGTAAGGGCTCAATCACACCATGGAATCTCCTGAGCTATTATGAATGAAGATTCCATGTGTAATGGGTGCTCGGAAATGTACAATGTACATATTCATTCTTTCAAGGGAGTCTGAGATCAGGAATTTATGCTACAGAATTTCTGTGGTGTCAATGATGATTCAGAATCCCATTGAAAACTATAGAAGGTTACTGCCCTGTACTTTCTGCAACATAATTTTCTGCTCGGAAAATACATAGCGTGAATGGCAGGATATCAGTATGCACCCCCAGTGAAAAGAGGCTGACGGGACTGATCGAGAAGTGTTATCCATTGGTGCAACTCTAATCCAATCCCCATGACAGCTCCTCCCAGTATTATTTGTAATCCCCTTCATAGGAGGGGACAGGGAATCCAAGCACAATAGGCCTCAACTTAGATACGGATGTGCAAGTAGAACCCTGGTAATCTTACAGGCGTTTGTGGTAATGAAGCTGAACTGGAAGTTTTAAAGCTTTTACTGGCAAGATGTCGTGCCACTCAGAATCAATTCTTTAAACAATTGTATAGATAAAAACAGAGGAAGCGGTCTGAGCAGTACTTGAAGAACCACCTGAGAAAGCACCAGCACTCCTGATGAGGGTATAGATCTTCTACACGCTAGGGGTCGATATTGCTCCTGCAGCACCACCAGGTAAGTGTATAACACATCTTGCCTACCACACAGCCATGTACATTGGGTAACAGCACTTAGAGCGTCAATCTGTTTCTTTTTCTTCTCTTGTATATAGGTAAAAGCAGACAATGTTTTTCAGTCCACTAAACCGGGACCTTCATCAGGCAACATCAGAAAAGATACATCAGGAAACATTCCCACATATTTTTTTTTTATTCTTTAGATGCTGCCTTATCTATCCGACCACCTTTATTGTGTGATAATCAGTAGTATCCAACTCACCTGTTTTAATGCTATGGCTAAATGACGTATATGAGAATACACAATTATCTTTTGCTTTGATAAAACTCAGATGTTTTTCTCGGGAAATAATAGACCCGCTATTGCAGAACAAAGGAAACAGTTAAATTTGCACAACCTTGAATATTACAGTTCCCAAACTGAATGGGTCATTTGTGACTCTATGGAGCTTTATATTCAAGTGTTCCACTTTATAGTCTGTTGTACAACGTGGTGCGTGGGCATAAAACATAGGCATTAGAAAAGGCTTTACAGATACTAGAGCTTAATCTTAGACGTTGACAGAGTTTGTAAATCAGTTTTTGTCTTTTTTCTTTATTTATTTTTTAACTTTTTTGCAAAATTATCTTATTTTAACCCCTTAAGGACCAGGCTCATTTTGGCGTTAAGAACCAGGCCAATTTTCTTTTAGCATTTTCGTTTTTTCCTCCCTTCCAAAAATCATAACTCTTTTATATTTCCATCCACAGACCCATCTGAGGGCTTGTTTTTTCCGTCACCAATTTTACTTTGACATTACTTATTTTACCACAAAATTTATGGTGCAACCCAAAAAATATTATTTATGTGGGAAAATTGAAAAGAAAACCGTAATTTAGCAAATTTTGGAAGGTTTTGTTTTCACGGTGTATACTTTCTGGTAAAAATGACATGTTTAATACAATTAAAATGATACCCATGATATATGCTTTTCTATAATTGTACTGCTTAAAAAAAATCTCAAACTATTTTAACAAAATTAGTATGTTTGAAATTGCCCTATTTTGACAACCTATAACTTTCAAATTTTTCCATATATGGGGCGGTATGAGGGCAAATTATTTGTGCCATGATCTGTAGTTTTTATCGGTACCACTTTTGCTTAGGTTTCACTTTTTATAATTTTTTAATAAATTTTTTTTTAAATGAAATGTGACAAAAATTAGGCAATTTTAAATTTTTTTACGTTTATGCCGTTCACTGTACGGGATAGTTAACAATATATTTTGATAGTTCAGACTTTTACGCATGCAGCAATACCAAATTTGTTTATGCATTTTTATGCTTTTTTGGGGGTAAAATGGAAAAAAAATGATGATTTACGTTTTTATTGGGGGAAGGGATTTTTCCAATTTTTTTACTTTTTATTTTTTTACTTTTTTTTACACTTTAATAGTGTAACTATAGGGGACTATTTATAGCAATCATTTTATTGCTAATAGTGTTCAGTGCTATGCATAGGGAATAGCACTGATCAGTGTTATCAGTGATCTTCTGCTCTGGTCTGCTCGATCTCAGACCAGAGCAGAAGACCCCTGGAGATGGATGGAGGCAGGTGAGGGGACCTCTGTCCACCATTATGGGTGATTGGATCCCTGCGGCAGCGCTGCGGGAAATCCAATCCTCCATTTAAAGTACCACACTGCCGCAGATGCCGTGATCTGTATTGAATTACTGGTGGGTCCCTGGCTGCTATCAGCAGCCAGGACCTGCCGCGCATGACGCGAGCACCAGACCGGTATTCACGTCATGGCGGAGCGAAAATTTACGTCATGGTGTGTTAAGTACCACTGCACCATGACATACATTTACGTCCATTGTCGTTAAGGGGTTAACTACTTCAAATCTTTTTGATATGTGTGTGTGAATGCAATAAGCTCCCATGAAGCCAGTACAATTATGCCCTGTTTCCTGGTACTCAAGGACACAGGGTGTACCTGTACGCCCATGGGAATTCCGGTTACCGCCACTCACCGGGAGGGGACCGGACCTGGATGCCTGCTGAAATCGTTCAGCAGGCAACCCGTGACAACACCTGGGGGGAGCCCTGAGACCCCCCTAAGTCAGCAATCGCCACAGATCGCCAGTGAATTCACACCGGCTATCTGCGGCAATTCCGGTCATACGGGTCATGTGTGAGCCGATGACCCAGAAATAGAACAGCATATAGAGTACTATACTCCGCCAATCACCTCCTATAGCTAGGGGGAGGTGGCAATCCCATCACCTCCCCAGGAGCACAGCAGGGGAGGGGTTAATGACCCCTTCTCTCAGCTCTGCTCGCCCACCGATCTCAGTCAGCAGGCAGAGCTGAGAGAAGAAGCCAGGGACCCCCCTCTGCCAAGATCTGTGCCCCTCAGGGCAGAGAAAGTGGCCTCCTGCCACCCATAGTACAGGGACAGCTAAAGTGAGGGAAAGTTAGGTGAAAGAGTTAAAAAAAAGTGTAAAAAAAAAGTAAAAAAAGAAATAAAAATCCCCCGACCTCCTAATAGGTCCCTAAGTGTCCGTTACCCCTTTTTTAGCCTGACTAGGTCCCCATTAGGTATTCAGGGCGCTGTGATTTGCCACCCTTTTTTTTTTTTTTGCCAGGCATATTCGTGGAGGAGGCATACGCTTTACTTGCCTCCGACACCGAATCTGCCAGTGAGGACGAGGATGATGAGACCCCTGCTCAGCAACGGAGACGCCACCAGGCGACTAGACCTGACTAGGTCCCCATTAGGTGTTCAGGGCGCTGTGATTTGCCACCCTTTTTTTTTTTTGCCAGGCATATTCGGTGGAAGAGGCATACGCTTTACTTGCCTCCGACACCGAATCTGCCAGTGAGGACGAGGATGATGAGACCCCTGCACAGCAACGGAGACGCCACCAGGCGAGGCCACCCCCCCCACCCCATGATAGCGACCCAGTGGCCGACACTAGTACGAGCGTCCATGCCACTCCTAATAGGAGTCTGACCCCCAGGCAAGCGTAGCGGAGCTCCCTTTCGGTGAACCTGTCTGGAGACCCCCAAAGGGTTATCAGCCACGGATTCCTGAGTTTGTTGGTTCAGTGACGATTTTGTCAATCAAATGGTGGAGCAAACAAACTTGTATGCCCAACAGTTCATTTCCCACCACCTTGATTCGTTTTTGGCTAGGTCGTCAATGCAGCCGTCAATGAAGCTTAAATGAGGAAATTTTGGGGCCTCGTGCTGCATATGGGCCTAGTCAAAACAACAAGTGTCAGACAGTACTGGAGCGGAGACATCCTCAACCAGATCCCGCTTTACAGTATGGCCATGACACGGAAGCGGTTCGAGGCCATTCGGAAATGCCTGCATTACACTGATAATGCGGCATGTCCCCCCGAAGTGATCCTGCCTATGACCAGCTTTACAAAGTGAGGCCGGTCATAGATAACTTTGGGGCCAAATATTTGGAGGCCTACATACCGCTCAGGGAGTGCTCGGTTGATGAGTCTCTTATCAGTTTTAAGGGGAGACTCATCTTCCTTCAGTATATTCCCTCGAAGCGGGCGCAGTATGGCGTGAAACTCTACAAACTTTTTGAGAGTACCTCCGGGTACACTTACAAGTTTAGAGTATATGAGGGACAAGATTCCTGTATTGAACCCCCAGAATGTCCCCCCAATCTGGGTGTAAGCGGGAAAACCGTTTGGAACCTTGTGCACCCATTGCTGGATAAGGGTTACCACCTTTACGTGGATAACTTTAATACCAGCATCCCTCTGTTGTCATCCCTTGCCGCCAGATCCACATCCGCTTGTGGGACCGTGCAAAAGAACCAGAGAGGCCTCACTCTAAATTTGTAAAACAAAAGAAGAACAGGCGCTCCCTTGTGGAGAATCAACGGGATCACAGGTGTGTGAGAAGGGAGGGTAAAAATGAAGGCTCACCCTGCCAGGTTGTGCAAATTCCCACACAACAAGGATCTGCGTTTGTAGTATAGAGAACTGGGTCTGCAGCCTTCCTAGAATCGACAGAAATGCAGAGGCGAAGCATTGGATTAAAGCTGTTTGATATCTACCTGGCTCCACTGGTCCCTTCTTGGTCAGCTCCTGTATTCCTGCACCCCTGAAGCTTTCGCCTCTGCATCACTCTAAATTTGATACAGACACATATGCCCAAGGGTGAGTCCCGTGCCCTTACCCATGAAAACTTGTTGCTGGTCAGGTATAAGGATAAGAGGGATGTCCTTATGCTGACCACAATTCATGGTAACGGCAGCTTACCTGTCCCTGTGCGAAGTACCACAACAATGGTCCTCAAGTCTGATTGTATTCTGGACTACAATCAGTATATGGGGGTGAGTTGATCTTTCTGATTAAGTCCTCAAGCCAAACAACACCATGCAGAAAACACGAGTATGGTACAAAAAAGTTGTGGTCTACTTGGTACAGGTTGCCATGTACAACTCTTTTGTACTGTCCCAGTATGCTAGCAACACAGGGACATAGCTCCAGTTCCAAGAAGGAGTCCTAAAGGTCCTGATCTTTGGCGTCCAGGAAAAACCAGGAAGTTATAGATGCCAGGATCGTCTCAAGCCAACACTTTCCAGGTGAGGTACCCCACACTGGAAAGAAGCAATGATCCCAAAAAGGAAGGACACCACCACTCAATGTGACACTTGCCCCGATCATCCGGGCCTCTGCATTAAAAAATGCTTCAGGGAGTATCACTCTTCCATGGAGTACAACATTTCACTATTTATGTTAATTTTCCATAATTTGACTCCAATGTACCCCATGTAAGGCTCCTTGAGGGGGGTCCCACTGTTCTGGCTCCAAATGCTCAAGGCCCCTGACTGCGCTCCTGCTGTTCCGAGACCTGGTGTGCACCCGCAGAGCTGTTTTCATCCAAATATGAGGTATGTCCTTACTCCAAAGAAATGTATTTACAAATTGTGGGGGGCATTTTCTCCTGTTACCACTTGTGAAAATGAAAAAACCCAGCATTTTAGTGTAAAAAAGCCAAAACTTTCATTTTCACATCCCACTTTAATGAACATTTATCAAACACCTTTGGGATGTTAAGGCTCATTGTACTGCTTGTTCCATTCCTTGAGGGGTGTAGATTCCAAACTAGCTTGCCATGTGTGTTTTTTTTTTTTTTTTTTGCTGTTCTGCCCCCCCCCCCCATTTCAGCAAAATTTGCAAATGTGACTCCTTCTCTTCTGAACATTGTAGTGCGCCTGCAGTGCACTTGATGTCTACACATGGGGTATTTCCATATTCAGAAGAGATGGGGTTACACATTTTGGGGGGTATTTTCTCCTAGTACCCCTTGTGAAAATGTCAAATTTGGGGAAAAATCTGCATTTTAGTTAAAAAAAAAATCATTTACACATCCAAAGTCATCAAACACCTGTGGGGTGTTAAGGCTCACTACTGTATACCTTTGTACATTCCTTAAGGGATGTAGTTTACAAAATAGTATATCATGTGTTTTATTTTTGCTGTTCTGGCACCATAGAGGCTTCCTAAATGTGACATGCCCCCCAAAAAACTATTTCAGCAAAATTTGCTTTCCAAAAGCCAAATGTGACTCCTCCTCTTCTGAGCATTGTAGTGTGCCCGCAGTCCACTTGACGTCCACACATGGGGTATTACCATACTCAGAAGAGATGAGATTACACATTTTGGGGGGCATTTCTCCGATTACCCCTTGTAAAAATGTAAAATTTGGGGGAAAACCAGCATTTTGTTGAAAATATATATATTTACACATCCAACTTTAACGAAAAGTCATCAAATCACCTGTGGGGTTTTACAGCTCACTGTACCACTTGTTACGTTCCTTGAGGGGTGTAGTTTCCAAAATGGTATGCCTTGTGTTTTTTTTTTGCTGTTCTGGCACCATAGGGGCTTCCTAAATGCGACATCCTCCCCCCCGCAAAAAAAAAAAACAAACATTTCAGCAAAATTTGCTTTACAAAAGCCAAATGTGACTCCTTCTCTTCTGAGCATTGCAGTGTGCCCTTGACGTCCACACATGGGGTCCACACATTTTGGGGGGCATTTTCTCCTGTTACCCCTTGTAAAATTGTAAATTTTGGGGGGAAAACCAGCATTTTAGTGAAAAAAAAATCATTTACACATCCAACTTGTCGTCAAACACCTGTGGGGTGTTACGTTCCTTAAGGGGTGTAGTTTTCAAAATAGTATGCCATGTGGTATATATATATATATATATATATATATATATATATATTTTTTTTTTTTTTTTTTTTTTTTTTTTTTTTCTTTGCTCATCTGTCACATTGGGGCTTCCTAAATATGACATGCCCTAAAAATCCATTTCAGAAAAACTCACTCTCCAAAATCCCATTGTCACTCCTTCCCTTCTGAGACCTCTACAGTATGAGGTATTTCCTTACTCAAGGGAAATTGAGTTACACATTTTGGGGGATTTATGTCCTTTCACCCCTTGTAAAAATTCAAAAACTGGGTCTACAGGAACATGCGAGTGTAAAAAAATGAAGATTTTGAATTTTCTCCTTCACTTTGCTTCTATTCCTGTGAAACACCTAATGGTTAACACACTTACTGAATGTCATTTTAAACACTTTGAGGGGTGCAGTTTATATAATGGGGTCATTTATGGGGTATTTCTTATATGAAGGCCCTTCAAATCTACTTCAAAACTGAACTGGTCCCTGAAAAATTCAGAATTAAAAAATTTTGTAGCAAGGATCCACATGAGCGCCCACATTACTGCAGGAATATAATTAGTTTCCCTACTATGCAAGTTAATCTGCAAGTCAGGCTTGGATTTCCTTCAGTAATAAAGGTACATAAATAAAAGTGTACCTAAATTTTCACACAACTTCTGACATGTCAAAAGTTTCAAAAGTTGTCCAGCTGTTGAGAACCCCATTGATCTCTAGAACAGAAGCCCATTGCCTTGATATGTTTTCTGAGGAAAGCTTATATGAAACCAGCCTAAAGCCAGCACAAGTCCTGACCAACCAAGGGTCTGATGAAAATGGCACCTGTCAGACCCACAGTCAGGCAGGAAGTCCAGGGAACTGAGCTGGGCAAATGGGATAAGTATCTGATCATGAGGGAGGCGACCTCTGGGACCTCCCGCGATTTCCGCTACAGTGCCCCGGCTACTTATATGTCCTCGGTGCACTCTGGCTCCCACCTTCCTGGATGGATGCAAGTGGCAACCTGCTCAGCCAATCACTGGCTGAAGTGATTTCCCACCTCAGCTGGTGATTGACTGAGTGGGCTGTCACTTGCGTACAATCAGGAAGTGGGGGCTGGAGTGCACTGAGGATGTATAAGTAGCCGGGGCTCCTTTCAGGAGACTGAGGGAGGTCCCAGCGCTTTGAGCCGTAGCCCCCCCCCCCCCCAAAACTTTTACCAAAAGTTTTAAATGAAAAAGATACCTTTTTTTTTTTTACTGTAAAATCACACATTATTGGAGTAAATACAGTGTTTTTGCCATGCAGTTATAGAAAGCATGATTTTTCCAGGTGAAACATTTGAAGTGTTAAAATCATGCCGCATGGGCTGACTTTGTCGTAAATTGTGCATTGCCAGAGATTAGAGCTACTGTAAGTGTTAGTACTAGAAAATAATAGACCACCAAAATATGCTATTCCAGAAAGAAGACATTTTTACAAAAAGAAATAGATAATCCTAGCAACTGTGGATCATAAAAATACTCAAGTAATGCATGAAGCTCCAGTCATGTGATACCTGTAAATACTTTTGGTGTCACAATAGTTCTGCTCTCTGTGGTGTGCATGATAAAAATTCAGCTACACTTAATTGTACCGGAGTATGGACAATTTTTTTTTTTTTTTCATTTCTTAAGCAGAAAGTGAGAACATAATACCTTGGCAAATGTTCCATTAAATTAGCAAGATATTACAAGAAGCAGAGACACAAGTCTTATTTCACATAAATAAATTGTGTTTCCATAGAACGTAGACACAACAATGGGGCACAGGGGACATGAAATGATTACTCATAATTACATAATATACTGACTGCATGTCTGCATATGTAGGAAATGTTAATAGCAACTGTTCTCTCTGGACTGTACACTGATAGACTAAATAAACAGAACAATAAAACATCTCTGGAAAAAGACTGAGAAGTAATCATCTTAAAAGTTAAGGCTAGATTTGAGATTGAAGAGGCTGGTAGGCTACCAGGGTCACCAGGATTGAACTTTGAACTTTGGAGTGAGGAGGGGGGGGGGGGGGTAGGTAATTTTACCTTTGGGAGATCTGGCAATATCCACCACCCAAATAATTGTTCTACAGAATTGTTTGCTGAACCGTCAGAACCTGTGACCAGCCCTTCAAGGATTAAAGGGGTACACTGCTACTGAACAACTTATTTCCTGTCCAGAGGATAGGGGAAAAGTGGCTGATTGTTGGATGTCCGATCGCTGGGAACCCCGCGATCTCTCCCCCTGCATGGAGCGGGCACCGTTTCGTGCACAGACCTGTGTCAACCACTGCACTGAACTTTGGTTGACACCACTTTATGAATGGAGAGAGCTGGGGCACCAGGCAGGGCCCATGATCAGACACTTTTTCCCTACCCTTTGGATAAGTTGTTCAGTAGCAGAGTACCTCTTTCACTGCAAGCTAACCCTTTGTTGATGCCATAACCTAGACAAAAACATATGCAACCAACAAAGTGGCCCGCAAGCACCAAGTGATCACTGCAGCTAGCACTTAAATGGACACTGTCCAATTCAAAAAACTTTTTATATGTTGTACATATTGGCAAAACATTAACCTTACTAATATATTTCATAAGAAAAATGTATTTTCTTTATAGAAATCATGGCTTATGAAATCATGGCTTTGTCCAAGCTGAAGCACAGGCATGGGCAAATTCCAGTAAGTGAGGGTGGGATAGCACTCCTTTGTGCTCTCTCCTGCTGATAGTACTCCTCTGTGCTCTCTACTGTCTGATAGTACTCCTCTGTGCACTCTCCTGTCTGATAGTACTCCTCTGTGCTCTCTCCTGTCTGATAGTTTTCCTCTGTGCATTCTCCTGTTTGATAGGACTCCTCTGTGCTCTAACCTGTCTGATAGTACTCCTCTGTGGTCTCTCCTGTCTGATAGTACCCCTCTGTGCTCTCTCCTGTCTGATAGCACTTCTCTGTGCTCTCTACTGTCTGATAGCACTCCTCTGTGCTCTCTCTTGTCTGATAGTACTCCTCTGTGCTCTCTCCTGTCTGATAGGACTCCTCTGTGCTCTCACCTGTCTGATAGGACTCCTCTGTGCTCTCTAATGTCTGATAGGACTCCTCTGTGCTCTCTTCTGTCTGATAGCATTCCTCTGTACTCTCTCCTGTCTGATAGTGCTCCTCTCTGCTCTCACCTGTCTGATAGTACTCCTCTTTGCTCTCTCCTGTCTGATAGTACTCCTCTGTGCTCTCTCCTGTCTGACACCACTCATCTGGGCTCTCTCCTGTCTGATAGCACTCCTCTGTGCTCTCTCTCTCTGATACTACTCCTCTGTGGCAAACAAAGTTCGTATCAGCTCACCTTCGCATGCAGTGCGCGAACCAGGCGTGGACTCAGCCCCGACAGGTATATATGAGAAGAAAAGTCGTCCAGCACTTGACTCAGGGAACGGTAACTTTATTAAGGTGCCATGGAGAACAGACAGGTACACGAAAGCTTGTGACGCGTTTCGGCTCATGTTACTGAGCCTTAGTCATACAATAAAAGCCTTACAAATCTTGCTATTTATATGCGGGCTCGACAGGTGAAAACCACGCACATTAGGGCCGCGTCACCTGTCTTGAACCACATATAATTGCATCCGATCCACAGGTGAGTAACAAATGGTGCAGTATACTGTGTCTTTACAAGCATGTTCAGACAAAATACTTAGCGGGAAAAAAAAAAACACAATGAATTTTTCCACTGTGGATCGAATGTTGCCAAGCAAAATCACAATTTAAAATATATACACTTCAACACCACACCAGAACACTTTGAATACAGCATCAATATTAACAAGATGTATGTAATGTATGTTACTGAGGTGCTATAGAGAAGTAACAATAATAAAAAATGATGATTAAAAATAGGGAAAGAGGAAGCAGAGATGGAGGCCTAACTGTGTGCATCAGATAGAAGTGCATGAACAAATATCAGAAACGGAGCTACCAAACGAAAGAGAGTGTATGTTATAAACATATATCTATAGGATGACTCTTTCGGAAATTCAGTACATATTTAATAATGGAGAATGGTATCCAGTCTCCTATTGAGACGGTGAGGAAATTTGGTATTCATTTTAAGAATCCAGTAGACCTCACGGTCCAAAATTTTTTGTTTGAGATTGCCCCCTCTTGGGGACCATCTCACCCTCTCAATACCTTGCAGTTGTAAGGAGGATGTGTTTCCTCCGTGGACTTCGGCGATATGTTTAGAAACCATAGACATATGCCGTGTCTGGAAATGACCTATATCAGATAAGTGCTTCCGTATCCTTACCTTCAAAGGATTTGTGGTGAAAAGGTAGATAACCCCTGATGTGCTGCAGTTAATATAATGTTTGATGGCAAAGCTGTCCTTATTGCTACAAGAAACAAATGTATTAGAATTATGTATATAACTGCAGTACACACATCTATTGGCACCACATTTGTAAGAGCCCGTATGTTTAAGCCAGGTTGGTTTCTTGTTAGGACCATCGGTAAACAGACTCGGTGACAGCATCTGACCGAGGGTAGGGGCCCTGTGTGATACACACATGTATCCCTTTTCCAGGGCTTCCCTCACCCCGGGATCGGTATGCAAAATTGGCATGTGCTTATCAATGATTTTCTGAATCAATCGAAATTCCGTACTGTACTGAGTAGAAAAAATGATGGGTTTAGAAGTCTCACCGGATAAGGATTTGGTATTTTGAGTTTTGATCAGTTCATTGCGATTCTTTTCAGCTGCTTTTTTGATTGCTCTCATAATCGTCCAGTTCGGGTATCCGCGCTGCCGCTTCCCTAGAAAAATCAGGCTTGAGGGAGCAATTTCGGCGTGCCCAGATCATTTCCCCAACTGGGAGATTCTTGACGACATGAGGGGGGTGACAGGAGGTAGCATGGAGAATAGAATTTACAGAGGTCTTTTTTCTAAATGTTGTAGATATAACCCTACCACTACCCCTGCCACTCCACAAATGTAAGTCAAGAAAATCTAATTCTTCATGACGGTAACTGCCCGTGAATCTGAGATTGAGATCATTGGAATTGAGAAATTCCATGAACCCCGGTATGGCCGCCACATCGGACCCCCAAATAAATAGGAGGTCGTCGATGTAGCGGCCACACCACAGCAGATGTTTGCTGTAGGGGTTATAGGGGGCGAAAAGAATCTCCCTCTCCCACCAACACATATATATGTTGGCGAGAGAAGGGAAGAATTTCACTCCCATCGAGGCTCCCGTGACCTGGAGGAAAAAGGAATTGTTGAACATAAAAAAAATTGTGGCTCAGCAATTACTCAACCACTACCAAAATGTATTCACATAATTCCTCAGGGTAATGGGAATAAATTCTCAAAAAACCACGAAAGGGCTACAAGTGCCCTGTCGTGGGGAATGACAGAATATAAGGATGCAACATCCGCCGACACCCAACGGTGTGACTCTCCCCACGTAACCCCATGCATCATGTCTAACAAGTGTTTAGTGTCCTTAATATGGCCCGGGATGTGTGGAATAAGGGGTTGTAGGAGTGAGTCCACCCAGGCGCACAGCCGCTCATTTAATGAGGAAATGCCAGCGACTATGGGCCTGAGTGGAGGAGGAAACACCTCCTTATGTACTTTAGGAAGGGAATGAAATATGGGGATAACCGGGTTTTCAATGATAAGATACTTAGAAACCTTATGATTAAGTATCCCTCTCTCTAAACCTAACTGTACAATCCCACTCAATTTAGATTTAAAGGTATCAGCATCCTCAAACATAATCATATTGAGCCTACAGTACAGACCCCGATCCAGGACAACCACGACACCCCCCTTATCTGCCTGTCTAAACACAACATTCTCCATGACATTTAACGCTTGCAATTAATTTTTTTCTTTTTTAGAGAGATTATGACCCCTCTTGCTTCTCCGGGTAGAGAGCTGGTAAATATCTCTTTCCACTGCATCCTGGAATAGATCCAGGGCAGTGGACCGGGAAATAACCGGATAGTATGAGGGATTGGTTGTGCTGAATTCAGGAGTGTCAGTGCAGTGACCCTGGTCACAGGACTCCTGTAGGTGTGCAATGACACTGAGCTCAGCAAACCCAAGTCCCGAATGTGCATAGCTACTGCTAACAGTGGTGACATACCCTATAACACTATCACTCAACACATGATGAAACCAATAATAATCATGAACCCTGTGTTTACAGGGCAGATGCGTGTCACTTGCACAGCTTTTTACTTTGCTGCTATCACACAACTAGGAAAATATAATGTTTGTTTGATTAAACCATTAATATTCACGAACAATGTGTTTACACATTACACACTTGTACACATTTTTTTGTTTGCTACTATTTAACAACTAGGAAAAAACAATGCATTTTTCATTGAACCAGAAAAATAAACGTACAGCATGTACAGAAAACAGATGCGTGTCACTTGCACACGCTGCTTAGTTCACTGCTATTTAACAACTAGGAAGTTGTTTCCTTTGTTCCTTATGTCCTATCCTTCTCTATGGCTCTCTCTCTCTCTCTCTCTCTCTCTCTCTCTCTCTCTGTATTAGTGTCCATCTCTCTCCATCTCCCACTCTAAATGTGGCGCTGGGACCGGCTTGTGATCCTTTAATTCTGCCCACCCTTGCTGTCTCCTATTGATCCTTTAACTCTGCCCCCCCTTGCTGTCTCCTATTGTGCCTAACCACTTTATTGTAGGTCACTCCCTCCACCCAACCAACCAGTGTGCCGATGATGGTTTATTTAAAGAGGGAAGTATGGGGGGGAGGGGAGGCGGTACTGAGGTATAATGCAGCATTCCACTGGGATCCCTGAGCAGCCTGTGATAGGGTGTCATCTGATAGGGGTCATGATTTTTCTTTGTATTTTTTTGTATGATGTTTTACATTTATTTGCCCTATTGTTTTGTAATACAAGGCAAGAAAATGTGTAGCCTTCCAATTCCATTTCCATTGCTGACTACCTTTCTTATTTTCAGTGGGAACTTTTTTGGGAGCTGGCACCAGAGGTTGGGCATCCAGGGGATCCAGTGGTAATAGTGGCTTTGGAAGCTTGTGTAGCTGTTGCATTGGCTCTCAATTGTTTGTCTGTGAGTGGGACTAATTAGGCAGTGTACAGTAGAGTTTGAAGTGAGGGGAAGGAGTAAGTTGGGCAGTTGTCGGGTGTCCGGAACCATGCAGACTGGGAGGCATGTTAATGTTTTATATTGGGAGGACTTTGGCTACAGATTGTCACTAGAGATGAGCGAATCGAAGCAGATGAACCCAAATTTGTTATGAATATCAGGATTTATTCGATTTGCAACAAATGTGAATATCGCCGCGATTCTGTTGCGCTCCATTTTACAGCGTTCCAGGCTCCAGGACACCTAAAATGGCGGATCCACATGTCAGTACATGGGGCAGGGGATGATGGGAAGGTGGGAAGGATAGGCGGGAAGGGAGGTAGGTGGGATGAACCTGAATCACATGCAGGATGCAGCCTATCAGCACACATTGACCCTTGTGATGTCACAGCCCTATATAATCGGCAGCCATTTTGTGGCTGCAAATTTCATGCCTTTCACTGCCGAGGATGGCTTCATGTCTCTGTGTGTTACACAGACACGCTGAATTGATCATACCGCAGCGTTCCACTTCCAACTGCTAGTCACATCAGTGTTGGGGACAGAAAGCAGTGCAGTGCTTTGCTTGTTGTCATGGAGAAGGATTTTTACGCTAGCCATAAACCTCCCAGTCACTTTATTCAGTATTTTATCAGAGAGGGGGAGATAGCTTTTCGTTGCCTCATACATATTAACAAGCTGCCTTAACTTCATGAACCGTATCACAGGAGAAAGGAATGATTTTTCAGCACAATTCTGTGTATTTTTCCCACAGGAAATCATCAGCTGCTTATACTAGTCTGTGGACGGTATAATAACCAGCAGTTAATACTCTGTGACAGAGTGCAATTTTTTTTGTGGTGCTGCACTGTTGTGTCCTGCTGCTGTGCAAAAATAAGTTTTTTCAGTGGACTGTAGTGCACTTTTCTGCCCTCATACGTGCATACCACATACCTACATCAAAGCAGTCTACTATTTTGTATCTATAAATCTGTACCAAGTCTAGATACTGGGAAAGTCCAGGCAAAAGTAATCACCGGCTGTTTTTTTTTAGGAAAATACGTTTTCCAAGTGTACTATAGCGCATTTTTTTTACCCTCATACGTGCATACCACATGCCTACATCTAAGTAGTGCACTTTTTTGTACCTGTTAATCTGTAACAAGCCTACATACAGTGAAAGGCCATGGAAAACTAATCACCGGCTGTTGTTTTCTGAAAATAAGTTTTCCAAGTGTACTGCAGCGCATTTTTTTTCCCTCATACGTACAGTCCACATACCTACATTTAAGTAGTCTACTATATTGTACCTGTTAATCTGTCAAGGGACTACATACTGTGAAAGTCCAAACAACAGTACTCACCGGCTGGTGATTTACAAAAATACAGCGCTTTTAAAGCATATTGTAGCACATTTTTCGGCCGACATCAGTGCATACCGCATACGTACATCTAAGTAGTGTACTATTTTGTACCTGTTAATCTGTCAAGGGCCTACATACTGTGAAAGTCCAAGCAAAAGTAATCACACGCTGGTGTTTTAGGCTCATTGTTGCGCATTTTTCTGCCCTAATAAGTGCATACCGCATACCTACATCAAAGCAGTCTACTATTTTGTATCTGTAAATCTATAACAAGTCTAGATACTGGGAAAGTCCAGGCAAAAGTAATCACCGGCTGGTGTTTTACAAAACTTTCAGAGTTTTTAGGCTCATTGCAGCACATTTTTCTGCCCTCCTAAGTGCATACCGCATACGGACACCTAAGTAGTGTATCATTTTGTACCTGTAAATCTGTCAAGGGCCTACATACTGTGAAAGTCCAAGCAATAGTACTCACCGGCTTGTGTTTTACAAAACTTACAGAGTTTTTAGGCTCATTGTAGCAAATTTTTCTGCCCTCCTAAGTGCATACCACATACGTACATCTAAGTAGTGTACTATTTTGTAACTGTTAATCTGTCAAAGGCCTACATACTGTTAAAGGACAGCCAAAAGTAATCACCGGCTGCTGTTCAAGACAAATACTGTTTTAAGAGTGTGAATTTGGGTAGAAAAACAGACATGGTGCACATCTACAATCTTGCATAATGATCTAATTGCTTCTCAGCATAATATCAAAAACTAACAGGTTGTTAGTATACATTTTTGATCAAAAAGTACAAGCCCACTCGCCACGTCAAGGCCACCTATCCAGAGTGGGTCCCTAACATCCCTAGCATAAAATGGCGCAGCACCGGGCGGCGACCACCAACGCCGCGACACCAATGCCCACAGGGGGGAACGACCCACCGGCAGAGCGGCCCCAATGCCACTCAAACCAGTCTATGGGCCGCACCCCCCGCAGACACGGTGCCACGGCAGCAACGGACGCCGCACGGCACCCCACCAGTGTGAACAAGGTGTAATGGCTCACTTACCATGCTCTCCCAGTCAGACTGGGAGGCTGCTAGGAAAGAAATGGCCCATGTGTAGCTAATTACTACTTATATAGGGTTGGGCTGAGGGGGTGGGGAAGAGTGCAGACAACATGTTCAAACAAAAAAAAAGGAGGGGATAGAAATCACAGTGTGAATTCGGGTAGAAAAACAGACATGGTGCACATCTACAATCTTGCATAATGATCTGATTGCTTCTCAGCATAGTATCAAAAACTAACAGGTTGTTAGTATACATTTTTGATCAAAAAGTACAAGCCCACTCGCCACGTCAAGGCCACCTATCCAGAGTGGGTCCCTAACGTCCCTAGCATAAAATGGCGCAGCACCGGGCGGCGACCACCAACGCCACGACACCAATGCCCACAGGGGGGAACGACCCACCGGCAGAGCGGCCCCAATGCCACTCAAACCAGTCTATGGGCCGCACCCCCCCGCAGACACGGTGATACGGCAGCAATGGACGGCGCACGGCACCACACCAGTGTGAACAAGGTGTAATGGCTCACTTACCATGCTCTCCCAGTCAGACTGGGAGGCTGCTAGGAAAGAAATGGCCCATGTGTAGCTAATTACTACTTATATAGGGTTGGGCTGAGGGGGTGGGGAAGAGTGCAGATAACATGTTCAAACAAAAAAAAAAGGAGGGGATAGAAATCACAGTGTGAATTTGGGTAGAAAAACAAACATGGTGCACATCTACAATCTTGCATAATGATCTGATTGCTTCTCAGCATAATATCAAAAACTAACAGGTTGTTAGTATACATTTTTGATCAAAAATTACAAGCCCACTCGCCACGTCAAGGCCACCTATCCAGAGTGGGTCCCTAACTGTTTTAAGAGTAGTGAAGAGTATTGTACTACCCTCATATACGCACTAAGTATGTCAGGCAGAGAAGTGACAGGACGTGCACAGAGGAGTGGCAGAGGCCTAAATTCTTCAGGCAGAGGTGGCAGAAGACTAGGGGCGAGTGGCAGCAGGAGTCGCAGCGAGAGGCCGTAGCTCCCGTTATCAGCTACCGGTCGTGTCTCGACCAGCAACCCATCTGCCATCATCGATTAGTTAACACGGTCAGCCACTTCATCACAAGTGACATCTGACACCCCCAGTCAACAGTCGTTGGGTTCCTCAGACACAACCCTCAGTTGGCATGGCCCAGGAGCAGTCCCTGTCCTCCCATTGCCTCTGTCCTATGCTGTTCCCTCTCCTAGAGAAGTATCTTATGCTGTGGGTTCAGCTCCACTATTCACTGAGGATGATCTAATGGAGGATAGTCAGCAGCTACTGCCCAGCCAAGAAGGGGAGGAGACATGCCAAGTAGTGATGAGGAGAGTGACGTGAGAGGCGGAGTTGCCAGGGTTCAGGGTCCTGAAGTAGACACTGTTAAGGAACCTAAGGAGGACATCAGTGACGTGCAGACACAACTCGATGATGGTGATGATGATGAAGCTGATCGCAATTGGGAGCCAGGTGCAGAAGGGGCTTCATCGTCATCAGGAGAAGAGAGTTTCAGGTTGCCCGTGAGGCAGCAGCTGAGCCAGCAAGGCGGTAGCATGGTTGGCAGTCAGCGTGGTGGCAGAAGTGGAAATTCTGGAGCCAAACGTGCCTGGGGAAAACCACCTACTTCGTGGCAACCTACCTTTCCGGGAAGTAGTGGAACAGGGGTTCCTGAAGACGGCGCCAGTAGCAGTCAATTAGTGCGGACTGTTGGTGGGAAAATCAGCTACTCGGCAGTGTGACAGTTTTTCATCAAGCATCCGGAGGAGGTTCACATAGCCACATGCAAGATATGTCAGCAAAAGGTGAAGCGTGGCCAGGGTCCCAATGTTGGCACCACGGCCCTGAATCAACACATGCTTCGCCACCATAAAGCGGCCTGGGAGAACTGTGGCTCTGATGTAGTGGTCCAGCCTGCTGCATCACCCAGTGGCCAGCCGCTCCCTCCTTCAGCCAGCCAAGGCTCCACCACCTCAGCCGAAGGGAGCTGTGTGTCATACCCTCCTTTTTTCGCTCCAGATGCTCCTGCTTCTCCCACTTTTAGTCAGCCATTCCGCCAACAATACATCCGCGAAGCCATGTCCATGAGACAACAGTACCAGGCAGTACCAGCCCTGCACAATTTTGTGGAAGAGAAGTGCACGGCAGCGCCGACGTCTGGAGCTGTAACTACGGTCAGGGGCCATACATGTCCTTTACGGCTTACTGGGTGAATGTGGTTCCTGCACAGCCACAACCTCAACTTGGACATGTCATGCTGCTTCCTCCTCCACGCTGTCAGCCCGTTGGTCCAACGCCTCTTCATCCTCCAACGTGTCCTCAGCCTCCACTGTCCGGACAAGTCTCAGTGGCCCTTCAGCATACCATGTGTGCAGGGCATGTTGGTGTCACGCTGTTCTTCACATGGTTTGCCTTAGCAAAAAGAGTCACACAGGGGATGAACAGCTAAAAGTCATTCGTAAAGAAATCTGAGCCCGGCTTACTCCACGAGAACTGGAAATGGGAAACATGGTGACCGACAAGGCGACAAAGAAGGGTGACCCATGCGCTCTGCATGGCACATGTGTTAAATCTAGTTGCCAAGCTGTTCCTGAAATGTTCCCCCCATTTGCAAGACATCCTAAGAATGGGAAGGAAACTTTGCATGCTCTCCAGTCGCTCGTACACAGCAAAGCACACCCTCCTTGACCTGCAGCGTCAGAATGGTATCCCCCAACACAGTCTGATTTGTGACGTTGCCACACGTTGGAAATGTTGGACCGACTGTATGAACAGAAAAAAGCCATCACCGATTTCTTGATGATCCAAGTGGATCGGGGTATTCTCGTGAACCTGCCATTTGCTCAGGCCCTTTGAGGAAGCCACATTATACGAAAGTCGCCAGGATTACGGGATGAACCATGTCATCCCACTGCTTCATTTCCTACAAGTGTTGGAAACGATGGCTGGTCAGGGCAATGGAGACGTTGCGCTTACATCTCACAGCCACATGATCCCTGTGGGGGCTGAACTGGAGCAGGAGGATGAGGGGCACAGTGGAGCACAGTTTAAGTTTGATGAGATGGGCGGTGTTTCTAGTCATCTGACAGGAGAGGAGCTAGAGGGTTATGAGGAAGACGAGACAGAGGACCCAGACAAACCGTGGCAGTATGCAGATTGAGATGGAGGCAGGGAGGCCCTCTGAGTCACTTGCACAAATGGTATGATGCATGCTCCCTTGCTTGCGTAGTAACAGCCTAATTGTCACCCTTAGGCAGCAGATGACTTCTGGGTCTCCTCCTTATTGGACCCTTGCTACCGGCACAAAATGAGTGCCTTTTTTACACCCACTGAGAGGGAAGACAAACTGGCCTACTACAGAGAGATCCTACGTAGTCAGTTGGCTGATGCCTATCGCCACCCTCGTTCATCCACTAGCAGGTCTTACTCGGGGGGCCCTCTGCGCTCACCTTCCACTGCCATGGCTGCTGGGGAGGGGTGGGGTGGCAGGAGCAGTACCAACTCCATCAGCAGCAGCCTGAGTCTACAGTCGCTGATGAGTACCTTTCTTCACCCGCATAGTGAAGCAACTCATCAGCAGAAGGTAGACCTGGAGCAGGACCTGAACCAGCAGGTGGTAGCATACCTTGACATGCCCATCCCAACACACCTTGAATATCCGCTAGACTTCTGGGCAGCCAAACAAAAGATTTGTGGCTGCAACTTGCAGAGTTTGCCCTGGAAAAGCTGTCCTGCCTGGCAAGTAGCGTGGCATCAGAGCGGGTGTTTAGTGCAGCGGGGGCCATTGTCACCCCAAGGAGAACTCGTCTGTCCACGAAAAATGTGGAGAGACTGACCTTTGTGAAGATGAATCAGGCATGGATCAGCCAGGATTTCCACCCACCAATGCCAGATGCATCAGAGTAGATTGACCATGGTGCCACACCAACACTGCACAAATATGGATAATGTCAAACAGATTTAAGGCACTGCTCCCCAGTTACAAACATTCCAGCCACTTACATCACTGGGTAATGGTATTGCCACCCACCGCACAACTCTGTCACCGGGTCACTTTCAAGACTCCTGATGCTGCTGTCACCTTCAGGCTGTTTCATTCAGCCACTATTTTGTCTCCTTATGTTTCTGGCAACTCAGGCAATATATACTTTCCCAGAATTATTGCCATGTTGATACCAGACCAGTAATAAAAGGAATATTGCCAAGTACTAACAGAAACAGGAAACTGTGGATACTGACCACCGGCTGTTGGAATTGACTGACTATCCCAGGTGGTAGATTTACCATTTTGAAGTTCCTCAGTTCCAGTAGGCTTTAAGTCGTTCATTCTTTGTTGTGGTTCTTCAATTGCAAAATTAAGTTGCATCATGTTTTCCTGTTCCTCCCATGAGCTAATGTCACTGGAACACACAATACTCATACTGTCATCTAATTAAGGATCCTTTTCTTCAGAGAACACATCTATAATTTTATTATTTTGAATGTCAGGTGGTATCCCCCTTGGGTACTACTGATGCCTGCTCCTGACTGTGTGTTTCAGGAACTACTTGGCTTATTGATGCTTCTGGGCTTGGGCCTTACATTTTTGGATGTTTAGCACTAGCCAAATACATGCTTAATAGAAATTTCAACATTGATCTTTCAATGTAAGGGGTTATGAATCCCTCTTGGGTACTGCTGATGCCTGCTCCTGACTGCTCCTGTGTCGTTCAGTAACAACTTGGCTAACTGATGCTTCAGGGCTTGGGCCTTACATTTTTAGATGTTGTTCACTAGCTTACATACATGCTTAATTGAGATTTCAACATTGATCTTACAATCTTTGGGGTTATGAAATCCTCTTGTGTACTGCTGATGCTTTTTCCTGACTGTGTCTTTCAGGAACTACTTGGCTTACTGATACTTCTTGGCTTGTGCCTTAAATTTTTGGCTGGTAGCACTACCTAACATGCATCTTCAATAGAGATTTCAACATTTTAATTTTAGGGGTTGTGAACCCCTCTTGTGTACTCATGCTGCTTCTTGCTCCACTCTGCCTCCTCAAGCTCCACCGTGTCCTCAGCCTCCACTGCCCGGACAAGTCTCAGTAGCCCTTCAGCATACCATGTGTGCAGGGCACGGCGGTGTCATGCTGTTCTTCACATGGTTTGCCTTGGGGAAAAGTGTTGGAAACAATGGCTGGTCAGGGCACTGGAGACGTTGCGCCTACATCTCATGGCCACATGAGCCCTGTGAGGGCTTGTTAGATTTGTCCCTTTGAACCCACACGTCGGGTCCTGGAGACTAAAACATGGGAGTTAAAAGTTCAATTTCAAAATCATTAATTCAATTTCAAAATCTTAAATTTTAATAAAAAAATCAAACATTTCAATGGTCTCCTCATGTTTCAGCCAACTCCAGGCTGTGTCATTCAGGCATTATATGGTTAACTGATACTGCTGCTGGTCCTAGGTCTGGGACTGAAAATTTTGTTATGGTAGCACTAGCTATCCAAAATCTTCAAATTAAATTTCAAAAATTCTTGTATTTTTTCTTGGGGATTGTGAAGTCCTGGGGTCTCCTCATTCTTCAGCCAACTCCAGGCTGTGTCATTCAGGCAATATGTGATTTACTGATACTGCTGCTGGGCCTGGGTACAACAATTTTGTTATGGTAGGTAGCACTAGCTATCCAAAATAATCATTTTAAATTAAAAAAAATTATTGTGTTTTTTCTTGGGGATTGTGAAGTCCTGGTGTGTACTCATGCTTCAGCCAACTCCAGGCTGTTTCATTCAGGCAATATATGGTTTACTGATACTGCTGCTGGGCCTGGGAATAAATTTTTTTTTTATGGTAGGTATCTGATGATATCTGCTCCTGACAGTGTGTTTATAGGAACTACTTGGCTTATTGATGCTTCTGGGCTTGGGCCTTAACCTCTTCAGGATGTGGGGCATGTGCATACTCCCTGCATCCCGAGTCCTTAAGGATGTAGGGCGTATGCATACGCCCAAGGGAATTCCGGTCCCCGCCACTAGCCGGTTGGGGACCGGACCGGGATGCCTGCTGGAATCATTCAGCAGGCATCTCGGCACATAGCCGAGGGGGGTCCTGAGACCCCCCCATGTCGGCGATCGCAGAAAATCATACATACAATTTTCTGCTATTCCGGGCTAATTGGGTCTCTGGTGACCTGATCACCCGGAAAATAGGGATGATCGGAGCTGTCAGTGACAGCCTCGATCATCCTGAGGGATAGGAGCGAGGTCGCAGTGCTGCGATCTCCTCCTATCCCCTTCCATTGGTCACAACTGAATTCTGACCAATTGCAGCGCAAGACAGTGGGTTGACATGGCAACCCCCCTGTTCTGCCCACCCATGGATGTCGGGCAGAACGGGGGAGAAGATGGAGGCCGCTGGAGACAGCGGAGATCACGGTGCAGGTAGGGAAGCGATGGTGGGGGGGGGGGGAGGGGGCAGTAAGCGATATTTACTGCTGCCCTTCCTAGTGGGTGCCAAACTGCAACTCCCAGCATGCCCAGAGTTGTAGTTTTGCAACATCTGGAGGGTCACAGTTTGGAGACCACTGTTACAGTGGTGCCCAAATGGTAGCCCTCCAGATGTTGCCAAACTACAACTCTCAGCATGCCTAGACTGCCCAGGCATGCTGGGAGTTGTTCTGTAACATCTGTCCCTTCAGATTTAGCAATTTTCATGAATTTTTTAAAAATTGCTGCTCTACTTTGAAGCCCTCTAATTTTTTCAAAAAGTTAAAATATGTCCATTTTATGATGTCAACATAAAGTGGACATATTGGGGGAGATTTATCAAAGGATTTAGACTGTTTTTTCCTGTCTAAATTTGTCGCACAGAAAGTCGCAGTCTAAATATGTGCGACTTTTCTGCGACTTTTGCTGTGGAGGATTTTTAGAACATGATGCATGCAAGTCTATTTTAGACTGAAATGCATTGGAAAATGCATTGGTGCTGAATTTATCAAGTGCGACTTTTGTGCGACAAGTCGCATCTGCTCAAAATACGCTGAAATGTCAGACCATGTTGGAGCAGGTCTAAATGCAGTTTAAGCTGTAGACCCTGAAGTCTGAGCACAGAATTTATCAAGGGCTTTGAGACCTTTGATAAATTAGGAGCACAATAGACAGGAGACTACCACATACGCTGGTCTATAAGCATACCCAGAATAGACTAGATTAGTAAATGTCCCGCATTGTATTTGTGAATAAAACTAAAATTTATTTGGAATATCCATTTCCCTTACAAGCAGAGAGCTTCAAAGTTAGAAAAATGCAAAATTTTAAAAATTTTCATGAAATGTTGGGATTTTTCACCAAAAAAGGATGCAAGTAACGAAGAAAATTTACCACCAAAATAAAGTAGAATATGTCACGAAAAAATAATCTCAGAATCAGAATATTCGGTAAAAGTGTTTTTGAGTTATTAATGCGTAAAGTGACGGTGGTCAGAATTGAGAAAAAGGGCTCAGTCCTTAAAGGGGTCCTCCGGTGCTTAGACATCTTATCCCCTATCCGAATCAAATTTTTCTAAAGTTTATTCATCTCTACTGATAATCTAATATGTATTGCAGCTTTTCAGACACTCATGGGCATCCTCACTTGGAAGGGGCACGGTGGGTATTGTTTGGTCATATCAGATTTTACAACTTTTAAAGAGTGCCAGTCCCCATTTGTTTATCTCCATAGCTAGGAGAATGTAACTCATTTGCTGTAATTGGAAGGATTGGAACAAATGTGTCTCCCTTGTTGCATTATTTAGGAATGTTCTCCATCATTTGTGATTGGAAAGTCTCCTAGGGGGAAAGTCTTTATGCAAAGTATTACTGTGAAAAAGAAAAAAAAATGTTTAGGGAGTTTTTTCATGTCATTAAATAAGATAAAACAAAACACCATCTTGTGTATTATATCAGCCATATTGAGCAGATAAACCCCATTAACTCCATTGTTACCAAAATAACAGTAATACTGTGTCTTCTGACTCTCATATAGTTTTGCCTAAGGATAAAAAATCCTTAAAGAGACTGGCTAAATGTGACAAGCAGATAGTTACATAGTTACATAGTTAGTACGGGCAATTGAAGGGTAGGGGTGTGGTGGGATATTGGGGGAAGGGATGGGATTTTATATTTCTGCATAAGCATTAATGTTATTTTGTTCCAGGAATGTATCTAACCCTGTTTTAAATGTATTTATCATTCCTGCTGTGACTAGTTCCTAAAGTAGACTGTTCCATAAATTCACAGTTCTTATGGTAAAGAAGGCGTGTTGCCCCTTGAGACTAAACCCTTGTCCTTTGAGGGGGCTTAACCTGGAACAGTTTTTCTCCATTTGTTTTGTATGGGCCATTAATATATTTATATACGTTTATCATATCCCCCCTTAAACGTTTCTTCTCAAGACTAAACAATTGTAACTCCTTTAATCGCTCCTCATAGCTAAGATGTTCCATGCCCCATATTAGTTTAGTCAAGCGTCTCTGCACCCTTTCCAGCAACACAGTGTCCCTTTTATGGACTGGTGACCAAAACTGAACAGCATATTCCAGGTGAGGCCGTACCAATGCTTTATAAAGGGGGAGTATTATGTCCCTATCCCTCGAGTCCATGCCTCTTTTGATACATGACAATATCCTGCTGGCCTTGGAAGCAGCAGCCTGACATTGCATGCTATTCTGTAGTCTGTGATCTACAAGTACACCCAGATCCTTCTCTACCAGTGACTCTGCAAGTTTAACACCCCCTAAGAGTCTATCAATGTGCCATCTGTGTAACACGTGTGTACAGTAGTTAGGGACATGGGCACTGTTTCTTCTAGCTGGGGGATTAATTTGAGATCAAATACAGTGGTCCCTCAACATACGATGGTAATTCGTTCCAAACGAGCCATCGTTTGTCGAATCCATCGTATGTTGAGGGATTCGTGCAATGTAAAGTATAGGAAGCTGTACTCACCTGTCCCCGCCGCTCGAGATGGTGTCCCCACCGCTCCCGATGGTGATCCCGGGCCTCCGCTGGGCTCTCTGCTGTCTTCTCCGGTCCTCCGCTGTCTTCTCCAGTCCTCTTCTGTCTTCTCCGGTCCTCTTCTGTCTTCCGCAAGGCCTTACTGGGCCTGCGTAGCGACGTCATTACGCCGCTGCGTACGCCATTCTTATTGGATGGCGTGCGCAGCAGCGTATTGACGTCATCGGAGAGGGCCGAGAAGATGCCGGAAGACCAGCGCTGGACCCGGAGGGCACCCCGGAGCATCGTGGAGGGGTAAGTAATACTTACCGCACCACACGGGGAACATTAAGCTGCTATCCGGCAGCAGCTTAACCACTTAAGGACCTAGGGCGTATAGATACGCCTTGACGTCCTGGTACTTAAGGACCCAGGGCGTATCCATACGCCCGTGGGAATTTCGGTCCCCGCCGCGCGCCGGGCGGGGACCGGGCCGGGGTGACTGCTGATATCAATCAGCAGGCACCCCGTGCAAATGCCCAGGGGGGTCATCAGACCCCCCCCCCCCCCGTCGTCGATCGGCGCAAATCGCAAGTGGATTCACACTTGCGATTTGCGCCGATTCCGGGTCATATGGGTCTATTGTGACCCGGTGACCCGGAATAGAAGGGGGATCGCGGTTGTCTAAGACACCCACGATCCCCCTGTAGGCATAGGAGTGAGGTGGCAGGGTTGCCACCCCTCCTATCCCTGCTATTGGTCTGCTATTGATCGTCAGAGGCGACGACCAATAGCAGACCGGGGGCGGGGGGTTAACTTTCGTTTTCCCCGTCCTGCCCTCCCACAATAGGCGGGGCAGAACGGGGAACCGAAGGATTGGATTTTGTAGAGAAAATTTGTCCAGAATTGAAGGCCACATGTGTTTACAAAGCCCCCATAGTGCCAGAACAATGGACCCTCGACACATGTGACCCCATTTTGGAAACTACACCCCTCACGTAATGTAATAAGGGGTACATTGAGAATTTACGCCCCACAGATGTCTGACAGATTTTTGGAACAGTGGTCCGTAAAAATGAAAAATAAACTTTTTCATTTGCACAGCCCACTGTTCCAAAGTTCTGTGGGGTGTAAATACTCACTGCACCCCTTATTAAATTCTGTGAGGGGTGTAGTTTCCAAAATGGGGTCACATGTGGGGGGTTCCACTGTTCTGGCACCACGGGGGCTTTGTAAAAGCACATGGCCCCTGACTACCATTCCAAACTAATTCTCTTTCCAAAAGCTCAATGGCGCTCCTCCTCTTCTGAGCATTGTAGTTCGCCAGCAGAGCATTTTACGTCCTAACATGGGGTATTTCCATACTCAGAAGAAATGGGGTTACACATTTTGGGGGTCATTTTCTCCTATTACCCCTTGTAAAAATGTAAAATTTTGGGGAAAAACTGCATTTTAGTTAAAAAAAAATTTTTTTTTCATTTACACATCCAACTTTAACGAAAAGTCGTCAAACACCTGTGGGGTGTTAAGGCTCAGCGGACCCCTTGTTACGTTCCTTGAGGGGTGTAGTTTCCAAAATAGTATGCCATGTGGGTATTTTTTGCTGTTCTGGCACCACAGGGGCTTCCTAAATGCGACATGCCCTCAAAAAACCATTTCAGCAAAAGTTGCTTTCAAAAAGCCAAATGTGACTCCTTCTCTTCTGAGCATTGTAATTTGCCCGCAAAGCATTTTACATCCTAACATGGGGTATTTCCATACTCAGAAGAGATGGGGTTACAAATTTGGGGGGGCATTTTCTCCCATTACCCTTTGTAAAAATGGTAAATTTGGGGGAAAAACTGCACTTTAGTGAAATTTTTTTTTTTTTCATTTACACATCCGACTTTAACGAAAAGTCGTCAAACACCTGTGGGGTTACATGCCTTGAGGGGTCTAGTTTCCAAAATGGTATGCCATGTTGGGGTTTTCTGCTGTTCTGGCACCATAGGGGCTTCCTAAATGTGACATGCCCCCCAAAAACCATTTCAGCAAAATTCCCTCTCCAAAATCCTATTGTCGCTCCTTCCCTTCTGAGCCCTCTAGTGCACCCGCCGAACACTTGACATACACATATGAGGTATTTCCTTACTCGAAAGAAATTGGGTTACAAATTTTGGGGGGATTTTTCATCTATTACCCCTTGTAAAAATTCAAAAACTGGGTCTACAAGAACATGCGAGTGTAAAAAATGAAGATTTTGAATTTTCTCCTTCACTTTGCTGCTATTCCTGTGAAACACCTAAAGGGTTAACACACTTACTGAATGTCATTTTGAATACTTTGAGGGGTGCAGTTTTTATAATGGGGTCATTTGTGGGGTATTTCTAATATGAAGGCCCTTCAAATCCACTTCAAAACTGAACTGGTCCCTGAAAAATTCAGATTTTGAAAATTTTGTGAAAAATTGGAAAATTGCTGCTGAACTTTGAAGCCCTCTGATGTCTTCCAAAAGTAAAAACACGTCAATTTTATGATGCAAACATAAAGTAGACATATTGTATATGTGAATCAATGTATAATTTATTTGGAATATCCATTTTCCTTACAAGCAGTGAGCTTCAAAGTTAAAAAAATGTAAATTTTCAATCTTTTCATCAAATTTTGGAATTTTTCACCAAGAAATGATGCAAGTATCGACAATATTTTACCACTAACATAAAGTAGAATATGTCACGAAAAAACAATCTCAGAATCAGAATGAAAGGTAAAAGCATCCCAGAGTTATTAATGTTTAAAGTGACAGTGGTCAGATGTTCAAAAAATGGCCGGGTCCTTAAGGTATATTTGGGCTGGGTCCTTAAGGGGTTAAGCATTTGGCGCTGCCGGATAGCACTTAATGCGATGGCCCCGACATAAAAAAGCATCATATGTCGATGCTGACATCGACATGCGATGGCCTCTGAGAGGCCATCATATGTCGATTTCATCATATGTCGGGGCCATCATAGGTCGGGGGGTCACTGTAGTGGCATCAACTCGCTGAAGTTTAAACCGAGCATAAGAAAGGGGAAGAAAGGTCACTTTAAGCCTGGCATAGCTGTTGGTGCCAGACAGGCTGGTGTGAGTATTTTAGAAACTTCTGATTTCGTAGGATTTTTACATACAACCATCTCTAGGGTTTACAGAGAATGATCCAAGAAATATCCAGTGAGTGGCAGTTTTGTGGACAAAAAGACCTTGTGTCAGAGAAGAATCGGCAGACTGGTGAAAGATGACAGAAAAAAAATACATGTTACAACTAAGGGTTGCAAAATGCCATCTCTGAATGCACAAGAAGTTAAAAAGTGGATGAGCTACCGCAGCAGAAGACCACACCGGATGCCCTTCTGTCAGCTTACAACAGGAAACTTAAGCCACAATTCACACCAAAATTGGACAACGGGAGACTAGAAGAATGTTGCTTGGTCTGATGGGTCTCGGGTCCAGCTGCCACATTCAGATGGCACGGTCAGAATTTGGTGTAAACAGCAAGAAAACCTTGATCCATGCTACCTTGAATCAGCAGTTTAGACTGGTGATGTAATGGTGTGGGAAACATTTTCTTGGCACACTTTAGGCCCCTTTGTATCAATTAAGCAAACCATAGTATACCATTGTTTTAGGTCCGGTCACAAAACTGGATACAAGGCAAAAATTAGCCGACCGGAGTCACTATCTAACTCCGGTCGGCTCATTCAAATGAATGAGATGGGGGCCGGGTCCGGTTGGGATACGAGAGTGCATGGTTTTTCCATCTCCAAGACGGATCTGGTCCCGTATGAAATAAACGTAGTGTGAACCCAGCCGACTTAGTATGGATTTGAGCTTCTTAGCCCATTATTAAAACTTCCTATAACCTGTACTGTAATGTCTTCTCTTTTGCATCTACCCATGTCCTGCTTTATCACCATTCTCACCCCTGCCCCCCCTCCCCTGTCTCATCCTTATCTATGGAGTCTATGGTCCTATAACTTCCTATAACCTGTACTGTACTGTATTGTCTTCTCTTCTGCGTCTCCCCATGTCCTGCTGTGTCACCATTCTCAACCCTTCCCCACCTCCCCAGTCTCATTCTTATCTATGGAGTCTATGGTCCGATAGCTGGATTGTCTTCTCTCCTCCATCTTCCCATGTCCAGCTGAATCACCATTCTCACCCCTGCTCCCACTCCCACCCCCTTCCAATCCTTATCTATGTAGTCCATCCTCCTATAGCTGTACAATTTATAGCCCAACTTAGTGTGAATTCTCCACATCTGTTGTTTTAACCCCTGTATATTGTGAGATGTAACCTGTGTGTTTTCTTCCTATGTGCTCAGAAATGCTTTTGACTTGTAAACGGAAGACTCCCAAAACTTGTCTTTACTGTTAGTACTGTTAGTCCAATAAAAAAGGTATTACAAGATTCTGGGTACCATGCCAGACAGACCCTTATTACTTATATTTAAAGAATTTATAAATGACAGGAATTGATCCACATGACTGGCGCTTAGCAAATTTGGTGTTTGGGGTAAAAAAAAGGATACTTGGAACTATAGGCCTGTAATTTAACATCTGTTGTGGGTAAGATTTTGAGGGGCTTCTGAGAGATGCTATTCTGGAGAATCTTAATGAAAATAACCTTCTAACACAGCATCAACATGAGTTTATGCATGATTGGTCCTGTCAGACTTATCTGATCAGCATCTATGAGGAGGTCAGTAATAGATTGGACCGGGGTGAAGCTGTGGATGTTGTATATCTGGACTTTTCTAAGGCGATTACTACTGTGCCACACAAAAGGTTAGTACATAAAATGAGGATGCTGGGACTAGGAGAGGATATAAGTAAGTGGGTCAGCAACTGGCTCAGTAATAGGAAGCAGAGGGTTGGGATCAATGGAACTTACTTTGGTTGGGTGACAGTAATTAGTGGGGACCACAGGGGTCAGTACTGGGTCCTCTTCTTTCAATATGTTTACCTTTATATAAGAAGGACATAACTGAAGTGGAGAGGGTGCAGAGGAGGATGATCAAGGTAATTAATGGTATGGGCGGGTTTTTAAGCTTGGGGTTATTAAGTTTGGAGAAAATACTTCTTAGGGGCGATTTGATCGGAATGTACAAACATATGAACGAACAGACAGATGTTTGCATGTCCACCTTGCCTGTAGATGTGACAGGTCTTTGTGCAGCCAGTTTGTCTGTAGACGTGACAGGTCTTTTCGTAACCATTTTTTATTTACATAACCCGTGTGATTACAGTGACCACTGCTTTATGTGACCAACTTAATGACTTGAAGATAAAACGTAACAGAAAGACATTGGGGGAGATTTATCAAAGGATTTAGACTGGTTTTTCCTGTCTAAATTTGTCGCACAGAAAGCCGCAGTCTAAATATGTGCGACTTTTCTGCGACATTTGCTGTAGAGGATTTTTAGAACATGATGCATGCAAGTCTATTTTAGATGGAAATGCATTGGAAAATGCATTGGTGCTGAATTTATCAAGTGCGACTTTTGTGCGACAAGTCGCATCTGCCCAAAATACGCTGAAATGTCAGACCATGTTGGAGCAGGTCTAAATGCAGTTCAAGCTGTAGACCCTGAAGTCTGAGCACAGAATTTATCAAGGGCTGTGAGACCTTTGATAAATTAGGAGCACAATAGACAGGAGACTACCACATACGCTGGTCTATAAGCATACCCAGAATAGACTAGATTAGTAAATGTCCCCCATTGGCTCAAATTTATCAAACTGTGTGAGAGAAAAAGGGGAGTGATTTTTCAACAGCAACCAATCACAGCCTAGCTTGTAAAGTGAAAGCTGACCTGTGATTGGCTACTATGGGAAATTCGCTCCACTTTTTTTCTCACATAGTTTGATAAATCTGAGCCATTATGATTATGATATTTTTAGAAGTAGAATTGTGACAGACCTAATAACAGCCAGTTTCTGAATATGGGATAGACCCATGGTTAGTAGATAATAGTGTAATAGTAACAAAATTGACCTTGGCTAAAGCCTGAAGCCTAAAAATGTGACACACAAATGTGACAGTAATGATATTAAGTCAGACTAAAATATACAGGTGAGGCAACATACAAAGCCCTAAAACAAAATAATAAAGCATACACATAACCCAACAGGATCGACTTTTGTGAGGACATGTCACAAGTTAAGGAAACGTGATTATAACATGTCTGCCTGAAACTGTGACAGGCCTGATTACATGAAAAAAAATGTTGCAGAATGTAGAAGTAGAAATAGTGTATCTACTGGAAATCATGACAGCCTGAATAGATGGGAAAACATAACAGTAATGGTTTCGTGACTGCCTTAAAGGGGTACTCCGGTACCACAGCTTTATGGTTATCTAGCATGTATGTAACGAGTTGAGCACTTTTGTAATTCAGATGTTATACATCTGTCCACAGCATGTCTGTTTTTTTTTACTGACTTCTTTTCTGTGACAGAAGTTAACTCCGGTGGAAAGCTTTTTTTCTTTTTTAAATCAACTGGTGCCAGAAAGTTAAACATATTTGTAAATTTGTAAAAAAAAGTACTTATTAGCTGCTGAATACTACAGAGGAAATTCTGTTCTTTTTGGAACACACTGCTCTCTGCTGACATCACGAGCACAGTGCTCTCTGCTGACATCTCTGTCCATTTTAGGAACTGTCCAGAGCAGCATATGCTTGCTATGGGGATTTTCTCCTAAAATGGACAGAGATGTCAGCAGAGAGCACTGTGCTCGTGATGTCAGCAGAGTGCACTGTGTTCCAAAAAGAACAGAATTTCCTCTGTAGTATTAAGTAGCTAATAAGTACTGAAAGGATTAAGATTTTTTTTATAGAAGTCATTTACAAATCTGACACAAGTGAAAATATGTGTGCAGCTCACAACCATGTATCCAAGGTTGATGTGGTTAAATGATCGATCCCCACCGATCAAATGTAATAAATAATACAGAAAAAATTAACCACACCTCAAGAATACCACCCAACTGGATGCACAATGAAAATAATTGAAAACAGTTGTTTTGAAAAAATGTAGAGATTTATTAAAATACAATTATAAAATAAATGATGAAAAATCCATTCACATATAAAACATAATGATAAGAGCAATATTGTATAATTATTATAAAGCTCTGCCATTGGGCCCTAATGGCAGAGATTGAGATACAATGTATATAGCACTGCCGATTTTTTGGGAGCTAGCAATATTAGTTATTAGCGAATGCCGACCATCCGGAATGCACTGTTAATCCGGCAATTAGATATTTAGGTGTGAAATCAGTCTCTGTGCTGGTTAGACTGAGCTGCCCATAGTCTTTAGGAAGATAAGTAGTTATTTCTCACCGTAGCCGCTGGTCCCGTACTGCGACGGGCCGGAGATGGTAAGTCCTGCGGTTGCTGCGATGTTACCGGTGGTGGATGTGCAGAATGATCCTCACGGGTCGGTTAGGAGTAGGGCACTGGCAGGAGACTCCTGTGAGGGAGGTACGAGGTGGCAATATGCACTCGTTGGGGTATCGGACCCTCACTCAGATGCTAGAACAGGATACTCGTGGTAAAGGCAGCGAAATATCAGTATGCCCGGTAGGTGGAACTCTTAATTGATGCAACAGGTGCAATGGGCAGCTTGCTTCAATTCATGAGTGCAGGCTTCAATATAGGCAGTGCGTCTCTATATCGCTCTGTTCAGATTAAGTCTAGATGCATTTCAGGGTGCTTAGAACTGACCCCTTCCTCAGTAGGCTAAGCACCTATGGCTCACTGACTTTCAGCACTTGCAGGGGGATCTGACAGCTTCTGTTCGGGGAACAGAAGCCCTGCGTCGGCAGCTCACAAATCCTTCATTTTCCGAAATGGGGAGAATGTGCAGCGCTTTGGCTCACAGTTAACCCTTTCCCTGATACAGGGACATCGCTTTTGGGGAGGGGGAGAAGCAAAGCAGTTCCCCAATGTTGGGACAGCGCGCTGCGGCTGACAATTCATTCATTCCCTGATGTGGGGACTGAGGGGTGAGAAGCTTACAGTGCGCCAGCGGGGGGAATCATGATTGCCGAGTCCCCCAGTGGGTGCATGGTCCCCATGGTGGGGAAGGGTTTACATGTCAGCTGCAGCGCTGATACAGGGTATTTATTACACTGTGAGGCAAAGTATACTAATGAGCAGGGCGGGGAAAGGGCGTGCAAAAGGAGAAAAAAAAAGCTGGCCACACACAGGGCTGGGCGGCAACGCAAAACAAGTTGGGCAAAGCATTGAAAGAGGAGACAGGCTATGAGGCATGCTGGGAGCTGTAGTTTCTAAAACAAAGGCAAAACTGAAATAGATGCTACACTACATGGACACACTTGGACAAAGAAAGGAAAAAAAAGGCAAATAAAGAGCAAGCACGCATTGGCCTCCGGAGTACCCCTTTAAGACGGAACAGACCTGCATACATGAGAAATGTAACCATAAAAAATGCTGTGACCGCCAGAAGATTTGACAGACCTGGACTCATGGGAAACAAAAGTAATGCTTTTGAGACAGCCTGCAAACATAACAGTCCTTATTACATGAGAAACCGAACAGTAATGAGTATATAAGAGTATATGGGAAACATAGCAGTAAGGATATTGTGACTTACCTGGAGACATGACAGACCCCAACACATAAAAAAACATAACTGTACTGATATTGTGAAAGCTTGAAGATATTATGGCTACCAGGAGACGTGACAGACTGACACTGTGACAGCCTAAAACATGATGGCCTGAGTACAGGAGAAATATAACAATGGTGATATTGTGACCACCTGAAAGTAAATGACAGGCTTCAGAATAAGAGAAAATGTAAAAGGAACAATATTGTGATGTCCTGAAAATGTGATGGCCTAAATACAAGATAAATGTGACAGTAATAATATTGTGCCATTCTAAACATGATGGATCTGAGTGTAATGGAAAATATGACAGTAATGAAATCAAGACTTATCTGAAGACGTTACATGAGAAACATAACAGTAACAACATCTTAACAGCCTGAAGCCATGACAACCCTGACTACACGAGACACATAACAATAATATTGTAACAGCCTAAATACATGATGAGTCTGACTATGAGAAATGCAACAATAATGACATGAACAACCTATGTGAGAAACTAAAATGATATCATAACAGCTTGAAGATATAGATATGAATTATATGCAAATGTAACTGTATTATTCCATAACAGCCTGAAGATGTGACAGGCCTGAGTACATAAGAAACATTCCAGTAATAACATTTTAACAGTCTGAAGCCATATTGACCGGGCTACATGAGGAATGTGACAATGACTATATCATAACTGCCTGAACACATGACATAGCCAACTATGAGTAATGTGAAGTAATGATATCTTAATAGCCTGAAGACAAGATAATCCTGACTACATGAGAAAGCCTAACAGTAATAATTAGTGATGAGCGGCATATGCCATATTCAAATTCGCGATATTTCGCAAATATATGGACGAATATTCGTCCTATATTAGCGAAATTCGCATATTCGAAATACTCGCGGTTATTTTTGCATGCGCATATGTGCATTTGGATAACTATCTATCTATATTATCTATCTATCTATTCATTAATCCATCTATCTATCTTTCTCCTAATATTCTTTAGTGCCGGTATTCGCAAATATGAGGATATTCGCAACTATTTGCACATTCGCATATTCTAATATTTGCAAAAATTCGCTCTCCAGTCTAATACAGTAAATAGTATAGGAGCCTTTTTTAGACCCCAAGCTGGAAGCAGGGATGTATGAGATCACTGCGATGTGTTCTGTGGGAAAAAAAAACTATACGAATATTTGCGCTCACTAGTAATAATATTACAACAGCCTAAGGACATGACAAGACTGTAAAGAATGCAACATTGTAACAGAAATTTCATTTGGCATCCTAACCACAGGCCAATAATGCCAGAACATGAGAGAACATGACTGTGACATGTACCAAAAACACATAGGTATACATATATGCATTGATAATGTATACATGGTATACATGGTGTATGTGTATATATATATATATATATATATATATATATATATATATATATATATATATTTCTTTATTTATTTTGTATAAATGATGTGTACACTATATGAAGTATATATGTTGGTGATGTATACATGGTACATATATGTTGGTGAGGTATACATGGTGTATAGCTTCCTAAAGAAGTGACAGGCCTGAAGACATGACCAACCTCTTTATATAAAACGAAAATAGTATCATAAAGCTTGAAGACGTGCAACTTGGAACCAGTAGGTAAGAATCAATGTGTACAGGCTGGGCAGGGATCCCCCTAAAGTCAGGAAAGGGAATACACAAAGATATGCCAGGGGTCAGGCTGCCATGGATCTTCTAATTTTCTCATGAAGTATATTAGAAAGGTTAAGGTTTTGCCAAGATGTGCAACATAAAAAAAAGTGTGTATCTGACAGTGTCCATTTAAGAAAAGGAATACAGAAATGATTTGGATAGGAAACGTGTCCCTCTGATCGTAAGTATTTGGATAGTTTATCCAATTTCATTAGTCTTATTAGTTTTATGAATAAAATCTCTCTGTCTTAGAGATGAAAACGTGTGGCCATACATGTGGCCTACGTGTAGTTATGCCCAGCAAGAGAAAGACTAAGAGATGATGCTTTGGCAAAAGCTAGGCCTAGAATTGGCACTATCAGATTTGGGTCCAGCCCTTCTTCTAGGAGAGGAGGCTGGACTAGGGATTTCTCCAACAACCATTGGCTTAGGGAGGTTCACGTGACCAAGTAAACATCCATCTGATTTATCTATCATCTATCTATCTACATTTCTATATATGTCTCTATAGAATGGTCCCTTAAGTTACAATATTAATTGGTTCTAGAATGACCATTTTATGTTGAGACTATAATTCTATGGAAACCTTTTAATTGGTTCCGAAGCCCCAAAAAATAGAAAAAAGTGAGGATTAAAGAAAAAAATAAGTAGATAACTGATATGGATAAATCAAGCCCTTTCATATAAGAAAGAGCTGCTGGGAGCTGTAAATCACTGTCTATGTAGAGGACAGGACAGTACACACAGGCCCTGATTTACAAAAGTCCAACCAACTTTTTTTCTCGGTTTATACGCCTACATTTTTGTCGCACCATCCGTGCAACTAATTCTGGACCCAAATTTTACACCGCACAACCTACACTACCCAAGTGTTTTTTTATTACAAGAAAATGGGCGTGGTTAACCAAAAAATTGGTGTGTTCCCGACAAAAGCAGAAATTACTTGGAGTTCTTCAAAGATCACTCCTGAAAAAGTGTGAGTTTGGCTCACAGAATAACTGACAGCCAAGAGGATGTGTAAAAACTACCAAATGCGAGTGGTTTTGGCAAAGGCACAGATTAAAGTGGGGGGGAGTGCTTAAACTATTTCTTTTTTCTTTTTTTTTTCTCATTGTTTTACAGTTCTACACAAGGATTTTTAGAATATGCAATCCATATTAAAATTTTAAATATGCCTTTAATTGTGTATATATATATATATATATATATATATATATATATATATATCTTTATTTTTTTGTTTTTTTGTTAAACTCCTATATTAGATGGTTTCCATAAAAAAAAAAAAAAAGTTATATTTTGTTGTTTCATTCCCGTAAAAATCTTGTGTTTTGCTTGTTTGGTTTGACACATGCTATTGATGATGTGCATTCTATTCCCATGTTTTTTTTTTCTTTTAACTCGGAGTATGTGCGAAACATTTTCCCGTTCGACACAAAAAAAAAAGCCCATGTGACAGAAAATTAACCGACACGTGCGACACATTACTAAATCAGCTCCCAGAAAAAGAGGGGTGAAATCTAAAACACTCCAGAAAGAACATTCATATTTTAGTAAATCAGGGCCACAGTGTTCCAGAAAAGTAAAATGGAGCCGCTCTTACCTGGTGTCCAAAGGAGAAGCTAACCCTGGCACTGATAAATAGTAGTACAGAACATGTAATACCTCCCTGTACTGTAGGGAGGTGCTACCAGACACCAGTCAGTGCATACACTTCAGTAATGCAAGTGTTTTACCAGTGAATGCCCATTCTTATTGGTCAGTTATTTCAGCCATTGACACCTTTTGCAGATCTGGACTGTCTGTAGCATTGTATGTTGAGTATGATTTCAAGTTACACTGGTCTGAGAAAGAATATTGTAAGTTTAGGGATCACTGTACACATAACTTCACTGTTCTAGGAACCATCTGGTACTAAAGTATATGCTATATTATGTGCATTTAGCTCTTTCTATTAAGTCCTTTTCACATACATGGCTTTTTAAAATATGTTTTAGAGGTATTTAGGTAGTTTATGGACTTTTACCCGTAAGTGCCTATCAAGTATATTTCATTAATCTACTATTTGTCTGTGGTGGGGGTTTCTGGGGTGCTTTCTTGTCTCCTTAATGTTATGCTCCTTCCAATGCAATTGTTTTAAACCTATTGTACTAATAAGATTGTTGGAATATTTTTCTTTTCTCCTTTACTTTATGGTTTGACGTATTTATATGGAGATCATACTATAATGCCTATGGGATGTGAAATGTAATGCCTATGGGATGTAAAATAGCTTTTATGCTGCAATTCAATGTTGCATATAATGTTTTTCATCACTTTGGTTATAAATCTACTATATGTCCCTTTTTCTGTGCTTGCTTTTTGTTGTTTTGGGTTACCTATCTATAATAACCAAGTTGACACAAACCTTGCTGAAGTTATCTGTGCACCATGTCTAGGAATTAAGCAATATTTGCATAACAACATTTTAGAGGGAGTGTTTTTGTACATGACTGCGTATTTTAATTAATTTTAGCAAGCAATCAATTACAGCTCATTTTAATTATTACAACAAAGTCTAAGCGTTTTTCTTCATTAGGCACATGAAATCTATCTTGTCTATTTCTATAATAGAACATATTAAAGTGTGCCTCTTACTTCAGTCCCTGTCCAGTGATATGGACATATCATACCCTAACCCCAGATGACTCAGGAAGGGATACGGGGAGGGACAAATGAGAGGCCAGGGCTACACTTATTCCTGTTCTAGACCCTATTCCTAGGCAGAATTGTCATCCTAATGAGGACGGTCCTGCATCAGAACCTAGCTACCACTCACTGTCCTTACCCTACGGTACGCTGACTTACTAAGAGGTATGCTAACTAACTAGCCTAGCCAATCCCTACGGCTACGTGTCAACAGTACAAGATATTCTACTCCAGTGTACCACAGGTCTATATTAATTCCTGAGAGGTATACAAAGGGTTAATGCTGTCAAATAAATCACATGGCTATAGGCAATACCCCTATATTAGATAATATAGTGTCTAAGATGAAATTGACACTATGTACAATTATAGTCACTAAGTGTACAGCGTGCGGCTGTGGAAAATTTGTGATAGAGCGCACCTCGTGCAGATAAAACTGGGAGACCAGTAAAAAAATGTAGAACAAAGTAAACGAGGGGGCCAGCACTGTGGACCCTTACCTTGGGGTGTTATGCTGAGAGCAAAACACCTGTTGTAGTATGTAGTGTAGGTGCAGCGTCCTGGTTCTTCTGGGGTTCCAACTAGGGGGCCCAGTAATAGTAGCGTATCGGATCAGGCAGATCACAGAAAACAAGAACCTTTAAAGGAGCGCAACCTCTGAATGTGGATAAAAGCTTGGTTTATTGGATAAGATACAACGCACAAACATATAAGCGTTTCTCGTCCGAACCGGGCTCTTCTTCAGGCAGAAAATCGTTTTCTGCGGGAAGAAGAGCCCGGTCCGGACGAGAAACGCTTATATGTTTGTGCTTTGCATCTTATCCAATAAACCAAGCTTTTATCCACATTCAGAGGTTGCGCTCCTTTAAAGGTTCTTGTTTTCTGTGATCTGCCTGATCCGATACTCTAGTGATGGGATCTGGATATAGTACACATTAAAGATCTATATAACCGTGTATCACATTTATCACACAGAGAAGAGGAAAACAAAAATCTAGTAAACTGTCTGCTGTAAATGTTGGCATTAAGCAAATATCACAATGTGCCTTAATGCACCAATCCTAAATATACCGAAAAAACAAGATATATGACAACATACATTAAAGCCATAAAAAACATGCTAGCAAAGAAAAAATGCAGACAGATAGTGCAAGCCACATGTTTACAGGATATATGGCAACACGCATTAATGCCACAACCAGTATGCTAGCAGAGTAAATATGCAGACAGATAGTGCAAGCCACATATATGCCACATGCATGCTGTTAGAAGACATAAACAATTATATTGGCCCATAAAGATAATATTGGTAGTCAATAGATGAAACAGCGAATATAAGCAAATAGTGCAGACCATCAATCTGTAAAAAATACCAACAGTAGGCACAGGAATTCTATACCTATCCCTGTCAAAAATGTTTCCTTTTCTCATATGGACACTGTGCAGAGAGATAATATCATTCCACAGTGTACCTAGTAATTCCAGATCCACATAAACACATTATGGGGTATGACGATATTTAAAGCGTGAATTAATACAGGCTAATGTTAATGATATTGTCATAATAGTGACCTCCTGCGCATGCGCATTCTGCAAACTGATAAGGTGGTCATAGCAGTGTTTGTCAGTGTAGTTGTCCCAAGGTCAATGTGGGGAGACTTTGAGGGAATTAAGGCAGAGAGAGGGGAACACCTTGGCGATATTCGCCACAGTAGGAACAATTCAATTGCCAAACCATAGGCGTGCGCAGCCTATTGCATTAGGGTGTGCACCCTAAAGCACAAACTCACGCCGCGCACGTGCATATATATATATATATATATATATATATATATATATATATATATATATGTATATATATATATATATATATATATATATATATATATATACACACACATGTGGGGGAAACTGTGCTGCACCTAGTGTGGGGAAACTGTACTGCACCTAATGTGGGGAAACTGTACTGCACCTAATGTGGGGGGATTGTACTGCACCTAATGTGGGGGGAACTGTACTGCACCTAATGTGGGGGAACTGTACTGCACCTAATGTGGGGGAACTGTACTGGTGCAGTATAGTTCCCCCATATTAGGTGCAGTATAGTTCTCCACATTAGGTGCAGTATAGCTCTCCACATTATGTGCAGTATGTTCCCCCATATTAGGTGCAGTATAGTTCTCCACATTAGGTGCAGTATAGTTCCCCCACATTAGGTGCAGTATAGTTTCCCCACATTAGGTGCAGTATAGTTCCCCCACATTTGGTGCAGTATAGTTCCCCCACATTAGGTACAGTATAGTTTCCTCACATTAGGTGCAGTATAGCTCCCCACATTAGGTGCAGTATAGTTCCCCACATTAGGTGCAGTATAGTTCTCCCCACATTAGGTGCAGTATAGTTCCCCCACACTAGGTGCAATTTAGTTCCCCCACATTAGGTACAGTATAGTTTCCTCACATTAGGTGCAGTATATTTCCCCACATTAGGTGCAGTATAGTTCCCCACATTAGGTGCAGTATAGCTCCCCACATTAGGTGCAGTATAGCTCCTCACTCCTCGCTCCTCCGCTCCACTCTGCTGTTGCTATGGGCGCACACACGGGACCTCAGTGACGTCCCTGCATGCGCTACCTCTCGGCGGCCCCTGCGTTTTTAAAGTTAATGCGGGGACCGCTGCAGAAAGGTAACGAGACATCCTTGTGTCCCGAAAAGATCTTTCAGGACACAGGAATGTCCAGAATGTGACGGGGGCTTAGTGGCGGCCTCGGATCCCCCTCCCCGGGCTTGATTAGGGTGTGCCCAGGCACACCCGGCACACCCTGTGCGCACTCCTATGTGCCAAACATGTACATGAATGCCATGGAGGGGATGCCTCTAGTCTAAAATTCTTTGTTTTGGAAGTTTTGCATCCTTCCCCTCAAAAGGGGAACTTTGATAGAATTTTATCGGTGTCCGGGCAAAACGGGGGAACTGTCCAGGGATTGGCGCCAAAGGTCCCTTACCTGGATCCCGGAGCACGATCCTCCATGCGGGGATCCCCCACGTGCGGCAGCGGCGGCAGCAATTCATCCGGGTCCTCCCACGTGAGTTGTTGCCTAGCAACATCCGGAGGGCCACAGTTTACAGTGTTCTCTAAACCGTGGCCCTCCAGATTTTGCAAAACTACAACTCCCAGCATACCCAGACAGCTGTTTGCTGTGTGGGCATGCTGGGACTTGTAGTTTTGCAATATTTAGAGGGGTTCAGGTTGTAGATCACTATGCAGTGGTCTCAAACTGTAGCCCTCCAGATGTTCCGCTTGAAGAAAGAACATGTTCTTTCTTTCAGGCGGGATCAGCGTCGTTCTCCCATAGAGATCAATGTTATATATATTTTTGAGTCAGAAGCATTTCCACGTGGAATTTGCGTGGAATTTGCGCGGAATTGGCGCGGATTTAGCGTGGAATTGGCACGGAATTCGCGCAGAATTTCCACATGAAAAAAAAAATTATGAATAGAAATACTTGATATTCCTCCTCTGCATGAAATTCCGCGCAAATTCAGTGCGATTTCTGCGCCAAATCCGCTCAAAATTCCGCGTGAAATCTCTTTGAGTTCTTGTGTAAAAGTAACAATATTTTGAGGCAGAAAATTTCTGCTTGATTTCCGCCCCAATTCCTCAGTGTGACCATACCCTAAGGCTGTCTTGGCATGCTGGGAGTTGTAGTTGCGTGCCTCCAGCCGTTGCATAACTACATCTCCCAGCATGCCCTTCCGCAATCAGTACATGCTGGGAGTTGTAGTTTTGCAACAGCTGGAGGCACACTGGTTGGAAAATACTGAGTTAGGTCATAGAACCTAACTCAAGGTTTTCCAACCAGTGCGCCCCCAGCTGTTGCAAAACTACAACTCCCAGCATGCATGGTCTGTCAGTGCATGCTGGGAGTTGTAGTTTTGACCCCCCTCCCATGTGAATGTACAGGCTACATTCACACTGGCGGCAGATTACAGTGAGTTCCCCGCTTCAAGTTTGAGCTGCGGCAAATTTTCCGCCGCAGCTCAAACTCCTAGCGGGAGTGTAATCTGCCTCCAGTGTGAATGTAACCTAAAAACACTACACTACACTAACATAAAATAAAGAGTAAAACACTACATATACACACGTACACTGCCCCCCCTACCACCCCCCTTCCCCAATAAAAATGAAAAACGTATTGTACGGCAGTGTTTCTAAGCTGGAGCCTCCAGCTGTTGCAAAACAACAACTCCCAGCATTTATGGACAGCAATTGACTGACCAAGCATGCTGAGAGTTTTACAACAGCTGGAGGCACCCTGTTTGGGAATCACTGGCATAGAATACCCCACATAAACACATTATGGGGTATGACGATATTTAAAGCGTCCACCCCTATGCAAGTCCCTAATTCAGGCCTCAAATGCGCATGGCGCTCTCACTTTGGAGCCCTGTTGTATTTCAAGGCAACAGTATAGGGTCACAAATGGGGTATCGCCGTACTCGGGAGAAATTGCCTAACAAATTTTGGGGGGCTTTTTCTCCTTTTACCCCTTATGAAAAGGAACAGTTGGGGTCTACACCAGCATGTTAGTGTAAAAAAATAAAAAAATTTACACTGACATGCTGGTGTTGCCCTATACTTTTCATTTTCACAAGAGGTTAAAGGGAAAAACGCCCCCCAAAATTTGTAACACAATTTCTCCCAAGTACGGAGATACCCGATATGTGGGCGCAAAGTGCTCTGGGGGCTCACAACAAGGCCCAGAAGGGAGAGTGCGCCATGTACATTTGAGGTGATTTGCACAGGGGTGGCTGATTGTTACAGCGGTTCTGACAAACGCAAAAAAAAAAAACACACCCACATGTGACCCCATTTTGGAAACTACACCCCTCACGGAATGTAATAAGGGGTGCAGTGAGAATTTACACCCCACAGGTGTCTGACGGATCTTTGGAACAGTGGTCCGTGAAAATGAAAAATTTTGCACAGCCCACTGTTCCAAAGATCTGTCAGACACCTGTGGGGGGTAAATGCTCACTGTACCCCTCATTACATTCTGTGAGGGGTCTAGTTTCTAAAATGTTTTTTTTTACATATGCAAAAGTCGTGAAACACTTGTGGGGTATTAAGGCTCACTTTTTCCCTTGTTACGTTCCTCAAGGGGTCTAGTTTCCAAAATGGTATGCCATGTGGGGGGGTTTTGCTGTCCTGGCACCATAGGGGCTTCCTAAATGCAACATGCCCCCCGAGCAAAATTTGCTCTCAAAAAGCCAAATATGACTCCTTGTCTTCTGAGCATTGTAGTTCGTCCGCAGTGCACTTCAGGTCCACTTATGGGGTACGTCCATACTCGGACCCCCGGACAGGCAGGGGGAGAGAAGCGGGTGGCGGCGGTGGCCTATGGCATCACAAAAGCCTCTGCAGTTCATTTATTTAAAGCGCCCGCTTTAAATCAATGATCTGCAACGGTGTCGGGGGGGGGGGGATAAGTAGCCGATAACTTATATCGGAATATCGGTATAAGTTATCGGCTATCGGCCCTAACCTCCACAGATTATCAGCATCGGTATCAGCCCTAAATATCCTTATAAATATCCTATCAGTTTGCAGAACGAAGTTCTGGGGTCTACCTGCTGGAAACTCGGTGGCATGGAAAAGGACAATAGATTCAGATTGAAATTGCAACCACACGAGATGGGATCTCTACACAGGGGAACGCCGAGGGTGTGCGCCTTATCATCTACCTCATCTTATCCCTCTCCTGATGACCCGTGATGGAAGAAACGCGTTGAGAGTCTATTCAATATCATTGACAATAGCCTGTTTAAGTATACGCTTTAAATATCGTCATACCCCATAATGGCTCTCATTTACTATTCTAAACCCGACTTGTTTTGTCGGGTCTTTCTGGCGCATCTTTGTCTGCGACATGTCGCAGACATCGTGCGCCAGTCTGCGATACGATGCAACATTTTTTCCCGACGGACCCGATGTGGATTCTCCCAAACCCGAAAAAGGGGGGTAACCCGACATTTCTGAGCTTTCCCACGTATTTTTAAAGGTTTCCAACCCCAATATGTTGAATTGTTGTGGATTTTTTCCCGACAACTCAGAGGAGTTGGAAACCAAAACCAACAAAACCCACGTGCGACAAACAGGATGCAACATAATAATAAATACCAGGGGAAAAAAGCAGTCGGGTAAGAAAGCAAGATAGACTTACAACCCGATTTTCTAAGTAAATGAGGGCCAATGTGTTTATGTGGATCTGGAATTACTAGGTACACTGTGGAATGATATTATCTCTCTGCACAGTGTCCATATGAGAAAAGGAAACATTTTTGACAGGGATAGGTATGCCTCATGTTGGTATTTTTTACAGATTGAGGTCTGCACTATTTGCTTATATTAGCTGTTTGCATCATCTATTGACTACCAATATTATCTTTATGGGCCAATATAATTGTTTATGTCTGCTAACAGCATGTTGCTTGCACTATCTGTCTGCATTTTTACTCTGCTATCATACTGGTTGTGGCTTTAATGCGTGTTGCCATATATCTTGTTTTTTCGGTATATCTAGGATTGGTACATTAAGGCACATTGTGATATTTGCTTAATGCCAACATTTACAGCAGACAGTTTACTAGCTTTTTGTTTTCCTCTTCTCTGTACGATAAATGTGATACACGATTATATACATCTTTAATATGTACTATATCCAGATCCCATCACAAATTTTCTACAGCCGCACGCTATATACTTAGTGACTATAATTGTACACAGTGGGGGGGATTCATCAATCTATATAGAGTAATTTTAAGTGTATTTTCTTGCGCAAAATCTTGTGCAATGATATTTTCTGCGTTCTTTTTGTGCGTCTTTTTAAGTGGAACTTTTTCTAAAGATGTCACCCTTCGGGTGTACCGTAGAGCCATTTTTTCCGTAGACATCGATTTACTAACTGCGTTTTTTTTTGGGACGCACAAAAAGAACGCAAGTCTCATTTTTTTGCGCAAATATACACCACCTCGGAGGACACGTACCAAAGTGTGTATTTTCACACAGTAAGGGCTGCAACTCCCATCATGGACAGACTCTGCCCATGATGGGAGTTATAGTCCAGGGGCTGAGGTGCAGATCGCAGCAGGTCATTATCCAGAGACCTGCTGCGATCCACATTTATTAACTGTAAAAGCCGGCGGTACATGCGGCTTCACTGCGCTGACACGACTTCTATATACAGCTGTCATAATTCATAATCCCCGCTGCCGGGAGAGGAGAGCTCTGATTGGCCAATAGCTATTTTCCAATCAGAGCTCTTATTATGAGTCATTACAGTCCATATTGAAGCCGGTGGCAGCGCGATGTAGCCGCATGTACCACTGGCTTTTTAATTTAAATGCGGATTGCAGCAGATCATTTTGGAGATCTGCTGCAATCCGCATTACATCAGTGGCCCCCAAATTTAACCCGTTCCCACAGAATGACATATGTAAATGTCGTGATGTGCAGGTAGTTCGCGCATCATGACATTTATATATGTCATGCAGTTAACCCGGCGATGCGCGGCATCGCACGGGTTAATTGGCAGAATAACTGGCGGGAGACAACTTCTGCAAGCCCCCCCAGGACCATCTGTGGATGGTCCTGGTCAGCGATCATTGTGGTTGGTCCCTGTGGACCAATCACAGTGATCGCTGACTGTGGGGGGTTAAAGTTCAGATCCCCCGCTCTTCCCGCCCCTAAAAGTCGGGTAGAGCGGGGAAAGAGGATCCCGAGAGCTGCGGGGGGCCGCGACACATACCTGCTGTGGGACCGGCGGGGGCAGCAAGGACCGGGGACCGTCTAGAAGGCAGCTGCGGCAGGTAAGTGGAAGCAGCAGTGAAGATCGCCGTAAAGTCATATTCACTGCTGCTTCTAGGAGTTTCAAAACTAAAACTCCCAGCATGCCCAGACAGCCTTTGGCTGTCTGGGCATGCTGGGAGTTGTAGCTTTGCAACATCTGGAGGGCCGCAGTTTGGACACCACTGTGCAGTGGTCTCCAATCTCTGCTCTTCCAGATGTTGCAAAACTACAACTCTCAGCATGCCCAGACAGTCCAGGTATGCTGGGAGCTGTAGTTCTGTAACATCTGGCCCTTCAGATGTTGCCTAACTACAACTTCCAGCATGCCTGGGCAGTCTGGGCATGCTTGAAGTTGAAGTTTTGCAACAGCTGGAGGCACACAGGTTGGGAAACACTGGGAAACACACTCAGACAGCCGAAGGGCATGCTGGGAGTTGTAGTTTTGCAACAACTGGAGAACAGTTGGGAGACCGCTAAGTAGTGGTGTCCAAACTGTAGCCCTCCAGATGTTGCAAAACTTCAACTCCAAGCATGCCCAGACTGCCCAGGCATGCTGGGAGTTGTAGTTAGGCAACATCTGAAGGGCCAGATGTTACAAAACTACAACTCCCAGCATGTCTGGACTGCCTGGGCATGCCGGGAGTTGTAGTTTTGCAACAACTGGAGGAACACTGGTTGGGAAACATTGTCTGTTTCCTAACTCAGTGTTTCCCAACCCGTGCGCCTCGCGCTGTTGCAAAACTATAACTCCCAGCATGCACTGACAAACCGTACATGCTGGGAGTTGTAGTTTGGCAACAGCTGGAGGCGCACGGGTTGGGAAACACTGAGTTAAGTAACAAACTCTCAGTGTTTTGCAACCAGTGTGCCTCCAGCTGTTGCTTAACTACAGCCCCCTATGATGGGAGTTGTAGTTTAGCAACAATTGGAGGCTCCCTGTTTAGGAACAGCTGCATTATGTGCGCTCTTCCCAGGGGAGAGCACAAAAAATGTACCAACCCATATTTCTTGTTTTTCTTTTCTTCTCATTTCAGATACGTGAATGCGGAGGACTACGTCGGATTCGGTGGACGGTGACGATGGACAGCGTTTTTTTTTTTTTTTCTATTTCAATAAAATGGTTAAAGAGGGCTGTGGGGGAGTGTTTTTTTTTTAATAAAATTGTTTTTCAATGTGTCCGTGTTTTTTATAATTGAATTTTCAGGGTTAGTGGTGGAAGCTGTTGTCAGGAACCGGACTAGAAGCGGGTAGTGGATCCTCTGTGTTAGTGAGGCGATGACGTGGGCTGTACCAGGGGACCGGTTCTAAGAAGTTACTGGTTTTCACCAGAGCCATCCACAAGGCGGGATGGACTTGCTGCGGCGGTAACTCCCAGGTCGTATCCCCCGATAGCGACTCAACCTCACTAACAGCTGAGATAGGCATAGTACACAAGGACAAGGCGAAGGCAAGGTTGGACGTAGCAAGAGGTCAAGGCAGGCGGCAAAGGTTCGTAGTCAGGGGCAACAGCAAGAGTCTGGATATACAGGCTTGGGAACACACAGAACTCTCTCTCAGGGCACTAGGGCAACAAGATCCGGCAAGGACAGGAAGGGGAAGTGGGTTTTTATAATGTGGGAAGTGATTGGTACTGAATGGGCCAGGCACCAATTAATGGTGCACTGGCCATTTACATTTCAGAGAGCAGGCACGCACGCACTGACCGGGGCACTGCATGCTGAAGAACGCCGCGAGCACTCCGGGGAGGAGCAGGGACCCGGAGGGCTCGGCGTAACAGCTGTCTTTTAGACAGAATCCATTACTAAGCCAGGGCTTAGCGTTAGCCCCCAAAACAGCTAACGCTAACCCCCAATTATTACCCCGGTACCCACTGCCACAGGGGTGCTGGGAAGAGCCGGTACCAACAGGCTCGGAGCGTCAAAACAGGCTGGCATTATTTAGGCTGGGGAGGGCCAGTAACAATGGCCCTCGCCCACCCTGGTAACGTCAGGCTGTTGCTGCTTGGTTGGTATCTGGCTGATACGCAAAATAGAGGGAACCCTATGCTAATTTTTTCAGTATCAGCCAGATACCAACCAAGCAGCAACAGCCTGACTTTACCAGGGTGGGCAGGGACCATTGTTACTGGCCTTCCCCAGCCTAAATAACGCCAGCCTGTTACCACCTAGGCCTAGGAGCGCCATTTTTGACGCTCCAGGCCTGTTAATAGCGGCTCTTCCTAGAAACCCTGTGGTGGTGGGTACCGGTGTAATAATTGGAGGTTAGCATTAGCTGTTTTGGGGGCTAACGCTAAGCCCCATCTTAGTAATTGATTCTGTCTACAAGATGGCTTCCACTACTAAGCCTGAAAATTCAATTATAAAAAACACAACACAATGGAAAAAAAAATGTATTTAAAAAAACACTCCCCACAGCCCTCGTTAACCCTTTTATTGACATTTAAAAAAAAAAAACGCTGTTCATCATCGCAATCCTCCAAATCTGACATAGTCCTCCGCATTCACGTATCTAAATTTAAATTATTATTTTTTTTAAATTATAGATTCTTTTGTTTCCACACACCAGCAAAAATGCAATAAAAAAACACAAGAAAAACTGACAAAGCGCAGGAAAAAGCTGGGACAGTTTTTCTGGCGTTTTTTATGATGCATAAAAAACCTCAATGGAATCCGACCTCAAAGCAATAGAACAAAATCCCTACGTCCACTTTTCCTGTGAGGTAGAGAAGGAGTGTACCGTAGAGCGAGGGGGGGCGTTTCTATATTTGCACAAGATTTATCAAAGGAGTGCAACAGCCTTAGTAAATTCTGAGCAAGAGTGTACCAAAGACAAGAAGTGTAAATGGATAGAACTGTGTCTAGAATAGACACATAGGGGGAGATTTATCAAAACCTGTGCAAAGGAAAAGTTGCCCAGTTGCCCATAGTAACCAATCAGATTGCTTCTGTCATTTTGCAGAGGCCTTGTTAAAAATGAAAGAAGCAATCTGATTGGTTGCTAGGGGCAACTCAGCAACTTTTCCTCTGCACAGGTTTTGATAAATCTCCCCCATAATGATGAATCCCCCCCAGTGTCAATTTCATCTTAGACACTATATTATCTAATATAGGGGCATTGCCTATAACCATGTGATTTATTTGACAGCATTAAAGGGGTATTCCGGGCAAAAAAATGTTTTCCCCTATCCAAAGGATAGGGGATAAGATGTTTGATCGCGGGGGGCCTGGTGCTGAGACATGAATGGAGGGGGCGTGACGTCACTTCCACAGTCCCGGAAACCCAGAGGTTTCCGAAACTGGAGATTCAGCACCCGCATAGAATGCTGGTGCTGCAGGGAGATCGCGAGGGGTCTCAGCAGCGGGCCCCCCCCCCCCACGATCAGACATCTTATCTCCTATCCTTTGGATAGGGGATAAAATGTTTTTGCCTGGAATACCCCTTTAACCCTTTGTATACCTCTCACGATTTAATATAGACCTGTGGTACACTGGACTAGAATATCTTGTACTAACTGTTGACACGTAGCCGTAGGGATTGGCTCGGCTAGTTAGTTAGCATACATCTTAGTAAGTAAGTCAGCGTACCGTAGGGTAAGGACAGTGAGTGGTAGCTAGGTTCCGGTGCAGGATCGTCCTTATTAGGACGACAATTCTGCCCAGGAATAGGGCCTAGAACAGGAATAAGTGTAGAGAGTGAAAGGCTCCTAGCCCTGGCCTCCCAGTTGTCCCTCTCCGTATTCTGAGTCATCTGGGGTTAGGGTATGATAGATACATCTTTGTGTATACTATACCTACACTCATCTTGTAAATTTGATCATTATCTTGTGGTATAATCTATATTCATCTTTTGTTTATGGGGTGGACTGCTGTGGACTGTGTTATGTGCTTTATCAGACGTATCAGAAGAACCATCGAGGTGTTCATCCACCCTGATATATTTTTTTAATTTGTATATTGATTTGTGGTACCCCTTGTTTTATGGGCTTGTAATAAAAGTTATATATGTTAATAAGTCTGTGAAAATATTTTGTCGATAAATGGAAAATATATACTCTGAAGTGCCATTAAAAAAATAAATGCTGTAAAACAATAATAAACATATATGGTGTTGCCGCATGCGTAATTGTCTGAACTTTTAAATTATGACATTCCTGATCCTATACATCCTACTCATCCTACTGATGGAATTATACTGACCCATAGAATAAAGTTAGCCTGTTACGATTTACCGTATTAGGAACTCTGAAAAAATTATTGCCCCACAAAAATGTTATTCTGGCTCTGTAATACGGTATATGATAAAATAAAGTGTGACAAGGAAAAGTACAATTTGTCCCACAAAAAGATTAGCCCTAATACAATTTTGTTAGTGGAAAAAAAAAAAATATGGAGAGTGTGAGGAGGGAAAAAAACATGAGACCAAAGAAAAAAATTGCTGGGTCATGAAGGGGTTAATATCCCTATTTGGTAGAAGATCTATACCCAATATAAACTCTTTGGGGGACATGTATCAAAGATTTTACCCCTGTTTTGTGTGTATTTTTTTTTGCGCAAAATTTTGCGCAAGCCCTTTTTTTGCGCATTTTTTTGCGCACGTTTTGGTAGAGCATGTCCTCCAGATGTGGCTGAATCGGGGTACCTTGGAGTGACATCTATAGTACACATGGATTTATTAACTGCGTACTTTTCCTTTACACCAAAAATTTTGCCGCAAGAGCAGTTTTTTTGCGCAAATATAAGCCATTTTGGACTTAACGTAGCAAGATGCTCTAAATCATCGATTCTATTTTCCAAAGAGTGGATTGAGGAGATTACTATATTTACCCCAAATTTATGAAGCTCATTGCGCTAGATTGATAAATTTAGCGCATCTACACATAATTTAGAATTCGGGAAAAGGGGTAAAATGCTTCTACCATACACAAATAATGATACATGTCCCCCTTTATCCTTCAGGGATCAGCTGAAGCTGTGAGGAAGGTGAGTGGAGCTTTCTGTCACTGAAATTCCTCCACTTAAAGAATGATCTTGTTCATTGTTTTAGCGAAATACTGTGCAGAATATATTGCTATCTGTGCGGGCCCAGCCCTGATTAATTCAATTGGCTCTGGCCCTCCTTGGTATCTCTACCAGAACCTACGAGATTCCATAGTGTGAATCTCACCTAATCATTTAGTTCCACTGCAGCGCCACCAAAGTGAAAACAAAGTATTACATGCTGTACATTTAAAGGGTTTTTCCAGGAATATAAAAACAGAAGTAATTTCTTTCAAAAACTGCTCCCCGTCTCCAGTTTGGGTGAGTTTCTGCAGCTCAGTTCCTTTGAAGTGAATGGAGCCAAGTTTTAATACCACACACAACCAGGGGACAGACATGGAGCTGTTTTTAAAAGAAATTAGCTAAGTTTTTTCTATTCCTAGACAATCCCTTTAAACCAATAAGCTGGCAATATAATACATGGACATGTTGAGTCCTCCAAACCAATTGAAGTTCCTTCTCTCTGCCTTCTATTTCAGCTACGCGAAAGAGTTTTATTTTAGAAATATTTGGCAAATCTACAGAAAAATCCACCTGTGTTACAGGCAGATTTTTGTTTAGGATTTCAGATGGATGTCACCCTTGCCCTATTGAAACTGGTGAGGTCTGCGGCAAAAATCCATGCCATGCTGCGGCTTTTCCCATCAGTAGTATTGTCTTATTTTCATAAAAAAAAGGTTTACAGCATGTAGATGAGATTTGCATGTAGATTGCTATTGTTATGTGTTGTTAAAATACAAGATTATTATCTTATCATTGGACCCCCTCAGATACCAGGGCCTGGGGTGCCAATTACTTCTGCAAACACTAAAGCTATGAACCCAACCTGCAGTACATTGAATATTGTACAACATGGATAATGTAAACTAACTAAATCATCTTATTAATCCTTACCAGAGGTAAAATAGTCCTGATAGTGTCCCAGGATGAGTTCACATGTGGGACCTTGGATCTGTTACAACTACTTTTCCCTACACAAGCTGACTATAGTTATTGAATGATAGATAGATACCATACATAATTCATTGTGGATAATGTCCTATATTTTCTATAATCTTAGCATTTCTCTTCGCTAGAAGGAACAGTTATGGTAACAAAGATGAGCAACCACTGGGAATCCAGATCTCCGCAGCTGTTCTCCCGCTGTTGTGTGCAGACGGCAGGCGCTGTAAACATCATCTGTAATTCTTAGAATGGAAGGAGGAAATGTGCTAAAGGCTCCATTCTCCATTCATAGAAGCTTCTCCTTCATTACTCGGATCCCTCCAGCATTTAAGGATATGGATTTTGTTAATAGATGTTGATTAGAGAACTTCTCAGGCAGGGTTCACACATAGTCATTTGATCAGTGTTTTGAGATAAAACCAGGACTTGCTCCAAAACACACACAAAAATAAATGAAAATCATTTATAGTTTTTCTATGTGTCAGTTCTACTCCGGATTTTGGCCTGAAATATTGACCAAAATACTATATGTGAACACTATGTATACACACAGTTTTTTTTTTTTAGCAGTTTAAAGGGGTATTCCAGTTAAAAACTATTTTTTTCATATCTACTGGCTCCAGAAAGTAAACAGATTTGTACATTACTTCTATTAAAAAAATCGTAATCATTCCAGTACTTATCAGCTGCTGAAGTTGAGTTGTTCTTTTCTGTCTGACCACAGATTTCTCTGCTGACACCTCTCTCTGTCTCAGGAACTGTCCAGAGCAGGAGAAGTTTGCTATGGGGATTTGCTCCTACTCTGGACAGTTCCTGACATGGACAGAGGCGTCAGCAGAGAGAACTGTTGTCAGACAGAAAAGAACAACTCAATTTCAACAGCTGGTAAGTACTGGAAGGATTAATATTTTTTTACTGAAGTAATTTACAAATCTGTTTAATTTTCTGGAATACCCCTTTAATACCTTAAAAATTGCCATTTTAATAGCCAAAAACAAAACAAAACAAAAAAAACAGGCAGTGTCTTTTTTTTTTTTTTTTACTTTTAAATTCTATTAAACTCAATAGTAAAATAATATGTACGTACACATTTATCTTACGACCATTATTTTATGACCATAATTTTAACCACCATTAAATTGATATTGCAAAGAAAGAAAGTCACTGCTCACACTACTGTTATAAAGTCAGTTGTAATCTGTCCACTCTCTTTCCTCTAAGTGTTAGTCGATAACTAGTTAAAAAAAAAAATTATGCCGTGTTCTTTGTTTGATCTTCAGCCCCCAAAAAAATGTCAGTACTTCCATTCTTTAAACAATAATTTAGTCAGACACAAGTTGTAACATAACAAATGAAGAGTTATTTACTGTGGTAGAATTCGCAGATCCTGTCCAGAAATCTTTACAAGGTGCCAGGAGGGTAAAGAGGCTCTGGTGCAGCTTCTCCTCTCTGATTTGAGACTAATTATTTCTCAGAAGAGAGGTAAGTGAATAGATATCCCTTCAATATGGACTGTAAAATTTTTCATCAGAGATATGTACTTTACACGAGTCTGTGAGTTCACACACTCTTGTCCAGAGCAGGGGCGGATCCAGAGTCGAGTCTCGGGAAAGGCACTATTAGAGTATTTTGTGTTGGCGGACAGAAAATAAGATTACGGAACTTACAATATTATTAAAATTATCATACAGTCCTAACCTTGTTTAAGACTCTTAGGCCGTGCTCATATAATAATCAAATATACCAATTGCCACAGAATGGGAAAGTGCTAATGAAATTTTTACCATTTAAAACTACAGCTCCCAGTATGACCTAAGCAGTGGTAAGGGTATGCTGGGAGTTGTTGTTTCACCCATCATAACTGCAGAACTTACAAGTAACTCCAGCTCTGATGAGACATAGTGAGGAGAATACACAATGATATCAGTGATTACAGATGACCTCTTCTCTATAGTGAGGAGAATACACAATGATATCAGTGATAACAGGTGACGTCTCCTCTATAGTGAGGAGAATACACAGTGATATCAGTGACTACAGGTGACGTCTTATCATTGTGTATTCTCCTCACTATAGAGAAGACGTCACCTGTAATCACTGATATTGTGTATTCTCACTATAGAGAAGACGTCACCTGTAATCACTGATATCATTGTGTATTCTCCTCACTATAGAGAAGACGTCACCTGTAATCACTGATATCATTGTGTATTCTCCTCACTATAGAGATCAGTGATTACAGGTGACATCTTCTCTATAGTGAGGAGAATACACAATGATATCAGTGATTACAGGTGACGTCTCCTCTATAGTGAGGAGAATACACAGTGATATCAGTGACTACAGGTGACGTCTTATCATTGTGTATTCTCCTCACTATAGAGAAGACGTCACCTGTAAATCACTGATATCATTGTGTATTACCCTCACTACAGAGAAGACGTCACCTGTAGTCACTGATATCATTGTGTATTCTCCTCACTATAGAGAAGACGTCACCTGTAATCACTGATATCATTGTGTATTCTCCTCACTATAGAGATCAGTGTTTACAGGTGACGTCTTCTCTATAGTGAGGAGAATACACAATGATATCAGTGACTATGGGTGACGTCTTCTCTATAGTGAGGAGAATACACAATGATATCAGTGATTACAGGTGACGTCTTCTCTATAGTGAGGAGAATACACAATGATATCAGTGATTACAGGTGACGTCTCCTCTATAGTGAGGAGAATACACAGTGATATCAGTGACTACAGGTGACGTCTTATCATTGTGTATTCTCCTCACTATAGAGAAGACGTCACCTGTAATCACTGATATCATTGTTTATTATCACTATAGAGAAGACGTCACCTGTAATCACTGATATCATTGTGTATTCTCCTCACTATAGAGAAAACGTCACCTGTAGTCACTGATATCATTGTGTATTCTCCTCACTATAGAGATCAGTGATTACAGGTGACATCTTCTCTATAGTGAGGAGAATACACAATGATATCAGTGATTACAGGTGACGTCTCCTCTATAGTGAGGAGAATACACAGTGATATCAGTGACTACAGGTGACGTCTTATCATTGTGTATTCTCCTCACTATAGAGAAGACGTCACTTGTAATCACTGATATCATTGTGTATTACCCTCACTATAGAGAAGACGTCACCTGTAGTCACATAGTTACATATAGTTACATAGTTACATAGTTAGTACGGTCGAAAAAAGACATATGTCCATCAAGTCACTGATATCATTGTGTATTCTCCTCACTATAGAGAAGACGTCACCTGTAATCACTGATATCATTGTGTATTCTTTTCACTATAGAGATCAGTGATTACAGGTGACGTCTTCTCTATAGTGAGGAGAATACACAATGATATCAGTGACTATGGGTAACGTCTTCTCTATAGTGAGGAGAATACACAATGATATCAGTGATTACAGGTGACGTCTTCTCTATAGTGAGGAGAATACACAATGATATCAGTGACTACAGGTGACGTCTTCTCTATAGTGAGGAGAACACACAATGATATCAGTGATTACAGGTGACGTCTTCTCTATAGTCTTTCCTTATCTAATTCAGCTGGTACATACCACCAGGATTTGTTCCAGCTAAATCTTCTCTCTGCAGAACTTGATGCCCAGACGTCTCCTCACTATGTCAGCGCATTCTGATCCTCTATATGAAAACAATAATTATTATAATACTGACAAACACTGTATTCTTTGAATATAATACTGGCACACACCCTCTGAATATAATTCTGACACACTGTACCCCCTGAATATACAACTCACTGTACCCTCTGAATATAATACCGCCATACACTGTACCCTCTGAATATAATACTATCACACACTGCACCCTCTGAATATAATACTATCACACACTGTGCCCTCTAAATATAATACTAACACACACTGCACCCTCTGAATATAATACTATCACACACTGTGCCCTCTAAATTGAATACTACCAAACACTGCATCCTCTAAATATAATACTATCACACACTGCACCCTCTAAATATAATACTATCACACACTGTACCCACTGAATATAATACTAACACACACTGTGCCCTCTAAATCTAATACTACCACACAGTGCATTCTCTGAATATAACTTGCTGTGCAGTGCACCCTCTGAGTAAAATACCGTAATGTATTGTGGCCCCTAAAAAAACGTACCACCCCAGAAATTCCTCATAATATACACTATACTTCTGAAAGGCAAAACACTCTGTGCCTTCACATATAGTAATAATGCCCCATCTTGTGCCTCTACATATAATAATTATGACCCGTCCTGTTCCCCCCACATAATAATGCCCTCTGTGCTGTGCCCCTCACATATAATGCTCCTGTCATGTGCCCCACACATTTAATGCCCCCTGTGCTGTGCCCTTCACATAAAATTCCCCCATTCTTTGCCCCTCACATATAATGCCTCCATTATGCGCCCCTCATATATAAAGCCCCTATCATGCGTCCCGCACATATAATGCCCCCATCATGCGTCCCGCACATGTAATGCCCCCTGTGCTGTGCCCCTCACATATAATGCCCCCATCATGCGCCCCTCACATATAATGCCCCCTGTGCTGTGCCCTTCACATATAAAGCCCCATGTCCTGTCCCCTCAGGGGGCATTATATGTGAGGGGCACAGCACAGGGGACATTATATGTTTGGAGCACATGAAAGGAACATTATATGTGAGGGGCACAGCACAGGGGGCATTATATGTGAGGGGTGCATGATGGGGGCATTATATGTGAGGGGCACAGCACAGGGGGCATTATATGTCAGGGGTGCATGACGGGGGCATTATATGTGAAGGGCACAGCACAGGGGGCATTATATATGAGGGGCGCATTATGGGGGCATTATACGTGAGTGGCAAAGAATGGGGGCATTATATGTGAGGGGCACATGACAGGAGCATTATATGTGAGGGGCACTGCACAGAGGGCATTATATGTGAGGGGCGCATGATGGGGGCATTATATATGAGGGGCGCATGATGGGGAATTATATGTGAGGGGCACAGCACAGGGGGCATTATATGTGTGGGACACAGCACAGGGGGCAATATATGTGAGGGGAACAGCACAGGGGGCAATATATGTGAGGGGAAGAGCACAGGGGGCAATATATGTGAGGGGCACAGCACAGGGGGCATTATGTGTGAGGGGCACAGTACAGGGGGCATTATATGTGAGGGGCACAGCACAGGGGGGCATTATATCATATAATGCCCCCCTGTGCTGTGCCCCACACATATAATGCCCCCTGTGCTTTGCCCCACACATATAATGCCCCCTGTGCTGTGTGCCCCACACATATAATTTATATGTGTGGCACAGCACAGGGGGCATTATGTGAGGGGCACAGCACAGGGGACATTATATGTAAAGGGCACAGGACAGGGGGCCCCCCTGTCATGTGCTCTTCACATATAATGCCCCCTATGCTTTGCCCTGCAGACCCTCATTAAATATTCCCTTTTCTCTGACCCCCCTCCTCCTAACAGTGGCGCATATCCTGTTTCCCTAATCCCCTGGGCCCTGAGCATACCCTTACTTACAGTATGCAGGCCGTGGGGACGGGTCCTCCAGGCGCCGGCGCGATGATGTGACGTCATCGCGCCAGCCTTTAGTGGATCGGCCACATGGTCCATCCACTCGCAGATCTTACTTGGATGGCCCTCTGGCTCACCTTCCACTGCCATTACTCCTGGGGAGGGGAGGGGTGGCAGGAGCAGTACCAGCTCAATCAGCTTGACTCTACAGTCGCTGATGAGTAGCTTTCTTCACCTGCATAGTGAAGCAACTCATCAGCAGCAGGTAGACATGGAGCAGGACCTGAACTAGCAGGTGGTGGCATACCTTGACATGGCCATGCCAACAACCATAGAAGATACGCTGGACTTCTGGGCAGCCAAACTTGATTTATGGCCGCAACTAGCAAAGTATGCCCTGGAAAAGCTGTCCTGCCAGTAGTGTGGCATCAAAGCGGGTGTTTAGTGCGGCCGGGGCCAAAGTCACCCCAAGGAGAACTTGGTGTCCACTAAAAATGTGGAGAGACTGACGTTTGTCAAGATGAATCAGGGATGGATCAGCCAGGATTTCCAGCCACCAATGGCAGATGCCTCAGAGTAGATTGACCATGCTGCTACACCAACACTTCCCAATTAGGGTTATGAAACCCTCTTTGGTACTGCGAATGCCTGCTCCTGGCTTATCCTGTGTCTTTCAGGAAGTACTTGCCTCTCTGATGCTTCTGGCCTTGAGCCTTTAATTTTTGGAAGTTTAGCAGTAGCTAATGTCAGGATCCGGACTGGTATGCAGAGAGGACACTGGAGGTGGATCCTCTGTGTCAGTGAGGTGATGGTGTGGGCCGTACCAGGGGAACGGAATCTAAGGGGTTACTGGTTTTCACCAGAGCCCGCTGCAAAGTGGGATGGACTTGCAGCGGCAGGTAACCCCCAGGTCGTTCCACCCGATAGCGACTCAACCCCACTGACAGCTGAGACAGGCGCGGTACACAGGGACAAAGCAAGAGCAAGGTCGGACGAAGCAGAAGGTCAGGGCAGGCAGCAATGGTTCGTAGTAAGGGGCAACGGCAAGGGTCTGGATACACAGGCTTGGGATACACAAAACACTTTCTCAGGGCACTAGGGCAACAAGATCCGGCGAGGACAGGAAGGGGAAGTGGGTTTATATAGGAAATGGAGGTGATTGCACTTGATTGGGCCAGGCACCAATTAGTGGTGCACTGGCCCTTTAAATTTCAGAGAGTCGGCGCGTGCGCACTAGAGAGCGGGGCCGCGCGCGCCGGGATGGGACGGAAGGAGGACAGGGCAGGTGAGCAGAACGGGATGCGACCCGCGGGCAGGCACGTCCTGCCGCGTGGATCGCATCCCCGCCGGGGGACTCAGAGCAGCGCTCCCGGTCAGCGAGTCTGACCGGGGCGCTGCTAACAGAAGATGAACGCCGCGAGCGCTCCGGGGAGGAGCAGGGACCAGGAGCGCTTGGCGTAACAGCTAATACATGCTTAATGCTAATTTCAACATTGATCTTTAAATTCTCGGCGCTCTGCCAGGGCCGTCGCCTACCCCGCCGGGGCCGATCCGAGCCCCTCACTAAACCATCCAATCGGTAGTAGAGACAGGCAGTGTGTACAAAGGCCAGGGACTTAATGAACCCAAGCTTATGACCCGCACTTAGTTGGAATTCTTCTTTCATGGCAAATAATTGCAATCCCCGAACCACATCAAGAACGGGGTTGAGCGGGTTACCCGCACTTGTCGGTGAAGGATAGACACACGCTGGTCCGTTCAGTGTAGCGCGCGTGCAGCCCCGGACATCTGAGGGCATCACACACCTGTTATTGCTCGATCTCGCGATTGATCGCGCAATGTAAGGGGTTATGAAAGCCTCTTGGGTACTGCTGATGCCTACTCCTGACTGCTCCTGTGTCTTTCAGGAACTACTTGCCTTCATGATGATTCTGGGCTTGGGCCTTTAATTTTACGATTGGTGAAATAGATACATACATGCTTAACCCCTTAAGGACCAAGGACGTACCGGTACATCCTTGGTCCTGCTCCCGTGATATAACGCGGGGTTACACGGTAACCCCGCATCATATCACGGCGGGCCCGGCGTCATAGTGAAGCTGGGACCCGCCGCTAATAGCGCGCAGCACCGATCGCGGCGCCGCACCGATCGCGGCGCCGCACGCTATTAACCCTTTAGCCGCGCGCTCAGAGCTGAGCCGCGCGGCTAAAAGCGAAAGTGAAACCATGCCGGTTAACTCAGTGGGCTGTTCGGCATAGCTGTGGCAAAATCGCGGCATCCCGAACAGCTTAGAGGACAGCGGGAGGGCCCCTACCTGCCTCCTCGCTGTCCGATCGCCGAATGACTGCTCAGTGCCTGAGTTCCAGGCATGAGCAGTCATGCGGCAGAATCATCGATCACTGGTTTCCTATGAGAAACCAGTGATCAATAATAAAGATCAGTGTGTGCAGTGTTATAGGTCCCTATGGGAGCTATAACACTGCAAAAAAAAAAGTGAAAAAAAAAAGTGAATGAATATCATTTAACCCCTCCCCTATTAAAAGTTTGAATCACCCCCTTTTTCCCCCATTAAAAAAAAAACACAGTGTAAATAAAAATAAACCTATATGGTATCACCGCGTGCGGAAATGTCCGAATTATAAAAATATATCATTAATTAAACCGCTCGGTCAATGGCGTGCGCGCAAAAAAATTCCAAAGTCCAAAATAGTGCATTTTTGGTCACTTTTTATATAATTTTAAAAAAATGGTACCGTTAAAAACTTCAGATCATGGCGCAAAAAATGAGCCCTCATACCGCCCCATACACGGAAAAATAAAAAAGTTATAGGGGTCAGAAGATGACAATTTTAAACGTATTAATTTTCCTGCATGTAGTTATGATTTTTTTCAGAAGTACGACAAAATCAAACCTATATAAGTAGGGTATCATTTTAATCGTATGGACCTACAGAATAAAGATAAGGTGTCATTTTTACCGAAAAATGTACTACGTAGAAACGGGAGCCCCCAAAAGTTACAAAACTGCGTTTTTTTTTCAATTTTGTCGCACAATGATTTTTTTTCTGTTTCACTGTCAATTTTTGGGCAAAATGACTGATGTCATTACAAAGTAGAATTGGTGGCGCAAAAAATAAGCAATCATATGGATTTTTAGGTGCAAAATTGAAAGAGTTATGATTTTTTAAAGACAAGGAGCAAAAAACGAAAATGCTAAAATGGAAAAAACCCCGTTCCTTAAGGGGTTAATTAAAATTTCAACATTTATGGTGCAATGTATGGGGTTATTAAACCGTCTTGGGTACATTTATTTTTTCAAATTTTATGATAATTTTCTCAGTAATAAACCTGAATTTTCAAGAATAATAACCATTACACCATTGAACGCTTGTTGTGTGTGATTCTTTAATTAAAATTGTCAAAAATAATACGGAGATGGATGAACTCTGCACAGGAACCTCTCCCTATTTCCACCTGCAAACACTGCCATTTCCCAGGGTTTTTAGGTGGAAATAGGAAGAGGTTTCTGTGTATGGCCGCCCTTTTTAAGACGAGTTACACTTTCCTCGAAAAAGTGGAAGGGAACAACGTATTGTCCAGTGTAGCAGGTGGGGGTAAAAAACTCCCCTGTAAGGCCCTACTCTCACCCTATTAATTCCCTTCTTGGCAAATTTTCCTCGCCCTAAAAATGGCGGACCCACACAGAAAACTCTCCCTTTTTCTACATAAAAACCTTGTGAAATGGCAGTGTTTGTAGGTGGAAATAGGGAGAGGTTCCTGTGTGGGGCTGCCTTTTTAGGGCGAGTAACACTTGCCAAGAAGGGAATTAATAATGCGAAAGTTGGGCCTTACAGGGGAAGTTTTTACCCCCACCAGTTGCAATGGACCATACTGTGTTCCCTTCCACCTTTTAGAGGTCTTTGTATCACATCAATACTTGGTGGTGTAGGTGGCACTTGGTGTTTTTTGCACACCAATCCTTTTGTTCGATTTCAAAAACATTTTGGGTACTGTAAGGATTTCTCCCTGGGGATAGCTCTGGGATCGTCCTTGACACCGCCACAGACACGTTTCCACTTCAATCAGCAGGCAAACAACAGTACTTTATGCAAGTCCAGCCCCTCGCCAGCTTTATTAAACAGGTTGCAGGATAACTAAAAACATAAGACAGGAACAAACAAAATCCTAGACCATCTAGTCAATAACTAAACAATCCAGCATGCCCTAACTACCAACTGATGGGCTTTTCCTTGCCAGTTAAACTCATGCCATCTGCAACCTTCTACTCACTATTCACACACAGCGTTTGCAACCGCTTGCTTGCTGTGTGTCCCGTCCACACTTCACTGTTGGGGCCACTCACAGCTCGGGCTGTGTGTTCCTCACCAGGACCCCTGCCTCCCCCCTACAGCCACCTTGCTGTCTTTTGGGGTAAGCCCCAACTGTTCTGTCTAACTTCCTTTTAAACACACTTCTCCTTTCTGCTACCTCATTAATTAGGCCACAGGTGGATTTTTCTCCAGGGTTAGCTAGGGATATACACCATATCCTTGCCACACTGTCACAGTACAGTACAGTACTTTATCCTTAGAAAAGTTACGTTTTTGCTAATGAATATCCTCAATACTTACTTGAGGTCTGATGCCGAGGAATGTCTGTATTTGGTTGGTGTGGCACCATGGCACCATGGTCAATCTATTCTGATGCATCAGGCATTGGTGGGTGTAAATCCTGGCTGATAAATGCTAGATTCATCTTCACAAAGGTCAGTCTCTCTCCACATATTTCGTGGACAGACGAGTTCTCCTTTGGGTTACTATGGCCCCCGTTGCACTAAATACCCACTCTCTATGGCACACTACTGGCCGGGAAGTTTTTCCAGGGCAAACTTTGCTAGTTGCAGACAAAAATCAAGTTTGGCTGGTCAGAAGTCCAGCGGATCTTAAAAGTGTGTTGGCATGGTCATGTCAAGGTATGCCACCACCTGCTGGTTCAGGTCCTTCTCCAGGACTACCTGCTGCTGATGAGTTGCTTCACTCTGCGGGTGAAGAAAGGTACTCATGCTACTGCTGAGAGAGCAGTTTGACAAAAGAGTAAAACAGTGGGAGGGGGGGCAGGTTACGGGCTGGAACAGGTGGTAGCTCGCCTCACGGAAAACCACCAACTTAATGCTCACCAGAATGGGTACTCAAAAAATGTAAATAAATTCAAATTAAATTAAATAAAAATTACATTAAAAAATCTATTTACTCTTCAATTTTGACGCCGTATGGTTCCCCTCCTGCCTCATTCAGACGCTCTACGCCACTGATACTAATAGTGATGCCTGTAATCTGCATGTCATACTGAATAACAGTATTATTTCACTAACAAAGCATACTCCCTATGCATGTTAGAACAAAGCAAACTATTCTACATCCCAATTGAGGCTCTCTGTAGGCAAGAAAGAGCTGTTTTTAATATAGATTCACCGCAAATAAAATCAAAAAGTTCACCCATCTCTAGACAAGGTGTTCTTCCTGTTGCCGATCACCATGGTTCTCATTTCCAGTTTTCGTGGAGTAAGCCATGATTCAATTTCTTGATGAATGACTTTTAGCAGTTCCTCCCCTGTGTAACTTTGTTCGCTAAGGCAAACCATGTGAGAAGAGTGTAAAACCACAGTGCCCTGCACACATGGTATGCATGAGGGGTACTAAGACTTGTCCGTACAGTGGAGGCTAAGAACACAGTGGAGGAGGAGGAGGAGTCGCACACTGTCACAGGACCAACGGCCTGAGAGTGTGGAGCTGGAAGCAGTGGGGCCTGTCCAAGTTGCTGTTGTGGCTGTTCAGAAACCACATTTACCCAGTGGGACGTAAAGGGCATGTATTGTCCCTGGCCATAGTTACAGCTCCACACTTTGGCGCTGCCGTGCACTTTGGTACACACTGACAGGCTCAAGGACTGACCCACCTTCACTTCCACAAAATTGTGCAGGGCTGGTACTGCCTTCTTCGCAAAGAAATGATGGCTTGGCACTCTCCACCTCGGCTCGGTACAAGCCATCAGTTCTCTAAAAGGCGCAGAGTCTACCACTTGAAAAGGGAGGGACTGCAGCACCCGCAACTTGGACAGGAGCACATTCATCTTCTGCGTTGTTGGATGAGTGGGTGCATACTGACGACTCTTGGACAGGTCTTTGCCGATGGATTGCTGGCAGAATGACTCACTCGAAGTAAGAAGAGCAGGAACATCTGGAGCGACAGAAGATGGGTATGATACACAGCTCTCTTCGGTTGAGGTGGTGGAGCCTTGGCTGGCTGAAACAGGGCCAGCTTGCCACTGGGTGATGCAGCAGTACGGACCACCACATCGGAGACATGGTTCTCCCAGGCCGCTTTATGATGACGCTGCATATGTTGAAGCAGGGCCGTGGTGCCAACATTGGTACCCTGGCCACGCTTCACCTTCTGCCAACACATCTTGCATGTGGCCAGGTTAACATCCTCCAATACTGCCACACTGCCGAGTAGCTGATTTTCCCACCAACAGTCCACACTGATTGACTGCTACTGCCGCTTACTCCAGGAACCCCAGTTCCACTACCTCCCGAGAAGGTAGGCTGCCGCGAAGCAGGTGGTCTATAGCGGGCACGTTTGGCTCCAGACTTTCCACTTCTGCCACCATGCTGACTGCCAACCATGCTACCACCTTGCTGGCTCAGCTGCTGCCTCACGGGCAACCTGCAACCCTCTACTCCTGATGAAGGCCCTTTTGCACCCGGCTCCAAAGTGCGATCAGCTTCATCATCATCGAGTTGTATTTGCACGTCACTGATGTCCTCCTCAGGTTCCTCACCAGTGTCTGCTTCAGGAGCCTGAACGCTCGCAACACCACCTCTCACGCCACTCTCCTCATCACTACTTGCCTGTCTAGCGAAGAAAGCAGAGGATGTCCCCTCCACTTCTTGACTGGGCAGTAGCTGCTGACTGTCCTCTAGTATATCGTCCTCACTAAATAGTGGAGCGGAACCCACAGCAAAAGATACTTCTGTGGGGAAGGGAACAGCATATGCAGAGGTAATGGGAGGACAGGGACTGCTCCCTGGCCATTCCAACTGTGAGTTGTGTCTAATTAACCCACTGACTGTTGACTGGGGGCGTCAGATGGCACTTGTGAACAAGTGGATGACCATGTTAACCAATCGATGATGGCAGATGAGTTGTTGGTCGAGACACGACCGTTAGCTGATACTGGGAGCTCAGGCCTCTCGCTGTGACTCCTGCTGCCACTCGCCCCTAGTCTGCTGCGACCTCTGCCTGATGAATTTAGGCATTTGCCACTCCTCTGTGCACGTCCTGGCACTTCTCTGCCTGACATACTTAGTGCATATATGAGGGGAGTATAATACTCTTCACTATGTTTAAAACAGTATTTGTCTACAATATCAGCAGGTGTGTACTTTTGGCTGGCCTTTCACAGTTCCTAGGCCCTTAAGACTTTAACAGGAACAAAATGGTACACCACTTAGAGGTTTGTATGTAGTATGCACTTATGAGAAGTGGACAATGCACTCCAATACACTTACAACAGTATTTGTCTACAACACCAGCAGGCATGTACTTTTGGCTGGCCTTTCACAGTATCTAGCCCCTTAAGACGCTAACAGGAACAAAATCTTACACAACTTAGATGTATGTATGGGGTTGCACTTTCTCACTCAATACAACTCCTTTCCCTATCAGTGCTTCTAGACTAGATTTGGGCTTGATGTGAATCGCTGCTGTAAAATTCCTTTTCTGTGCAACACACACTGCTCTCTGTCCCTCTTTCTCTGTAATAGAACCCTGATGTGAAAAGATGGCTTCCAGTTATATAGAGCTGTGACATCACAGGGGTAATGGAGTGAAGAAAAAAGAGAGACCGCACGGATGGCGCTTACCCCCCAGCAAGAGAATGTAAAAACTAGATGTTGGGGTTGCCGACACCTTTAGAGATGACTGCTCACCTCAAGAGATGAATAAATGCGCCTGTCACCCTATAGTATAGGGTATCATAAGATGAGATCCGCTGCTGAAGACGGGAGGTCACAGGAAGCCGGAGAGAACAGGAGGAAGAAGACCTATCTCCCTGGCACTGCGGATGCTTGTCCCAAGAATTCAATGGAGACAGGAGTATACAAACATAGATCCCCCACCTTATTGGAAAAAATAATAAAATTATGAGGTACAGATTACGCGTTTTGAGGGAAACACCCTCTTCATCAGATCTATCCAGCAGAGGTAAAGTGCAGTTTAAATAAAGAGAAATTGGTGCCAAATGCTTAAGGTGGGCGGAGCCAAATATGCAGAAATTGTAAACAGGAAGTACAGCCAAACAGAAAAAAAAACATAACAGGTATTGTAGAAAATCATTATGAAATAACACACATTCATTAAGTAAATAATTAAATATAAGTGTGAATACACCAAAATATAGAAATTCACCTTACTGAAAGTCACAATCAGAACTTCAGTAGTGTTACCATCACACCCATTCAAAGTGTACCCAAAAATGACCCCCAAAGGTTTAACACTCTCAGGAAATGTGAAAATGATTGGATATACAAACTACGCACACTGATACCGGCTGGTCTGAACGAACTTATCGAATGCTCCTTGTAAATGGTTTAAGGCTTTTATCCTGTTTTTAGCTGAGTATTTTAACCGTCTGCTGCTTTTATGCCTACCACGAGGGTACCTTCTATGTGTTGTATTTATATAGATTTTATACGTTTTTTACTGTTTCTATATGTATCTTATTATCCGATGATTTCTTAGTATTCCAAATACATTTATACATGATTATGTGTTTTTTTCCATATACCTTGCCCTCCAGTGTTTTTATTACATCTCCCAGGGGTCCTATAGTGTTTTTTATGATATTACCCCATAATTTGCGCTCATGGTAATTTTACGTTACATTAATTGTTTTACACACACATATATATGTATATATATATATATATATATATATATATATATATATATATATATAATCTGTATTTTATTCCATTATGCTCATATGTACATTATTGGCATATTGTAATATATATATACCGTATTTATCGGGGTATACCACGCACCGGCCTATAACACGCACCCTCATTTTACCAAGGATATTTGGGTAAAAAAAGTTTTTTACCCAAATATCCATGATAAAATGAGGGCGCGTGTGTGCGCGTGTATACCCCGATACACCCCCAGGAAAGGCAGGGGGAGAGAGGCCGTCGCTGCCCGCTTCTCTCCCCCTGCCTTTCCTGGGGTCTAGAGCGCTGCTGTCGGCCCTTTTCACCCCCTGGTTATCGGCGCCGCTGCCCGTTCTGTCCCCCTGACTATCGGTGCCGGCGCCGATAGCCAGGGGGAGAGAAGCGGCGCCGACAGCCAGGGGGAGAGAAGGGACAGCGGCACCCATTGCCGGCGCCGCTGCCCCGTTGCCTCCCCCCATCCCCGGTGGCATAATTACCTGAGTCCGGTCCGCGCTGCTCCAGGCCTCCGTCGTGCGTCCCCAGCGTCGTTGCTATGCACGGCGCGGCGCTCTGACGTCATGCGCCGCGCCGTTCAGCGCATAGCAATGACGCAGGGGACGCACGACGGAGGCCTGGAGCAGCGCGGACCGGACTCAGGTAATTATGCCACCGGGGATGGGGGGAGGCAACGGGGCAGCGGCGCCGGCAATGGGTGCCGCTGCCCCTTCTCTCCCCCTGGCTATCGGCGCCGGCACCGATAGTCAGGGGGACAGAACGGGCAGCGGCGCCGATAACCAGGGGGTGAAAAGGGCCGACAGCAGCGCTCTAGACCCCAGGAAAGGCAGGGGGAGAGAAGCGGGCAGCGACAGCCTCTCTCCCCCTGCCTTTCCTGGGGGGGTATCGGCGTATAACACGCACACAGACTTTAGGCAAAAAATTTTAGCCTAAAAAGTGCGTGTTATACGCCGATAAATACGGTATATATATATATATATATATATATATATATATATATATATATACATACATACAAAAAAAGAGGATTGCAGCAGCACACATTGGTCAAAAAAATTGAGGCTCTTAGCGCACTTTTTGATCAAAACGTGTCCCCCATCCACCACGGGGAGGTGGCCTTATTTAGGATGGGAACCTAGCACAAATTCTGAGCCTAACACTCAACTATCCACTCACCTCTGCTGGGCATATAGCCTCTGACTGGGTGACATGCTGGATCCATTTAAAACTCCACCTGTGAGAAAGGGGGAGGGGTGCACAGCTAAACAGGGTGCCATTTCCCCCTGAATTGTACACACAAGAAAAAAGAAAGATAGCCGGCACAACAGCCTAATACACGGGTGCACACTGCCATGGCAGATACAGAGTATACAAAAAAAGAGGATTGCAGCAGCACACATTGGTCAAAAAAAAAAATATATATATATATAATTTAAGCCCTTTCACCATCCTCACATTAAATGTCAGTATTATTAATATACCTTCTCCTTCTTTCTGTATTTATCCCTGGCAAATATGCAATTTCTATATACTATTCTGGCCACTTATAACCAGATTCATATCCCCATTATTTATCATGATTCATAGTATTTGCATACACCTGCCTTAGAGACTTTTATGCTTCATATACACCTGCTTTTTATTAGCCAGGTATAGGCATATACCTACCTTTACTACAGCGATTATGTGAATACCACCACCTCACTACATCCTCACAGCCACCTCAGCTGTCAATACTTACACTGAGAAGGCGATCGCACATCTAGTCTTGCGATTGGTCCCAGGTCTGGTCACGTGACCTGTTTCCTAGGGAACACGTCCCCACCACGTTCCCTGCTTGTTTACATTAGTCAACTCAGCTTCCTGGCTTCTGTCAGTGACCCCGAGCTCAGAAGGCTGTGATTGGTCCCCCTAGTCACATCCTGACCCCCTCCTGATGCGCTCCTAACCACGGGAAGCACTCCTGTACATGCAGCGCTGCCGAAACCAGGACCTCAGACATTACAGTTTGTCACTGCTTATTAATTTCTATATTTTGGTGTATCCATACTTCTTTTTATGCATTACTTAAAGGGGTTATCCAGGAAAAAACTTTTTTTTTTATATATATCAACTGGCTCCAGAAAGGTTGTAAATTATTTCCATCAAAAAATCTTAATCCTTTCAGTACTCATGAGCTGCTGAAGTTGAATTGTTCCTTTCTGTCTCTGATGACACGTGTCTCGGGAGCTGTCCAGAGTAGAAGCATATTCCCATAGGAACTGCACAGAGCAGAATAGGTTTGCTATGGGAATTTGCTTCTACGCTGGACAGCTCCCGAGACACGTGTCATCAGAGAGCACTTAGACAGAAAAGAACAACTCAACTTCAGCAGCTGATAATTAATGGAAGGATTAAGATTTTTTAATAGGAGTGATTTACAAATCTGTTTAACTTTCTGGATCCAGTTGATCTAAAAAAAAAAAAAAAAAAGTTTTTTTTCCTGGAATACCCCTTTAATTAATGTGTGTTATTTTATAATGATTTTCTGCAATACCTGTTATGAAAGTTTTTTCTGTTTGGCTGTACTTCCTGTTTACAGTTTCTGCATCTTTGGCTCTGCCGACTTTAAGCATTTGGCACCTATTTCTCTTTATTTAAACTGCACTTTACCTCTGCTGGATGGATCTGATGAAGAGGGAGTTTCCCTCAAAACATGTAATCTGTACCTCGCAATTTTATTATTTTTTCCAATAAAGTGGTACCCGGTGAGGGATCTATGTTTGTATACTCCTGTCTCCATTGAATTCTTGGGACAAGCATCTGCAGCGCCAGGGGATGCATCACAGGGGTGGCTGGCTGCTGATAGGCTGCATGCTGCATTTGATTCAGTGTAATCCCGCCTACCCATCTTTCCGCCTTCCCAGAGTTCCTTGCCCCATGTCCTGACATGTGAAGCCGCCATCTTAGATGCCCCGGAGCCTGGACCGCACTAAATGTAGTTTAACCCCTTAAGGACACAGCCCATTTTCACCTCTAGGACGCAGCCCTTTTTTGCACATCTGACCACTGTCACTTTAAACATTAATAACTCTGGAATGCTTTTACTTATCAATCTGATTCCGAGATTGTTTTTTCGTGACATATTCTACTTTAACATAGTGGTAAATTTTTGTGGTAACTTGCATCCTTTCTTGGTGAAAAATCCCAAAATTTGATGAAAAAATTGAAAATGTTGCATTTTTCTAACTTTGAAGCTCTCTGTTTGTAAGGAAAATGGATATTCCAAATATTATTTTTTTGGGATTCACATATAAAATATGTCTACTTTATATTTTCATCATAAAATTGACAAGTGTTTACTTTTGGAAGACACCAGAGGGCTTCAAAGTTCAGCAGCAATTTTACAATTTTTCACAAAATTTTCAAACTCGCTATTTTTCATGGACCAGTTCAGGTTTGAAGTGGATTTGAAGGGTCTTCATATTAGAAATACCCCATAAATGACCCCATTACAAAAACTGCACCCCCCAAAGTATTCAAAATGACATTCAGTAAGTGTTTTAACCCTTTAGGTGTTTCACAGGAAAAGCAGCAAAGTGAAGGAGAAAATTCAAAATCTTCATTTTTTACACTTGCATGTTCTTGTAGACCCAATTTTTGAATTTTTACAAGGGGTAAAAGGATAAAATTTATACTTGAATTTGTATCCCAATTTCTCTCGAGTAAGCACATACCTCATATGTCTATGTAAATTGTTCAGCGGGCGCAGTAGAGGGCTCAGAAGCGAAGGAGCGACAAGGGGATTTTGGAGAGTACGTTTTTCTGAAATGGTTATTTGGGGGCATGTTGCATTTAGGAAGCCCCTATGGTGCCAAAACAGCAAATAAAAAAAACATGGCATACCATTTTGGAAACCCCTTGAGGAACGTAACAAGGAATTAAGTGAGCCTTAATACCCCACAGGTGTTTCATGACTTTTGCATATGTAAAAAAAAAAAAAAAAAAATGTCACTAAAATGTGTGTTTCCCCCCAAATTTCACATTTTTGCAAGGGTTAATAGCAGAAAATACCCCCCAAAATTTGTAACCCCATCTCTTCTTAGTATGGAGGTACCCCATAAGTTGACCTGAAGTGCATTACGGGAGAACTACAATGCTCAGAAGAGAAGGAGTCATATTTGGCTTTTTGAGAGCAAATTTTGCTCGGGGGGCATGTTGCATTTAGGAAGCCCCTATGGTGCCAGGACAGCAAAAAAAAATGACATGGCATACAATTTTGGAAACTAGACTCCTTGAGGAACGTAACAAGGGATAAAGTGAACCTTAATACCCCATAGGTGTTTCACGACTTTTGCATATGTAAAAAAAAAATTTTTTTTTACCAAAAATGCTTGGTTTAGCAAAAATTTTACATTTTTAAAAAAGGTAATAGCAGAAAATACCCCCCAACATTTGAAGCCCAATTTCTCCCGATTCAGAAGACACCCAATATGGGGATGAAAAGTGCTCTGCTGGCGCACTACAGGTCTCAGAAGAGAAGGAGTCCCATTTGGCTTTTTGGAAGCAAATTTTGCTCTGGGGGCATGCCGCATTTAGGAAGCACCTATGGTGCCAGGACAGAAAAAAAAAACACATGGCATACCATTTTGGAAACTAGACCCCTTGGGGAACGTAACAAGGGGTAAAGTGAACCTTAATACCCCACAGGTGTTTCACGACTTTTGCATATGTAAAAAAATATATATTTTTTTTACACTAAAATGCTTGTTTTCCCCCAAATTTGACATTTTTACAAGGGATAATAGCAGAAAATACCCCCCAAAATTTGTAACCCCATCTCTTCTGAGTATGGAAATACCCAATAAGTGGACGTGAAGTGCACTGGGGGCGAACTACAATGCTCAGAAGAGAAGGAGCATCATTGAGCTTTTGGAGAGAGAATTTGGCCATGTGCATTTCCAAAGCCCCCCCCCCCGTGGTGCCAGAACAGTGGACCCCCCCACATGTGACCCCATTTTTAAAACTACACCCCTCACGGAAGGTAATAAGGGGTGCAGGGAGAATTTACACCCCACTGGCATTTGACGGATCTTTGGAACAGTGGGCTGTACAAATTAAAAATATTATTTTTCATTTTCACAGACCCCTGTTTCAAAGATCTGTCAGACACCTGTGAGGTGTAAATGCTCACTGTACCCCTTGTTACATTCCGTGAGGGGTGTAGTTTCCAAAATGGGGTCACATGTGGGTATTTATTGTTTTGCACTTATGTCAGAACCGCTGTAAAATCAGCCACCCCTGTGCAAATCACCAATTTAGACCTCAAATTTACATGGTGCACTCTCCCTTCTGAGCCTTGTTGTGCGTCCCCAGAACACTTTGCGCCCACATATGGGGTATCTCCGTCCTCAGGAGAAATTGCGTTACAAATTTTGGAGGCTTTTTTTCTTTTACCGCTTGTGAAATTTTAAAGTATGGGGCAACACCAGTATGTTAGTGTACAAAAATGTTTCTTTTTTACACTAACATGCTGGTGTAGACCCCAACTTTACCTTTTCATAAGGGGTAAAAGGGAAAAAAGCCTCCCAAAATTTGTTAGGCAATTTCTCCCGAGTACGGCGATACCCCATATGTGGCCCTAAACTGTTGCCTTGAAATACAACAGGGCTCCAAAGTGAGAGCGCCATGCGCATTTGAGGCCTAAATTAGGGATTTGCATAGGGGTGGACATAGGGGTATTCTACACCAGTGATTCTCAAACAGGGTGCCTCCAGCTGTTGCTAAACTCCCAGCATGCTTGGACAGTCAATGGCTGTCCGGAAATGCTGGGAGTTTTTGTTTTGCAACAGCTGGAGGCTCCGTTTTGGAAACACTGCTGTAAGATACGTTTTTCATTTTTATTGGGGGGGAAGGGGTGGTGGTGGGGGGGGGGGCAGTGTACGTGTGTATATGTAGTGTTTTACTCTTTATTTTATGTTAGTGTAGTGTTTTTAGGTTACATTCACACTGACGGCGGATTACACTGAGTCTCCCGCTAGGAGTTTGAGCTGCGGCTGCTGCAGCTCAAACTTGAAGCAGGGAATTCACTGTAATCCGCCGCCAGTGTGAATGTAACCTGTACATTCACATGGGAGGGGGGGGGGGGACAAAACTACAACTCCCAGCATGCACTGACAGAACGTGCATGCTGGGAGTTGTAGTTTTGCAACAGCTGGAGGCACACTGGTTGGAAAATACTGAATTAGGTAATAGAACCTATTACCTAACTCGGTATTTCCCAACCAGTGTGCCTCCAGCTGTTGCAGAACTACAACTCTCAGCATGTACTGATTGCCAAAGGGAATGCTGGGAGATGTAGTTATGCAACAGCTGGAGGCACGCAAGTACAACTCCCAGCATGCCGAGACAGCCATTTGTTGTTCCTGAATGCTGGGAGTTGTAGTTTTGCAAGATTTAGAGGGGTTCAGGCTGGAGATCACTGACAATGGTCTCTAAACTGTGGCCCTCCAGATGTTGCAAAACTACAAATCTCAGCATGCTAAGACAGCAAACTGCTGTCTGGGCATGCTGGGAGTTGTAGTTTTGTAATATCTGGAGGGCTACAGTTTAGAGACCACTGTCAGTGATCTCCAGCCTGAACCACTCTAAATCTTGCAAAACTACAACTCCCAGCATGCCAACACAGCAAACAGCTGTCAAGGCATGGTGGGAGTTGTAGTTTTGCAACATCTGGAGGGCGACAGTTTAGAGACCGCTCTCTAAACTGTCGCCCTGCAGATGTTGCTAGGCAACAGACTCCCGGACACACGGCGTCATACTCACCTCCACTGCCGCCGTGATCACAGCCTCCGCCGGGTAAGTGACCGCCGCTGCCACTGCTACACGGTTCCCCCCGCTGTGCCCGGACACCGATGGGCGGGCATAGCGTGGGGAACCGAACTTTAATCCCCCCGCCCCCAGTCTGCTATTGGTCGGCCGCTCCGCCGATCAATAACAGGGATAGGAGGGGTGGCAACCCTGCCACCTCACCCCTATCTCTTCAAGGGGGATCGAGGGTGTCTTGGACACCCCCGATCCCCCTTATTTTATCGCGGCGCCGCCGTTGATGGGCAGGGGGAGAGCGCTCCCCTGCAAACACCATAGATGCCGTGATCAGAACTGATCACGGCATCTATGGGGTTAATGCTGCCGGGACCGGCGCGATCGCGGCCCCGGCAGCTGCGGTGGGACTCCGGCTGTGATTGACAGCTGAGTCCCACCCGCGATCTCCTGCGCTGCCCGCGGCAGAGCAGGAGATCGCTTGGACGTATGCATACGTCCATTTGCGCGAACGTGTAATTCGCCTGGACGTATGCATACGTCCAATAGCGGGAAGGGGTTAAAGGAGTACTCCGGTGGTTAATTTTTTTTGACTATATGGCATCTTCTTTGTAAGTTTTGTTTTTTTGCAATATACATGTGTTATATGTTTTGGCAGCATGTGTGGGTTTTCTTACCTGTTTGTTGGGCATTAAAGGGGTAGTCCAGTGGTGAAAAACTTATCCCCTATCCTAAGGATAGGGGATAAGTTTGAGATCGCGGGGGTCCGACCGCTGGGGCCCCCTGCGATCTCTCTGTACGGGGCCCCGGCTCTCCGCCGAGATAGCGGGTGTCGACCCCCGCACGAGGCGGCGGCCGACACGCCCCCTCAATACATCTCTATGGCAGAGCCGGAGATTGCCGAACGCAGCGCTTCGGCTCTGCCATAGAGTTGTATTGAGGGGGCGTGTCGGCCGCCGCCTCGTGCGGAGGTCGACACGCCCCCTTCCAGCGGGCTGTCGGGGCTCCGTACCCCTGGGGCCCCCCGCGATCTGCAACTTATCCCCTATCCTTAGGATAGGGGATAAGTTGCTCACCACTGAATCGCCACTGGACTACTCCTTTAAGTTCTGTAGTTCAGAGGGTTTTCTTTTACTGTCGTCCAAAGTTCTGAGTCTGTTGAGGACAAGATGTCACAGCCTTTTTTTTTCTCTCTGTCTGCATGAGAAGAATAAGCCACGCCCCTCATCTCAACCAGCTGAGTACACAGCTCCTAACCTCCCCTCCCCCCTGCTCTGTATTCTAAGGACACAGGTCTGCACAGGAGAAGGAACACAGAGAAGATAAGAGTGTTATCTGAAGGGGAGGATGAGAAGGTGCACGGGCTGGGGATGTATGGACTGCAGGGGAATAAATCTCATACTGGGAATGATCTCTATGGGGGAGATTCATCAAAACCTGTGCAGAGGAAAACTTGCCCAGTTGCCCATAGCAACCTATCAGATCGCTTCTTTCATTTTTCACAGGCCTTCATAAAAATGAAAGCAGCAAGCTGATTGGTTGCTATGGGCAACTGGGCAAGTTTTCCCTCTGCACAGGTTTTGATAAATCTCCCCCTATATGTGAAGGGGGGGGGGAGGGGAAGAGACTCCTGAATGACACATGCTGGGAGTTTTAGTCCCTGTTATGTGTGTATGCTAGTGTTTACAAACCAGCATGCCTCCAGCTATTGCAAAACTACAACTCCCAGCATGCCCTGACAGACTTTGGGCATGCTGGGAGTTGTAGATTTGCAACATCTGGAGGTACATTGGTTAGGAAACACTGTTCTAGCCTATCAAGCATACACATCATGTTACACCAGTGTTTCACAACCAGTGTGCCTCCAGTTGTTGCAAAACTACAACTCCTAGCATGCCCAAAGGCTGTGAGGGCATGCTGGCAGTTGTAGTTTTGCAACAGCTGCAGGCACCCTGGTTGGGAAACACTGGTGTATGCCCTACAGAGGTGTGGTGAACTACAACCCCCAGGAGACTACAGAGACAGCATGCTGGTGTTATACCACAGACTGAAGACTCCTGAATGACACATGCTGGGAGTTGTAGTCCCTTTTGTGTGTGTATGACAGTGTATCCCAACCAAGGCTGATTATATTAGTGTGCTGTGTATAAGGGGGCTGAACGGGGGAAAATAGTAGGATGGGTAAAGGGCGGAACAATCAAACAACAAAAAAAAGAGGAGCCGCCCCAAACCAGCAAGGCATGTGGCATGCTGGGATTTGTAGTTTTAAGCACAGCAAGAAACAGGAAATAGAAGCAAAGATAGGAAAACAAAGTGGGGGATAAAAAGACAACAAAGAAGGAAATAGAGTAGGCTAAACAACAAGAATAGAAATGAAACAAAACAAATAGGGTAAGTCAAAAACGGAAAAACACGTTGACCACTGGAGTACCCCTTTAATGAAGCGATTTGTGCTATTGAATCGCGGCGATGTTAGGATTCGTTGTGAAGAAACATTTTCCTGAAATTTTTTTGTAAATTCGGATTTGTTAGATTCGATTTGCTCATCCCTAATCACCGTACAAAATAATAATGAAACACAATACATAGACTTCAGTCAGCCCAAAAAAGCTTAATGAAGGAAAATAAACAATTACAGATTGCTACACATCATAATAATCCATGGCCTTGACTAATAATTAAATAGAGAATCAGGCGTCTGATCACATTGTGATGTCTAGAGGATGTGAAATCTCTGCCGAACCAAAAAAGATAATTAACAAAAAGTTCACATTAAACGAAGAGCAATTTTTATATAAATTGGTCTGGAGCAGCTGTCAAAGGGAATCTAAGAATTTTACCTCATCTCTCATTTAATAAGGTTCCTACAAGACATTGATAAATGCTAGCACCAGTAGATCTATAGTTATACGAGGCATCTGCTATGCTGGCTTCTCCTACTTATTGTTTGGAGCAGTTGCTGTACAGCCATCTGGGTGCTCTAGACCATTATTTCTCAAGCCTGGATAGTTTTGGGGTTAGTACCTTTTTGTCAGACTTTAAAAGATTCTTGACTTATGCAGTTCAGTACTGATTATAGTGTATGCTCTGTAACTAGTGGTTCATATTTATTTTCCAGTCCAATGTTGTTTGTTCTTGTTTCTAATTATTTAGGTATTTCTTGATTTCTGTTTGGGGTATCTTGGCATGTGTGTGTGCAAAGGAAATACTGACTACTGCCTTCCAGGGGACATGCTTCTGTGAATCTCCTGTAAATATCTACATTGCTTTTTGGCTACCTGGCTACATTCATAACTACCTACGTAGCTACTTGGCTACCTACCTACCTATTTATCACTATAAGACCACCTTTAGCAGTTGACTTTCCTGGTCCTCATTGAGGCTCCCATTACTCAGATGCCACCAGTAGTGTTGCTCGCGAATATTCGCAATTCGAATATTATTCGCGAATATCGCATATTCGCGAATTCGCGAATTTCGCGAATATAGCGCTATATATTCGTAATTACGAATATTCGTTTTTTTTTTTTTTTTTTTCTTCACAGTACACATCACAGTGATCATCCCTCTCTGCTTCCAGCTTGTGTGGTGTAAAGAAGGCTCTAATACTACTGTGTGAGACTGGCGTGCGTAAATTCGCATATGCGAAAATTAGCATATGCGAATTTTCGTATATGCGAATTTTACCTTATGCTAATTTTGTATATGCTAATTTTCACATCTGTAAATGTTCGCATACGCGAATTTTCGCGTGTGCGAAAATAAAACGAGGATATAACGAATATGCGAATATTCGCGAATATATGACGAATATTCGTCCATATATTCGCGAATATTCGCGAATTCGAATATGGCCTATGCCGCTCAACACTAGCCACCAGTACCACCAGTCAGGAACTGTCCAGCGTAGGAGCAAATTCCCATAGCAAAACTCTCCTGCTCGGGACAGACATGTCCTGACATGGGCAGAGGTGTCAGCAGAGAGCACTGTGGTCAGACTGAAATTAACTTCCCAACTTCCTCTGGAGCATACAGCTGCTGATAAGTACCGTACTTTAGATTTTTTTTTTTTATAGAAGTCATTTACAAACAAACATTTGTTTCCCACCGGAGTACTCTTTTAACCGGTTGCCCTCTAAGGATGAGCCCGCTCATCCTGAGACAGCAAGCAGTGTATGATGGGGGCTCCTGGCTCAAGCCCACGTAATACTGGCTGGCCCTCAGCTGATTCCTGTAGCTGGGGGCCGCCGTTAATAGCCGACATGTGGCGATCGCCACGGCTGGCTATTAACCCTTTTAATTGCTGCTGTCAATGTTGATAGCAGTGCCTGGGGGCATCCACTGTGGAGGTAGCCAGAGGGCTTACCTCTCCTGCTGCGGCTGTCCCGGCTTTGTGAACCAGGCTTTATTAATCAGGCGCAGAGCACACAGATCAGAGTGGTTCTATGGAATCTACTGATTCCTCCTAAAAGTCCCCAATGGGTACTTAAAGTGTAAAAAGCAAAGTTAAATAAAAAGTTTAAAAATCACACATTAACCCCTTCCATATTAAAAGTTTGAATCTCCCCCTTTTTCCCAAATTCCATTTAAAAAATATGTAAACATAATAAAAAATGTTTTTACATGGTTAGCCTTGGCAAACGGAGTCACACAGGGGAGGAACTGCTAAAGGTCATTCATCAAGAAATCAAATTATGGCTTACTCCACGAAAACTGGCAAGGGGAACCATGGTGACCAACAATAGGAAGAACATCTTGTCTGCGCTGCGACAAGGAAGCCTGAGATATGCGCCCTGCATGGCACATGTGTTCAATCTGGTTGTCAAGCGGTTCCTGAAGTGTTCCCCCCATCTGCAAGACATCCTAACAATGGTAAGGAAACTTTGCATGCAATTCATCCACTCGTACACCGCAAAGCACAACCTCCTTGAGCTGCAGCGTCAGAATGCTATCCCCCAACATAGACTGATTTGCGATGTTTCCACACTTTGGAATTCCACCCTCCATATGTTGTACCAACTATACGAACAGAGAAAAGCCATCACTGATTTCTTGATGATCCAAGCGGATAGGGGGACTCCCCTATGTAACTTCAATGTCAATTAGTGGCAGTTCATACCTGACACCTGCCGTTTGCTCAGCCACCTTATTAGTCTGTCGCCAGGATTATGAGATGAACAACGTAATTCCACTGCTTCATTTACTACAACACGTGGCTGGTCAGGGCACTGGTGAAGTGGGGACTACATCTCACGACCAAATGAGCCCTGTGGGTGTTGAACTGGAGGAGGGGCACAGTTGAGCACAGTTTAAGTTTAGCAAGATGTGCAGTTTTTCTAGTCATCTGACAGGAGAGGAGGAGCAGGAGCAGCCAGAAGAACTAGAGCAGGGGTCTCAAACTCAAATTATCTGGGGGCCACTGGAGGTACCGGCTGGGTGAGGCTGGGCCGCATGCGCCCCTTACATATAATGCCCCCATCATACGCTCCTCACATATAATGGGAGGGCTGGGTAAGTGAAGGTAATAGGCTCTATTGGACTGGACGGGGGGTTTTGATCGCAAATGCAGATGGTGCATGATGAGTAGCTTTCTTCATCCGCATAGTGAAGCAACTCATCGGCAGCAGGTAGACCTGCAGCAGGACCTGAACCAGCAGGTGGTGACATACCTTGACATGACCATGCCAACACACCTTGAATATCTGCTGGACTTCTGGGCAGCCAAACTTGATTTGTGGCCACAATTAACAGAGTTTGCCCTGGAAAAGCTGTCCTGCCCTGCCAGTAGTGTGCCATCAGAGCGGGTGTTTAGTGTGGCAGGGGCCATAGTAACTAGTGTTGCTCGCGAATATTTGCAATGCGAATTTTATTCGCGAACATCGCATATTCGCGAATATTCGCAAATATAGCACTATATATTCGTAATTACGAATACTGTTTTTTTTTGGTTTTTTTCACAGTACACATCACAATGATTATCCCTCTCTGCTTCCAGCTTGTGTGGTCTAAAGAAGGCTCTAATACTACTGTGTGAGACTGGCGTATGAATTTTCGCATATGGGAAAATTTGCATATGCAAATTTTTGCACATGCAAATTTTTGTTTATGCTAACTTTAGCATATGCAAATTTTTGCATATGCGAAAATATTACGCGAATATTCCGAATATGGGAATTTAGAGAATATATGACGAATATTCGTCCATATATTCGCGAAATATCGCAAATTCGAATATGGCCTATGCTGCTCAACACTAATAGTAACCCCAAGGAGAACTCTTCTGTCCACGAAAAGTGGAGAGACTGACCTTTGTGAGGGTGTGTTCCCACCTGGCATATACGCAGCGTATTTCATGCTGCACAAAATTTGCAGCAGCAGAGGGAAATACGCTGCGTATTTCTCGCTCACTATACACACAGGGCTTTCCGGTGGCAGCCCTGTGTGTGCAGTGAGTTTTGGAGGCGGAGCCACGTGTCACAGTCACGCCAGCACACGGCCCCGCCTCCGAAACTAACTACATGCAGAGGGCTGTCGCCGGAAAGCCCTGTGTGTATGGTGAGCGAGGGATACGCAGCATATTTTCCGCTGCCACAAATTTTGCGCACCATGAAATACGCTGCGTATATGCCAGGTGGGAACGCACCCTAAAGATGAATCAGGCATGGATCAGCCAGAATTTCCACTCACCAATGTCTGATGCATCAGAGTAGATTGACCATGGTGCCAACCAACAAGTAGATTGACCTTGGTGCCACACACTCCGCATCAGACCACGAGTAAGTAATGAGGATATGCATTAGCTAAAACATAACTTTTCTTAGGATAAAATATATGTACACCAAAAAGAAAGGTGTGCAAAAAACACCATGTGTCACCAACACCACCAAGTAGTGATGTGATGCAAAAACCTCTAAAAGGTGGAAGGGAACAACGCATGGTCCATTGTAGCCGGTGGGGGTAAAAACTTCTCCTGAAAGGCCCTACTCTTTCATTATCAATTCCCTTCTTGGCAAGAGTTACTCGCCCAAAAAAGGGGAGGCCCCACACAGGAAACTCTCTCTATTTCCACCTAAAAACCCTGGGAAATGGCAGTGTTTGTAGGTTGAAATTGGGAGAGGTTCCTGTGTGGGGCCACCCTTTTTAGGGCGAGTAACACTTGCCAAGAAGGGAATTAATAATGCAAGAGTAAGGTCTTACAGGGGAAGTTTTTACCCCCATTGGTTACAATGAACCATGCGTTGCTCCCTTCCACCTTTTAGAGGTCTTTGCATCACATTAATACTTGGTGGTGTAGGTGGCACATGGTGTTTTTTGAAAAATTAGGTATGTAGAATGATTTTGCTGACCTACAAGGGGTCATATCATCTCCCAGCATCAGAATTGCAAAAAAACTTTTCCAAAAAAGTGTGAGGGGAATGCTACTAAAATATAACTTTTAATATATTAAATTAAAATACACCACTATAGTGATAGTGAACCAACACCATCTAAAATAGCTAATACACAGGATCCACTCAAGGTTACCACCCGTATGGTGGATTTACCAAATATACAGAGCGTCACCAATCCGGTGGATTGACATATAAATATATAACGTTCTCTACGCGTTTCTGCCCTAATCTAGAGCGTCATCAGGAGAACTTCATACATATAAAAAGTCTCAACAATGTGGAAATGTGTGGAATAAAGAGATAACAATAGCGTCACTCAATATATTAACATAAGTGAATACATGTAGCACCCCGATGCTAGGTGCCACTATGCAGGTGTAATTGATCTACATGTGGCACCCCGATACTAGGTGCCACTATACGGGTGTAATTAATCACAGCGGATCCAGAAGGGATAACAGTCCGTGGTCCGACTCCCAGAACAGTCCGCTGATGTAACCGCCAATTACAGGATCCCGGTAAGTGCGCAAACCCGCAATGGCGGGGAGCCAGTAACAGTCCAACCGGCTTCTGTGCGCTACCTCCATATTTTAATTTAATATATTAAAAGTTATATTTTAGTAGCATTCCCCTCACATGGTGTTTTTTTGCACACTTTTGTTTGGGTACATATATTTTACCTTAAGAATATTATTAAAAGTTAAAGGGTTACTCCATTCCCCAGTCACTCCCCCTCCCATAGACTTTCATTAAGGAGCAGGACAGGACGTGACTGGGAGGGGTGTGACGTCACGAGGGGGCAGGCGTGAACCTGGAAGCTCGCACCCAGCATGAGTAACATTGAGTTCCGGATGCTGGGGAGTGGAGTAAGCCTTTAAGTTTTACGTAATGCATATCCTCAATATCCACACTAACACTTTTACAAAAGAGACAGTTTTCTTCTGCCTACCTGCCTACTATTCTGATCCTGCCACATTTGATGCCAAGTTCTCCTTTTTTCACCCACCTTTGTCACCGGGTAGTTGCCACCCACTGCCCCACTATGTCACCAAGTCACTTTCAGGGCTCCTGATGCTGCTGATGCCTCCACCTGGCTGTTTCATACTACTACCATATGTTTTCCTTTTACTGATGCCAGCTCCAGGCTGACTCATTCTGCCACTATATGGTCTCCTCATGCTGCCGCCATCTCCACGCTGTGTCATTCAGCCACTATATGGTCTGCTCTTGCTGCCGCCAACTCCAGGCAGTGTCATTCAGCTAGTATATGGTCTGCTCTTGCTGCTGCCAACTCCAGGATGTACAATTCAGCCACTATATGGTCTCTTCATGCTTCCGACAACTCAGGGCTGTGTAATTCAGGAACTATATGTCTCCTCATGCTGCCGCCAACTCCAGGCTATGTTGTTCAGCCACTACATGGTGTCCTCATGCTGCCCCCACCTCCACGCTGTGTCATTTAGCCACTAAACGGTCTCCTCATGCTGCCACCAACTCCTGGCTGTGTCATTCAGCCACTATATGGTCTCCTCATGCTTCTGCCGTCTCCAGGCTGTGTCACTGTACCGTCATGTGGTCTCCTCATGCTGCTGGCACATTAAATAAAAATTTTCAGGTTCATCTATTTGAAATCTTCAATTTAAATTTTAAAAAATATCATACATTTTTTCAATTGCGAGGCCCTATGGTCTCTTCAGACTGTTGCCACCTCAAGGCTGGGTCATTCAGCCACAATATGGTCTCCTCCTGCTGCCGCCAACTGCATGCTGTGTCATTCATCCACAATATGGTCTCCTCATGCTTCTGCCACCACCAGGCTGGGCCACTGTACCGCCATGTGGTCTGCTCCTGCTGCTGACACATGAAACTTTTTAGGTTCATCTATTTGAAATCTTCAATTTAAATGTTAAAAATATCTTTAATCTTTTCAATTGTGAGGCCTTATGGTCTCGTCAGGCTGTTGCCACCTCCAGGCTGGGTCATTCAGCCACTATATGGTCTCATTATGCTGCCGCCACTCCACGCTGTGTCAGTCAGGCACTATGTGGTCTGCTCATGCTGCCGCCACCTCCTTGCTGTGTCATTCAGGCACTATATGGTCTCCTCATTCTGCCAGTGGTCATGGACCCGTAGGTAGTCCAAATCATGTGAATTTAACCTCATTGATTACACCAGTTATACTATTGCACCCACACTGGGGAACCCTGTTGCCCCAGTGACTTTTTTAGGGATACGAAAGTTGAGGAGGACCTGAGAGAAATTCCTGCAGAGGACAGATTACAGGTCATCAACCTGTATGATAAAGAATACTCTCGAAAGGTCTATCCTTCACACCAACCCCTAATTTTGATTTATTTTCCTGGGTGAAGGATGTTAATTTATTTGGCCGCAAGCTGGCGACACATAAATACCACACCATCCAAGCACAGACAGAAATAGGCATACGCCAGAGAGACGAACAGGTGGTTGAGAGACTTACTTCCCTCTTGAGAGAAAATGAGAGTGGTCCACCGATACCAAGAGCACCTTTTTTCAGCCTGAAAAAGAAGAGTAGAAACACTCCACCACTAAGTCGATACAATCACATAAAACAGACAATTAAAAAGGAAGAAATTTTCTCCAAAGCCAGGCGCTTCTCCCAATAAAAAGTTATCTTTATTCCGTCAGAAAAGACATAAAAAGTTGGTATAAAAACTTTTTATGTCTTTCCTGACGGAATAAAGATAACTTTTTATTGGGAGAAGCACCTGGCTTTGGAGAAAATGTCTTCCTTTTTAATTGTCTGTTTTACTACTGCCTGCCGACCTCCTTGGATGAACGGGTTCTCCTGGGCTGCTGACCCACTATTGATGCGCTGTTGTAGATGTTATGCTCTGAGCATAACCAACTCTGGTGAGCACATATGTGTTGAATACTTTGCTTTTAATGTTTTTGATAATACACTAGGATCGCACTCCTCTGTTCTTTTTGTCTCTTCAGTACACTTATACAATCACATAGACACTTTTGTACAATTGGTTACACAAGATCTAGGGAAGATTAAATCCAGTAAGAATAGTAGACCAAGTAATTTGAGTGCATCTGAATGGGTGACCCTACAATCTCTTCAAAAAGAAAAAAAGAAAGAAAGAAAGGAGAAAATCTAAATTAAACCAGCAGACAAGGGTGGCAATGTGGTCGTCCTTGATAAGGGCAACTACATTGCCATGGTAATGAGACTTCTAGAAGATCGGTCTACCTACGAGTTATTGGCCACGAATCACACAAGTATATACTTGACAGAATTGAGGGATTTGTTTACTACAGCAAAAAAATTACCAACTCATCACCGATGAAGAGTCCAAAACTTTATTAAACCCAACCCCTGTTGTGGCAATGTTTTATGCACTCCCAAAGGTGCACAAGAAGGTCTCCCCGATTCCGGGGAGACCAATCATTTCTGGAAACGACAATTTGATGCAGGAATACAGTGGCTCTGAAGATCAAACTTTATTCCCATTTGTTCAAACATACCCTCGTATTTACGAGACACGAAGAACACGGTGTGTAAACTTAATGATGTTGCTGTGCAGGGTGGTACATGTCTGGCTAGTCTGGACGTGGAAGCCCTGTACAGCAGGATCAAGCACGAATTAGGCATGAAGGCAGTCACTCACTTTCTGAGCACCAAGGGCACACAGTATTATACACATAATTAATTTGTTTTATCACTTCTACATTTTGTCCTCACTCATAAGTTTTTTCACTTTTAATGGTAAATATTACCAAATAAAGGGATCAGCAATGGGCACGGTTTGTGCACCCTACCTACGCAAATTATTTTTTTGTATGGTGGGAAGACACTATTGTATTCACTGATAATAATCACATTTTCACGCAGCATATTCTTTTTTGGGGTCATTTTTTATTTTGTGGGATGGTGACAGGGATCTTTTCATGAGTTTGGTTCAGTTCTTAATCACAACCAGATAGGGATGTTGTTCACATCCGAATTCGGCTATAATTCTATTCATTTCTTGGATCTCACTATTGAAATCGACAGTAGCGGCTGCATTGAAACGTCAATGTTTCGCATAGGCACAGCAGTAAACAGTCTTCTTGAATGGGGTAGCTGGCATCCAACACCTCTTAAGCGAGGAATACCGATGGGCCATTTCCTGAGGGTGAGGTGGAATTGCTCTCAGGAGAAGGTCTTTGAATCCGAATCCCAGAAACTGATGAGAAGATTTGAGGTAAGGGGCTACCCAAAAAAGTACCTGAGGAAGGCCTTTCGAAGAGCGAAAGGCACACCAAGGATGGATCTTCTAAGAGGTGATGATAACATCAAGAAGAACTCAGGGCAGAATGTCATCCGATGCATCAGGACATTTGACAATAGGTCAGACCAAGTCATGAATATCATGAGGAGTTACTGGCCAATACTTACAGCAGATAAGGACTTGAAGACAGCACTACATACCTTCCCGAGTGTCACCTATCAGAGGGGGGCGAATTTAAGAGACATTGTGGTTCATAGCAAACAGAAAAAGGAGATATGGCTAAAAAATCCGAATATGGGTACCTGTCCGTGTGGCCATTGTTCATTATGTAACCCGGCGGAAAGAATTAATTAATCCAGCAGATGGCCGGATATACAAACTATATGATTTTGTAAACTGTAAAAGTGCAGGCTAAGTTTATATCTGCTCATGTACATGCCCAAAATTATATGTGGGTAAAACTCTTCAAGAGTTCCAGCGTCGGATCTCGAAACATTTAATTGGAATCCAAACAGGGGCTGACACACCAATTGCCCGGCATGTCAGAGATATACATGGGAATGACCCAAGCAGCCTACGGTTTTGTGGACTAAGACGGATCAAACTTGGCCCGAGGGGCGGAAACCTAGATAATATTCTTCAGGAGTCAAAATGGATTTTCCGTTTGAAGACTTTGAATCCCCATGGTCTCAATGAGGGATTCAACTATACAGCCTTTATCTAATAAGTCAATCCCGTTAAGCGGGGGTACATGTGACATGAACTCATCTGTAAGATATCCGCTGGTTGAGCAATGAATGTAAATGAGATCCATACAGTTTAAGTATAGTTTTTGTGAGTACCAGCCATAGAATATGTGGACAAAAAGTCTAATATGAAATAGTATGAGTAGAAGAACATGCACAAATACCAGCTCTAAACCCACCATATATTTACTTACCTGGAGAACTTAAAGTAGCCACACCACATCCATCCCTGACATATGTACTGATGTATGTACCTGCAAGATCAACAATATCCTCATATTAACATCAAATATATTTTATATATATATATATATGTATTGATAGATATTCCCATAAGAGAAATTAATAACATCCACCTATTAACCACAAATATACTCCTCTCTAATTATTTTATTAAACATCTTGTTATATACAGTGAACTTCTACACGTCCCACGGATACCACATTAAATACCTTACAATTATGGGGTTATCCTATCTAGACCATGGAAAAATAAAATAAAATAAATATAGATAGGTAGAACAAATTCAGTATAGGCATTAATAAACATATAATTTTGAGCATTAGTTTACTGCACTAATACATTGAATTGTCCTATGTTGATATCATATCAATTCCTCACTCAATTTACAGCTGATTTAGAAGGGGTTAACTATACCGTACACTGAATGCTGGGAGATGCGTGTGCAGCACGATACGATCAGATGCACACGCGCACCCCGGGACTAGTGTGGGGAGCGCGGCCGTGAATACGGGGCTTCACATGACCACGGCGGATCACATGATAGAGGAAGTTGAATGGATACAGGTAACGTAGGCGGAAGTTTACTTCATTCCGATTGCGGATTGGTTCACACAGAATCAATTTCAAATGGACAGCCGCCTGTTTCGGCAGGTGATGTAACATAATATCTTTCATTTGGATTTGCTAATAAGCACTATCCTCAGTATGGTGGATGTCCATTGGTTGGGCTATATATCAGATGAACAGATGGATTGGCTGTGTCATAAGGTCTATGAGTGGCCAATGAAAATGAGTAAGCATAGGGGAATCATATGAAAAGGCTCATTTGGCTCTGACACTCATTGCTGTCAGTTGTATCCTTGATAAAGCCACACAAGTGGCGAAACATGTCCGGGTGTGACAGAATCGTGTTTTAATCTGCAACTCCACTGTGTCTAATGATAAATAAGGCCAATGAATAAGGTCAAGATAGGCTATTTAGCCAAAATATAGCCCACACCTGCTGCCGCCACCTCCACGCTGTTTCATTCAGCAACTACGTGGTCTCCTCAGGCTGCCGCCACCTCCACGCTGTGTCATTCAGGCACTATATGGTCTCCTCCTGCTGCCGCCACCTCCATGCTGTGTCATTCAGTCACTTTATGGTCTCCTCATGCTGCCGCCACCTCAACGCTGTGTCATTCAGCCACTATATGGTCTCCTCATGCTGCCGCCATCTCCACACTGTGTCATTCAGGCACTATATGGTCTCCTAATGCTGCCGTCACCTCCACGCTGTGTCATTCAGCCACTATATGGTCTCCTCATACTGATGCCACCTCCAGGCACTATCTGCGACAGTGATTCTAATAGTGACGCCTCTAATTTGCATGTCATACTGAATAATAGTGTTGCTCACGAATATTCGCAATGCAAATTTTATTTGCGAATATCGCATATTTGCGAATTTGCGAATATTCGTGAATATAGCACTATATATTCGTAATTATGAATATTCATTTTTTAATTTTTTTTTTCACAGTACACATCAAAGTGATCACCCCTCTCTGATTCCAGCTTGTGTGGTGTAAAGAATGCTCTAATACTACTGTGTGAGACTGGCGTGCGAATTTTCGCATATGCAAAAATAAAACACGAATATTACAAATATGCAAATTTAGCGAATATATGACAAATATTCGTCCATATATTTGCGAATATTCGTGAATTCGAATATGGCCTATGCCGCTCAACACTACTGAATAACAGTATTATTTCACAAACTCAGCACACACCCTATGCGTGTTACAGCAAGTCAAAGTGTTCTACACCCCTATTCAGGATCTCTGTAGGCTAGAAATAGATACAAATTTGCCACAAATAAATTCAGACCGAACCAAATTTTTTCTGAAAATTCGGCGAATCGGATGAATTGGATTTTTCAAAAAATTTGCTCATCTCTAGTCAAGATAGCTGATTCAGCTGATCAGGCAGACACAAGTCTTCTGTGGTACGTATTGCAGGAGTTCAGCTCAGGCTTCACTGCTTACTGCTAGTAATGAAAGAACATCAGACTCTGTCAGAATTACTCCTAAGATTCCTATGGGTTGCCATATGCATTGACTGTGCTTGGCGCAGAACACCTGGCTTAACAAAACGTAGTAAGTGGTGATGCATATAGCATCACCGCTTACTGTACCTCAAGGTGGCTGCACATATTAAAGCGATATTTTGAATACATGTATTTTTTATTATTGTGCTGAGAACACTATGAAAATAATAAGTCACCTAAGGTACTTATTCATGTAAACTTAGCATGCATGGGAGCTTTTTCTTGTACAGCTACAATATTTAATATAGTTATCCACCTAAAAATAGCAGGTAATTTTATTAAACCTCAAAAACTTCTCATGTATATATCGGACATATTGTACATATATATAACACACGAGCATGCACACATATTTCATCATATGGTTGGATGCACTCTAGAGTCTCAGTACAAAGGACTCTATTAAATAGAGTATCTCAAAGTGTCTGTCAATTTCCACAATTGCAGCCCCATAGTCTCTCATGCGCAAAGTAGTTTCAGATATATACATCAAATGAATCGTCACATTGACAGAAGCTGAGTTTGACGGCGACTGCCAGATGTCATGTAATAGAAACAACTTCTCATTGAATTGATGGAGAGGAAAAATATTGTAGAAGATGCCAACATGTGAAGCCAGGTTTGATTTTGCTATTGAACAAGTTCAAGACCATATGTAATGAGCTAGGCATTTTAAAATTGACTTTTTTTTTTACTTGTTTTTTATTTGAAGATTGCAAAAAAAGAAAAAAAAAATGTAATGTGTTATCTTTCTTTCCCCTTCCTCCAGTAACCTATGTGTATGATGATGGGTTGTATAGAGCAATGACACATAACACTAGGGCTGCATGACAATGAGTCGCACAACAGCAAATCCCATATAAAATAGATATGCAATTTGTCTGCAGTTGTGTCATGTGACAAGTTACATCACAACCACAATCATTAGATGTGACCTTCAGTTGCTGTGTAGCCCTAGCCTTAGGGCCTTTTTACATGTGGTGATTTTTGGCCAATCAGGCCAATATTGTCCTATGAAGTAGAGCCAGCGATCATCTGACGAATGAGCAAATTTTTCTTTGGCTGGTTGAGTCATTTTGACCCGTTAGAAAATCATCAGCTACCATATATCCTCATGTAATAGACCTGTAGCGTATGAATAATCCAGCAATCGTTCGTGTAGCCTTCCCTGCCCAACGCTCAAGCCCTGTAAAGGATCTGAATATGAGTGCCAATATACACTTTACAGTGTGGGGTTGGGCCATTTAAGAGGGCACTTACCTCACCATGGAGGCTAGTTTGGTAGTTTACAAATTGGGATGCAACTTTATGACTGCTATAACAGACAGGATTAATGGTTGGAGACCAGCATCTCTTTATAAGAAAGGTTTTTAGAGTGAACAGATATCATTTTTATTAACCAGCCTTTTTATTAACCAGTGGGGTGGTCTATTCAAGTAGTCTTTACACTGGTTGGAAACTGGAAACATTCTTTGCCAGAGGTTCCCATGAGTTGGAATGTCCAAAATGTGACTTTTAGCTCTTAGCCCATCTTGCTGTGCCATTACAGGATTTTAAGAGGTCATTGCCTTCCATAGCTTGCCCCACCTTTGTGCAACTCAATGCTGATCTGTACCTCCACAGATCCATGTGGCTGCTATATTACTACAGTGTACAGAAATCTGATTGCCATTGGCTAGAGGTGTGTAACACTCTGCATAAAACAGGCAAATTCCTCCCAAGCTACAGGGTGACAAACACTGTTTGGGCTTAAAGGGACCACACAATGTAAATTGCACCAATAGAATAACAGTTATCGTCCATGGGACACTGCATGAGACTGTTATTGTGGCCACAATGAGTTACTGCAGACTTGGCCAGTTCCCTGAAGGGGTAAGAAAGGACAGTAGTACTGTTTCAGTAATGCTCAAGTCTGTGCTTTTTATGTTGGTAAGAGCTAAAGCCTATTTGCATTTGTTGGGACTTTTTGCAATAAAGACCAAAGAAAACCGAAAACTGTGTCTAGCTGAGGCGCCACATAAAACCAAATTCATTACCTGGTTGTCCTGAAAGGTACACTTTGTTGTCATGTCTCTACCCTGCACCTCTGGACACTCCTTAGCCACCTTAGAGGGCTACCAACTGTAGTTAACATGTGGTGCTCCATGTAATTGTAGATATGACGCATGTGGCAATCTAACAGATTTTTGCAATATCGCTGAGGTACACAAAAATGTTAAGTTTCTAATGCCAGAAACAGGGTTGTGTATATTATCAGTAGTATAGGGTATACTATAGTGTATGCTAAAGGTTGTAGCATCACGTGGCTGGAATGGTGGAACCATGTATCACAATGAAGATTCCCACAAAGCAATATTTTAAAGGGGTTCTCCGGTGCTTAAACATCTTATCCCCTATCCAAAGGATAGGGGATAAGATGCCTGATCGCGGGTGTCCCACAGCTGGGGACCCCCGGGATCATGGACGCGGCACCCCGTTTGTAATCAGTGCCCGAAGGATAGGGGATAAGATGTCTGATCGCAGGGGTCCCATCGCTGGGGACCCCCACGATCTCTGCAGCGCCACCCTGCCATCATCCCTATAGAGCAAACTGGCTCTGTGTGTGATGACGGGGCGATGAAGGAAATGGAGTGTCACACCCCCTCCCATAGACTTGCATTGAGGGGGCGGGGCGTGATTTCACATGGGGGCAGAGTCGTGTCACGATACTCTAGCCCCATGGTCGTCATGCTTCACACTTGGAGCCTCCAGCGCTGCGGAGAGCTCACAAAGGTGGGTGCGGAATGACAGATGGCAGAAGTCCTCAGCAGCAGGACCCCCGCGATCATACATCTTATCCCCAATCCTTTGGATAGGGGATAAGATGTATTAGGGCCGTAGTACTCCTTTAATACACAGACGTGTATATCAAAGTATTTAATGTGAGTATGTGAGATCTTTTCACCTGAAAGGACAAAAAACTAATTTAGTCTATTTTGGCAGCCATCCTGGATATATTTAGGGAGATTGGGCTATTCTTGCAATTAAATGATAAATTAATAGCCCTGCAGTATTCCTGCTCACCGCTGTTAGAGTGGATAAAGAGGATTATTATTTCAGTGTTTGGCTGAAAAGCCTATTGAGCTTATATTCATTTTGCTACACTCATATTAAATCATTTATTTATTTTTATGTGTTGCTTATACAAACCATTATGTTGTATTAAAAATAAATATATTTATATATAGTTTGTCGCCTGGTCCATAATTAATCCTGAAATGAATGTCTACTCTTGAAACACATATATATATATATATATGCTTTCTGATACAGAGGTCCACATCACCTGCATAGACCTGTGGGATGTGTCTGGTATGTTCGGCACATGTATGTAGCATGTGTCTAACCCAGTGTTACCCACTGTCCAGGAATGCTGGGATTTAAAGTTTTGCAACAAGTGGAACACCCTGGATGGTTAACATTAGTCTAGCAAGTGAGTGGTTGTGGAGGGGGGGGGGGGGGGGGCATATGCACATCTTACATAGTCTGCTCCTGTGCAATATGACCAATGTTTTACAATAATATCACTTCTTGGCCTTTTGGCTAAGATCAAATGTAGTGTTTGTTTTTATCAGTCAGTCCACTGGTTAGGATGGTTGGCTTCATGGAGGAGAAGGTGAACCGGGGCATTCCTGGGCTGGTGCCACATAACCAGCTCAATGGCTTCCCTGATGTAACCCTTTTCCTCAAAGTCTGGTCATTGAGCTGGGGGGGTGGGGTAGAGCGGAGGTACTTTTGTGCCATGGAGAGTGGTGACCCTGAGGTGCCAAAACTTACTGGGAGGATGGGACCCACTGAGTTGAAGCCCTACACCATTTCTCTTTACCTTTGGCACTTATCCTTGGTATCCCGGCCTTCTGACTGGGATCATAGAAATTTTTATAGATCAGGCCGGATTACCGGGCAGTAACTTACTGCATCATTCACTTATTTAGTTGTATGTCCTCACTGTGCCACGTTTGTTGTGTCTATGTTCACTAGGATGGTCAGGGTACAGTAGCCCTTCTGGGTGTCTCTCCTGGGTGCCTAGGGGAGGTGAGTGTGGCCTTCTGGTTCCTCACCTCCCTGTAACCCCAAGCATCTCGGCAGTATTTGGCTTCTTGGCTGACACCTTGGTTAATGCCTAGGTAGATGTCAGAAGCACTTGCAACCCCTTAGTAGCTTCAGCAAAAAGGGACTTCGAACCCAGACCCTTGTAGGTGCCTTCTGGCCTTGAGGGAAAGGTTTGTTGGTGGCCTCTCTCCTTTTGGAGAAGGGCTTGCAATGGACCACATTCCTTGTGTACATTTTTTTTAGCGTGACATGCCTGCACTTTTTCTTGCACTTGGGTTTCTCTTAAGACATTCAATGATCCTCCACAACATTAAAACTGCCTGTATAATATTGGGTAGATTCCTCCTAATGCCACCATCGCAGCTCTGACCAATTGTGATATGAAGACCTTTGAAGGTGTCATATGGTACCTAGCAGAAGACTCTTTAAATCCTGTGATTTGTGAGCTGGGACCATGGCCTGTAGGAGATGTTTTTGTGCCCTAGGCTGAAAGAATATTTGTTCTCCAAATAGGTAGCCCCCCCCCCCATTTAATAGATATGTTAGATACCTGCAACTTATCTACAAGCTGCTGAAGAATATAGGTTGTGAGTGTGACTGCAGATTGTATCATGTCCGTTTAATCATGTTCTGGTATTGTGAGTTGAAATGTACTTATGTACATATTTCACATATGTTTACATCATTGAGGTATCAGGATGTGCAATGGTTTATTTTCTCTGTACTGCCTCCACTGGTGGAAAATGCAAAAGTTTATGAGAATTAGGTCATCTGACCTCCCTCAGACAGCCTACTGCCTAGAAGCCTCTGGAATTTTCTGAGGGAGGAGTCTCCATAAGTCCACTCCTCTCTCCCCAGAGGGATGGAACCAGGTTAAACTAGTTAGTTATAGTGTGGCCCTGGCCAGAGAAGTACAAGGGTAGACAAGAGTTACTATCACTAACAACACGGACAAAGTGTCCAATTAGCTAATTCTTAAACAAACAACTAATCAAATGTAGCTAAAATTTTACTCTCTCAAATCACAGGTAAAATTACAAGGCATTTCACAACAGAACAGAAATACATAAATATAAAAGGACCATCACTAGGTTTGGCTTTGATTACCAGATATCCCTAATGAAAACCCTAGACTTCCCAATGCATTTCCCTGTATGTCTAATTATATAATACAGTTCATCAGGGGATTAAAGTGGTATTCCAGGATTTTTTTTATTTGACTATGCTACAGGGGCTGTAAAGTTAGTGTAGTTCATAATATAGTGTCTGTACCTGTGTGTGACAGTTTTCTCACAATTCTTCTGTGATTTTCACCCCAATATTTATTTTTAACAGCATACAAAATGACTGTTGTTTCAGATTTTTCCCAGGTTGCAATGCGGCATAGACCTGACTCACTAGTCAGCTGATAACAGGGAGCCTGTCTGCTTCAATGGGTGGAGGGATCAATCTGCAACTAATGCAACAGCTGTAGGAACCGTGATTGAAAACTACAGGTCTTTTGAATGGATTCAGCTCATTTATGTTTCAATGGGTGGGGTGGCTGATGTGTGGGAGGGAGGAAAATGGAATTATGGGATTTGTAGTAAAAAAAAGAAAACTGAAACAGGAAATACCAGTTCACAAAAAGCTATCCACAGTGTTATGGTAATCTCACAACATAGCCATTTAGCCCCAAGACAAGTGCAGATCCTTCCTAACCATGTCCATTACTGTCTGCCAGGTACGTACTAAAATCACTTTATAGTGGATAACCTCTTTAACCCCTTAACGACCACAGACGTAAATGTATGTCCTGGTTTGGTGGGACTTCCCGCACCAGGACGTACATTTACATCCTGTGTATGACCGCGAGCATCGGAAAGATGCTCGCGTCATACACGGCAGGTTTTGGCTAATAGCAGCCGTAATGGCCGACATTCGCAATCGTGCGGATGTTCGCCATTAACCCCTCAGATGCCGTGATCAATACAGATCACGGCATCTGCGGCATTGCGGAACTTTGATTGGATGATCGGATCGCCCGCAGTGCTGCCGCGGCGATCCGATCATCCAGCATGGCGGCCGGAGGTCCCCTCACCTGGCTCCGGCCGTCGCCCGGGGTCTTCTGCTCTGGTCTGAGATCGAGCAGACCAGAGCAGAAGATCACAGATAATACTGAGCAATGCTGTGCCCTATGCATCGCACTGCACAGTATTAGCAATCAAAGGATTGCTATAGATAGTCCCCTATGGGGACATAAAAAGTATAAAGAAAAGTTGAAAAATGCCCTCCCCCAATAAAAATGAAAATTGTCAGTTTTTCCCATTTTACCCCCAAAAAGCGTAATTTTTTTAAATAAACATATTTGGTATTGCCGCATGCGTAAATGTCTAAACTATCAAAATATAATGTTAATGATCCCGTACGGGGAATGGCGTAAATGTAAAAAATAAAAAAAGTCCAAAAATTTTTTGTCACTGCTTTTTTGTCACATTTTATTAAAAAAATTAATTAAAGTTTTATATATGCAATTGTGGTATCTAAAAAAAAAGTACAGATGACGGCACAAAAAATGAGCCCTCATACGGCACTATATACAGAGAAATGAAAAAGTTATAGGTGGTCAAAATAGGGTGATTTTAGATTACTGATTTTGTACAAAAAGTTTTAGATTTTTTTTAAGCGGTACAAAAATATAAAAGTATCTAGCCATTGGTATCATTTTAATTGTATTTACCCACAGAAAAAAGAACACGTGTCATTTTTACCGTAAATTGTACAGTGTGAAAACGAACCCCTCCAAAATGTGCAAAATTTTGGTTTTCATTAAAATTTCCTCCCTAAAAAATATTTTTGGGGTTTGCCGTACATTGTATGGTAAAATGAGAGGTTTCATTACAAAGTACAATTGGTCATGCAAAAAACAAGCCCTTATATGGGTCTGTAGATGGAAATATAAACTAGTTATTGATTTTAGAAGGCCAGGAGGAAAAAATGAAAACGCAAAAATAAAATTGGCTTGGTCATTAAGGGGTTAAAGACATCATACCACAGTGGGGAGGTATACAGAATAACATACATAAAAGTATGGAAAATTCAACAATAATAAAGGCATACAACATATTGGTGGTATATGATGATCAAAATATATAATGGAACTGTAGTATAGAACTTATTATTGAGTCAGAATTTCCAGGTACTGTTCCAAATCGATATCCTCTTTCCTGAAATGAACAGACACTGATAGACAGACTACAATAAAAGAAAACAATGGTAAGTACTAGAGATGAGCGAACTTTTGAAAACTTCGATTGGGCCGATTCGCCAAATTTCTCCCAAAAATCTGGATTGATCCGAATTTATTTGCGGTGAATCTATCTTAAAAATGGCTATTTCTGAACTACAGAGAGCCTCAATAAGGGGTATAGAATAATTTGCTTTGTTCTAACACGCATATGAAGTGTGCTGGGGTAGTGAAATAATACTATTATTCAGAAATACATGAAGATTACCTGCATCGCTATTAGAATCACTGCCGCACAGCAGCACAATGACAGAGCGTGGAAGTGGAATCAGTATGAGAAGACCATATAGTGGCTGAATGACACAGCGTCGAGGTGTTGGCAGCATAAGGAGACCATACAGTGGTTAAATGACACAGCGTGGAGGTGTTGGCAGCATGAGTGTCACTCTGAGCGCTCTGGGTCCCGCTGCCTCCCCGGAGCGCTCGCCGCGTGCCTCTACATGCAGCGCTCCGGTCGGCACCGCTGACCGCGAGCGCTGCTCCCGTGTCACCGGAGGGGACGCGATCCGAGGCACGGGACGTCCACTCTCGGATCGCGCCCCATGTCACTCACCTGCCCCGTCCTCCTTCTGTCCTGTCCTGGCGCGCGCGGCCCCGCTCTCTAGGGCGCGCGCACGCCGGCTCTCTAAAATTTAAAGGGCCAGTGCACCACTAATTGGTTCCTGGCCCAATCAGTGCAATCACCACCCTACACTATATTTACCCACTTCCCCTTCCTGTCCCTGCCAGATCTTGTTGCCATGTGCCAGTGAAAGCGTTCCCGTGTATCCTTTGCCTGTGTATCCAGACCCTTGACTTTGCCCTTGACTACGAACCGTTGCTGCCTGTCCTGACCTTCTGCTATGTTTGACCTTGCCTTTTGCGTAGCCCTTCTGTAACGCGCCTGACTCAGCAGTCAGTGAGGTTGTGTCGCAATTGGGTGGAACGACCTGGGGGTTACCTGCCGCTGCAAGTCCATCCCGCTTTGCGGCGGGCTCTGGTGAAAACCAGTAACCCCTTAGATTTCGTTCCCCTGGTACGGCCCACGCCATCACCTCACTGACATAGAGGATCCACTACCTGTGTCTAACCCCCATACCACTCCGGATCCTGACAGTAGATCCGGTCATGGATCCCGCTGAGGTCCCGCTGCCCAGTGTCGCTGACCTAACCTCCGTGGTCACCCAGCAATCTCAGCAGATAGCGCTACAAGGACAACAGCTGACTCAGTTGACAGCTTCTGCAGCAACAACAGCAACCATCTCCTCCGCCAGCTCCTGCATCTCCTCCGCAGCGAGTGGTCCCAAAGCGGTGTGGCCCAGGACAAGGTCGTTCACAGATTCCGCCTGTCTCTACCAGACAAGTTTGATGGGGACTCTAAACTGTGCCGTGGATTCCTGTCCCAGTGTTTCCTACACCTGGAGATGATGTCAGACCAATTTCCTACAGAACGGTCTAAGGTGGCGTTCGTGGTCAGCCTGCTGTCTGGAAAGGCTTTGTCCTGGGCCACACCGCTTTGGGACCGCAACGATCCTGCCACTGCTACAGTCCAGTCCTTCTTCTCAGAAGTATGCAGTGTCTTTGAGGAGCCAGCCCGGGCTTCCTCAGCCGAGAAAGCCCTATTGAATCTAGTCCAAGGGAGTTCTTCAGTGAGCGAATATGTCATTCAGTCCCGCACCCTTGCCTCTGAGCTATCCTGGAATAATGAGGCCCTCTGTGCGACCTTCAAAAAAGGCTTATCCAGTCAAATCAAAAATGTTCTGGCCGCACAAGAGATTCCTGCAACCCTGTCTGAACACTGGCCACCCGCATCGACATACGTTTCACTGAAAGACGCCAGGAGCTTCGTCAGGAAAAGGATCTAGTTCGCACCAGGCAGTTTCCTCTCCTGGCACCTCTCTTCCAGCGTCCTTTGCAATCTGTTCCTGTGCCTTCCGCCGAGGAGGCTATGCAAGTGGATAGGTCTCGCCTGACCCAACAAGAGAGGATTCGCCGTAGGAACGAAAACCTGTGCCTGTACTGTGCAAGCACCGAACATTTCCTAAAAGACTGTCCTATTCGTCCTCCGCGTCAGGGAAAAGCTCGCACCTAGTTAACGTAGGAGAGGCGTTGCTAGGTGTGAATTCTTCCTCTCCACGACTGACTATACCTGTGCGGATTGCCATACCCGCTAATACTAATACTTCCTTCCCCGGTGTGGCCTTCTTGGACTCGGGTTCAGCAGGAAGTTTCATTGAAGCCTCCCTAATCAACAGATTCAATATTCCAGTTACCCGTCTTGTCAAACCTCTCTTCATTTCATCCGTCAATGGAGAGAGACTGGTCTGCACCTTGCGTTACCGCACTCAACCGCTACTCATGAGTGTTGGAGTTCACCATCATGAACATATTGAATTTTTTGTGCTACCCAACTGCACTTCTGAAATTCTTCTGGGCTTGCCCTGGCTCCAACGTCATTCGCCCAGCCTCGACTGGGTCACCGGGGACATTAAGAGTTGGGGAACTTCTTGCCACAAGCGATGTCTCCACCCAGTTTCTTCCTGCCAGGTCTCCATGGCTACTCCATTGCCAGTTCTTCCTAAGGCCTATCAGGACTTTTCAGACGTCTTTTGTAAAAAGCAAGCAGAGGTCTTACCTCCACATAGACCCTATGACTGCCCTATCGACCTGCTCCCAGGTACCACACCGCCCCGTGGTAGGATTTTCCCACTTTCTGCCCCGGAAACACATGCTATGTCTGAGTACATACAGGAAAACCTCAAAAGAGGTTTTATCCGGAAATCTTCTTCTCCAGCTGGAGCTGGATTTTTGTTCGTTGCAAAAAAAGATGGATCTCTGCGCCCCTGTATTGACTACCGCGGTCTCAATAAAATTACTGTAAGAAATCGCTATCCTCTGCCTCTCATCTCCGAACTCTTCGACCGACTGCGTGGAGCTAAGATTTTCATCAAACTTGATCTAAGGGGCGCATATAACCTCATACGTATTCGAGCAGGTGATGAATGGAAAACCCCTTCAATACCAGAGATGGTCACTTTGAATACCTTGTCATGCCCTTTGGTCTATGCAACGCCCCAGAAGTCTTTCAGGACTTTGTTAATGAGATTTTTCGGGACATGGTGTACTCCTGTGTGGTAGTCTATCTTGACGACATCCTCATTTTTTCCTCCAATACAGAGGAACATCGCCTTCATGTCCGTCAAGTGCTCCGGCGACTACGCCAAAATCAACTTTACGCCAAAATTGAGAAGTGTCTATTCGAACACAGCAGTCTTCCCTTCCTGGGATACATTGTGTCCGGTCAAGGTCTTCAAATGGACCATGATAAACTATCTGCGGTAATGGATTGGCCTCGTCCCACTGGCCTACGAGCTATCCAAAGATTTCTCGGATTTGCAAATTATTATCGTCAATGTATTCCCCACTTCTCCACCATCGTTGCTCCTATCATAGCACTGACTAAGAAAAATGCTAATCCAAAATCCTGGCCGCCACAGGCGGAGGAAGCCTTTAACCACCTCAAAGCTGCCTTCTCCTCTGCTCCAGTCTTGTCCAGACCAGATCCTCTGAAGCCCTTCTTCCTCGAGGTTGACGCCTCCTCCGTTGGAGCCGGAGCTGTTTTCCTACAAAAATCCGTTAAAGGAAAAAATGTCACTTGCGGATTTTTCTCCAAAACCTTTTCTCCTCCAGAAAAAAACTATGCCATTGGAGACCGTGAACTATTGGCTATTAAGTCGGCGCTTGAGGAGTGGAGACATCTTCTGGAAGGATCCCTTCATCCCATCACCATCTATACAGATCACAAAAATCTGTCTTATCTTCAATCCGTCCAGCGGCTAAATCCTCGCCAGGCTAGATGGTCGTTGTTTTTTGCCCGTTTCAACTTTCAAATCCATTCTCATCCCGCAGACAAGAATGTCAGGGCTGATGCTCTATCTCGTACCATTGATGCCTCTGAAGCCGAGACCCTGCCTCAGCACATCATCCCCCCCTGAGTGTCTGATCTCTTCTGCCCCTGCTTCTCTGGTGCCTATCCCTCCAGGAAAGACTTATGTTCCTCCCCGTTTTCGCCTCCGGATCCTCAAATGGGGCCATTCCTCCCTTCTGGCTGGTCACGCTGGAATCAAAAAGGCTTTACAGTTGATTGCCAGACACTATTGGTGGTCCTCCCTGGAAAAGGATGTGACCGATTTCGTACGAGTCTGTACAGTGTGTGCACGTGACAAGACCCCTCGCCAGAAGCCTTCAGGTCTTCTCCTTCCGCTGCCGGTGCCTGAACAGCCTTGGTCCCACATAGCCATGGACTTCATCTCTGATCTTCCTTTATCCAATGGCAACACAGTCATCTGGGTGGTCGTTGATCGTTTTTCCAAAATGGCTCACTTTATTCCGCTTTCTGACCTTACTTCTGCGCCACAGTTGGCGAAGCAATTTTTTTTGCAGATTTTTCGTCTTCACGGGCTTCCCACGCATTCAATTTGTGTCAAAATTTTTGGAGAGCACTCTGTAATCAATTAAAGATCAAATTACATTTCTCATCCTCCTATCACCCCCCAATCCAATGGACAAGTGGAAAGAGTGAATCAGATTCTTGGTGACTACTTGCGACATTTTGTCTCCTCCTGCCAAGATGATTGGGTCAACCTTCTGCCCTGGACTGAATTCTCGTACAATTTCAAAAATTCTGAGTCTTCTGCCAAATCTCAATTTTTTTGTGGTGTACGGCCGTCACCCGCTGCCCCCCCTCCCCATTCCCACTTCTTCTGGAGTTCCTGCCGTGGATGAAGTAACCCGGGACTTCTCCGCTATCTGGAAGGAGACTCAAAATTCGCTCTTACTGGCCTCTTCTCGGATGAAGAAACATGCAGGTAAAAAGAGTAGAACTCCTCCTGTCTTTGTCCCGGGTGACAAAGTGTGGCCCTCTGCCAAATACATACAGTTTTGTGCCCCTAGCTACAAGTTGGGTCCTCATTACCTTGGGCCTTTTAAAATCAAGAATCAAATCAATTCTGTCTCTTACAAGCTTCATCTTCCCTCTTGTCTTCACATTCCTAACTCTTTCCCTGTGTCTCTCCTCAAACCTCTTGTACTTAACCGCTTTTCTCCCAAGGTCACTGTTCCTGCTCCTATTTCTGGCTCCTCTGATGTCTACCCCGTTAAAGAAATCCTCGCCTCCAAGATCATCCGAGGTAAAACATTTTTTTGGTAGATTGGGAGAATTGTGGCCCTGAGGAGAGATCATGGGAACCCGAGGCCAATATTTTAGACAAAGATCTCATCCACAGATTCCTCGGTTCTAAAAAGAGGGGGAGACCCAAGGGGGTTGGGGTACTGTCACGCTGTGTGCTCCGGGTCCCGCTGCCTCCCCGGAGTTCTCGTTACGTTCCTCTACATGCAGCGCTCCGGTCGGCACCGCTGACCGCGAACGCTGCTCCCGTGTCACCGGAGGGGACGCGATTCGAGGCACGGGACGTGCCCGCTCTCGTAACGCGCCCCATGTCACTCACCTGCCCCGTCCTCCTTATGTCCCGTCCCGTCGCGCGCGGCCCAGCTCTCTAGGGCGCGCGCACGCCGCCTCTCTGAAATTTAAAGGGCCAGTGCACCACTAATTGGTGCCTGGCCCAATCAGTGCAATCACCTCTCTACACTATAGTAACCCACTTCCCCTTCGGATCTTGTTGCCTTGTGCCAGTGAAAGCGTTCCCGTGTGTCCTTTGCCTGTGTATCCAGACCCTTGACGTTGCCCTTGACTACGAACCGTTGCTGCCTGTCCTGACCTTCTGCTACGTCTGACCTTGCCTTTTGCCTAGTCCTTCTGTACCGCGCCTGACTCAGCAGTCAATGAGGTTGAGTCGCTATTGGGTGGAACGACCTGGTGCTCTGGTGAAAACCAGTAACCCCTTAGATTCCGTTCCCCTGGTACGGCCCACGCCATCACCTCACTGACATAGAAGATCCTCTACCTGTGTCTAACCCGCATACCACTCCGGATCCTGACAATGAGGAGACGATATAGTGGCTTAATGATGCAGCTTGGATGTGGCTGAAGCATTAGGAGACCATATAGTGGCTGAATGACACAGCGTGGAGGTGTTTGCAGCATGAGGAGACCATATAGTGGTTGAATGAAAAAGCTTGGATGTGGTTGAAGCATGAGGAGACCATATAGTGTTTGAATTACACAGCGTGGAGGTGTTGGCAGCATGAGGAGACCATATAGTCACTGAATGACACAGCGTGGAGGTGTTGGCAGCATGAGGAGACCATGTAGTGGCTGAATGACACCGCTTGGATGAGGCTGAAGCATGAGGACACCATATAGTGTCTGAAGCTGGCAGCAGCATGAGTAGACACAAGGGCTTCACAATCCCTAAGATTAAAGGACAAATTTTAGAATTTAAACTGAAGATTTAGGGTAGCTATTGCTGCAATAAAAATGTTTTGCCATTTTCGCAAAGAAATTATGGCTTGGCACTCTCCACCTCGGCTCGACACAAGCCATCAGTTCTCTGAAAGGTGCAGAGTCCACAACTTGAAAAGGGAGGGACTGCAGCACCAGCAACTTGGACAGGAGCACATTCATACTGTTGTCTTTTGGACATGGCTTCGCCGATGGATTGTTGGCGGAATGGCTGACTAAAAGTAGGAGGAGCAGGAGCATCTGGAGCGACAGAAGGAGGGTATGATACACTGCTCCCTTTGGCTGAGGTGGTGGAGCCTTGGCTGGCTGAAGGAGGGAGTGGCGTGCCACTAGGTGATGCAGCAGGCTGGACCACTACATCGGAGCCACGGTTCTCCCAGGCCGCTTTATAGGACCCTGGCCACGCTTCACCTTGCATGTGGCTATGTGGCTTGATGAAAAACTGCCACACCGCCAAGTAGCTGATTTTCCCACCAACAGTCCTCACTAATTAATTGCTACTGCCGCCGTCTCCAGAAACCCCTGTTCCACTACCTCCTGGGAAGGCATGCTGCCGCAAAGCAGGTGGCACGTTTGGCTCCAGAATTTCCACTTCTGCCACCATGTTGACTGCTAACCATGCTACCGCCTTGCTGGCTCAGCTGCTGCCTCACGGGCAACCTGCAACACTCTTCTCCTGATGATGATGAAGCCCCTTCTGCACCCGGCTCCCTGTTGCGATCGGCTTCATCATAATCAACAAGTGTCTGCACATCACTGATGCCCTCCTCAGGTTCCTCAAAAGTGTCTTCTTCAGGACCCTGAACCCTGGCAACACCGCCTCCCACGTCATTCTCGTCATCACTACTTGCCCACCTAGTTGAGGAAGCGGTGGATGTCTCCTCCACTTGTTGGCTGGGCAGTAGCTGCTGATTGTCCTCTAATAGATCCTCCTCACTGAATAGTGGAGCTGAACCCAAAGCAGAAGATACTTCTGAAGGGGAGGGAACAGCAGAGGATAGAGGCAATGGGAGGACAGGAACTGCTCCTGGGCCATGCCAACTGGGGGTTGTGTCTGAGGAACCCACCGACTGTTGACTGGGGGTAAACTCACTTGTGATGAAGTGGATGACCGTGTTAACCAATTGATGACAGCAGATGGGTTGCTGGTCGAGACATGACCACTAGCTGATACCAGGAGCTAAGGCCTCTTGCTGCGACTCCTGCTACCACTCACCCCTAGTCTGCTGCGACCTCTGCCTGATGAATTTAGGCCTCTGCCACTCCTCTGTGCACATCCTGGCACTTCTCTATATTACATAGTTAGTGTGTATATAAGGGGAGTACAATACGCTTCACTACGTTGAAAACAGTATTTGTCTAGAACAGCAGCAGGTGTCTACTTTTGCCTGGACTTTCACAGTATTTAGGCCTACAGGCACTACAGTACGCTTAATAAACGTATTGGAGTAAAACACCAGCTGGTGATTACTTTTAGCTGTCCTTTCACAGTAAGTAGGCCCTTGACAGATTAACAGGTACAAAATAGTACACTACTTAGATGTACGTATGTGGTGTGCACTTATGAGGGCTGAAAAATGCGCTACAGTACACTTAAAAAAGTATCTGAGTAAAAACACAAGCCGATGAGTTGTTTTGCCTGGACTTTCACAGTATGTATACCCTTGACAGATTAACAGGTTTAAAATAGTACATTACTTAGAGGTAGGTATGTGGCATGCACTTATGAGGGCATAAAAATGCACTACAGTACACTTAAAAAAGTATCTTAGTAAAAACAACAGCCGGTGATTACTTTTGCCTACACTTTCACAGTATCTAGGCCCTTGACAGATTAACAGGTACAAAATAGTACACTACTTAGGCTAGGTTCACACAGCTGCTTACTTCCATCCCGCTTTTCTCTCTTTACTACCTCCTAAACGGACCATACTACTAACGCATGCATACTAATGCAAACGGAAGACATTCTGTGGCATCTTTTTGCATCAGTTTTTCATCCGTTAGTATGAAAAGTCAGCCACCTACAGACTCCCGCAGCCAGTACTTCTACTACTACCATTATGGAACATACTCACTTAAATAAGGCTCCTTTCACACTGCAGTCGGGACCCGTCACTAACGGGTCCGTCAGGTGCTTATTTTTTTATGACCGAAAATGGGCCCGTTACCTGACGAGTCCAAATGGGTGCCAACACGTCCCGATAGACCCAATTCACTCTGGTGGGGTCCCGATGAACCCATTATTTATTAGTGGTGAGTAGCAAAAGAAAAAATTTTGTGAGCACAAATTTTTCTCCCGTTATTCGCGATCCTAAAATAATGGCTTCACACTGCCGGAGACAAACAGCAATGTGAAAATAGCCTTAGATACTGTAAATTGTATATAGGTATAGCTGTATGACAACTGATAAGCAATAAGTAACATTACTTTTTGATGCAGAACTAAAAATGCTGGATACAGAATTGTGCATGGAATAGTCGCATATCAATGAGCCCCTTTGAATGGGGATAGTACCATGCAAATCTAACACGCATAAAAATGAAAATTCATAACAGAAATGCAAGGGAGTATTCTCTACTAAATGAACTATTTTCATTATTTTTTTTATTTAAAATTATCATTACTTTAGGGGGCCTTCACATCAATGAGGATGAGCTGCAATTGCAAACATGGTAAACAATGCCAGTGAAGAGTAGAGCTATCTCAGGAGTAAAAAAAAAAAAAAAAAAAAACAGTCCCTATTAGTTTTTAAAGAAGTTAACATTTAAAAGCAAATGTTTTTACATAATACTGAAAGGGTTTTCCCATCAAGCGACATGAGCTCCTTTTTTTTCAGAAATAGTGCCACTCTTGTTTATAGGCTGTGTCTGGTATTGCAGCTCTTCCTTGTTCATGTGGTTGAAGCTTGGCTATAATATTTGTGATCTATGATTTACACAATGTTGCTGTAAACAATAAACAGATGATTAGAGTAAGTAACAATGTTATCCTAATGAGATTATCCATGGAAATATAAAATACAAAATACAAAGAGGATTTCATTCATGGACACCTAATTCCACAGTAATCCCACAGGCATGGTAGAGTTTGTTTCAAGCAAGAATTGCTAGATTAGTCACAGCACAGACAATGCTAAAGCAGTAGATCTCCACTGTCAGGACTAATGCGGTAGGCCCGCTAGCTTTTGTATTGGATAGTAAGTTGCCGAGATCAGCATAGCATTTACCAGTATTAGCCTTCACATATCACATTCACTATTGGACTGTGATAATGAACTTTGTGTAGGGAATAGGGTATTTTCATGAGAAAAAAATAATAATTTTCTGTTTAATTTTTCATTGAATAAAATGGGAGCAAAATTAAGTTTTTAAGTAATTACCCCTTTCCCCCATTTTCATATAGTGAATGTATATTTTGTTCCCCGAGGAGGGGATATCTTTATGGTTCTTTTTGATTTTTCATTTAGTTTATCACAGAATATAGGGACATTACCAGTTAAGCTGGCCATATACCAGTGTATGCATCGCTGCTCACCAGGGTTGCATGCAGGATTTTTTTTGTAAAAAAGTGGGTTTAAAATAATACCTACACACCAGGGTGACTTACTATCACTGCAGTGACGAAATAATATCATCATACTGTTTTTATATACCAATATATACAGTCTAATGTCACCAATAGTACCACTATGCGAGGGACAAACATAACCTACTTATAGTGACTGCATAATGATAATATGGTGTATGGCAGTGGCTTTACATCCCACACTCAGCTGATTACATGTACACTAAGCATGCAAGTGAATGGGTGAAGGGGTTGGAAGAGATAACTGTCAGCTATTCTGAATATATGGCCAGTTTTAGACTTTACTCAAGCAATGGGCGAATCAATTCTAAACTAATCAAAATCATTTAGAATTTCCCATTTAAAAATAATGTAGGGTGCTACAGAAAGTACTGGACACTGAGCAGCACTGAGCAAACTGTACATGCCAACCTCAGCAATTTAGTACATTTGCTTGGCATGAGTGAGCCATGATGCATATAGCAAATGCATCACTGCTTAGTGAAGACAGGAGTCCCTGCTCCTGTACAGAATTGCTGTGGCATCTTACACTGCTACACTATACTACAGCAGATCTGATCATTTCAAGCACAAAATAAAATTCACTCATCTTTACTCTCGTCACATCTGCCTCGTGGCTTTTATTTATAAAGGGGTATTCCGGGCAAAAACATTTTATCCCCTATCCAAAGGATAGGGCATAAGATGTCTGATCACGGGTGGGTGCTGAATCTCCGGTTTCGGAAACCTCCGGGTTTCCGGGACTGGGGAAGTGACGTCACGCCACGCCCCCTCCATTCATGTCTATAGGAGGGGGCGTGACGGCCATCACGCCCCCTCCCATAGACATAAATGGAGGGGGCGTGACGTCACTTCCCCAGTCCCGGAAACCCGGAGGTTGCAGGAAGATCGCGGGGGGTCTCAGCAGCCCCCCGCGATCAGACATCTTATCCCCTATCCTTTCGATAGGGGATAAAATTTTTTGCCTGGAATACCCCTTTAATGGAGAAAACAATGCAGTGTTGAATATATCATCAACAAATATCACTAATGAATAATGGACTGCAGTGCTATTTATCCAGAAAGATCTCACAGAATTTCGGAAAGAGGTGATGTGTGGTAAAGGCCTGAGAACAGAAAAAAAAAAAAGTAAATTTTTTTTCCAGAAACAGCTCCTCTCTATAGGCAGCATCTGTTATTGCAAGCAAATGGGACTGAGCTGCAAAAACAGAGAGAGTTCCTGGACAACAATGAGAAACTTTTGAATATAAATAAATAAAAATAAATAAATAAATAAGTAAATAATAATTTATTTTCTCAAGCAATGCATTTATCTTCTTAACTTACTCCACATAATCGATGTATAAATTGTTAATCCTTTTTGGATGTTTTTTTTTCCAGGTTCTAAAGTAAAAATTTCCCTTCCATTTATATATATATATATATATATATATATATATATGTCTGTCTGAATATGATGACATCTGGGCAAAGCTGAGTCATTATTTTCAGCTAGATTTTGTAAATAATGCAACAGCGGAACAGAACTCCTGTAATAAAGTCACCATTTGATCAATCTATTATTACGTTGAATACTTATTATATCATTGAGAAGCTTTCACAGTAAATGGATGCTAGACAGTGGTGTGAAATCGTATAAAAATAGTTGAACTTGGGCAGAAAGGTTTCTTATGTTTTGTGCTTTTGTGTGTGTTTTAAAGTAGCTTTTAGCAACCTTGTGGTACCAAAAAAAGTTTTCATCTATAGTTATGCTGTGTTCAGTAGCAGGTAGGGCTTGCTCCGATTCTTCATTTTAGAAGCAGAGAGAAAAGACTAGTAGCATGAGACTAGAAGCCATGGAGTGTGAGCTGTAGGAGACCAAGATAGGTAAGAAATAGGATGCATTCACACCACGATTCTTTATTTAATATGGGGACCAGATCGTGTGGGGAGGTGTGAAAATTGGGCAATGCCGTATCCCAGCCGGCCCTGGACCGCATTTCAATCATTTGAATGAGTCAGATAGTGACGGCTCATTTTTGCCCCGTATCTGGTTTTGTGACTGGCTTGAAAACCATGGTATACTACGGTTTTAAGTTCGGTCACAAAAACCAGATATGGATGCTGGGATACAGGAGCGCCCGTTTTTCACATCTCCCAGCTTATTCACCGTATTAAAGAATTGTGGTGTGAATGCACCGTTACCTGTTTTTTACTTTTACTACATGATCAGCAAAATAGAAACAAAATAATACTGTGGAATACTTCTTTAATCCCCTTGAAGACACAGCCAATTTTAATTTTAGTATTTAGATTTTTCCATCTTGCATTTTAAGCGACCAATTGTACTTTCTAATGACTTTGAATTTTACCTTAAAATGTACAGCAAAACCAAAGATACACACTGTGTCTGTTGCTAATATGCTATTTACTCCCTTTGCGCAATGGAGGCAGGAGCTAACTTCTAAGCTTCTCTTCCTCTATGAGGAGGGTGGGCATATGAGAGCAGAGAGGGCCGAGGCAGGAAAGCTCAGGACACTTGCTACCGCCTCCATTGTGTATAAGGGGTTAATCAACATATTAGCATAGGGGGCTAATACACTGTGTCTCTCCAGAGCTGGACCATGAATTCAGGTGAGTAAGGATGGGTTCACATCACGTTTTCCTCAATACGGGACCGCATACGGCTGGGGGGAGCTTAAACCTTGCACTCCTGTATCTCAACCGTATGCGCCCGAATGTAATTCATTTCAATGAGCCGACCGGAGTGAAACGCTGACTCCGGTCGGCTCATTTTTGCCCCGTATGCGGTTTTCCACCGCACCTCAAACCGTAGTCGACCACAGTTTGAGGTGTGTTGGAAAACCGCATACGGGGCAAAAATGAGCCGACTAGAGTCAGCGTTTCACTCCAGTCGGCTCATTGAAAACGTATTACGGGTGCATACGGCTGAGATACAGGAGTGCAAGGTTTTAGCTCCCCTCATCCGTATGCGGTCCTGTATTGAGGAAAACATGATGTGAACCCAGCCTAATACATAATTTTAATACGGTTCACTGGCACTTAACCCTGTGTATTGGGTTTAGTACGGGTGAGACAGGTGTCAGATGCACTTTAACTTTTTGCAAGAAAATAAGTATGTTTAAAATTGCCCTATTTTTGCCCTTCAATCTGCAGGTTTTTATTGGTACCACTTTTGTGTATATGTGACTTTTTGATCACTTTTTATTCCATTTTTTTTCTGGGATGTGACCAAAAATGAGCAATTTTGGACTTTGGTATTTGTTTATAAACAAATATGTTTATTTATTTATTTCATTTGTATAATGAGACAAGGGTGCAAAATAATTTTTATTGGGGGGGGGGGGGGGGGCTTACTTATATTTTAAGTAGTAAGCAGTCACCCAAACTATGATGTGACTCCTGAGCTGCTCCTTAGACAATTCTAAGATTATCTTTATTTTCATTTAAAGAAACTTTTCTGTAACAAGGGGGCTTTCCTAAGCATTGCAGGTCCATATTCTAGCTGACCCTTCTATAAGCAATAACAGACTGACGGTATAAGATAAATGTGCATGTAATGGTTCAAGTCAGTTCACATTTGTAAAGAGAGGTCCGCTGCTTTCTTGGAAAAAATCTAATGTATTCTCTCCACTGTCTGCATCTTACATGCTCCCAGGGTGCTGCTTAATTTTTTGCATTTGCTTCTGCCTTGAACTCACAACCGAATGCACCTGCACATTTAACCCCTTGATGAATGTTTCACTCCTAAATAATCAGACACTTTGTAATGATTTTGCACTCACAGTGATTTATTGTGTACATTTTTATAGATTTTTGTTTTCTTTTATTATTTCTTCCGCTGCCAAAATAATTTTTGGGCTTGTTTTTGAACTTTTCTTTTAAGTTGTAGGATTAATGTGTGCAAAAATAAAAAAACCTGCACAGTTATTGTTATTATTATTATTATTATTTTTTTTTTAAGTTGCCACTCTACAGTAAAACAATACCTTATAAAATGGGTTCTTTAATTTCTTTGATAGAGCCCTCTGGCAGAGCTGATCTGATTTCAGAAGGAGGAGCTCTTAAGGGGTTTTTCCATCTTAAGGGTACGTTCAGACGAGCGGATTTACAGCATATTTTATGCTGCGGATCCACCGTTGAAGGACCTCTGTATGCTGCCTTTATATGTGCAGCTACGTGCAGACACACTGAAGCAATTTGGGAGTCGCCGCGCATGTGCGGTATACTTGCACACATGGCGGCTGTTCCCCCTGCCCTATGAGCTAAGCCAAGAGCTGCCACGGTGTGCGAGTATACTGCGCAGGCATGGGTCGACTCACACATATCAGTGTGTCTTCTCGTAGCTGCATTTTACCGCTCCAAGCAGGCACATGTAAAGGCAGCATACAGAGGTCCTTCCGCAGCTAAATATGCGCTGTAAATCCACTCATCTGAACATACCCAAAAGATCCTATTTAACCCTGTATTGCATGTCAAAATACACATTTATGCAAATAGTTATGGTTACATTTTCTGCATTATTTTAAGGACATGGGCATTTGTCACCTTTCTTTGTTGTCTAGGTTACAGACCACCTCTGTGCTCTAGAAGCAGTGGTCAGTAGGACTGGTGACATCATTACCTCTCTTTTCAACTAGCAGAAAAGTGATAGCAGGCTGGAAGATTGCAAAAGCCCTGGCTGGTAACCTTATTTTGTGTCTTTACATTAATAGTGACAGCTACCTCAGTCCTGTATATATTTAAAGGGGTTAACCACCATAAGGAGATTTCAGTAGTATGTAACTGCCATAACTGGGTATTTCCTGTTGAATTTCGTTCTCTAAACTACACATCCCATAGTTTGTAAGTATGAGGTCCCTTTCCTCCCTCCCACACATCAGCCACCCCACTCATTGAAACCCACCTGTGATCCCTTTAATGCAATACACCAGTGTTTTCTAATCAGGGAGCCTACAGCTGTTTCAAAATGAACTCTCTCCCACCCAGCGGTCGCTCCACCCATTGAAGCAGGGCAGGCTCTCTGATTACCGGACTAGTGATGTCAGGTCTCAATGCACTGTAACCTGGGAAATGCCAAGACATGAGTAATTTGTACGCTGTTAAAAATGAATACTGGGGCGATAATCACATAAGAATTGTGAGACCACTGTCATACACAAGTACAGACATTATATTATGAACTACACTAACTTTACAGCCTCTGTAGCATAGTCAAATAAAAAAAAGATCCTGGAATACCCCTTTAAAGAGTTCCTATCATGAACTAAACTGACCCTAATCCCACCCCCCATCTGTCCCTGACTCTACCTGACACTAACCCTACATTTATTTTTTTTCTAAAAAAACCCTATGCACCTTTTCCCTTCTTCCCTTCTCTGCTCCCTCTGCAGTCCATGTGGACTGAAGGAAGGGGGCGTGGTCTGCCCTTCCTCCTCTATGCTGCGATCCCTCTATGCATGCATAGTCTCCTCCTCTCAGTTTACTAAAGCATGTGTCTTACAAAAAGGAGGAAGATCGGAGCACAGAGCTGCCGTGCTGCTGCTGGAGCCTGATGACCTCTGCTGTGCTTGCTTGTCAGCCCTGCTGCACTGAGATTTCAGACTCATGCAAGGACAGCATGAGTCTGAAATCTATGATAAACAGACGTGTAGGGAGACCCCTAGTGTTCATATTTTAGAATTAAAAATAAATGTATAAATAAACATTTTAGGTAATGACATGCAATTAGAAAGTTGTTAAGGAGACATTAATGAACAATATATTAAAAAAAAGTATTTTTGATGATAGGTACTCTTTAGGCCTACATGCTCAGTCTTATTCTCACAGTGAGAACAAGATCTTTCATTGTTAAAAAGTTCTCAACAATCATACCCGGGTGAGCAAGATAAGAACTAGAAAGTCAATAAAGTGATATATATGTATCCATCTGTTAGTATGTGTATATGTTTGTGTATGTCAGTTTATGTATGTATGTAATTGTGTGTGTATATATGACTGTGTATATGGCCTAAACTCTTTGTGGCTCTTTAGCACCATAGGGCCAAATCAGGAAGCTGCACCGAGCCTGCCACAGGACAAACAAGGTATAGAGCAAATGGAATAACCCCTTAAACCTTTCTTGTACATTTACAATGGTGTGGGTTCAAATCCAAGGACCATGAGCCTTATATGTACGATGCACGGTTGTTATCAGGTTAATTAACTTTTTTTTTTGGGAGCAGAAACTTTTCTTTTGCAGTAGTTGTCTTCCTTAGACATCTGTTCAACCCACATGTCTAGAACACCAAATAGTTTCATCCATCATTGACTGTTGAGACAAAGGATGTCAGTACATATTGTGCTGTGTACTTGGTGACTTACCCTGCTTTGTTCAGTTTGGTTCTGTTGTTGCTGATTTAACCTTCAGTTAATTAAATAGCTGATGATACAAAACAAGAAATTACCGTATTTATTGGCATATAACACACACCCTCATTTCAACAGGGAAATCTAAGTAAAAAAAAAAAGTTAAATAAATGACTTGGAAGCTCTGAACGAAATGCCTCATCATCCCCCCAACTTTGATTCCCCCTGCTCCTTAGTTTGGTGTCCCTCCCCCCCCCCCCCCCCCCGAGTGCCACAGCATTCCACCCCCTTTATCAGTCCCTGTGCCACATTTACCCCCTCCCCTCTCCTCTGATATCCTGTGTGCCTCATAATTTTCAATTTGTGCCTCCTTCCACCTGTGATTCCCCCTACCTCATCATTCACCTCCTGTTCATTCTCTCCTACCCATCATTTTCCCCCCTGCTCATCATTCCCCCCCCGCTCATCATTCTCCCCCCAATCATCATTCCCCCCTCCCCTGCTCATCATTCTCTCCTCCCCTGCTCATCATTCTCCCTTCCCCTACGCATCATTCCCCCCATCTCATCATTCTCCCCCCCCCAACCCCCCGCTCATCATTCTCCCCCCTGATCAACATTCTCACTGCTTTATATATTTTTTATTTTCCTTACCTGGCCGCGCTCGGGCGGGCTCAAGTCAGGCAGCGAGTCTTGCGGGCTATGAGGCCAGTACGTCTCCTTCAGCCACCCCACTTTAGTCCTCAGCAGCAGGTGCAGGGAATGATGAGTGATGTCCCTGATGTGGCGCAGAGGAGCTGTCAGGTGACGTAATTCTTTACTGGCCGCACAGCCCGCATCACCCGTCGCCTGACCTGAGCCTTCTGGAGCGCAGCCAGGTAAGGAAAATAAAACAATATAAAAGGCAGGGAGAATGACAAGCAGGAGAGAAGTGTTGGCCCACAGCAGCCACCTCTGGTGACTGTTTTAAAGTGTCCACAACCGGGCTGCTGATCTTTAACAAGCAGCTGGCGCTTATGCCACCTTGAATCAGTGACCAGCACATTTATCGGCATATAACACGCAGGCAAGTTTTTTGCCTCAAATTTAAGTTTGAAAAGTGTGTGTTATACATCGATAAATACGGTAACTTCTTCTGTGAATGACTATAAAATCAACCAGCCATCTTTATATCAATGTCTTTAAAACATAAATTTTATCTAGAGGGCATTAACATGTACCTTCTCAGTCCGTAGAGAAAGACTCGGGTGGAAAATATTTTTTTTAAATCAACTGCTGCCAAAAAGTTAAGCAGATTAGTAAATTACTTCTATGTAAAAATCGGAATCCTTCCAGTACTTATCAGCTGCTGTATGCTCCACAGGAAGCTGTATAGTTATTTTCTGCCTGACCACAGTGCTTATCTGCTGACACATCTGTCCATGTCAGGAGCTGTCCAGAGCAGGAGAGGTTTGCTATGGGGATCTTCTCCTACTCTGGACAGTTCCTGACATGGACAGAGGTGTCAGCAAAGTACACTGTGGTCAGACAGAAAAGGACTGCACAACTTCCTCTGTAGTATACACTGCTGAAAAGTACTGGAAGTATTAAGATATTTAAATAGAAGTAATTTACAAATCTGTTTAACTTTCTGGAACCAGCTGATAAGAAAAAAATTGTTTTGCACTGGAGAAAACAATTGCTTTAAGGGAATGTGTCATCAGAAAATGACCCATTGTTTAATTTAAGTTACATAGTTACATAGTTAGTAAGGTTGAAAAAAGACATACGTCCATCAAGTTCAACCAGGGAATTGAAGTGTAGGGGTGTGGAGCGATATTGGGGAAGGGATGGGATTTTATATTTCTTCATAAGCATTAATGTTATTTTGTTCCAGGAATCTATCTAACCCTGTTTTAAAGCTGTAAATTTTTCCTGCTGTGACCAGTTCCTGAGGTAGACTGTTCCATAAGTTCACAGTTGTGATGGTAAAGAAGGCGTGTCGCCCCTTGAGACTAAACCTTTTCTTCTCCAGATGGAGGGAGTGTCGTTTGGGGGGGGGGGGGGGGGGTTAACCTGGAACAGTTTTTCTCCATATTTTTTGTATGGGCCATTAATATTCTTATATACATTTATCATATCCCCCTTAAACGTCTCTTCTCAAGACTAAACAATTGTAACTCCTTTAATCTCTCCTCATAGCTAAGATGTTCCATGCCCCATATTAGTTTAGTCGCGCGTCTCTGCACCCTTTCCAGCTCCACAGTGTCCCTTTTATGGACTGGTGCCCAAAACTGAACAGCATATTCCAGGTGAGGCCGTACCAATGCTTTATAAAGGGGGAGTATTATGTCCCTGTCCCTCGAGTCCATGCCTCTTTTTATACATGACAATATCCTGCCGGCCTTGGAAGCAGCAGCCTGACATTGCATGCTATTCTGTAGTCTGTGATCTACAAGTACACCCAGATCCTTCTCTACCAGTGACTCTGCCAGTTTAATCATACGACGCATGCATGTTATTAATACCCAGATGCATAACTTTACATTTATCCACATTGAACCTCATTTGCCAAGTGGATGCCCAGACACTTAGTCTATCCAAGTCATCTTGTAACCTATACACATCCTCTGTAGACTCTACTGTGCTACAAAGCTTGGTGTCACCAACCAACAAATGGGCATTAAGTAGATCAAAAAGAACCAATGTCTATGTGTATCACAAATTACCGAAGTCACAGCATATAACCACATAGACAATAATTATGCAAAAAAGTGTATAACATTTATTAGTGATTATTAAAAACACATAAAATGGAACAGATAAATATAGGCAAAAAAGGGGTGTAAGACTGAGTAGCAATATGAATAACAATTGATTGGACAGGCACCTTAATGGATATATACAAAAAAAAAAAAGCTTGGTGTCATCTGCAAAGATAGAAACAGAGCTGTTAATGCCATCCTCTATATCATTGATAAATAAATTAAACAACAGCGGGCCCAGTACTGAACCTTAGGGTACACCACTAATAACCGGGGACCAATCAGAGTACAAATCATTGACCACCACTCTCTGGGTACGATCCATGAGCCAAGTTTTTAAATATTTGTTAAGGAATTCTTTTTTTTTTTTTTTTATCGTGCTATCTATATCTAATAGTATTAACCCCTTAAGGATCAAGCCCTTTTTGACCTTAAAGACCAGCCCAATTTTATTTTTGCATTTTCATTTTTTCCTCCTCGCCTTTTAAGAATTGTAACTCTTATATTTTCATCCCCAGACTAGTATGAGGGCTTGTTTTTTGCACGACCAGTTGTCCTTTGTAATGACATCACTCATTTTACCATAAAATGTATGGCACAACCCAAAAAATACTATGTATGTTGTAAAATTAACCTCTTAGGGACTTAGGGCGTACCTGTACGTCCTAAGCCAGGTCCTGGTGTGAAAAAAAGGGTCACGCCGTGACCCCGTATTACACCGGGTCGGTCCCAGCTGCTAACGATAGCCGGGACCCTGGGCTAACAGCGTGCGGCATCGATCGTTGTGCCGCGCGCTGTTAACCCTTCAGACGCTGCAATCAAAGTAGATTGCCGCATCTGAAAACGAAAGTAAACGGTTCCCGGCAGCTCAGTCGGGCTGATTGGGACATCACGATAAAATCGCGATATTCCGATCAGCTGGGACGCAGGCGGAGGTCTCCTTACCTCTTTCCGCGAGGCGTCCAATCAGGAATTGATTGCTCCAAGCCTGAGCTACAGGCTTGAGCAATCAAGCCCCTATCTGACTTACCCCTGCAAAGCTATGGCTTTGCAGGGATCAGCATAGGAGATCATAAACATATGTGGTATTGCCGTGTGCGAAAATGTCCGAACTATAAAAATATATTAATTAAATCACATTGTCAATGGCGTGCGCGCAAAAAAATTCCAAAGCCCAAAATAGTGTATTTTGGTCACTTTTTATATCATGAAAAAATGAATAAAAAGCGATCAAAAAGTCTGATCAATACAAAAATGGTACCAATAAAAACTTCAGAACACTGCGCTAAAAATGAGTCCTCATACCGGCCCATACAAGGAAAAATAAAAAAGTTATAGGGGCCAGAAGACGACAATTTTTAACAAATACATTTTGCTGCATGTAGTTATGATTTTTTCCCGAAGTACAACAATATCCAACCTATATAAGTAGGGTATCATTTTAACCATATGGACCTACAGAATAAAGATAAGGTGTTATTTTTACCGAAAAATGCACTGAGTAGAAACGGAAGCCCCCAAAATTACAAAATGAAATTTATTCTTCAATTTTGTCGCACAATGATTTTTTTTTTCCATTTTGCTGTGGATTGTTTGGTAAAATGACTAATGTCACTGCAAAGAAGAATTAGTGGCGCAAAAAATAAGCCATCATATGTATTTTTAGGTGCAAAATTGAAAGCGTTATGATTTTTAGAAGGTGATGAGGAAAAAATGAAAATACAAAAACGGAAAAACGCTCAGTCCTTAAGGGGTTAAAAAGAAAACCGTAATTTAGCAAATTATGGAAGATTTCGTTTTCACGCCATACAGTTTACGGTAAAAATGGCATTTGTTCCTTATTCTGTGGGTCAATATGATTAAAATGATACCCATGATACATACTTTTCTATTATTGTTGCAATATAACGAAGAGTAGTGGGAGGCACTCACCAGGCTTCGATAAAAGGTAAACTTTATTTTCAAACGTGCAGGTACAACAGCAGCATGGTCAGAAGCAGATACCGGAGACTGGGCAAGATAACTACAGCCGTTTCACTCTGCCATGGAGTTTCATCAGGTTGTGCTCAGCACATGGCGGAGTGAAACGGCTGTAGTTTTCTTGCCCGGTCTCCAGTGTCTGCTTCTGACCATGCTGCTGTTGTACCTGCCCGTTTGAAAATAAAGTTTACCTTCTATCGAAGCCTGGTGAGTGTCTCCCGCTACTCTTCGTTATATTGTATTGGACGTTTCTTTCCTCTCGGGACATGAGCACCACTGACTAGCTTCTTACACTCCTACCTGCCATTCACCCTCCCAGCACGTTTCCTAGCCTGCATCAAAGATAACTCACAGTTAGTGCCGGTACCTGCTCCTATTTGTTTTGTATTATTGTTGCGCTTAAAAAAAAAAATCACAAACTTTTTAACCAAGTTTAAAATCCCTCTATTTTGACGACCTATAACTTTTTCATTTTTATGTATAAGCAGAAATGTTAGACTTTTTTTTATGTTTTTTTTTTTTTTTTACGTTCATGCTGTTCGCCGTATGGGATCGTTAACTAGTGTTGCTCGCGAATTTTCGCAATTCGAATATTATTTGCGAATATCGCATATTCGCGAATTCGCGAATTTCGCGAATATAGCGCTATATATTCGTAATTACGAATATTCGTTTTTTTTTTTTTTTTTTTTTTTTCACAGTACACATCACAGTGATCATCCCTCTCTGCTTCCAGCTTGTGTGGTGTAAAGAAGGATCTAATACTATTCTGTGAGATTGGCAAGCGAAAATTCGCATATGCGAAAATTCGCATATGCGAATTTTCGCATATGCTAATTTTGTATATGTTAATTTTCGTATATGTTAATTTTCGCATACGCGCATATTCGCATACGCGAAAATAAAACGGGAATATTACGAATATGCGAATATTCGCGAATATATGACGAATATTCGTCCATATATTCGCGAATATTCGCGAATTCGAATATGGCCTATGCCGCTCAACACTATCGTTAACATTATATTTTAATAGTTTGGAAATGTATGCATGCGGCAATACAAAATATGTTTATTAATTATAATTATTTTACACTTTTTGGGGGTAAAATGGAAAAAAGGAACATTTTACATTTTTATTGGGGGAGGCGATTTTTCTATTTTTTTTTTTTTACTTTTGATGCTTCTTTTTTTTTTTTTTACACTTTAATAGTCTCCATAGGGGACTATTTATAACAATCAGTTGATCACTAATACTGTTCAGTGCTATGCATAGGGCATAGCACTGATCAGTGTTATCGGCTATCTTCTGCTCTTGTCTGCTTGATCTCAGACCAGAGCAGAAGAAGCCAGGAAGGTGGCGGAGGCAGGGGAGGTGACCTCCATCCGCCATGTTAGCTAATTTGATCACCACGGCCATGCCGCGGGCGATCAGATCCTGCATAAAATGTAGCCGCGCTACCACAGATGCCGTGATCTGTATTGATCACGGGATCTGAGGGGTTAATGGCAGACATCCGTGTGATCATGGATGTCGGCCATTACTGGTGGGCCCTTGGCTGTTATCAGCAGCCAGGAGCTGCCGCACATGACCCGATCATCGCTCCGATGCTCGCGGTCATGTACAGGACGTTCCGCCCACCATCCACGCCACAAATCTACATCCCCTCTGAAAAGGTATCAGAAAATTTCTAATAATATCTTAAATTCATGAGAATAGGACAGGTCCTTTCTATTGTTGTCTATTGTCCATGTGTAATGTCCCAGAATAAGTCAGATAAAATTTGTCTATGTTCCATATGTGTGATTCACAATTGGAATATACACAAATGTGTAATGTCTGATATATTTTGCCCAGGATAGCTGATGCTGCAAGGTCCTAGAAGAGTTAAAGCATTATACAACACATATTGCATAGGTAACACTAGAGTTATTTCTCCTTTAACCCCTTAAGGGATGAACCCTTTTTCACCTTAAGGACTGAGCCCTTATTTGCAATTCTGACCACTGTCAATTTATGCATTAGTAACTCTGGGATGCTTTTACTGTTTATTCTGATTCCAAGATAATTATTTCATGACATATGCTACTTTAACATAGTGGTCAATTTTTGTTGCTATTTGCATCCGTTCTTCCCAAAATTTTTCAAATAAATTTCAAAATCGGTTTTTCAGGGTCCAGTTCAGTTTGAAGTGGATTTGATGGGCTTTCATGTAATAAATACCCCATAAATTACCTCATTATAAAAAATGCACTCCTCAAAGTATTCAAAATGACATTCAGAAAGTTTGTTAACCCTTTAGGTGTTTCACAGGAATAGCAGCAAAGTGAAGGAGAAAATTCTAAATCAAAATTTTTGTTCTTGTAAAGCTATTTTTTACATTTTTACAAGGGATTCAAGGAGAATAATCCCTTCAAAATGTGTAACCCCATTTTTCTCGAGTAAGGAGATACCTCATATGTGGATGTAAAGTGCTCTGTGTGTGCACTAGAGGGCTCAGAAGGGAAGGAGCGACAATGGGATATTGGAGAGTTAATTTTGCTGAAATGCTTTTTTGGGAGCATGTCACATTTAGGAAGCCCCTATGGTGCCAGAACAACAATAAAAAAAAAACACATGGCATACAATTTTTTCCCCAAATTTCCCATTTTTACAAGGGGTAATAGGAGAATATCCCATGTGTGGATGTAAAGTGCTCTGCTGGCGCACTACAATGCTCAGAAGAGAAGGAGCCGCATTTGGCTTTTGGAAAGCAAATTTTGCTGAAATGGTTTTGGGGGGGCATGTCACATTTAGGAAGCACCTATGGTGCCAGAACAGAAAAAAAAAACAATATGGCATACTATTTTGGAAACTCCACCCCTCGAGGAATGTAACAAGGGGTACAGTGAGCCTTAACACCCCACAGGTGTTTGACGACTTTTCATTAAATTCGGATGTGTAAATGAAAAAAAATGTTTTCACTAAAATGCTGTCTTTTACCCAAATTTTACATTTTTACAAGGGGTAATAGGAGAAAATGCCCCCCAAAACTTGTGACCCCATCTCTTCTGAGTATGAAAATACCTCATGTGTGGATGTCAAGTGCTCTGCTGGCGCACTACAATTCTCAGAAGAGAAGGAGCGCCATTGGGCTTTTGGAGAGAATTTGTTTGGAATGGAAATCGGGGGCCATGAGCATTCACAAAGCCCCCCGTGGTGCCAGAACAGTGAACCCCCAACATGTGACCCCATTTTGTAAACTACACCCCTCACAGAATTTAATAAGGGGTGCAGTGAGCATTTACACCCCACTGGCATTTGACAGATCTTTGGAACAGTGAGCCGTGCAAATGAAAAATAACTTTTTTCATTTTCATGGACCACTGTTCCAAAAATCTGTCAGACACCTGTGGGGCATAAATGCTCACTGCTCCTCTTATTACATTCCATGAGGGGTGTAGTTTCCAATATGGGGTCACATGTGGGGAAGGTACACATATGGGGGGAGGGGTCCATTGTTCTGGCAACTATGGGGGCTTTGTAAACACACATGGCCTTCAATTCAAAATGGACCAATGTCGCTCCTTCTCTTCTGAGCATTGTAGTGCACCCACAGAGCACTTTACATCCACATATGGGGTATGTTCTTTTGGGGGCTTTTATTCCTATTTTCCCTTGTGAAAATGAAAAATTTTGGGTAACACCAGCATTTTAGTTAACCCCTTAATGACGCAGGACGTAAATGTACGTCCTGGTGATGTGGTACTTAACGCACCAGGATGTACATTTACGTCCTGAGCATAACCGCGGGCATCGGAGCGATGCCGGCATCATGCGCGGCAGGTCCCGGCTGTGGATCGCAGTCAGGGACCCGCCGGTAATGGCGGACACCTGCGATCCCGCGGATGTCCGCCATTAACCCCTAAGATGCCGTGATCAATACAGATCACGGCATCTGCAGCATCGCGGTCACTTAACAGGATGATCGGATCTCCCGCAGCGCTGCCGCGGCGATCTGATCATCCTGCACGGCAGACGGAGGTCCCCTCACCTGCCTTTCGGGAGTCTTCTGCTCTGATCTGCCTTCCCGCAGACCAGAGCAGAAGATGACCGATAACCCTGATCAGTGCTATGTCCTATACATAGCACTGAACAGGATTAGCAATTGAATGGTTGCTATAAATAGTCCCCTATGGGGACTATAAGAGTGTAAAAATAAAAGTTAAAAATTAAGCAAAAAAAATGTGAAAAACCCCCTCCCCCAATAAAAATGTAAATTGTCCCATTTTCCCTATTTTACCCCCCAAAAGTGTAAAAAAAATTATTTTATATACACATTTGGTATTGCCGCGTGCGTAAATATCCGAACTATTAAAATAAAATGTAAATGATCCCATACAGTGAACGGCGTGAACGTAAAAAAAAAAAAAGTCCAAAATAGCTGCTTTTTTATAACATTTTATTTCCAAAAAAATGAATAAAAGATTTTATAAAAGTTTTGTATAAGCAAATATGGTATCAATAAAAAGTACAGATCACAGCGCAAAAAATGAGCCCTCATACCACCGCTTATACGGAAAAATGAAAAAGTTATAGGTCTTCAAAATAGGGGGATTTTAAACGTACTAATTTGGTTAAAAAGTTTGCGATTTTTTTTAAGCGCAACAGTAATAGCAAAGTGTACAACCATGGGTATCATTTTAATCTTATTGACCCAGAGAATAACACATCATTTTTACCATAAATTGTACGGTGTGAAAACAAAACCTTACCAGAATTTGCAAAATTGCGGTTTTCTTTTTAATTTCCCCACACAAATAGTATTTTTTTGGTTGCGCCATACATTTTATGGTAAAGTGAGTGATGGCATTTCAACGGACAACTGGTCGCGCAAAAAACAAGCCCTCATACTAGTCTGTGGATGAAAATATAAAAGAGTTATGATTTTTTGAATGGGAAGAGGAAAAAACGAAAACGTAAAAATAAAATTGTCTTAGTCCTTAAAGGGGTTATCCAGTCAAAACCTTTTTTTTATATATATATAAACTGGCTCCGGAAAGTTAAACAGATTTGTAAATTACTTTTGTTAAAAAATCTTAATCCTTCCAATAGTTATTAGCTTCTGAAGTTTTCTGTCTAACTGCTCAATGATGATGTCCCGTCCCGGGAGCTGTGCATGATGGGAAAATATCCCCATAGGAACTGCACAGCTCCCGGGACGTGAGTCATCAGAGAGCAGTTAGACAGAAAACAACAACTCAATTTCAGAAGCTAATAACTATTGGAAGGATCAAGATTTTTTAATAGAAGTAATATACAAATCTGTTTAACTTTCCGGAGCCAGTTGATATATAAAAAAAAGTTTTGGCCTGGAATACCCAATTAAGGTCCAAATGGGCTGAGTCCTTAAGGGGTTAAAAATAAAAAATAAATGTAATTTTCCCATACAACTTAATGAAAATTAGTCAAATACCTGTGGGGTGTTAAAGGAGTACTCCTATGCTCATTTTTTTTAAGGGCAAACTAAGTCTAAAACAAAGTTATATAACATTGTAAATTACTTACCTTATCCTTATAGCTCTTTTCCTGGTCTTCTCTTGCATTTCTTCTCCGACCGGAAGCTGGCTCCTTTTTCTTCAATCCATGACGCTCGACCGCTGCTTCTTAGACACCGCCGCCATCTTCGCCCGGTGACTCATCGCTCCCATGAGTCACTGCGGGCTCTTCCGACCTCCCAGTCCCGAGTCGGCCACTCCCCATCTCAGTAATCTATTCATATATTGGCAGAGCTGCACATCTCATTGGAGCTCGGCGACCATGTGAGTAGGACGTATTCTGTGAGGCAGGGATAGGGAAATAAGTGGGAGAGGAAGGAGCGTGCAATATTATAATTTAGGGAGGGGGCTGAGCAGGGGAGCTACAAGGGGAGGGCAGGAGCTGGGCGAAAATCAGGAGTGGGCATGCTGGGGGAAGTAGTCTTTTACAGAGCGTGGAAAGAAGAGAACCCGGAAGTAAGGGAAACTTGGGTCATTTAAAAGGTACGTTCATGGGCTACATTGTGGCATGTTTTGGTTGGTGCATCGGAGTACTCCTTTAAGGCTCACTCTACCCCTTGTAATGTTCCGTGAGGGGTGTAGTTTCCAAAATGGGGTATTTATTTTTTTGCGTTTATGTCAGAACCACTGTAAAATCTGCCACCCCTGTGCAAATCACCAATTTAGGCCTCAAATGTACATAGTGGCCCTCATTTACTATTGCAAACCCGACATGTTTTGTCGGGTTGTGCGCCAGTTTCGGGCGCATTGCGCCTGAAATTCTGTCTTCGCCAGAATATGCACCCGAAAGTCTGTCTGCGCCTGAATTTGCGCCTGAAATTGCGCCTGAATTGAAAAAACCCCAACTATCTCTCCATTTTGCTAAGAATACCAAAAAAGGGGCATGGTCATCGGGAAAAGGGGCGTGGACAAATAAAAGGGGCGTGTTCCCGACATTTTCACAAAATCTCAACATATTTACTAAAGTTTCCACAGAAAATGTGGTGGATTTTAGCTGAGGAAAACCCTACAGATCAGAGCATGTGTAAAAAAAAGCAAAGTGTAGGGAAAGTGGAAACTGTAGGGAAAGTTTAGTAAATACCGTGGAAAATAAATTGTAGGGAATTAAAACCCACAAAGAAACCTACACAACACTCTTAGTAAATAAGGGCCAGTGCTTTCTCACTCCTGAGGCTTGTTGTGCACCCACAGAGCATTTTATGCCCACATTTGGGGTATTTCCGTACTCAAGAGAAATTGCGTTACAAATCTTGGGGGTCTTTTTTTCCTTTTACCTCTTGTGAAAATAAAAAGTATGGGGCAACACCAGCATGTTAGTGTAAACATTTTTTTAAACTAATAGGCTGGAGTAGACCCCAACTTTTCCTTTTCATAAGGAGTAACAGAAGAAAAAGCCCCACAAAATTTGTAGCACAATTTCTCCTGAGTACGGAAATACCCCATATGTGGCCCTAAACTGTTTCCTTGAAATACAACAGGGCTCCAAAGTGAGAGAGCGCCATGTGCATTTGAGGACTAAATTAGGGATTGCATAGGGGTGGACATAGGGGTATTCTACGCCAGTGTTTCCCAAACAGAGTGCCTCCAGCTGTTGCAAAACTCCCAGCATGCCTGGAAAGTCAGTGGCTGTCCGGAAATGCTGGGAGTTGTTGTTCTGCAACAGCTGTTTTGGAAACACTGCCATACGATACGTTTTCATTTTTATTGGGGGGGAGGGGGCAGTGTAAGGGGGTGTATATGTAGTGTTTTACCCTTTTATTATGTGTTAGTGTAGTGTAGTGTAGTATTTTTAGGGTACGTTCACACTGGCAGGGGCCGCAGCTAAAACTTTAAGCAGGAAACTCACTGTAAACCTGCCTGTGTGAATGTACCCTGTACATTCATATGGGGGGAAACCTCCAGCTGTTGCAAAACTACAACTCCCAGCATGCACTGACAGACCGTGCATGCTGGGAGTTGTACTTTTGCAACAGCTGGAGGCACACTGGTTGGAAAACCTTCAGTTAGGTTCTGTTACTTAACTCAATATTTTTCAGTGTGCCTCCAGCTGTTGCAAAACTACAACTCCCAGCATGTTCTGATCGCTGAAGGGCATGCTTGGAGATGTAATTATACAACAACTGGAGGTACGCTACTACAACTCCCAGCCGTTTGACAGCCGTTTGCTGTTTGTGCATGCTGGGAGTTGTAGTTTTGCAAAATCTAGAGGGCCACAGTTTAGAGACCCCTGCACAGTTATCTCAAAACTGTAGCACTCCAGCTGTTGCAAACCTACAAATAGCAGCATGCCCAAAACATTAATCAGCTGTCTGGGCATGCTGGGAGTTGTAGTTTTGCAACATCTGGAGGGCTACAGTTTAGAGAGCACTGTATAGTGGTCTCCAAACTATATCCCTCCAGATATTGCTAGGAAACTCACCGGCTTCTGTAGTCTGCACCAGGGAGCCAGCTGCACGTCATCGCCGCCCGCTGCCGCCGATGGTAAGTGACTCTCCGGCTCCGGTCACAGGACAGCTCCCACATTCTGCCCGGACTACTGTGGGTGGGCAGAACGGGGGAACCGAACTTTAACCCCCAACCCCCCCCCCCCCCCGATCCCGATCTGCTATTGGTCGGCCACTTCTGACCGACCAATAGCAGAGATAGGAGGTGTGGCACCCCTTCCACCTCACTCCTATCCCTTCAGGGGGATTGTGGCTGTCTTGAACACCCCCGATCCCCCTTATTTTCTGGGTCAATGGGTCCCCAGAGATTGACCGGCGATTTGCGGCTATCGCCGACATAAGGGGTGTCTCAGAACCCACCTCGCCGATGTGCCGGGATTCCTGCTGAATGATTTCAGCAGGCATCCCGGTCCAGTCCCCGACCGGCTAGCAGTGAGGAACAAATTTCTAAAAGGGTTAAATAGGCACTGTCATAAAAATTATTTTTTTACGTATGATACAGCAGGTAAAATAAATAAGAATTGTTTTTTACTCCCTGAAAAAAAGTGTCTTTTTATGTCACTTTCATGGTATTATAAATCTACTCACCTAGGGTCTCCCTTCTGGTCCAGACCACATTCTGTCTTCACAAAAGCACAGACTTTGGTATCCTGGCAGGAGACCAAACTCAGGAAGTGCGGTCCGGCCATAGGCAGTAAATAGCACTTGCTCACTCACTCTCCCTGTGTATAAAATAGAAGGAGCGAGTGCTATTCACTGCCTATGGCAAGACAGCACTACCTGAGTTTGGTCTCCTGCCAGTCCAGCAGGAGACCAAAGTCATTGCTTTTGAGCAGACGGAAGGTAGCCTGGACCAGAAGGGAGACCCCTAGAGGCCAGATTTATAAGCCCATGAAAGTGACATAAAAATACATTTTTTTACAGGGAGTAAATGAAATATCTTATTTATTTTACCTTCAACTAGCTCAGCCTGTGAAAAAAGGGGATAAGACATTCTTCAGATATATAAATGAAAAAGGAAATTAAAACAAGGAATAACTAAATTAAAAGTTAAGAAGGAAGGTATGTAGAAGAGAATAAAGGGCTAACGGACTGCCTTAATGGATACTTCTTTTGAGTTTTTACAGAGAATGAAGCAAAAGGACCTCAATTAGGGAGGACGACTAATTAATTGTTTGATGCATGTGTCTTTACAGAGGGAGAGGTTCTACGTTTGCTGTTTAAAGTTAAGACAAATAAGTCCCAGGGGCCTGATGGGATACACCCAAAATTATTAAAAGAGCTTAGCAGTGAACTTGCAAAACCATTAAAAGATTTATTTAACCAATTACTGGTAACAGGAGTCGTCCCGGAAGATTGGAAATTAGTATATGTTGTGCCCATTCACAAGAAAGGTAGTAGGGAGGAATCAAGCAACTATAAGCCAGTTAGTCTGACATCAATAGTTGGGAAATTAATGCAAACCCTACTAAAGGATAGGATTGTGGAACATCTAAAATTCCATGAATTGCAAGATTAAAAACAACATGGGTTTACTTCAGGGAGATCATGTCCAACAAATCTTATTGATTTTTTTGATTGGGTGACTAATAATAATAGATGGCGGAGGGGACATTGCATATCTAGATTTTAGTAAGGCTTTTGACACTGTCCCACATAGAATACTTATCAATTAACTTCAGTCATTAGGGGGTATTTATCAAAGCTGTCTATTTCCCGCATCAATAGAGACCAACCTACAGAGCGTATGGCCGGTCTATTGTACGCTTAATTTATCAAAAGTCGCACGGCTCTTGATAAAGTCTGCGCACGAACTTCGGGATCCTCGGTTTAGATTGTATTTAAACCTGCTTCAGCATGGTCTGACATTTCAGCATATTTCAGCCGATGCGACTTTTGGCCGAAAAGTCGCTATTGATGAAATTCAGCACCAATGCATTTTTGTGTACCATGTCCTAAAAATCCTCTAAGTAGCGAAAAAGTTGCACGTATTTAGACTGTGAATTTCTGTGTGACAATTTTAGATGAGAAAAAACTGTCTAAATCCTTTGATAAATCTCCCCAATTGAGCTTGGACTCCCATATTGTTGAGTGGATTAGGCAGTGGCTGAGTGACAGACAACAGAGGGTTGTAGTCAATGGAGAATATTCAGGGCAAGGTCTTGTTACCAGTGGGGTACCTCAGGGATCTGTACTGGGACCAATATTGTTTAACCCCTTAAGGTCTGAGCCCTTTTTCACCTTAAGGACTCAGCCCTTTTTTGCAATTCTGACCACTGTCACTTTATGCATTAATAACTCTGGGATGCTTTAACCGATTATTCTGATTCCGAGATTGTTTTTTCGTGACATATTCTACTTTATGATAGTGGTAAATTTTCATTGTTACTTTCTTGGAAAATGTAGCATTTTTCTAACTTTGAAACTCTCTGCTTGTAAGGAAAATCTATATTGCAAATAAATTATATATTGATTCACATATACAATATGTGTACTTTATATTTGCATCATGAGGTTGGCATGTTTTTACTTTTGGAAGATATCATAGGGCTTCAAAGTTCAGCAGCAATTTTCCAATTTTCCAAAAAATTTTCAAAATCGGAATTTTTCAGGGACAAGTTCAGTTTTGAAGTGGATTTGAGGGGTCTTCTTATTAGATATACCCCATAAATGACCCCATTATAAAAACTGCACCCCCCCAAAGTATTCAAAATGACATTCAGAAAGTGTGTTCACCATTTAGGTGTTTCACAGGAATAGCAGCAAGGTAAAGGAGAAAATTCAAAATTTTCATTTTTTTACACTCGCATGTTGTTGTAGACCCCGTTTTTGAAATTTTACAAGGGGTAAAGGGAAAAAAAGCCCCCCAAAATTGCTAACCCAATTTCTCTCAAGTAAGGAAATACCTCATATGTAGATGTCAAGTGCTCTGTGGGTGCACTAGAGGACTCAGAAGGGAAGGAGCAACAATGGGATTTTGGTGAATGAGTTTTTCTGAAATGGTTATTGGAGGGGGATGTGACATTTAGGAAGCCCCTATGATTCCAGAACAGCAGGAACCCCCCACATGGCATACTATTTTGGAAACTACACCCCCCCCAAGGAACATAACAAGGGGTCCGCTGAGCCTTAACACCCCACAGGTGTTTGACGACTTTTCGTCGGATGTGTAAATTATTTTTTTTTTTTCACAAAAATGCTGGTGAGATAATGCCCCCCAAAATTTGTAACCCATCTCTACTGAGTATGGAAATACCCCATGTGTGGACGTCAAGTGCTCTGCTGGCTCAGTACAATGCTCAGAATAGAAGATGTCCTATTTGGCTTTTGGAAAGCAAATTTAGCTGAAATTGTTTTTGGGGGGCATGTCGCATTTAGGAAGCCCCTATGGTGCCAGAACAGCAAAAAAAATATAACACATGGCATACTATTTTGGAAACTATATCCCTTATGGAACGTAACAAGTTGTACAGTGAGCCTTAACACCCCGCAGGTGCTTGACAAATTTCTGCTAAAGTTGGACGTGAAAATGAAAAATTTTCACTAAAATGCTGGTGTTACCCCAAATTTTTCATTTTCACTAGGGGTAATTGGAGAAAATGCCTCCCAAAATTTGTAACCCATTTTCTTCTGAGTATCGAAATATCCCATCCCTATAATGCTCAGAAAAGGAGCACCATTGAGTGTTTGCAAAGCTCCGCCATGTGTGTTTGCAAAGCCCCCCATGGTGCCAGAACAGTGGACCCCCCACATGTGACCATATTTTGTAAACTACACCCCTCACAGAATTTAATAAGGGGTGCAGTGAACATTTACACTTCACTGGCATTTGACAGATCTTTGGAACAGTGGGCTGTGCAAATGAAAAATAAAATTTTCACGGACCACTGTTCCAAAAATCTGTTAGACACCTGTGGGGTGTAAATGCTCACTGCACCCCTTATTACATTACCTGAGGGGTGTAGTTTTCAAAATGGGGTCACATGTGGGGGGGGGTTCACTCTTCTGGCACTATGGGGGCTTTGTAAACACACATGGTCTTCAATTTCAGACACCTTCTCTTGCAAAAATCCCAATGATGCTCCTTCTCTTCTGAGCATTGTAGTGCACCCGCAGAGTATTTTACATCCACATATGGGGTGTGTTCTTACTCAGAAGAAATGGGGTTACAAATTTGAGGGTGGGGGGGGGCTTTTTTCCTATTTCTCCCTTGTGAAAATGAAAAATGTAGGGTAACACCTGCATTTTAGTGATTTTTTTTTTCACATCCAACTTTAACGGAAATTTGTCAAACACCTGTGGGGTGTTAAGGCTCACTATACCCCTTGTTACATTCCGGGAGGGGTGTAGTTTCCAAAATGGGGTCACATGTGGGTATTTATTTTTTTGCATTTATATCAGAACCGCTGTAAAATCAGCCACCCCTGTGCAAATCACCAATTTAGACCTCAAATGTACATAGTGTCCTCTCACTTCTGAGCCTTATTGTGCATCCACAGAGCACTTTATGCCCACATATGGGGTATTTCCGTACTCAGGAGAACTTCCGTTACAAATTTTAGGGGTCTTTTTTTCCTTTTACCGCTTGTGAAAATTTAAAGTATGAGGCAACACCAGCATGTTAGTGTAATTTTTTTTGTTTTTACACTAACATGCTGGTGTAGACCCCAACTTTTCCTTTTCAGAAGGGGTAAAAAGGAGAAAAAGCCCCCCAAAATTTGTAACACAATTTCTCCCGAGTACGGAGATACCCCATATATGGCCCTAAACTGTTTCCTTGAAATACGACAGGGCTCCGAAGCGAGAGAGCACCATGCACATTTGAGGCCTAAACTGGGAATTTTAATCCGCCACAAAAATACCCTACGGCAGTGTTTCCCAAACAGGGTGTCTCCAGCTGTTGCAAAACTCCCAGCATACCTTGACAATCAGTGGCTGTCCAGCAATACTGTGAGTCGTTGTTTTGTTTTATTTTGTGTAGTGTAGTATAGTGTAGTGTTTTTAGGATACATTCACACGGGCGGAGGTTTACAGTGAGTTTCTCGCTGGGAGTTTGAGCTGCGGCGGAAAATTTGCCGCATCTCAAACTTGCAGCAGAACTCACTGTAAACCCACCCGTGTGAGTACATTCACATGGGGGGGGGGGGCAAACCTCCAGCTGTTGCAAAACTAGAACTTCAAGCATGCACTGACAGACCATACATGCTGGGAGTTGTAGTAATGCATTATCTGGAGGCACATTGGTTGCGAAACACTGAGAGTTTGTTACTTAAATCAGTGTTTCACAACCAGCTCGGCACTGCTGGGTGGACAGACAGTGTTCTAAGGGCTCAGATGGGACCTAACCGGAGGAGGGGGGAACATGCTGCAGCACAGGGAGCTGCAATCTCCCCGAGCTCCATTCTGTGGCCAGGGACACACTGGAGGAGGCATTACTAAATAATTCAATACCCCCATCACGCCATATGGGACTATTTTGGGGGAAAATAAAGCATGCATTACCCTGCTTCCCAAATCGTGCTCCCACTGGTAGTTAGCGCTTACTGAGCATCTTCAGCCGGACTTACTTATATAAGTTACACGCCACGCCCTACTTTAAGCCACGCCCACCACAATTATCAGCAGGAAAATTCTTTAGCCGAAAAGGCCAAAAAGGCCATTTTCGGCAGATAATTTTCGGTGGCAGAAATTTCGGTGCATCCCTAGAAAATACAGTGAAGGAGTTTAAGCATGCATGGGCTGTTCTTCATTTAAGATAGAGCCTGGGACAATTGATGGGCCTAGATGGGCCAAATGGTTCTTATCTGCCGACACATTCTATGTTTCTATATGCAAAAAGAATTTTAATGACAGTGCCTATTTAAGGGACAGAGCACATGGCAGGGATAGTTAGAAGAAGTCTATAAAAAGCCCTGTCATGAGCCGAAAAGAAGTTGAGACCAAAGGGAAAGCTAGGGGAAATAGAGAGACCCAGCTCATCGCCTGGCCTATTCCATGGTGACAGGGTGTTTTCAGTGGAATTTTAGTCAAAGGACTTGATAGCACCAGGAGATTATTGGGTGTCACATGCCTCTAAGTCCTTGTCTGGTTAGTAGTACCGATTTTTGAGTCAGGGGTTACCCAACTGGATGGGTCACCAGAGAGGCAGCCACAAGCTTAAAGGGGTATCCCAGGCCAAAACTTTTATATATATATATATCAACTGGCTCCGGAAAGTTAAACAGATTTGTAAATTACTTCTATTAAAAAATCTTAATCCTTCCAATAGTTATTAGCTTCTGAAGTTGAGTTGCTGTTTTCTGTCTAACTGCTTTCTGATGACTCACGTCCCAGGAGCTGTGCAGCTCCTATGGGGATATTTTCCCATCATGCACAGCTCCCGGGACGTGAAATCATCACTGAGCAGTTAGACAGAAAACTTCAGAAGCTAATAACTATTGGAATTATTAAGATTTATTCATAGAAGTAATTTACAAATCTGTTTAACTTTCCGGAGCAAGTTGATATATAAAAAAAAGTTTTTGCCTGGAATACCCCTTTAAGGCAAGGACCTCCAGGGTAATATTTTCTGAAATATTACCTGTACCACGAGCCACACGAGAGAGGCAGTGGGAGATTACGGACAAAAAACAAGTGGTTCAGAAGCTGGTGTAGGAAGGAGGGGTTTGGGTTCATCGGGAACTGGGCCGGCTTCGCTGTCGGATACTGGCTGTACCGTATGGATGGGCTGCACCTCAATGGGGAGGGTGCAGCTGTGCTTGGGGAGAAGATGGCTAGAAGGGTGGAGGAGTGTTTAAACTAGGGACTGGGGGGAGGGACCTACAATGTAGAAAGGGAAGATAGTGTAGATAAAGAGGGGGGACTTATTAATGTAAACGATAATGTGGAGTCATTATGGGTAGAAATATATGGACATAAAAATAAAAAAAAATTCTAACAGGGGTTTGCTATAAGCCACCAAACATAATGGAAGAGGCAGAAGATCAATTACTGAGGCAAATAAACAGGGCAGCAAATCAGAATGAGGTGATAATAATGGGGGACTTTAACCATATATAAACTGGGAGACTGAGTCCTGTGACTCTCATAAAGGAATCAGGTTTCTGACTATAGCTAAGGACAATCATCTGTCCCAAATGGTGCAGGGCTCGACCAGAGGGGGCGCCCTACTAGACTTAATATTAACCAACAGACCTGATAGAGTAACTAATGTGCAAGTAGAAGGATACCTAGGAAATAGTGATCATAATATAATACATTGTAACATATTCTTCAATAAGGGAATCTCTCGAGGGGCCACAAAGAAAAAAAAATGAACATTAGGAAGGCAACGTTTGATCACCTCAGAGAAGCCCATAACAATATAAAATGGGATAATGTCCTCAAAAACAAGAATACAGACACTAAATGGGAGACTTTTAAAAATATCTTAAATTCTCACTGTAAGAGGTATGCACCTTATGGGAATAAAAGGGTTAGGAATAAAAGAAAACTAACATGGATGAATAAAAATCTTAAGGGGGCAATAAATGACAAAAATAAAGCATTTAAACTACTAAAACAGGACAGCAGTGAAGAAGCATTAAAGAGCTATAGAGAAAAATTTTAAATATTTAAAAAAAACAGATAAAAGCTGCAAAAATAGAGACAGAAACACTCATTGTCAAAGAGAGTAAAACTAACCCCAAAATGTTCTTTAACTATATAAATAGCAAAAAGTTTAAAAATTAAAGTGTAGGCCCTTTAAAAAATGATGAGGAAGAAATTATAAATAGGGAACAGGAAAATGCAAATATATTGAACAAATTCTTCTCCATTGAATTCACCGAGGAAAATGAAATGCCAGGTGAAATACAGTATGATAAGGTAAACTCCCCAGTACAGGTCACCTGTCTAACCCAGGAAGAAGTACAGTGCCACCTACAAAAAATCAAAGTAGACAAATCGCCTGGTCCAGATGGCATTCATGTTTTAAAGGAATTAAGTAATGTAATAGACAGACTCCTATTTTTAATATTCAGGGTCTCTATGGTAACAGGGACTGTTCCCCAGAACTGGCCCATCGCAAATGTTGTGCCAATATTAAAAAAGGGGTTAAAAGGTGACCCCGTGAATTATAGGCCTGTTAGTTCAAAGGGGTATTCCGGGTAAAAACATCTTATCCCCTATCCTAAGGATAGGGGATATGATGCCTGATCGCTGGTGGCCCGCTGCTGGGGTGCTGCTGGATCTTTCTTCTGCACCCGCATTCTATGCGAGGCTCTGTCTCCATTTTCAGAAACCCCTGGCCATCACACCCCCTTTCATAGACATGAATGGAGGGGGCATGGCGTGACATCACGTCCCCAGTCCCGAAGGTTTCCGAAACTGGAGACGCAGCCCCACATAGAATAAAGGTGCTGCAGGGAGATCGCGGGGGGTCCCAACAGCGCCCCCCCCCGTGATCAGACATCTTTTCTCCTATCCTTCGGATGGAGGATAAGATGTTTTTGCCTGGAATACCCCTTTAACTTCTGTTGTATGTAAATTATTTGAGGGTTTTCTAAGGGATGCTATTTTGGAGTATCTTGATAGAAATAAATGTATGACCCCATATCAGCATGGCTTTATGAGGGATCGGTCCTGTCAAACTAACCTGATCAGCTTTTATGAGGAGGTGAGCTCCAGACTGGACCAGGGGGAATCGCAGGATGTCGTATATCTGGATTTTTCCAAAGCATTTGATACAGTGCCACATAAAAGGTTGGTGCAGAAAATGAGAATGCTTGGTGTGCAAATGGGTAAGTAACTTGTTCTATTTCATATATTTATTAATGACCTTGTTGAGGGGTTGAATAGTAAAAAAAAAAAAAAGCAATCTTTGCAGATCATACTGAACTCTGTAAAACGGTAAACACTATAGAGGTCAGTGAACTGTTACAAATGAATCTGGATAGGTTGGAAGTTTGGGCTGGGAAGTGGCAGATGAGGTTCATCACTGATAAATGTAAGGTTATGCACATGGGAAAGAATAATCCGGGCTGGGATTATGTATTAAATGGGAGAACACTTGGGACGACTGACATGGAAAAGGACTTAGGAGTCTTAGTTAATAGTAAATTTAGCTGTAATGACCAGTGTCAGGCATCTGCTGCCGAGGCAAATAAAATCATGCGGTGCATCAATAGGGGCATAGATGCCCACGACAAGGAAATAATTCTACCGCTGTACGAATCACTATTCAGACCACACATAGAATACTATGTACAGTACTGGGCATCAGTGTACAAGAAAGATATAGTGGAGCTGGAGACGGTTCAGAGACGGACAATCAGAGTAATACGGGGAATGGGAGGACTACAGTACCCAGAAAGATTATCAGAATTAGGGTTATTTAGTTTAGAAAAAGGAGGCTTAGGGGAGACCTAATAACTGTGTATAAATATATCAGGGGACCTTACAGAGATCTCTCCCATGATCTAGTTATACTCAGGACTGCATCTGTAACAAGGGGGGAAAGAAGGTTTCTACACCAGCACAGACAGGGGTTCTTTACTGTAAGAGCAGTGAGACTGTTGAATTCTCTGCCACAGGAGGTGGTCATGGTTAACTCGGTAAAATAATTTACAAGGGGTCTGGATGCATTTTTGGAAAATAATATTACATGTTATGGATTCTAGATCTATAGGGACGGAAGGTTGATTAAGGGATCTATACTGATTGCCATATTTGGAGTCGGGAAGGGATTTTCACCTCGAGTATGAGGGCTTTTTGCCTTCCTCTGGATCAACTCAGTAGGGAGTCATTAGGGTTATAGGTTGAACTTGATGGACTCTGGTCTTTTTTCAACCTTATGAACTATGTTACTACGTTACTTGGAATGTGTCTCAGTAATTTCAACACCATTGATATGGAATCCTGTGCAGAAGTCTTAAAACTTCCTCAGTTACTTCCCTGAGAAGACCCGGCTTCAGTGAGTATGATTTGAGGATTGCGTTAAACAGCCCACAAGTGGTTCAAGTCTTAGTCACATACTGTTTTTTCAGAGTCAAGGTACAAGTCAGCATATACTCTATTTAGGAACCAATTAATGTGCTGGACTAGATCCGACCAGAGTCCAGAACTCCTAAACAAGTAAGTCTTTATTCCAAGCAAAGTTTATTTAGTCACCGATACATTGAAGCGAACACCTCTTCTCTGCACACTAAAGAAAACCCTTCCTCTGCTCAAAACCTGTGAAACAAACTGTTTCTGCTATTTCCATCTGAAGTTTTACAAGTAAAACGTTTCACCTTCTGGTTAACAGCATGCACCACAAAGAGCAAGGGCATCTCAACCAACATCAGCAGTACACTGGGACATACCCAAAGAGTCATGCTATAGAACCACCAAGTTAAGCCTCTCCATTGACAAAGCTTTGCACACCTAGGGTTGGGTTACATTGTACTGTCACGCCACTCCCATTGATACTGTTGATATCTCAGTGGAACTACTAGTCCCAGTATACAAACTCTTGGGACATCAAACATGGGTCCGGCTATAAGAAGGTGTACACGAGCCAATTGTAATTGGCCCTGCTATCCATGCCTTTCTGCTATGATCTATTTAAGATCAGTTTGGCCTGTTCCCCTTGTGTGCAATATTGGTTTATACCTTGTTTTTGTATTTACATCTGTAATCTCCTAGCAATCTGCATTGACTTCTTTGGCTGTGATCTCCTATTCTCTGCTTATTGATTCTGTACCTCACTGCTTTCTTGGCTAAGACCTGGCTTGATAGGAAACTCTCTATTTGTTAGTTTGTCACTTTAAACTCTTTAATGACACAGTGATTTTTCATTTTTTGCTTTTTCATAATTTTCTCCTCGTCTTTTAAAATCCATAACTCTTCCAATTTTTCAGTCATTTTCCATCTGTAGGGCATGTTGTTCACAGGACTTTTACTTTGTAAGACATCACTCATTTTACCACAAAATATATGGTGAAGCAAAGAAAAATTATTTGTGGGGCGAAATTGAGACAACGGGGAGGCAAGGTGTTAATATTAAAAATACCTACAATCAAGTAAACCAATCCACATACTAATAACCTACAAATTGATTGATAATTCCAAATCAAAACATAATCTTTATTAGAAGTCACAAAAATACAGAAAAGTGGTACCCATCCATTAAAATAACCCACCCTTAAAGGGGTACTCCTCCCTTAGACATCTTATCCCCTATCCAAAGCATAGGGGATTAGATGTCTGATCACAAGGGTCCCGCCGCTGAGAACCCCCGCGATCTCTCCTGCAGCACCCCAGTCATCTGGTGCATGGAGCGAGCTTCGTTCCAAGTCTGATGACGGGCGATATAAGGGCCCCCACCTCGTTACGTAATGTCATGCCCCCTTAATGCAAGTCTATGGAAGGTGGCGTCCCATAGACTTGCATTGAGGGTGTGGGGCGTGACGTCATGAGGGGGCGTAACGTGACATCACGATCCTCCAGCACCTGTATTGCCCATCATCAGGCACGGAGCGAAGTTTGCTCTGTGCAGCAGATGACACAGGGTGCTGCAGAAGAGATCGTGGGGATTCCCAGCTGTGGGACCCCACGATCAGACATCTTATCCGCTATCATTTGGATAGGGGATAAGATGTCTTGGGGCAGAGTACCCCTTTAAAAACACATACCCCAAGGCAGAAAGACGGAGGAAAGCCCACACAGGATATACCATCAAATAAAATTGCACAGTATCAATCAATCCCTAAATGAAACCAATAAGAGTCAATACCATACCTGTTTGAGACATATCGGTATCCTGGGGTTTTCCCCTCTTTTCTCAAGAGGTGCAGGAGGAATGCACTTGCCTCCCCTAAATATAATGCTTCATCATATGGCGCCGATCACCCACGCTGGCCAAGTTCCGGGCAGCGTCACAGGTCCTTGCACATCACATCCGGTGATGACCACTCGCCTGTATAGACTGCTGATCAAAACCGGCACAGCACTCGTAAGCCACACATGAGCACCTGGAGCATAACAATAACCCTATGCGGCCACAAACTAAAGTGACAAACTAACAAATAGAGATTAACTACTTTACCAGGATATTCCAGATATGAAATATGTGTTTTTAAGGGTGGGTTATTTTAATGGGTGTGTACTCCTTTTTTTGTATTTTTGTGATTTCTAATAAAGATCATGTTTTCTGAATTGGAATAACCAATCATTTTGTAGGTTGTTAATGTGTTAATATTATCTGTGTTTTTTTCCTGGTTTTTGCTTTGGTTAACGTATAGTGTCCTGATCTGTTCCCTGACTTCTATGCTGTGTTGTATTTTATAGTTTGACTTCTATAAAATAGACAAAAACATACTTACCTAGACGCAATCCCTTACTGGTCCCCCACAGCTCCAGTTCGTCTCCATCCTGGGAAAGGCACTTGGTGCAGGCAGGACCTGTCGGCTCACCCATATTCTGGTCATAACAGTGTCCAGTCACATCTGGCAGGTCCTTCTCAGATTGCTTAGAAGGAGAAACATCACAATGGAGTGCTTCAGAATTGTTATTTTATTCAAATGCAAGTATTTTCTAAAATGGACAGGTCAAGTCCTCTTTAAAATAAAACTATTTTAGTACTTTTTCATGCACTTTACTATAATATTACGTTCATACTTGGATTTTAGTTGCATCCATGTGCACGTACATTTTGGAATTGTTGGAATTTCTCTTTAAGAATTACCATATATGATTTTTATGTCATATCTAAAGTATAGTATTTTATATTAGTAGCCAGAGAAGAACACCAGTAAGAGAAAAATGGTGAAACTTATCACAACTTCTACTATCCAGTGCCAGCGGAGAATCCTGCCATGCTCTAAAAACCCAGCAATATCTCAGTGATCACCAAAGCTTGTTATTTAAGGCAGAAGGCAAACCTTTTTATTCAGTGACTCACAAAGGCAGAAGAATACAATAAATTTCATACTGTGGTTTCATACTATCCAGTATGTGATGTGAACCTGTCAAATGCACTATTGCTTTACATCAGAGCTGATCTGGCTGCATCCAGAGCTATCATATCCCCTTCTATCTACTTAGGCTGTCAATAAATAGTTTCCCTAAAAGTATTGTACTGGAATGCATTGGTTCACCAAAGGAAGTCATTCTGAGGGTCAAACAACCATTTATATATGCATATTAATTTCTTAATTTTTATCAACATTTGTGTTGTATGTATATGATATATCATAAAGTCTAAAGTTATTGGCAAATCCATAAATTGACTCTAGTAACAAGAGAGTTGTTTTCTACTGAACCTTTTATGTCCCTTTTGCATTAGTAGATTCAGAACCTGGGCCCACCGGACACTTCAATAGTACTATGTTAGCCCAAATTTGCCATGTTTTTTAATAGTACAACATTTTAGTATTAAACTATTACTGCAAAGTGTAAGTGTAGGCCATTTGGAGACCAACCATGAAAAGATCAAGAGAGCTTCCTGTCGGGGATAATGTCATAACTCAATTATGAATTATGGTCAACAAAAATAAAAATGATTCCGACAAACCGGTTGCAATTCACATCTGAGCCAGCTATTTCTCAGATGAAAGTTCTTTTGATGATGAAGAGCTAGGAATAACATTTCCAATATTATAAATATTAATATAATATGCAGGTTTAATATAAAATGAACATAATGATATGCGTATATAAAATCAGTGAAAAATTAGTCAGATATGAATATAAAGAATATCAATGACAGTCTGATATGAATGTAAGTGAAAAATGTGCACTTTTTGTGGTGCACAGGTAATAGGGATATTACAGCGCTGTCCACAACCAAAGTAAGATGAAAGCATTTATTACATGTAACGCGTTTCAAGTACGCTCCGTCCTCTTCCTCAGACCTGTAATATCCCTATTACCTGTGCACCACAAAAAGTGCACATTTTTGACTTCATGTTCCCTATGCCTAGCCAAGGGCGGGATAAGCTGCAGTCCTAGGTGGATATCCAGGTGGAGTCTCCATCCCAACCATCCGAAAGGATTACATGCCTGCTAGAGCGGTGTGCCTCTATAGCACAACATCATCTGGTGAGTCTCTTTTATTAGGGGCTCACTTTCTTTTGTCTATTGTCCTTCACAGTGGAGTGCTTCTCCATCCTTTTTATTTCAGCTGATATGAATGTAAAGAATATTAATAACCCATTCTTAGTAAGTAGCTAACTACATTATGGTTGAACAAGAGTCCACCGTCTGTAATCCGGAGAGCTGTGAAAAAAAGAGGTCCATAGGGGCGCACGCGGCGGTGGTCCCAAAGAATATCGTGGACACCGTTGGTTAAAATAAAAAACAGATATGTATCAATACGACAACGTGTTTCGGGAGTCCCAGCTCCCTTTTTCAAGTCATCGTAACATACATCTAAAACACCTTATTTATAACATGTTCAATAAAAAAAACAGGGAGATCGGGCTTACAATGATGTCAGGTAAGTCAAAGGATTTACATCCCGTTCACATTACCCGTTTGCAATACTATAATAAACATGTTAATAAAAGTCAAAACACATAAAAAGTACTAGGGAGTGGTGCAACATTAAAACAAAAGAACAATACATCATATACAAGATTTTTTTAATGAAAAGACCATGAAATAGTTAATTAACAGGATCGCTATCCCGTAGTAATTAAAGGGGTTATCCACCATAAGGTGATTTTAGTACGTACCTGCCAGACAGTAATGGACATGCTTAGGAAGGAACTGTGCTTGTCTTGGGGCTAAATGGCTATGTTGTGAAATGACCATAACATTTTGGCTAGCTTTTTGTGAACTGGTATTTCCTGTTTGAGTTTTCTTTTTTGCCTACAAATCCCATAATTCCATTTTCCTCCCTCCCACACATCAGCCACCCCACCCATTGAAATATAAATGAGCTGCATTCATTAAAAAGACCTGTGGTTTTCAATCAGGGTGCCTATAGCTGTTGCATTAGTTGCAGATTGATCTCTCTCACACCAAGCGATGGCTCCACCCATTGAAGCAGACAGGCTCCCTGTCATCAGCTAGTGAGGTCAGGTCTTGGCTGCATTGCAACCTGGGAAAAATCTGAAACAATAGTCATTTTGTATGCTGTTAAAAATAAATATTGGGGGGAAAATCACATAAGAATTGTGAGAAAACTGTCACACACAGGTACATACACTATATTATGAACTACACTAACTTGACAGCCCCTGTAGCATAGTCAAATAAAAATCCTGGAATAACCCTTAACCTCTTAAGGACCCAGGGCGTACGGGAACGACCCCGCACCCTGGGCTTTAAGGACCCAGGACGTCCCCGTACGTCCTGGCGTTTTCCGGTCTCTGCCGCTCGCCGGGCAGAGATCGGAACCGGATGCCTGCTGAAATCCTTCAGCAGGCATCCAGGGCAAACGCCGCGGTGGGGCCATGTAGGCCCCCCATGTCGGCGATCGCCGCAAATCGCAAGGGAAATCGCCCTTGCGATCTGCGGCAATACCGGGCTGATCGGGTCTCTGGGACCCGACCGCCCGGTAATTTCGCATGATCCCGGCTGTCACAGACAGCCAGGACCATGTTGGAGTATAGGAGCGAGGTGGCAAGCCTGCCACCTCCTCCTATTCCCTGCGATCCGTCGGTTAGTACGGGAGGAAGACCGGAGGACGCGGCGGGGGATGGGGGAGTGCTTGGGACCGGCCCCGGTACTTACCTCGTCCCTGAAGACCCGGATCCAGACGATGAAGACGGTGGCGGCGACAGGTGAGTGGATCTTCAGCCGCGGTCGGGCCGTTTACAGCAATGCACATCGCCGTAAAGTGACATGCATTGCTGTATTGGGACCCTGTAAACTACAACTCCCAGCATGCCCAGACAGCCCTTTGCGTCTGGGCATGCTGGGAGTTGCAGTTTTGCAACTTCTGGAGGTCCACAGTTTTTGGACCACTGTGCCCTTCCAGATGTTGCAAAACTACACATCCTCAGCATGCCCTTATTGTCCAGGCATGCTGGGAGTTGTAGTTCTGTAACATCTGGCCCTTCAGATGTTGCAGAACTACAACTCCCAGCATGCCTGGACAGTTTTGGCATACTGGGAGTTGTAGTTTTGCAACATCTGGAAGGGCACAGATTGGGAACCACTGTATTAGTGGTCTGCAAACTGTAGTCCTCCAGATGTTGCAAAACTACAACTCCAAGCATGCTGGGAGTTGTAGTTCAGCAACATCTGGCTCTAAAGATGTTTCCGAACTACTACTCCCAGCATGCCTGAGAATGTTTGGGAGTTGTGGTTTTGCAACAGCTGGAGGCACACTGGTTGGGAAACATTGTTTCCTAACTCAGTGTTTCCCAACCCGTGTGCCTCCTGCTGTTGCAAAACCACAACTCCCAAACATTCTCAGGCATGCTGGGAGTAGTAGTTATGCAACGGCTGGAGGTCCCCCCCCCCCCCCCTGTGAATGTCCAGGGTACATTCACATGGGCAGGGGCTTACAGTGAGTATCAGGCTGCAAGTTTGCAATGCAACAAATTTTGCGCGCAGCGGGAAACTCGCTGTAATCCCCGGCCCGTGTGACTGTACCCTAAAAACACTACACTAAAACAAAATAAAATAAAAAGTAAAAAATACTATATATACACATACCTCTACACAGCCCCCCTCCCTCCCCATTAAAAATGAAAAACGTCTGGTACGCCACTCTTTCCAAAATGGAGCCTCCAGCTGTTGCAAAACAACAACTCCCAGTATTGCCGGACAGCCGTTGACTGTCCAGGCATGCTGGGAGTTTTGCAACAGCTGGAGGCACCCTGTTTGGGAATCACTGGCGTAGAATACCCCTATGTCCACCCCTATGCAAATCCCTAATTCAGGCCTCAAATGCACATGGCGCTCTCAATTCGGAGCCCTGTCGTATTTCAAGGCAACAGTTTAGGGCCACATATGGGGTATCGCCATACTCGGGAGAAATTGACTAACAAATCGTGGGGGTCTTTTTCTCCTTTCACCCCTTATGAAAAGGTGAAGTTGGGGTCTACACCAGCATGTTAGTGTAAAAAAATAAACTTTTTACACTAACATGCTGGTGTTGCCCTATACTTTTCATTTTGGCAAGAGGTAAAGGGGAAAAAAATAAATAAATTTGTAACGCAATTTCTCCCAAGTACGGAGATACCACATATGTGGGTGTAAAGTGCTCTGGGGGCGCACAACAAGGCCCAGAAGGGAGAGTGCGCCATGTACATTTGAGGTGATTTGCACAGGGGTGGCTGATTGTTACAGCGGTTTTGACAAACGCAAAAATAACAAAACCCCACATGTGACCCCATTTCGGAAACTACACCCCTCACGGAATGTAATAAGGGGTGCAGTGAGAATTTACACCCCACAGGTGTCTGACAGATCTTTGGAAGAGTGGGCTGTGCAAATTAAAAATGTTGTACAGCCCACTGTTCCAAAGATATGACAGACACCAGTGGGGGGTAAATGCTCACTTTACACCTTGTTACATTCCGCAAGGGGTCTAGTTTCCAAAATGGTATGCCATGTGGGGTTATTTTGCTGTCCTGGCACCATAGGGGCTTCCTAAATGCGACATGCCCCCCGAGCAAAATTTGCTCTCAAAAAGCCAAATATGACTCCTTCTCTTCTGAGCATTGTAGTTCGCCCGTAGTGCACTTCAGGTCAACTTATGGGGTACCTCCATACTCAGAAGAGATGTGGTTACAAATTTTGGGGGGTATTTTCTGCTATTAACCCTTGCAAAAATGTGAAATTTGGGGGGGGGGAACACACCTTTTAGTGATTTTTTTTTTTTTTTTTTACGTATGCAAAAGTCGTGAAACCCCTGTGGGGTATTAAGGCTCACTTTATTTCTTGTTACGTTCCACAAGGGGTCTAATTTCCAAAATGGTATGCCATGTGGGGGATTTTTGCTGTTCTGGCACCGTAGGGGCTTCCTAAATGCAACATGCCCCCCAAAAACCATTTAAAAAAAACGTACTCTCCAAAATCCCCTTGTTGCTCCTTCGCTTCTGAGCCCTCTACTGCGCCCGCCGAACACTTTACATAGACATATGAGGTATGTGCTTACTCGAGAGAAATTGGGCTACAAATTTAAGTATACATCTTCTCCTTTTTCCTCTTGTAAAAATTCAAAAATTGGGTCTACAAGAACATGCGAGTGTAAAAAATGGAGATTGTGAATTTTCTCCTTCACTTTGCTGTTATTCCTGTGAAACACCTAAAGGGTTTAAACGCTGACTGAATGTCATTTTGAATACTTTGGGGGGTGCAGTTTTTATAATGGGGTCATTTGTGGGGTATTTCTAATATGAAGACCCTTCAAATCCACTTCAAACCTGAACTGGTCCATGAAAAATTGTGAGTTTGGAAATTTTGTGAAAAATTGGAAAATCTGGTGAACTTTGAAGCCCTCTGGTGTCTTCCAAAAGTAAAAACTTGTAAATTTTATGATGGAAACATAAAGTAGACATATTGTATATGTGAATAAAAAAAAATATTTGGAATATCCATTTTCCTTACAAGCAGAGAGCTTCAAAGTTAGAAAAATGCTACATTTTAAAATTTTTCATCAAATTTTGGGATTTTTCACCAAGAAAGGATGCAAGATACCACAAAATTTTACCACTATGTTAAAGTAGAATATGTCACGAAAAAACAATCTCGGAATCAGAATGATAACTAAAAGCATTCCAGAGTTATTAATGTTTAAAGTGACAGTGGTCAGATGTGCAAAAAATGTCCGGGTCCTAAGGTGTAAAATCGCTGGGTCCTTAAGGGGTTAAGGACCAGGCCATTTTACACCTTAGGACCAGAGCGTTTTTTGAACATCTGACCACTGTCATTTTAAACATTAATAACTCTGGAATGCTTTTAGTTATCATTCTGATTCCAAGTTTGTTTTTTCATGACATATTCTACTTTAACATAGTGGTAAAATTTTATGGTAACTTGCATCCTTTCATGGTGAAAAGTCCCAAAATTTGATGAAAAAAATGAAAATTTAGCATTTTTCTAACTTTGAAGCTTTCTGCTTGTAAGGAAAATGGATATTCAAAATAATTTTTTTTTGGGATCACATATACAATATGTCTACTTTATGTTTGCATCATAAAATTGATGAGTTTTTACTTTTGGAAGACACCAGAGAGCTTCAAAGTTCAGCAGCAATTTTCAAATTTTTCACAAAATTTTTTAACTCCCTATTTTTCAGTGACCAGTTCAGTTTTAAAGTGGATTTGAAGGGTCTTCATATTAGAAATACCCCATAAATTACCCCATTATAAAAACTAATCCCCCCAAATTATTCAAAATGACATTCAGTAAGTGTTTTAACCCTTTAGGTGTTTCACAGGAATAGCAGCAAAGTGAAGGAGAAAATTCAAAATCTTCATTTTTTACACTCGCATGTTCTTGTAGACCCAATTTTTGAATTTTTGCAAGGGGTAAAAGGAGAAAATTTTAACTGGTGTTTGTAGCCCAATTTCTCTCGAGTAAGTACATACCTCATATGTCTATATAAATTGTTCGGCGGGTGCAGTAGAGGGCTCAGAAGGGAAGGAGAGACAAGGGGATTATGGAGAGAACATTTTTCTGAAATGGTTTTTGGGGGGCATGTTACCTTTAGGAAGCCCATATGGTGCCAAAACAGCAAAAAAAAAAAAAACCCACATGGCATACCATTTTGGAAACTAGACCCCTCGGTAAACGTAACAAGGAATTAAGTGAGCCTTAATACCCTACAGGTGTTTCATAACTTTTGCAAATGTAAAAAAAAAAAAAAAAAAAAAAAAAAGGTTTTTACATAAAATGCTTGTTTTCCCAAAGATTTTAAATTAAAGCAGAAAATGCCCCCCAAAATTTGAAGCCCAATTTCTCCCGATTCAGAAAACACCCCATGTGGGGGTGAAAAGTGCTCTGCTGGCGCACTACAGGTCTCAGAATAGGAGTAGTCACATTTGGCTTTTTGGAAGCAAATTTTGCTCTGGGGGCATGCCGCATTTAGGAAGCCCCTACGGTGCCAAAACAGCAAAAAAGAAACACATAGCATTATATTTGGGAAACTAGACCTCTTGGAGAACGCAACAAGGAGTAAAGTGAACCTTAATACCCCACAGGGGTTTCATGTCTTTTGCATATGTAAAAAAAAAAAAAAAACGAAAATGCTTGGTTTCCCCAAATTTTTTCATTTTTCCAAATAGTTAAAGCAGAAAATACCCCCAAAATTTTAAGCCCAATTTCTCCCGATTCACTATACGTAACAAGGGGTATAGTGAACCTTAATACCCCACAGGGGTTTCACGACTTTTGCATATGTAAAAAAAAAATATTTATTTTTTTCACTAAAATGTGGGTTTCCCCACAAATTTCACATTTTTGCAAGGGTTAATAGTAGAAAAGTCCCCCCAAAAATTGTAACCCAATCTCTTCTGAGTATGGAGGTACCCCATAAGTGGACGTCAAATGCACTACGGGCGAACTACAATTCTCAGAAAAGGAGGAGTCACATTTGCAAACTTTGCTGAAATGGAGGGGACATGTCGCATTTAGGAAGCCCCTATGGTGCCAGGACAGCAAAATACCAACCACATGGCATACCATTTTGGAAACTAGACCCCTTGAGGAATTAACAAGGGGTAAAGTAAGCTTTAATACCCCACAGGGGTTTCACAACTTTTGCATATGTAAAAAAAATTATTTTTTTCACTAAAATGTGTTTCCCCCAAAATTTTACATTTTTACAAGGGTTAATAGCAGAAAAGACACCCCACAATTTGTAAATACATTTCTTTGGAGTAAGGACATACCTTATTTTTTGATGATTTAGGCTTGGAGGGTGCACAGAAGGTCTTGCTTGAGTGGGAGCGCAGTCAGGGACCTTGAGCTTGATATGGAGCCTGGATGTGGGACCCCCCTCAAGGAGCATTAATGGGGGGAGCACTGAGCCCTAAAATAGGGGAACACTATGGGGGGCAACGGGCCGTAACTGGGGTAGACAGGAGGGGTACAGAGGCCCGTAATATGGGGTACAGTGGGCCAGAAAATTATGTACTGTGTGGTACTTGGTTTAAAAAGTGTAATAACAGTAATAGAAAAAAAAAAAGAAAAAAAGCTGCGGCCAAAAAAAAAGGGGTGGCAAACGCAGCTCCCTGAACCCCTGATAGGACCCGGGGTAAGGGATCAGACCCTAATAGGACCCTGGGGGACCTATTAGGGGGTCAGGGGGGGATTTATTTTTTTATTAAAAGAAAAAAAAAAGCTGCTGCCCCCCAAAAAAATGGATGGCCCACGCAGCTCCCTGAACCCCTAATAGGACCCAGGGTCAGGGATCAGACCCTAATAGGACCCTTGGGGACCTATTAGGGGGTCAGGGGGGGGGCTTTTTTTTTTTTTTTTACTCTTTTTTAAACTTTTTTAACTTTATTAAATCCTACCTGTCCCTGCAATCCGCTGTCCCTATTCTAAGGCTCCTGAGGGGGCTCCGGAGCTCTGAGGTGGGATCCACGGTCTTCTCCTCACTGCTGCACCCGCTGACTGAACACAGAGAGCAGGTGCAGCAGAGGGAAGGGACCGTTAACCCCTCCTCTGCCGCACTGCTATTGGCTGGACGATCGCCGGCCAATAGCAGCGTTGCCCAGCAACGGCAGGTGATTGGCGGTGAATTGTACACCGCCGATCACCATTTATTACCGCTTCATCGGGTCACAAGTGACCCGAATGACCCGAATCGCTGAAGATCGCTTACATGCGGGGTCCCGGGACCACCCTAGGCATTTGCACGGCATGCCTACTGAACGATTACAGCAGACATGCCGTTCCGATCTCTGCCCGGCGCGCGGCAGAGACCGGAGAAACACCAGGACATTCTGGAACGTCATTGGTCCTTAAAGCCCAGGGTGCGGGGATGTTCCAGAATGTTCTTGGTCCTTAATGGGTTAAAGAACAGACAAGTGTTGCACTGTCCGTGTCACATTTCCGTGAAGGAATATGACCACAAGTCTCAGTTAAAGGGGAGCTTTAATCAAAGAAGCTCCTGTGGTGCACTGGTTATGGGTTAGTGTTTTTGATGTAGACGCATACATAGAGTAGTGGGTTCACATCCCGACCCTAAAGGAAAATATTTTCTTTCTTTTGAAAATGTTGTTGTAAAGTAATCGGATTGAAATCCTAGATCTGGAAATCACCCATGAGAGGGAGGAAATTATAACTGCTACTTATCTTAAAATATGGCGTACAAATATACTGTTTAGCCAGTTCAAGTATATGAAAATTATACTAGTGACCATACATTTCAACTTCAAGCCAACACTCTTAAGAGAAGATTTCTAGAAAAAGGGTATCCTGAAACATTACTCAAGGACGCATATAATAGGACAAAAATATTATCTCAAGAAGACTGTCTACCTAAGAATACAACAGTCCCAGATTAGATGGAATCCCATCAATTTCTTAACCCACAGTTCATCACTACGTATAATGGTGCGCACAAGCAAATCCAAAAGATCCTTAATAAGTGTTGGTATGTTTTGGGTGCAGATCCAATTTTGAAATCAAGCCTGCCGGAAAAACCATGCATCATATATAGCAGAGCACCTACTTTGAAAAACATCTTATCTTCCAGTCATTTGAGGAGACATACGGGAACTGACTTGAAGGAACGAGATTCAGAGAGAAAACGCCCAGCAGGTTCCTTCAAATGCAAAGGCTCCCGTTGTTTGTGCTGTTCCAGTATTAAATCTGATCTCAAGGCTTTTAAAAATAATTTATCTGGTGAAAATTTTCCGATTAAGACCTATATGGATTGTCATTCCAGGTTTATAATTTACGTAATTGAATATGTTTGTAAAAAAAACAGTACATGGGTCGTACAATGCAAGAGTTACCGTATTTATCGGCGTATAACACGCACTTTTTAGGCTAAAATTTTTAGCCTAAAGTCTGTGTGCGTGTTATACGCCGATACACCCCCAGGAAAGGCAGGGGGAGAGAGGCCGTCGCTGCCCGCTTCTCTCCCCCTGCCTTTCCTGGGGTCTAGAGCGCTGCTGTCGGCCCTTCTCACCCCCTGGCTATCAGCGCCGCTGCCCGTTCTGTCCCCCTGACTATCGTGCCGGCGCCCCATTGCCGGCGCCGATAGCCGGGGGGAGAGAAGCGGCGCCGACAGCCAGGGGGGAGAGAAGGGGCAGCGGCACCCATTGCCGGCGCCGCTGCCCCGTTGCCTCCCCCCATCCCTGGTGGCATAATTACCTGAGTCGGGTCCGCGCTGCTGCAGGCCTCCGGCGTGCGTCCCCTGCGTCGTTGCTATGCACGGCGCACTGACGTCATGCGCCGCGCCGTTCAGCGCATAGCAACGACGCCGGGGACGCACGCCGGAGGCCTGCAGCAGCGCGGACCCGACTCAGGCAATTATGCCACCGGGGATGGGGGGAGGCAACGGGGCAGCGGCGCCGGCAATGGGTGCCGCTGCCGCTTCTCTCCCCCTGGCTGTCGGCGCCGCTTCTCTCCCCCTGGCTATCGGTGCCGGAAATGGGGCGCCGGCACCGATAGTCAGGGGGACAGAACGGGCAGCGGCGCCAATAGCCAGGGGGTGAGAAGGGCCGACAGTAGCGCTCTAGACACCAGGAAAGGCAGGGGAGAGAAGCGGGCAGCGACGGCCTCTCTCCCCCTGCCTTTCCTGGTGGTATATCGGGGTATACACGCGCACACACGCACCCTCATTTTACCATGGATATTTGGGTAAAAAACTTTTTTTACCCAAATATCCTTGGTAAAATGAGGGTGCGTGTTATAGGCCGGTGCGTGGTATACCCCGATAAATACGATATATGTACGTTTAAACCAGCATAGGGCAAATATCAGAAAACATTACCAGTTACATAGTATATCTCGTCATTGTAGTACCCAGCATCCAGGAATACTCAATTCAATCAAAATTTACCCTATTGAAAACATTCCCGAAAACCATCCAAATCGAATCCAGATCCTGAATAACAAGGAGGTGCATTGGATATATTGGATTGGAACTCTACAGCCACATGGCCTAAACAAAGCTACGGAAATGATAAAATGAATATTTAATATACTTCTCCACTCTACCTCTCCATCCAACTGATCACCACATACCTCTCCTTCTTTTTTAGTTATAACTAACACAAGTGATCCCATATTTTCAAGCAGTCCACAATCCATGCAGTCCATGTTACTGTCACGATTCGGCTTCCAGGTAGTGGATCCTCTGTGTCAGCGAGGGATTGGCGTGGACCGTGCTAGTGGACCGGTTCTAAGAGGCTACTGGTTTTCACCAGAGCCCGCCGCAAAGCGGGATGGTCTTGCTGCGGCAGTAGCAACCAGGTCGTATCCACTAGCAACGGCTCTACCTCGCTGACTGCTGAGAAGGCGTGGGACAGAAGGACTAGGCAGAGGCAAGGTCAGACGTAGCAGAAGGTCGGGGGCAGGCGGCAAGGTTCGTAGTCAGGATGGGTAGCAGAAGTTCAGGTACACAGGCTTTGGACAACACTAAACGCTTTCACTGGCACAAGGCAACAAGATCCGGCAAGGGAGTGCAAGGGAGGAGACCAGATATAGCCAGGGAGCAGGTGGAAGCCAATTAAGCTAATTGGGCCAGGCACCAATCATTGGTGCACTGGCCCTTTAAGTCTCAGAGAGCTGGCGCGCGCGCCCTAGAGAGCGGAGCCGCGCGCGCCAGCACATGACAGCAGGGGACCGGGACGGGTAAGTGACCTGGGATGCGATTCGCGAGCGGGCGCGTCCCGCTGTGCGAATCGCATCCCCAACGGCCATGACAGTGCGGCGCTCCCGGTCAGCGGGACTGACCGGGGCGCTGCAGGGAGAAAGACGCCGTGAGCGCTCCGGGGAGGAGCGGGGACCCGGAGCGCTAGGCGTAACAGTACCCCCCCCCTTAGGTCTCCCCTTCTCTTTGTCCAGTAACTGCCTCCCCTGGGATGAGGACACCGGGAAAGAATGGAGGGTTTCCTCAACGGCAGGCAGTACAGCAGGAGTGGGAATGGGGAGGGAGGGCAGAGGGCGAGGCCTGGCACGGGGCAGTGTGACACCAGGACGGGGGCCATGGGGTGGCACAGAGGCTTGCCTGACGGGACTGGGAGGGGGGGAGAGGCACTTCCTGTGGCAGGCAGAGTCCCAGTTTCTGATCTCCCCGGTGGTCCAATCAATGGTGGGGGAATGAAGCCGGAGCCATGGCAGACCGAGGAGGACCTCAGAGGTACAGCCGGGGAGAACGAAGAGCTCAATCCTCTCAAGGTGGGGTCCAATAGACATGAGGAGGGGCTCTGTGTGGTAACGCACGGTGCAGTCCAATCTGGCTCCGTTGACCGCGGAAATGTAGAGCGGCTTGATGAGACGGGTCACCGGGATGCTGAATTTATTAACAAACGACTCCAAAATAAAATTTCCAGAGGCACCGGAGTCCAAGCAGGCCACGGCTGAGAGGGAGGAGTTGGCTGAAGAAGAAATCCGCACGGGTACCGTGAGACGTGGAGGAGCAGACTTGGAACCAAGAGACGCCACACCCACGTGAGCTGGGTGCGTGCGTGCGTTTCCCAGGCGTGGAGGACGGATAGGGCAATCCACCAAGAAATGCTCGGTACTGGCACAGTAAAGACAGAGATTTTCTTCCCTACGGCGATTCCTCTCTTCCTGGCTCAGGCGAGACTTATCCACTTGCATGGCCTCCTCGGCGGGAGGCCCAGGCGTAGATTGCAACGGATACTGTGGGAGAGGTGCCCAGAGATCTAAGTCTTTTTCCTGGCGGAGCTCTTGGTGTCGCTCAGAAAAACGCATGTCAATGCGGGTAGCTAGATGGATGAGTTCTTGCAGATTGGCAGGAATCTCTCGTGCGGCCAGCACATCCTTGATGCGACTGGATAGGCCTTTTTTAAAGGTCGCGCAGAGAGCCTCGTTATTCCAGGATAATTCTGAAGCAAGAGTACGGAATTGTACGGCATACTCGCCAACGGAAGAATTACCCTGGACCAGGTTCAACAGGGCAGTCTCGGCAGAAGAAGCTCGGGCTGGCTCCTCGAAGACACTCCGGAGTTCAGTGAAGAAGGCCTGGACTGTGGCTGTGGCAGGATCATTGCGGTCCCAGAGCGGTGTGGCCCAAGACAAGGCCTTTCCTGAAAGAAGGCTTACTACGAACGCCACCTTAGACCGTTCTGAAGGAAACAAGTCCGACATCATCTCCATATGCAGGGAACACTGAGACAAAAATCCACGGCAGAGTCTGGAGTCCCCATCAAATTTGTCCGGCAGGGACAAGCGGAGGCTAGGAGCGGCCACTCGCTGCGGAGGAGGTGCAGGAGCTGGCGGAGGAGATGGTTGCTGCTGTAGCAGAGGCAGAAGTTGCTGTAACGTGGCGGTCAACTGCGACAGCTGCTGTCCTTGTTGGGCAATCTGCTGCGATTGCTGAGCGACCACCGTGGTAAGGTCAGCGAGACTTGGCAGCGGCACCTCAGCGGGATCCATGGCCGGATCTACTGTCACGATTCGGCTTCCAGGTAGTGGATCCTCTGTGTCAGCGAGGGATTGGCGTGGACCGTGCTAGTGGACCGGTTCTAAGAGGCTACTGGTTTTCACCAGAGCCCGCCGCAAAGCGGGATGGTCTTGCTGCGGCAGTAGCAACCAGGTCGTATCCACTAGCAACGGCTCTACCTCGCTGACTGCTGAGAAGGCGTGGGACAGAAGGACTAGGCAGAGGCAAGGTCAGACGTAGCAGAAGGTCGGGGGCAGGCGGCAAGGTTCGTAGTCAGGATGGGTAGCAGAAGTTCAGGTACACAGGCTTTGGACAACACTAAACGCTTTCACTGGCACAAGGCAACAAGATCCGGCAAGGGAGTGCAAGGGAGGAGACCAGATATAGCCAGGGAGCAGGTGGAAGCCAATTAAGCTAATTGGGCCAGGCACCAATCATTGGTGCACTGGCCCTTTAAGTCTCAGAGAGCTGGCGCGCGCGCGCCCTAGAGAGCGGAGCCGCGCGCGCCAGCACATGACAGCAGGGGACCGGGACGGGTAAGTGACCTGGGATGCGATTCGCGAGCGGGCGCGTCCCGCTGTGCGAATCGCATCCCCAACGGCCATGACAGTGCGGCGCTCCCGGTCAGCGGGACTGACCTGGGCGCTGCAGGGAGAAAGACGCCGTGAGCGCTCCGGGGAGGAGCGGGGACCCGGAGCGCTAGGCGTAACAGTTACATTTTTTTCAAATAATAAGATGGTACATTCAGTATGTCAATTTAATAAACTTTCTCCTTCTACCTACCTGAGTAAAAGGGGACTAACCCTTTCCAAATCTCCAAACAGTCTATAAGCTATAATATGGTACATAGAATATGGCACATCTTGTAAGCTAATCACAACCTCCTTTCCCTCTTCCCTCTGTCTCCCCTCTCATTCACCTGATTAAAAATGTATTAACATTTCCTTTGTCATTAAGAGATCCAGTGAGCACCACAATGAACTGTCTATGCCTAAGGTCATTCTGAACATAAGGATATTGAATCTGCTACATTCAATACAATATAGTAGTCCTACAATCCCATTGTCCAACTGTCTATACATAGATAAGTGTAATCAAATAAAGGTTTCACTGTTATAGTAAAGTGGCACATTAAAATAAAGAAAATATTTTCCCTGAGTATTGGGATGCAAACCCAGTACTCTATGTATGCATGTACATCAAAAACACTAACCCCTAACCAGTTCACCACAGGAGCTTCTTTGGTTAAGGCTTCTCTTTAACTGAGACCTGAGGCCATATCCCTTTACGGAAATCTATAGTCAGATCTTTAATCACTACGGATAGCGATCCTGTTAATTAACTATCTTATGGTCTTTTCATCTTTTATTAACATGTTCATTATAGTATTGAAAATGGGCAATGTGAACGGGATGGAATTCCTTTGACCCACTTAACGTCACTGTAAGCCCGATCTCCCATTTTTTTTAAAAATTGAACATGCTATAAATAAGGTGTTTTAGATGTATGGCACCATGGCTTGAAAAAGGGAGCTGGGACTCCCGAAACACTTTTTGTATTAATAAATATTTGTTTATTATTTTAACCCACGGTGTCCGCAATATTCTTCAGGACCCCCACAGTGTGTTCCCCTATAGACCTCTTTTTTCACAGCCCTCTGGATGGTGGACTCTTACTCTGCAGTGGCAGCTGTGGGACATCTTTAACAACTGCATTCATAGATGCTGAGCTCTGAGCCCAACATCACCAGGTAAGTGATTTTCCTTTTAACCCTTTATCATCTATCATTGGGGCAACGGCACTTGGCAGCGCCTCTTTTGTTAGTTTTTTGTCTCCTTCTCCTATATTATAGTAGAACAACACACTGAAGTTAGTCCTGATATCATTTATGGATATTACTCTGTAAACTAACACCAAATTATATTAAATGGGCAAACATCTAATTGCTAGATATATGAAAATGTAAGGAAAAATTAATAAACACTCTGCGCACTTCAAACTAAGGCTGCATTCACACCTCGTTTTGTACATTCAGCGGACCAGCGCTGAACTCCATTTACTTTAATGAGCCGACCGGAATCAAATGGTGACTCCGGACGGCTCAGTTTTGACCCGTATGCGGTTTTCTGACCGGACCTAAAACCGTAGTATATATAAAAATGGAGTTCCTTTGTGTTAATTTACTAATAGCATGTAGTTAGATGAAGAGATTAAATAAACTAATCTACAAGCATGAGCATTAGTTTTGATATAGCTCAGAACCTCAAATTCATCTGCAGTAGAAGATGAGGTGCCATCATACCAATTGTACATCTCAATATGGAGATCAAGGAAAGTATATTTTGCCCAAAAAATTATTTCATTTTTGCCACATGATCAATTAAGTGAATTTAATCAAGTAAGAAACCTTTTTTACTTTACCAGGGTTAGGCTGGGTTCACACCACATTTTTGCAATACAGTTCCCGCCTCAGGTTTTTGATGAAAAACAGATTCCTCAAAACTGGACTAAACTGTATCAAAACGTTGTCACGGCGAGCAGTCCGGTCCCGCACCCCGACCGTGAGCGCCCGACGTCTCCCGCTCCCGCTGGGACCTCCTGCTGCCCTCTCTCTGCTTTCCCACGTGCATGCCCCTGCCTCCTAGGCCACGTGCGCAACACCTTCTCTAGATTTAAAGGGCCAGCGCACCACTAACTGGTGTCTGGTCCATCCCATATGTTATTTATGCCAGCTCCTCCCCCACTTCCCTGCCGACTCTTCAGTGCCCTTAGACTGAGAATAAGCATTCCTTTTGCCTGTTTGCCTCTTCCTGTGTATCCAGACCTTCCTGCTGTGTTATTTGACTACGCACCTTTGCCGCCTGCCTTGACCTCCTGCTAAGTTTGACTACGCTTCTGCCTCATCCTCTGGTACCTTGTCTTGCCCAGCTACCTGTGTGGTCAAGCCGTGTCAGGGGTAGCGACCTGGGTGTCACCTGCCACACCAAGCCCATCCTGCCTTGTGGTGGGCTCTGGTGAAGACCAGTCGCACCTTAGACTCTGCTCCCCGATATGGTCCGAGTCATCGCCACAAGGTTAGTAGGATCCACATCCAGCATCATAACAAATGTGTGTACAAATTTTAACCCATATACAGTTGAAAACCGTATACAGTTTGAAAAATTATGTCCGGTTGCGTCCCTTCTTTAAGAAAAAAACTTATACTTTTTAAACTTTTCACTCCATTATGAATAAATTGAAATTCAAAGAAAAAAACTGTGCAAAGTCCAAAACCGTATGGTGAAAACCAGATGGAACTGTACGCACAAACGGTTCTATATGGTTCCCATTGACTTCCATGTAAAAAAAAAAAACTGTATATGGTTTAATACGGTTTTTCACCCAGACCAAAAACCATGGTAGGCTACGGTTTTGGGTAAGGGAAAAGAAAAACGGAAAAATTCGTACAAGACACGAAACGGATGCAACTGGATGCATCGTTTGGCATACGGCTTTCAATGGTGAGTCAATGCATATGATTTTCAATACGGTTCCATACGGTTTTCAAATTGAAAACATATACAGGAACTGTATTGCAAAAGCGTGGTGTGAACCCAGCCTTATTTACAGTAACTACTTCCGGTTACAGGAAAGATGCTTGCCAGGAGACTAGCGAGTTGCCCTTGTCTTAGCAATGTGATCAGATCAGAATAATAGGGAATATTTCCCTCAGACTTTTCATGGCAGCTTTTAGGAGCTTAGAAACCTCTCCACCTTTATTTCTTTAGTATTGTATTGTCCGAGTTACCATGTGTTTTAACCTTTCGTTTATCTTTGATTTCTATCAAAATCTACAATCTATACAATACAATCCAGCTATCACATCAAGTGCCAACCAACAAACACACTTGTAAGCCTACAAACGATTGACACTTCAATAATTATACAAATCTTTATTAATATCAATTAATAATGACAAAAATAGCCCTCCCCACCCCAAAAGAAAACACAGATGGGGAGCACCCACAAAAAGTAATCCCCTACAACACATGCCAATCCAGAAGGTGTATCACATATAATTATCCAGGAAGCAACTGCGCCACTAGTAGATCCAAGAGAACTAAAGGGCAGGGTTATTTAAATGAATAAATAAATTAATAATTTATGTCCCATTTGTGGCACTATTGACGTATAATTAGCTTTAATTATACTAAGTCCATTAAGAGATAACTTAAAAATACTAGGTAAGTTGATGACACGATCCATCACCTTATGTATCTCTAAACAAATGAATCTAGGATTAAATCTGCAAGCTGATTTAAACTTTCGGCAGACAATATAGAACCTTCTTAGATTGTAAATTTGTAAATTGCTATGTTGTCCATTAACAACGCATAGTGTTTTAATGTAAATTCACAGACTGAAAACTAGTGTTAGGCTGGGTTCACACCACGTTTTTGCAATACAGTTTTTTTTCAGGTTTTTGATTAAAAAAAACAGATTCTTCAAAACCTGGCTAAACTGTATCAAAACGTGTGTACAAAGTTTTATCTGTATATGGTTAAAAACCGTATACGGTTTGAAAAGGGATGTCCGGTTGCATCCGTTTTTTAAAAAAAAAAAAAGTATACGTTTTGAACTTTTCACTCCATCATGAATAAAGTCTCACTTGTTCAAAAAACCATATGGTAAAAACTGGATGGAGCCGTACACACATATAGTTCTGTACGGTTCCCATTGACTCCCATGTTTTAAAAAAAATGTATACGGGTCAATACGGTTTTTCACCTGGACCAAAAACCGTGGTAGGCCAAGGTTTTCTGTCCAGAAAAAAAAGTAAAAAACCGTGTGGTGTGAAAAACGGAGACAACCGTATGCAATATGGTGCATACGGTTTTGAATGGAAAGTCTATGGCCACGGTTTGCTGTACGGTTGCAAATGTTTTTTTTTTTTTTAACATATCTAAAAACTGTATAGAAAATCGTGGTGTGAACCCACCCTTAGATGAAATAACACTTCAGTCTCATATGTGCATTCTAAATCCCCTGGTACTATGTGAAGTTGAGGTAAAAAAAAAAACATGCTAGGATTATTATTTTTTTTTAACCACCATCACTTTCTTTTCCAAAAGCCTTATTTTTAATAACCCCCCCCCCACCCCACCTATAATGTGTTATTTAAAAAAAAAAAGGACTTTGTACACGGCAGGAAAACTCCATTGATCTACCTAAGGCATTGCTTGCTTCTTACCACTACCTCTTCTCGGCCTATAGCTATGTCTGTGCCTATTGACTCCTACTTGGCAAACACAGTGCTTGCATACATTTCTCAAGAGACATTGAATTTTTTAATAGTGTAATTAACATGGAAGGATGAGTTAGAACACTGAGTGCAGATAAACTGTACTATACCAAGATCGAAAGTAGGATAGAACTAAGTATCGATTTGGTTGTCAATATTTCACATTACTAAGTGGCATAACATTCAGTAATAGCTATGATTCTATCCTTTTCCCTGAGCAATAATTTGAGAAATGTTCTTTTTTTTATCAACCCATTGATGGCTTCTGATCTGAAGGAATTCAATGATTAATAGTCAGAGAAAAAAGACAGTATTGGACACGTGAAGGTCTGAGCTGTCTGAAGGACTGTAACAAACTGAACATTTTAATGATGTTATCCAGTTCAACAACACCTTCTCTTACTTGCCTAATATTATGCCCACTTACCACCTCCACTACATCTGGACATGACTTTTTTTTTAGCCTGGTGGACCAAATCATTAAAATCATGCTTGGTCGTTTATGGATACTGGAAGTGGTTCATGTGGGTAGCAGGATTACTTTGTTTCTTGAGTCAGATATGATATGATAACGATAAGTGATGGCAGCATGGTAGCACTGTTGCCTTGCAGCACTGGGGTTCTAGATTCAAATTCCATCTGCAAAGAGTTTGTATTTTCTCTCCGTGTTTGCCTGGGTTTCCTCCAGGTACTCCATTTTCCTCCCACAGTTCACTCCAAAACATACTGATAGGTTTAGATTATGAGCCCCAATGGGGGACAATTTGAGTGACCAGTGCTGCAGAATCTGTGTGTGCTAAGTAAAGAATTTTATGATTAGTTTCTGGATCTGGCTGTAAGATTTATTTTGAATTTGGATCCCAATTTGGATTCAGAAATGTCCCAACTGCCATGAGGTTTAAAAAAAAAAAAAAAAAAAGTGTGAAGGAGCAAGGACTCCTGTGAACAGCAGGAGTATATACTTTTATTTAGTATTGTGTGCAGCTGGGCCGAGTGCAGAGCACCCAGCCAAATAAATATAGTAAGTAGAAGCAGACAAAATCCAATTTGTGACAAATCAATTTCTTAATCTCTAGTTATGATTCAATAAAAGTATTTGTCTAGAAAATCCTGTGTTTTTGGTAGGACCATGCTAGACTAGACTATTTATTATGAATCCATTAAAGCTCAAATGATTGAGCATCACTGCCAAATATCAAAACCCCACTAATTGCCCAAAATGCTCTAAAATCAAACTTTTAATATGAGGGTACGTTCACACTTACGCAGATTTGATGAGCAGGATTTGATGTACAGGATTTTCTGCTTCAGATTTCAATGTAAACTAAATGACTGAGCGCAGCTTCTAATCGGCAGTTACAAATCCTGAGCATCAAATCTGCGCATGATCCTGTATTTGTGAGCATACTGTGATGCATTAAAATTCCACAATAAATAATGTTAAAAACCAGCATAATTGGTCAAAACTCAAGCCAAGGAGAGCAAGAACTGTGTGTATATGTACTGTGTATACTCACCATCCACAGGGAGATATCGTCTTCAGATTAACCATATAGGGTACACATTATGATCAGTTTCCTGAAGTGGTGTTCAGCAGGTTCTGCTGAACACAACAGCCTCACAGCTGTGGGCTCAACTTTGACTGCAAGCCTATGTAGACGAAGTCCAATGTCCGCTCTATCCTAAATAACCACAGTGCACTTTTAGGCTTTTAACTTTACATATGTGCTTGAGATCTGTTTAGGAAGCTATGCTGTAGAATTAATTTAAATACCATGACCTGCAAGCACTATTATTTTGTCCACATCTTGCTAAACGGACAAACACTAGATGGAAATCCGACGGACCCCATTAAAGTCAATGGGATGCATCAGGATCTGTTGGTTTCCATTATGCCATGGACCGTGCGGTGAATGGTCATTACAGTCTAATCAACAACAAGACTCAAGATGATTGTAGAAAAGTTGGACAAGCCAACATATGGATATGCACAATCCAGGCGCGACTACAATTCAAAAATAAGGGATGCAAAAATCATCTTGCAGTATTTAAAATTGTCTACAGCAGTTAAAGCCTGAAGTAGACAAACACATAAATGTCACATTTAATTTGGCACTTTATGTACTTTCCATATTTCTCTCTGAATTAACACAGTGAAGGCTATATTTTTTATCTACCTTTAACCTTTAACAAGAAATGTTTACAATCTCAACAAGTGATAATGTATGAAAAGTCAATTATTTAATAGCATGGTTACAATTTACAAACACATTTCATCTTTCTGTAACCCCTTCCCACCCTACGATGTATGGATACATCCTGGCGATATCCTGCTAACCTCAACACGCTCGCCCTGTTCACCAATGGCGATCCCACGATGCGATCGTGGGATCACGTTGGTTGCCATGGCAGTAGGAGGCTGACTGGTGGCCTCCTGTCCACCTAGTATGGCAGCCTGTGAGGTCCAGCTGCAGGCTGCATGTCAGTGTATACTGACATGTACTGCAGCATAGTATAACCTATAAAAAGTGAAAAGTAAAAAAATAAAAGCTTTACATAAATTAATAAAGTGTAAAAAAAAATTTAAATAAATGCTCCTTTCCCAATAAAAGCCTATATTAACACCCCCCCCCCCCCCCCAAAAAAATGCCTAAACCTATGTACATAATAGGTATTGCCACATCTGTACTGACTTGTACAATAGAAGGATAATGGTATTTATCCCGCACGGGTTACAACTTAAAAAAACAATAAACGTAAAAACACAAAAAAAATCAAATTTTGGTCCAAAACATGGAATAGAAAAGGTCAAAAGGTAACATGAATCACAAAAATTGTACCAATAAAAAGTATGGCTTGTCCTGCAAAAAAATAAGCCCACATACAATATGGTTGGACAAAAAGTATAAAAGCTATGGCTTACAAAAAAAGGTAAAATACAAAAATACAAAAGGGGAAAAAGGATTTTGTTGAGAAAAGGAAAAAGAACATAAAAAAGCTATACACATTGGGTATCACCATATTCGCACCAACCCACAGAAAAAAATTTAAATAACACAATTTTTACCATACAGTGAATTCCATTAAAAAAATAAAAATACATTTAAAGCCAAAAATTTTCACATTTTAACAATATTTTGGAATTTTTCACAAAAAATGCTGCATGAATCACCAAAGATTTACCACTAATATAAAGTACAATATGTCATGAAAAAAACAAGCTCAGAATCAGGTTGCTGAGTAAAAGCATATCAGATGTCTCTTTAAAGGGGTTCTCCGCTGCCCTGCCTTCCAGAGCTCCACTCGCAGCGTCCGGAAGTTTGTTACTCCGAACTCTGTGTGCGGGCTTCCCTGTTCGAGGCCGCCCCCTAATGGCGTCATGCCCGCCCCTCGTGACGTCACACGCGCCCCCTCAACGAAAGTCTATGGGAAGGGGGCACGACCGCTGTCACGCCCCCTTCCCATAGACTTTTGTTGAGGGGGGGGTGAAGTCACGAGGAGGAGGGCGTGACATCACAAGGGGGCAGCCTCAAACACGGAATATCGCATACAGCGTTCCGAGAAATAAACTTCCGGACGCTGCGAGTGTTGCTCCGGAAGGCAGGGTTGCGGAGAACCCCTTTAAAGAGACACATAGCAGATTAGAAAAATTGGGCTTGGTCATTTAGGTAAAAACAGGCGGCATCCTTAAAGGGTACTCCGGTGGAAAACATTTTTCTTAAATGAACTGGTGCCAGAAAGTTAAACAGATTTGTAAAGTACTTCTATTTAATCCATCCAGTATTTATTAGCAGCTGTATGCTACAGAGGAAATTATTTTCTTTTTTAATTTTTTTTTGTCTTGTCCAAAATGCTCTCTGCTGACACCTCTGTCCGTGTCAGGAACTGTTCATAGCAGCATAGAGTGGTGTCCCGGTACCGTATTGCATACCGTACCTTGGTAGAGGTCCCAAAGTCAAAGTTCCTAGGAACGGTGGCGTCCCTCTTTTCTAGTTAGCCCTTCGTCACCCCTCAGTTAGCTAGTATTCATATAAATATCAGTGTAAATATGTATATTTAAATTCCTACCTGTTAGCGTTGCAGGACCTTAGGTCATGAGACTCGGTGTTCAGAACTCTATGGTTTGTTGAAGGACCTTCGGTGGTTCTTGTGTCAGGTGTTCACCCACAATGCCATGTAACGGTGAGTGACAGCTGTTATGGACCAATCCAAGACCACTCAGCCACTGCCCATATAAGGGAGTTGCAGCCAATAATCACCCTCTTGGGTTGCTGACACTGGATGAGGTAGGGCCTCCGCAACTTCCAAAGACACTAGGCCAAAGCCTTGCGGCCTCGGCCTACCCTAAAGACTGTGAGTTCTTACAATTCCCCTCTAACTCCGCAAGATCACTGGACCTAAACCTACTCCTAAATCCAGCGGATCTATGCTACAAAATCCTCCTAAACTAAAGAGAGCTTACCTGGTCCCAATCACTGTCAATCGCTGCTCAGCTGTATATAGACTCTGTTATCTGGACTGTTACCGGTTACTGCATGTTACAGAAAATCTTCAGTAAAGTTTCAACAAGTTTTCAGCTAAGCACTGGTTATGGACAATCCGTTATTCTGCACTCACCTATCGCTCTTGGGAAGGGTGGCGTTAGGCCCAGCATTACCTCTGCATTTAACCCTCACCCTGGCGTCACAAGTGACAAGGGTTAATAAACCCCTGATACCTGCTCAGCAACACCCCACCTACCCTACACCCCCCAAGGCTTACCACAAAGCCTTTTTGGCGTCTGACGAACAGGATTCAGGTGTGTGCCTGCTGCTGTTGCCACTAGTGAAAGTGTACTCCCCCCAATATAACGGACTTTATTCATGTGCTGCAAACCGCATTAGAGTGTACAAGACCGGTATGTGTGGTGTGCATTACAAGGGGGCCATGCGAAAAGTAAGGGGGGAGGCAAAGATTTATTCGCTGCAAGAATGTGTAAACTGCAAAATGAATACATGCTACTATCCTCTGGTCCGGTCAGCACAGGAAGAGTTAATCTGCTGCCGGAGAAGCGCGCAAAAAAGTCCTGCGCTGCGCCACGCCCCGCCCCTGGGCGTGGCTGTCAAATTGCTGTATCGCAGCCGAAAGGGAACTTAGAAACAGAGGAGTTGTTTCTGGGAGGACCGGAAGTCGGGCTGCACCGATGACGTTCTTCCTGCCGGCAGCCATTTTGGGGAAGCCCAGTATAAAGGAAACCCTGCACAGGAAAGTTGTGGCGGTCGCAGCCCAACTGTTCCACGAAAGTGCCGACCGTCTGCAGCGGTTGTCCCCACTGCCCGACCATGATGATGACTGGCCGGATACACCTCCAGGAGACTGTGCTGGGACACCTGGAGTCGCATCGCCGGTGAGATTGTGCCCTCTCCACCAGACTTGGGGCTCGTGGGCCGAGATCCCATTGGAGGAGTCTACAGTGAGTACCCCGCCGGAGGTGGCCTTTTCTTCCTCCTCCAGCCCTGAGCCTGAAGTACCCCTGTCCAGCTTGCCGAGTACACGATCGCGCTCACAAATTTGCCCCAGTGGATTTTTGGGGACGAGCTGGGATTCATTGAATATATGCATGTGGTTTTACAGCCTACACCTGTGAAGCCACTCCCACCAATGCCAACTGCACAAAGAGAAAGGGCCCGTCAGGAAGCTGAGCTGGCTGAGTTGATGGACAAAATGAAGGCCTGACACAGCATTTGCCTCCTGAGGAGAGAATTCGTTATCAGGAGAACACTAAAGAGATGGAGGAACTGTTCATCCGCAAGTGGGATCATCCCCGAGAAGGGGAGGAGCCCTTAGAATGACAAAGATCAACTGTGGCCAAGTTCGACAAGGTCAGAGGGTATGGGACACTCATAGATTGCCACACAGGGCAAACCTTCCTCGTAAACCGGCGAGCAGTACAGAGGCCATATCTTCATAAACATTTCTATTCCCTGGAGGTGGGTGAAATAGTGGAATACACCCCCGTCCGGGGCCTGCAAGGAGAATGGGCTGCTGCGGTCACTAGACCAACAGCTCCAACACAACTTCCCTTCAAATACTTCCCCTCTACAGATTGGGAGTCAGATCCCTTCCAGCTGAGTCCGAAATGGCCTGCTCCTGATGCCTCCACCAGCGTACTCAAAGAGGAGGAGCTTCTCCAACAACAGTCATCTTCTTCAGTGTACAGCAAAGTGCCAAGGCCTGCCCAGGACCAGGAAAACAGGCCTAAACTTCGGGCACCAAAGACCGTACCTAGGCCCACTCGGAGCAAAGAGAGTTTGCCTGCTTCCAGGGTACCAACGAAAGTGCTGTGGCCCGCTGCTGACATGGAGATGGGGCTAAAACCTTTGGCACCAACTTGATCCCAGTAACCAGGGCGACCAGTAAACCCCTGGTCACTTTGAATCCCACTGTAACCCACTCTACTCTCACCATTGTGGTGTGAGAGAGTTATATTAACTCCCAGCCAGCCCCTGATGTTGGAAGAGCTAGGGGATCTAGAAGAGGAACAGGAAGAGTTCGGAGGAATGTCTTCTGAAGGACTGTCATGTGATAACTGTTATGTTTCTTTTTGCTAACCTCTTTTATTTTTCAGTAACAGAAACGTTCAAGACAAATGTGCCTAGCAGGACTATGCTAAGATTGTTCCAGTTCCAAGTTCAGCAATGTAACCACTAAGCTTTGTGCCTGACCATTAGGTCAAGAGACTCCTAGCCAGTAGGAGATTTGTAAGTTGTGCGCCCGGGTGATTGTGGTAAGGCCGTGTATATATCCCTATATTCATAAGACTTTCTTGCTAAAAATTGCACTCATCAGGTGTATGCGCCTGAACTTTGTTGGAGTGTTAATAAATATGTAAGTCTGTATAATAAAAATGTAGATGGTTCTTGTACACAGAAAAAAATAGCTTTGTGTCTGTGTACATAAAAAGTAAGTAAGTGTTGTACACGGAAAAATGTCCACTAGATGCACGTGTACACAAAGGGAAGAATTGTAAGTAATTCTTGTATACAAGTACATACACTAGAAACATTTAAAAGGTGTTTTAGCAGTTGCTAAATGGGTGACAGCATTACAGTCGCCAATCGCTAGCACTGGTCTCAAAGGACTACTCAGGATAAACTACCCTTAAAGGACAACTGCAGCGGAATTACACTTATCCCCTATCCACAGGATAGGGGATAAGCGTTTGATCGCGGGGGGTACGACTGCTGGGAGCCCCCTCGATCTCCCTAACGGGGCACCGTCATTAGCGCCCATGGTGACGTAGCGTCGACCTAAAGGTCGACGGCGATGCCCCGTCTCCTCCCCGTCCCCATACAGTTCTATGGGGAATGCGAGGAGGCACGAATGCTGCCTCCCCCCCTCTCCCATAGAGATGTATGGAGGAGGCGTGCCGGCCGCAACGTCATGCTGCGGCTGGCACGCCCCCTGCACGGGAGAGCCGCGGCCCCATACAGGAGATTGCCGGGGCCCCAGCATTCGGACCCCCCGCGGTCAAATACTTATCCCCTATCTTGAGGATAGGGGATAAGTGTTTGTGCCGCTGCAGATGTCCTTTAAGGTATCAAGACTAACTTTTAAGCAGTACTTGCACACATAATACCTTAAATAGCTCAATTAAATGTACTACCTCAGTCTTTTCAGTACACCAAACAAAAATATATCTCCCACTCAAGAAACACTTTAGGAATTGTAGCCTATTGATATTCAATTCCTTTCACTATTATGTACACTAACTTTCTCTTTTTTCTTTATTACGTGTGTGAGATGCACTACTTGGCAGGTAGGTGCTCTTGCAAGCTAAAAATTATACACGTATTTCTAGTGGTAACCTAGGTAAGGTTATTCTGTTGTGTTCTAGGGGTAAGTAGCGTGTAGCCGATAGACCCTAGCAGCTAAACTTATTGGTAGATAGCCTCAGGCAAGCCAGTATAACTTTTGTGTACTAACAGGTGACTCATCGTTGGAAAAAAAAAAAGAAAATGTGGTGAGATTTCTAAAATGTTTAGACAGCTTGAGACTAAATGTATAGAGAGCTGTATAAAAATCTAGGGAGCTTGAGACTAAATTTTAGACAGCTTCATAAATGTCTAGGGAGCTTCATAAATGTCTAGTGAGCTTTATTAATGTCTAGTGAGCTTCATAAATGTCTAGTGAGCTTTATCAATGTCTAGTAAGCTTTAACCCCTTAAGGACACAAGACGTACTGGAACGGTGTGGCCCCGCATCATAGCGGGTCGGGCCCAGCCTCTAACAATGGCCAGGACCCGTGGCTAATAGCGCGCGGCATTGATCATGGTGCCGCACGCTATTAAACCTTTAGACGCGGCGTTCAAAGTTGAACGCAGCGTCTAAAGTGAAGGCATGCCGGTTAGCTCAGTGGGCTGTTTGGGATAGCCGCGGTGAAATTGCAGCATCCCGAACAGCATACAGGACAGCAGAAGGGTCCCTACCAGCCTCCTGGCTGTCCGATCGTCGAATGACTGCTCAGTGCCTGAGATCTAGGCATGAGCAGTCAAGCGGCAGAATCATCAATCACTGGTTTCCTATGAGAAACCAGTGATCAATGTAATAGATCAATGTGTGCAGTGTTATAAGTCCCTATGGGAGCTATAACACTGAAAAAAAAAAGTGAATAAAGATCATTTAACCCCTCCCCTATTAAAAGTTTGAATCACCACCCCTTTCCCATAAAAAAAAACAAACTGTGTAAATAAAAATAAAAATAAACATATATGGTATCGCTGCGTGCGGAAATGTCCGAATTATAAAAATATATCTTTAATTAAATCGCACGGTCGATGGTGTACGCGCAAAATTCCAAACTCCAAAATAGTGCATTTTTGGTCACTTTTTATATCATGAAAAAATGAATAAAAAGTTCAATAAGTCCTATCAATGCAAAAATGGTACCGTTAAAAACTTCAGATCACGGCGCAAAAAATGAGCCATCATACCGCCCCATATACGGAAAAATAAAAAAGTTATAGGGGTCAGAAGATGACAATTTTAAACGTATTCATTTTCCTGCATGAAGTTATGATTTTTTCCAGAAGTACGACAATATCAAACCTACATAAGTATGGTATCATTTTAATCGTATGAACCTACAGAATAAAGATAAGGTGTCATTTTTACCGAAAAATGTACTACGTAGAAACGGAAGCCCCCAAAATTTACAAAACAGCTTTTTTTTTTTCCAATTTTGTCTCACAATGATTTTTTTTTCCATTTCACCGTAGATTTTTGGGCAAAATGACTGACGTCATTACAAAGTTGAATTGGTGGCGCAAAAAATAAGCAATCATATGGATTTTTAGGTGCAAAATTGAAAGAGTTATGATTTTTTAAAGGCAAGGAGCAAAAAACGAAAATGTAAAAACGGAAAAAAAAACGGTCCTTAAGGGGTTAAAGAAAAAAAATGCCTAGAAGGCTTTAAAGTGTCTAATGTTTTACTCACATTATCTTTGGAGGAAGGAATTAGAGAAAATTTTGTCAGGATGTGTAATATGTTTAATAATCCTGTCCTAGTCTCTCTGCCTTATGGGACAGGCATCGGGGTCGACTTGTTTTAAGTAAGGGGATATGTGGTGTCCCGGTACCGTATTGCATACTGTAACTTGGTAGAGGTCCCCAAAGTCAAAGTTCCTAGGAATGGTGGGGTCCCTCTTTTCTAGTTAGCCCCTCGTCACCTCTCAGTTAGCTAATCTATATCTATAAAATTCAACATGTGTGTGTGTGTGTGTGTATGTATGTATGTATGTATGTGTGTATGTTCCAGCATCACGTCCAAACGGCTAAAGATATTAACATGAATCTTGGCACACATGTTACTTATATGTCTACAACAAACATAGGATAGTTGATTTAACCCTTACCCACCCCCATTTGCCAGGGGCGGGGTTTATGTTTAAAGTCCCATACAAGTCTATGGGAAATATATGTTACTGCATAACTTCCAAACGGCTGGAGATATTTCGATGATACTTGGTCACATGTTACTTATATGTCCACTTAAAATATAGGATAGTCAATTTAACCCTTAACTAACCCCTTTTGTGAGGGTCTGGGTTTTTGTTTAAAGTCCTATGCAAATCAATGGGAAATGTATATTCCCACATAACTTCCAGACGGCTGGAGATGTTTCAATACCTGGTACATATATTACGGGTTGGGATATGAGGTTGGGAAAGGAAGTCGTGATAGGAGGTCGGGATAGGAGGTCGAGATAGGAGGACGGGATAGGAGGTCGAAATAGGAGGACGGGATAGGAGGTCGGGATAGGAGATCGGGATAGGAGGTCGAGATAGGAGGTCGGGATAGATGGACTGGATAGGGGGTGGGATGGGAGGTCAGGATAGGAGGACTTGATAGGAGGATGGGATAGGAGGACGGGATAGGAGGTCGGGATAGGAGGTCGGGATAGGAGGACGGGATAGGAGGTCGACATAGGAGGACGGGATCGGAGGTTGGGATAGGAGGTCAGGATAGGAGGTCGGGATAGGAGGTTGGGATATTTGGTTGAGATAGGAGGTCGGGATAGATGGACTGGATAGGGCGACGGGATGGGAGGTCGGGATAGGAGGACGGGATAGGAGGACGGGATAGGAGGTCGAGATAGGAGGTCGAGATAGGAGGACGGGATAGGAGGACAAGATAGGAGGACGGGTTGGAGGACGGGATAGGAGGTCAGGATAGAAAGTCGAGATATGATGACGGGATAGGAGGATGGGATAGGAGGACGGCATTAGAGGTCGTGATGACGGGATAGGAGGTCGGGATAGGAGGTCAGGATATGAAGACGGGATATGGGGTTGGGATATGACAACAATATATGAGGACGGGATATGAAGTCAAAAGCTTCCTCCTTTGTTTAATTTTCCTCCGCAACAAGGATTAGGAAGGAAAAAATGGGCAACGCCGGGTATTCAGCTAGTATTCATATAAATATCAGTGTAAATATGTATATTTAAATGCCTACCTATTAGCGTTGCAGGACCTTAGGTCATGTGACTCGGTGTTCAGAACTCTATGGTTTGCTGAAGGACCTTCGGTGGTTCTTGTGTCAGGTGTTCACCCACAATGCCATGTAATGGTGAGTGACAGCTGTTATGTACCAATCCAAGACCGCTCAGCCACTACCCATATAAGGGAGCTGCAGCCAGTAATCACTCTCTTTGGTTGCTGACACTGGATGAGGTAGGACCACCGCAACTTCCAAAGACAATTACTAGGCCAAAGCCTTGCGGCCTCGGCCTACACTAAAGACTGTGAGTTCTTACAATTCCCCTGGACCTAAACCTACCCCTAAATCCAGTGGATCTATGCTACAAAATCCTCCCAAACTAAAGAAAGCTTACCCGGTCCCAAGCACCTGTTAATCGCTGCTCAGCTGTATATAGACTCTGTTATCTGGACTGTTACCGGTTACTGCATGTTACAGAAAATCTTCCGTAAAGTTTCAACAAGTTTTCAGCTAAGCACTGGTTGTGGACAATCCGTTATTCTGCACTCACCTATCGCTCTTGGGAAGGGTGGCGATAGGCCCAGCATTACGTCTGCATTTAACCCTTACCCTGGCATCACGAGTGACAAGGGTTAATAAACCCCTGATACCTGCTCAGCAACACCTCAGCTACCCTACACCCCCCAAAGCTTACCACAAAGAGTTTACTATTGGGATTTTCTCCTGATTTGGACAGTTCCTGATACTGGCATCAGGTGTCAGCAGAAAGCACTGTGGAGAAGACAAAAAAGAAATTCAAAAATATAATAATTTCCCCTGTAGCATGCAGCTGCTAATAAGTACTGGAAGGACAAATAATTTTTTACAGAAGTAATTTACAAATCTGTTTAACTTTCTGGCACCAGTTGCTTAAAAAAGAAAAAATGCTTTCCACTGGAGTACCCCTTAACCCCTTAAGGACCTAGGGCGTATGGATACGCTCTGGCTTTCGGGTACTTAATGAACCAGGACGTATCCATACGCCCGTGGGAATTTCTGTCCCCGCCGCGCGCCGGGCGGGCACCAGACCGGGGTGCCTGCTGATATTGATCAGCAGGCACCCCGCGCAAATGCCCAGGGGGGTCATCAGACCCCCCCATGTCGGCGATCGGCGCAAATCGCAAGTGAATTCACACTTGTTATTTGCGCCAATTCGGGTCTATGGTGACCCGATGACCCGGAATAGAAGGGGGATCGCGGGTGTCCATGCGGTGGAAGGGGTGCCACCCCTCCTATCCCTGCTATTGGTCATCAAGACGCGATGACCAATAGCAGATCGGGGGCGGGGGGCTTTACTTTCGGTTTCCCCGTCCTGCCCACCCACAACAGGCGGGGCAGAACAGGGAAACGACACAGGACCGGCGCCGAAGATCCACTCACACATAGGCGATGGCAGCAGGCGACGATCGACGGCGGCAGCAGGCGACGATCGACGGAAGAAGAGGACGGCGACGCAGCTCCGTGGATCCTACGGAAGCCGGTGAGTTGCTTAGCAACATCTGGAGGGCTACAGTCTGAGACCACTATAGAGTGGTCTCTAAACTGTAGCCCTCCAGATGTTGAAAAACTACAACTCCAAGCATGCCCAGAGAGCTGGTTAGGCATTCTGGGATTTGTAGTTTTGCAACAGCTGGAGAGCTACAGTTTGAGACCACTGCACAATGATCTCTATACTGTTGCTCTCCAGATCTTGCAAAACTACAACTCCCAGCATGCCCACATCGCAGTTTGCTGTCTGAGCATGCTGGGATTTGTAGTTTTGCAACATCTGGAGGTCCACAGTTTGAAGATCACTGTGCAGTGGTCTCTAAACTATAGCTCTCCAGATGTTGCAAAACTACAAATCCCAGCATGCTCAGACAGCAAACTGCTATGTGGGCATACTGGGAGTTGTAGTTGTGTACCTCCATCTGTTGCATAACTACATCTCCCAGCATGCCCTTCGGCGATCAGTACATGCTGGGAGTTGTAGTTTTGCAAAAGCTAGAGGCACACTGGTTGGAAAATACTGAGTTACGTAACTGAAGGTTTTCCAACCAGTGTGCCTCCAACTGTTTTCCAACCAGTGTGCCTCCACAGGCAGGTTTACAGTTAGTTTTCTGCTTCAAGTTTGGGCTGCGGCAAATTTTTCGCCGCAGCACAAACTCCTAGCGGTAAACTCACTGTAAACGCCCGAAAGTGTGAACGTACCCTAAAAACACTACACTACACTAATACATAATAAAGTGTTTTAACACTACATATACACCCCCTTATACTGTCCCCCCCCCCATTAAAAATGAAAAACGTATTACACGGCAGTGTTTCCAGAACGGAGCCTCCAGCTGTTGCAAATCACCAACTCCCAGCATTTCCGGAGAGCCACTGACTGTCCAGGCATGCTGGGAGTTTAGCAACAGCTGGAGGCACCATGTTTGGGAATCACTGGCATAGAATACTCCTATGTCCACCCCTGTGCAATCCCTAATTTAGTCCTCAAATGCGGATGGTGCTCTCTCACTTCAGAGCCCTGTCGTATTTCAAGGAAACAGTTTAGGGTCACATATGGGGTATCGCCGTACTCGGGAGAAATTGCACTACAAATTTGGGGGGATTTTTTTCTTTTCACCCCTTATGAAAAGGAAAAGTTGGGGTCTACACCAGCCTGTTAGTGTAACATTTATTTATTTTTTTTAAACTAACATGCTGGTGTTACCCCATACTTTTTATTTTCACAAGCGGTAAAAGCAAAAAAAGACCCCCAAAATTTGTAACACAATTTCTCCTGAGTACGGAAACACCCCAGATGTGGGCGTTTAATGTTCTGCGGACACACAGCAAGGCTCAGGAGTGAGAGCGCACTGTGTACATTTGAGGCCTAAATTGGTGATTTGCACAGGGGTGGCTGATTTTACAGCGGTTCTGACATAAACACAAAAAAAGAAACACCCACATGTGACCCCATTTTGGAAACTACACCCCTCACTGAACGTAACAAGGGGTATAGTGCGCCTTAACACCCCACAGGTGTTTGATAAAATAGTTGAATGAGAAAATGAGAAAAACATTTTTTTTCGCTAAAATGCTGGTGTTACCCTAAATTTTTCATTTTCACAAGGGAAAATAGGAAAAAAGCCCCCCAAAATTTGTAACCCCATTTCTTCTGAGTAAGAACATACCCCATGTGTGTATGTAAAGTGCTCTACGGGCAAACTACAATGCTCAGAAGAGAGGGAGCGCCATTGGGATTTTGAAGAGAAAATTTGTCCGGAATTGAAGACCACGTGTGTTTACAAAGCCCCCATAGTGCCAGAACAATGGACCCCCCCACATGTGACCCCATTTTGGAAACTACATCCCTCACGTAATGTAATAAGGGGTACAGTGAGCATTTACGCCCCACAGGTGTCTGATAGATTTGTGGAACAGTGATCCGTGAAAATGAAAAATTACATTTTTCATTTGCACAGCCCACTGTTCCAAAGATCTGTCAAACGCCAGTGGGGTGTAAATACTCACTGCACCACTTATTAAATTCTGTGAGGGGTGTAGTTTCCAAAATGGGGTCACATGTGCGGGGGTCGACTGTTCTGGCACCACGGGGGGCTTTGTAAACGCACATGCCCCCCGACTTCCATTCCAAACAAATTCTCTTTCAAAAAGCTCAATGGCGCTCCTCCTCTTCTGAGCATTGTATTGTGCCAGCAGAGCACTTGTCGTCCAAACATGGGGTATTTCCATACTCAGAAGAAATGGGGTTACAAAATTTGGTGGTCATTTTCTCCTATTACCCCTTGTAAAAATGTAAACTTTGGGGAAAACACAGCATTTTATTGAAAAAATAATATTTTTTCATTTAAACATCCAACTTTCACAAAAAGTCAGGAAATACCTGTGAGGTGTTATGGCTCACTGTACCCCTTGTTACGTTCCTTGGGGGGTGTAGTTTCAAAAATGGTATGCCATGTGTTTTTTTTTTTTTGCTGTTCTGGCACCCTAGTTGCTTCCTAAATGCGACATGCCCCCCAAACACCATTTTAGCAAAATTTGCTTTCCAAAAGCTAAATGTGACTCCTTCTCTTCTGAGCATTTTACGTCCTAACATGGGGTATTTATATACTCAGAAGAGATGGGGTTACAAATTTTGGGGGGCATTTCCTCCCATTACCCTTTGTAAAAATGATAAATTTGGGGGTAAAACTGCACTTTAGTGAAAATTTTTTTTTTCATTTACACATCCGACTTTAACGAAAAGTCGTGAAACACCTGTGGGGTGTTAAGGCTCACTGGACCCCTTGTTACGTGCCTTGAGGGGTGTAGTTTCCAAAATGGTATGCCATGTGGGGGTTTTCTGCTGTTCTGGAACCATAGGGGCTTCCTAAATGTGACATACCCCCCAAAAACCATTTCAGCAAAATTCACTCTCCAAAATCCTGTTGTTGCTCCTTCCCTTCTGAGCCCTCTATTGCGCCTGCCGAACACTTGACATCCACATATGAGGTATTTCCTTACTCGAGAAAAATTGGTTTACAAATTTTGTGGGGGATTTTTCATCTATTTCCCCTTGTAAAAATTCAAAAACTGGGTCTACAAGAACATGTCAGTGTAAAAAATGAAGATTTTGAATTTTCTCCTTCACTTTGCTGCTATTCCTGTGAAACACCTAAAGGGTTAAAAAACTTTATGAATGTCATTTTGAATACTTTGAGGGGTGCAGTTTTTATAATGGGGTCATTTATGGATTATTTTTAACAAGAAAGCCCTTGAAATCCACTTCAAAACTGAAGTGGTCCCTGAAAAATTCCGATTTTGAAAATTTTGTGAAAAATTGGAAAATTGCTGCTATATTTTGAAGCCCTCTGGTGTCTTCCAAAAGTAAAAACATGTCAACTTTATGATGGAAACATAAAGTAGACATATTGTATATGTGAATCAATATATAATTTATTAGGAATATCCATTTTCCTTATAAGCAGAGAGCTTCAAAGTAAAAAAAAAAAAAGCAAAATGTTCAATTTTTTCATCAAATTTTGGAATTTTTCACCAAGAAATGATGCAAGTATCGACAAAATTTTACCACTAACATAAACTATAATATGTCACGGAAAAACAATCTCGGAATCAGAATGAAAGGTGAAAGCATCCCAGAGTTATTAATGCTTAAAGTGACAGTGGTCAGATGTTCAAAAAATGGCCGGGTCCTTAAGGTACATTTAGGCTGGGTCCTTAAGGGGTTAAAGACCCAGGGCGTACAGGTACGCCCTGACATCCTGGGAATTCAGGACCCTGGGCGTACCTGTACGTCCATGGGAATTCCGGTCCCCGCCACACACTGGGTGGGGACTGGACTGAGATGCCTGCTGAAATCATTCAGCAGGCACCCCGTGGAAATCCCTGGGGGGGTCCCCCCATCAATTCAGATCTGCAATTTACGGCAATTCTGGGTTGATTGGGACTCTGGAAAATAGGGATAATCGGACCCGATCATCCTGAAGGATAGGAGTGACTGGCGAATCACAGGGCAGGGGTGGGGGTGAAAGTTCAGATCCCCCGCTGTCACGATGCCGGCTGGCAGGTAGTGGATCCTCTGTGCCAGAGAGGGATTGGCGTGGACCGTGCTAGTGGACCGGTTCTAAGCCACTACTGGTTTTCACCAGAGCCCGCCGCAAAGCGGGATGGTCTTGCTGCGGCGGTAGTGACCAGGTCGTATCCACTAGCAACGGCTCACCTCTCTGGCTGCTGAAGATAGGCGCGGTACAAGGGAGTAGGCAAAAGCAAGGTCGGACGTAGCAGAAGGTCGGGGCAGGCAGCAAGGATCGTAGTCAGGGGCAACGGCAGAAGGTCTGGAATCACAGGCAAGGAACACACAAGGAACGCTTTCACTGGCACTAAGGCAACAAGATCCGGCGAGGGAGTGAAGGGGAAGTGAGGTGATATAGGGAAGTGCACAGGTGCAAACACTAATTGGAACCACTGCGCCAATCAGCGGCGCAGTGGCCCTTTAAATCGCAAAGACCCGGCGCGCGCGCGCCCTAGGGAGCGGGGCCGCGCGCGCCGGGACAGAACTGACGGAGAGCGGGTCAGGTACGGGAGCCGGGGTGCGCATCGCGAGCGGGCGCTACCCGCATCGCGGATCGCATCCCGGCCGGAGACAGTATCGCAGCGCCCCGGGTCCGTGGAACCGACCGGAGCGCTGCAGTGAGGAAGGTGTAGCGAGCGCTCCGGGGAGGAGCGGGGACCCGGAGCGCTCGGCGTAACAGTACCCCCCCCCCTTGGGTCTCCCCCTCTTCTTGGAGCCTGAGAACCTGAGGATCAGACTTTTGTCCAGGATATTGTCCTCAGGTTCCCAGGACCTCTCTTCTGGACCACAACCCTCCCAATCCACTAAAAAGAAGGTTTTCCCTCTGACCTTTTTAGATGCTAGAATTTCTTTGACGGAGAAGATGTCCGAGGAGCCGGAAACAGGAGAGGGAGGAACAGATTTGGGAGAAAAACGGTTGAGGATGAGTGGTTTGAGAAGAGAGACGTGAAAGGCATTAGGGATACGAAGAGAGGGAGGAAGAAGAAGTTTATAAGAGACAGGATTAATTTGACACAAAATTTTGAAAGGACCAAGATAGCGTGGTCCCAACTTGTAGCTAGGGACACGGAAGCGGACATATTTAGCGGAGAGCCATACCTTGTCTCCAGGGGAAAAAACGGGGGGAGCTCTTCTTTTCTTATCCGCGAACTTCTTCATGCGTGAAGAAGCCTGTAAGAGAGAATTTTGGGTCTCTCTCCATATGATGGAAAGGTCACGAGAAATTTCATCCACAGCGGGCAGACCAGAGGGCAAGGGAGTAGGGAGGGGGGGAAGAGGGTGACGGCCGTACACCACGAAAAATGGGGATTTGGAGGAAGACTCAGAGACCCTGAAGTTATACGAGAATTCGGCCCATGGGAGGAGATCTGCCCAGTCATCCTGGCGGGAGGAAACAAAATGTCGCAAATAATCACCCAAGATCTGGTTAATCCTTTCTACTTGTCCATTGGACTGGGGATGATATGCAGAAGAAAAATTTAATTTAATCTTGAGTTGTTTACAGAGAGCCATCCAGAATTTAGACACGAATTGGACGCCTCTATCCGAGACAATCTGCGTAGGCAACCCGTGAAGACGAAAAATGTGTACAAAAAATTGTTTAGCCAACTGAGGCGCAGAAGGAAGACCAGGAAGAGGGATGAAATGTGCCATTTTGGAGAATCGATCAACGACCACCCAAATAACAGTGTTGCCACGGGAAGGGGGTAAATCAGTAATAAAATCCATACCAATCAGAGACCAAGGCTGATCGGGGACAGGCAGAGGATGAAGAAAACCAGCGGGCTTCTGGCGAGGAGTCTTATCCCGGGCACAGATAGTGCAGGCTCGCACAAAGTCCACAACATCCGTCTCCAGAGTTGGCCACCAATAGAAGCGGGAGATGAGTTGCACAGATTTCTTGATACCCGCATGACCTGCGAGATGGGAGGAGTGACCCCATTTGAGGATTCCGAGGCGTTGGCGAGGAGAAACAAAGGTCTTTCCTGGAGGAGTCTGCCTGATGGAGGCAGGAGAAGTGGAGATCAGGCAGTCAGGTGGAATGATGTGTTGCGGAGAGAGTTCAACTTCTGAGGCATCCGAGGAACGAGAGAGAGCATCGGCCCTAATGTTCTTATCGGCAGGACGAAAGTGAATCTCAAAATTAAATCGGGCAAAGAACAGAGACCACCGGGCCTGGCGAGGATTCAGCCGTTGGGCAGACTGGAGGTAGGAGAGGTTCTTGTGGTCGGTGTAGATAATAACAGGAGAACTTGATCCCTCCAGCAGATGCCTCCATTCCTCAAGTGCTAATTTAATGGCTAGAAGCTCTCGATCCCCGATGGAGTAGTTCCTCTCCGCTGGAGAGAAGGTCCTAGAGAAAAAACCACAAGTGACAGCATGCCCGGAAGAGTTTTTTTGTAGAAGAACAGCTCCAGCTCCCACTGAGGAGGCATCAACCTCCAATAGGAAGGGTTTGGAAGGGTCAGGTCTGGAGAGGACGGGAGCCGAAGAAAAGGCAGACTTGAGTCGTTTAAAGGCGTCTTCTGCTTGAGGAGACCAGGACTTGGGATCAGCATTTTTTTTGGTTAAAGCCACGATAGGAGCCACAATGGTAGAAAAATGTGGAATGAATTGCCTGTAATAATTGGCGAACCCCAAAAAGCGTTGGATAGCACGGAGTCCGGAGGGGCGTGGCCAATCTAAGACGGCAGAGAGTTTGTCTGGATCCATCTGTAGTCCCTGGCCAGAGACCAAATATCCTAGAAAAGGAAGAGATTGGCATTCAAACAGACATTTCTCAATTTTGGCATAGAGTTGGTTGTCACGAAGTCTCTGAAGAACCATACGGACATGCTGGCGGTGTTCTTCTAGATTGGCAGAAAAAATTAGGATATCGTCCAGATATACAACAACACAGGAGTATAACAGATCACGAAAAATTTCATTGACAAAGTCTTGGAAGACGGCAGGGGCGTTGCACAGTCCAAAGGGCATGACCAGATACTCAAAGTGTCCATCTCTGGTGTTAAATGCCGTTTTCCACTCGTCCCCCTCTCTGATGCGGATGAGGTTATAGGCGCCTCTTAAGTCCAATTTAGTGAAGATGTGGGCACCTTGGAGGCGATCAAAGAGTTCAGAGATGAGGGGTAAGGGGTAGCGGTTCTTAACCGTGATTTTATTAAGACCGCGGTAGTCAATGCAAGGACGTAGGGAGCCATCTTTTTTGGACACAAAGAAAAATCCGGCTCCGGCAGGAGAGGAGGATTTACGGATAAAGCCCTTTTTTAGATTCTCCTGGACGTATTCGGACATGGCAAGAGTCTCTGGGGCAGAGAGAGGATAAATTCTGCCCCGGGGTGGAGTAGTGCCCGGGAGAAGGTCGATAGGGCAATCATAAGGCCTGTGAGGAGGTAGAGTCTCAGCTTGTTTTTTGCAGAAAACATCCGCGAAGTCCATATAGGCCTTAGGGAGACCGGTTACTGGAGGAACCACAGGGTTACGGCAAGGGTTACTGGGAACCGGTTTTAGACAGTTCTTGGAACAAGAGGACCCCCAACTCTTGATCTCCCCAGTGGACCAATCCAGGGTAGGGGAATGAAGTTGAAGCCAGGGAAGTCCAAGGAGAATTTCCGAGGTGCAATTGGGGAGGACCAAAAGTTCAATCCTCTCATGATGAGATCCGATGCTCATAAGAAGGGGCTCCGTGCGGAAACGTATGGTACAGTCCAATCTTTCATTATTTACACAATTGATGTAGAGGGGTCTGGCGAGACTGGTCACCGGGATGTTGAACCTGTTGACGAGGGAGGCCAAAATAAAATTTCCTGCAGATCCAGAGTCCAAGAAGGCCACTGTAGAGAAGGAGAAGGCAGAGGCAGACATCCGCACAGGCACAGTAAGACGTGGAGAAGCAGAGTAGACATCAAGGCCTGTCTCACCTTTGTGCGGAGTCAGCGTACGTCTTTCCAGGCGGGGAGGACGGATAGGACAATCTCTCAGGAAGTGTTCGGTACTAGCACAGTACAGGCAGAGGTTCTCCATACGGCGTCGTGTCCTCTCTTGAGGTGTCAGGCGAGACCGGTCGACCTGCATAGCCTCCACGGCGGGAGGCACAGGAACAGATTGCAGGGGACCAGAGGAGAGAGGAGCCGAGGAGAAGAAACGCCTGGTGCGAACAGAGTCCATATCTTGGCGGAGTTCCTGACGCCTTTCGGAAAAACGCATGTCAATGCGAGTGGCTAGGTGAATAAGTTCATGTAGATTAGCAGGAATTTCTCGTGCGGCCAGAACATCTTTAATGTTGCTGGATAGGCCTTTTTTGAAGGTCGCGCAGAGGGCCTCATTATTCCAGGACAATTCTGAAGCAAGAGTACGGAATTGTACGGCATACTCGCCAACGGAAGAATTACCCTGGACCAGGTTCAACAAGGCAGTCTCAGCAGAAGAGGCTCGGGCAGGTTCCTCAAAGACACTTCGGATTTCCGAGAAGAAGGAGTGTACAGAGGCAGTGACGGGGTCATTGCGGTCCCAGAGCGGTGTGGCCCATGACAGGGCTTTTCCGGACAGAAGGCTGACTACGAAAGCCACCTTAGACCTTTCAGTGGGAAACAGGTCCGACATCATCTCCAGATGCAGGGAACATTGGGAAAGAAAGCCACGGCAAAACTTAGAGTCCCCATCAAATTTATCCGGCAAGGATAAGCGTATCCCAGGAGCGGCCACTCGCTGCGGAGGAGGTGCAGGAGCTGGCGGAGGAGATGACTGCTGAAGCTGTGGTAGTAACTGTTGTAGCATAACGGTCAGTTGAGACAGCTGTTGGCCTTGTTGCGCTATCTGTTGTGACTGCTGGGCGACCACCGTGGTGAGGTCAGCGACAACTGGCAGAGGAACTTCAGCGGGATCCATGGCCGGATCTACTGTCACGATGCCGGCTGGCAGGTAGTGGATCCTCTGTGCCAGAGAGGGATTGGCGTGGACCGTGCTAGTGGACCGGTTCTAAGCCACTACTGGTTTTCACCAGAGCCCGCCGCAAAGCGGGATGGTCTTGCTGCGGCGGTAGTGACCAGGTCGTATCCACTAGCAACGGCTCACCTCTCTGGCTGCTGAAGATAGGCGCGGTACAAGGGAGTAGGCAAAAGCAAGGTCGGACGTAGCAGAAGGTCGGGGCAGGCAGCAAGGATCGTAGTCAGGGGCAACGGCAGAAGGTCTGGAATCACAGGCAAGGAACACACAAGGAACGCTTTCACTGGCACTAAGGCAACAAGATCCGGCGAGGGAGTGAAGGGGAAGTGAGGTGATATAGGGAAGTGCACAGGTGAAAACACTAATTGGAACCACTGCGCCAATCAGCGGCGCAGTGGCCCTTTAAATCGCAAAGACCCGGCGCGCGCGCGCCCTAGGGAGCGGGGCCGCGCGCGCCGGGACAGAACTGACGGAGAGCGGGTCAGGTACGGGAGCCGGGGTGCGCATCGCGAGCGGGCGCTACCCGCATCGCGGATCGCATCCCGGCCGGAGACAGTATCGCAGCGCCCCGGGTCCGTGGAACCGACCGGAGCGCTGCAGTGAGGAAGGTGTAGCGAGCGCTCCGGGGAGGAGCGGGGACCCGGAGCGCTCGGCGTAACACCCGCTCTGCCCACCCCTGGAAGTCCAGCCAGAGCGGGGGAAGATGGCAGCGATGGCTGAGAAGCCCATTGATGTGGGGGGGGGGGGGGCAGGCAGCATTTACCTGAGATCACGCGGGGACCGGCGGCAGAAAGGACGCGGCAGGCAAGTGGAAGCAGCGGCGCAGACGCATCAGTGAAGATCACTGTAAATGGATCTTCACTGCTGCTAGGAGTTTCAAAAGTACAGACAGCCTTTGGGAGTTGTAGCTTTGCAACATCTAGAGGGCCACAGTTGTGAGACCACTGTGCAGTGGTCTCCAAATTGTAGGCCTTCCAGATGGTGCATAACTACAACTCTCAGCATGCCCAGACAGTCCAGGAATGCTGGGTGTTGTAGTTCTGTAACATCTGGTCCTTCAGATGTTGCCAAACTACAACTCCCAGCATGCCTGGCCAGTCTTGGCATGCTGGGAGTTGTAGTTTTGCAACATCTGGAAGGGCACAGTTTAGAGAACACTATACAGTGGTGTCCAAACCGTAGCGTTCCAGATGTTGCAAAACTACAATTCAAAGCATGTCAAGACTGTCCAGGCATGCTGGGAGTTGTAGTTCGGCAACATCTGGCCCTTCAGCATGCCTGGGCCGTCTGGGCATGCTTGGAGTTGAAGTTTTGCAACATCTGGAGGGCTACAGTTTGGATACCACTACACAATGGCCTCCAAACTGTTCTCCAGTTGTTGCATAACTACAACTCACAACATGCCCTTCGGCTGTCTTGGCATGCTGGGAGTTGTAGTTTTGCAACAACTGGAAGCACACTGGTTGGGAAACATTGTCTGTTTCCTATGTCAGGGTTTCCCAACCCGTGTGCCTCCAGCTGTTGCAAAACTATAACTCCCAGCATGCACTGACAGACCATGCATGCTAGGAGTTGTAGTTTTGTAACAGCTGGAGGCACATGGGTTGGGAAACACTGAGTTAGGTAACAAACTCTCAGTGTTTTGCAACCAGTGTGCCTCCAGCTGTTGCATAACTACAACCCTCAGCATGCATGGACAGCCAAAGGTCATGCTGGAAGTTGTAGTTTTGCAACAGCTGTACAAGGCACATTCACACGGGTGAGGGTTTACAGCGATTTTCTCGCTACAAATTTGAGATGCAGCAAATTTTCGACTGCGGCTCAAACTCCCAGCAGGAAACTCGAAGTGAACCCCTGCCAGTATGAATGTACCCTAAAAACACTACACTACACAAAATAAAAAGTAAAACACTGCAACAACACATACCCCTACATAGTTACCTCCCCTGTTTCCAAAACGAAGCCTCCAGCTGTTGCAAAACAACAACTCCCAGTATTGCTGAACAGCCATCATTGACTGTCCAGGCATGCTGGGATGTTTTGCAACAGCTGGCGGCACCCTGTTTGGGAAAAACTGCTGTAGGGTAATTTTAGTATCAGAGGCAAGTGTAATGCTTGCATCTGGGTTCGTCCCTATGCAGATCCCTAATTTAGGCCTCAAATGCGCATGGAGCTCTCTCACTTTGGAGCCCTGCTGTATTTCAAGGAAACAGTTTAGGGCCACATATGGGGTATTTCCGTACTCGGGAGAAATTGACTAACAAGTTTTGGAGTGCTTTTAATCCTTTTACCCCTTATGATAAGGTAAAGTTGGGGTCTACCTCAGCATATTATTGTAAAACAATATAATTTTTTACACTAACATGCAGGTGTTGCCCCATACTTTTCATTTTCACAAAAGGTAAAAGAAGAAAAGACCCCCAAAATTTGTAACGCAACAGAAATACCCAATGTGTGGATGTAAAATGCTCTGTGGGTACATAACAAGGCTCAGGAGTGAGAGCACCATGTACATTTGAGGTGATTTGCACAGGGGTGGCTGATCGTTACAGCAGTTCTGACATAAACGCAAAAAAAAAAACACCCACATTTGAACCCATTTTGGAAACTATACCCCTCACGGAACGTAACAAGGGGTATTTGAAGAATTTTCGTTAAAGTTGGACTTAAAAATGAAATTTTTAAATTTTTTAACTAAAAAGCTGGGTTTTTTTCATTTTCACAAGGGGTAATAGGAAAAAAAAACATACCGTATTTATCGGGGTATACCACGCACCGGCCTATAACACGCACCCTCATTTTACCAAGGATATTTGGGTAAAAAAAGATTTTTACCCAAATATCCATGGTAAAATGAGGGTGCGTGTGTGCGCGTGTATACCCCGATACACCCCCAGGAAAGGCAGGGGGAGAGAGGCCGTCGCTGCCCGCTTCTCTCCCCCTGCCTTTCCTGGGGTCTAGAGCCCTGCTGCCGGCCCTTCTCTCCCCCTGGCTATCGGTGCCGCTGCCCGTTCTGTCCCCCTGACTATCGGTACCGGCGCCCCATTACCGGCGCTGATAGCCAGGGGGAGAGAAGCGGCGCCGACAACCAGGGGGAGAGAAGGGGCAGCGGCACCCATTGCCGACGCCGCTGCCCCGTTGCCTCCCCCCATCCCCAGTGGCATAATTACCTGGGTCGGGTCCGCGCTGCTGCAGGCCTGCGGCGTGCGTCCCCTGCGTCGTTACTATGCACGGCGCGGCGCACTGACTTCATGCGCCGCGCCGTGCAGCGCATAGCAACGACGAAGGGGACATACGCCGGAGGCCTGCAGCAGCGCGGACCCTACCCAGGTAATTATGCCACCGGGGATGGGGGGAGGCAACGGGGCAGCGGCGTCGGCAATGGGTGCCGCTGCCCCTTCTCTCCCCCTGGCTGTCGGCGCCGCTTCTCTCCCCCTGGCTATCGGCGCCGGCAATGGGGCGCCGGTACTGATAGTCAGGGGGACAGAACGGGCAGCGGCGCCGATAGCCAGGGGGAGAGAAGGGCCGGCAGCAGGGCTCTAGACCCCAGGAAAGGCAGGGGGAGAGAAGCGGGCAGCGACGGCCTCTCTCCTCCTGCCTTTCCTGGGGGTGTATCGGCGTATAACACGCACATAGACTTTAGGCTAAAAAATTTAGCCTAAAAAGTGCGTGTTATACGCCGATAAATACGGTAATTTGTTACACCATTTCTTCTGAGTATATAAATACCCCATATGTGGACGCAAAGTGCTCTGCTGGCGCACTGCAGGGCTCAGAAGAGAAAGAGTGTCATTGGGCTTTTGGAGAGAGAATGTGTCTGGAATTGAAAGCCATATGTATTTACAAAGCCCCCATGGTGCTAAAACAGTGGACCCCCACATGTGACCCCATTTTAGAAACTACACCCCTAAAGGAATGTAATAAGGGGTGCAGTGAGCATTTACACCCCATAGGCATCCAACTTTAGCGGAAATTTGTCAAACACCTGTGGGGTGTAAAGGCTCACTGTACCCCTCGTTAAGTTCCTTGAGAGCTGTTGTTCACAAATAGTTTCCATATAGGACTTTTTTTTTGCTGTTCTGCCACCATATTGGCTTCCTAAATGCAACATGCCCCCCAAAAACTATTTCAGCAAAATTTGCTTTGAAAAAGCCAAATGTGTCTCCTTCTCTTCTGAGCATTGTAGTGCGCCAGCAGAGCATTTTACTTCCACACATGGGGTATTTCCATACTCAGAAGAAATGGGGTTATAACTTTTGGGGGCATTTTCTCCTATTACCTCTTTAAAAACTGTAAATTTGGGGGGGGGGGGGGAATGAATTTAAGTGAAAAAAAAATCATTTACACATCCAACTTTAATGAAAAGTCATCAAACACCTGTGGGATGTTAAGGCTCAATGTACCCCTTGTTACATGCCTTGAGGGGTGTTGTTTCCAAAATAGTATGCCATGTGTTTTTTTGCACCATAGGGGCTCCCTAAATGTGGCATGCCCCCAAAAAAACATTTCAGCATAATTTGCTTTCAAAAAGACAAATATGACTCCTTCTCTTCTGAGTATTGTAGTGCACCAGCAGAGCACTTTATCTCTGCACATGGGATATTTCCATACTTTTGGGGGGTGTTTTCTCCTATTACCTCTTGTAAAAGGGGTAAATTTGGGGGAAAAACTTTTCATTTACACATCTGATTTTACCGAAAAGTCGTTAAACACCTGTGGGGTGTTAAGGCTCACTTTACCCCTTGTTACGTGCCATAAAGGGTGCAGTTTCTAAAAAGGTATGCCATGTGGTGTTTTTTTTTTTTGCTGTTATGTCATCATAGGGGCTTCCTAAAAGAGATATGCCCCCAAAAACCATTTCAGCAAAATTCCCTCTCCAAAATCCCAATGTCGCTCCTTTGCTTTTGAACACTCTAGTGCACCCACACTTTATGTTCACATATGAGGTATTTCCTTTCTTGAGAGAAATTGGGTTACACATTTTCTCCTTTTTCCCATTGTAAAAATTCAAAACCTGGGTCTACAAGAACATGTTAGTGTAAAAAATGAAGATTTTGAATTTTCCCCTTCACTTTGCTGCTATTCCTGTGAAAAACCTAAAGGGTTAACAAACCTTTTGAATGTCATTTTGAATACTTTGAGAGGTGCAGTTTTTATAATGGGGTCATTTATGGGGTATTTCTAATATGAATGTCCCTCTAATCCACTTCCAAACTGAACTGGTCTCTGAAAAATTCTGATTTTGAAAATGTAAAAAAATTGGAAAATTTCTGCTGAACTTTGAAGCCCTCTGATGTCTTCGAAAAGTAAAAACATGTCAACTTTATGATGCCAACATAAAGTTAACATATTGTACAGTATATGTAAATCAATATATAATTTATTTGGGATGTTCATTTTCCTTATAAGCAGAGAGTTTCAAAGTAAAAAAAAAAAAAAAATTATCAAATTTTGGAAGTTTTCACCAAGAAATTATGCAAGTATCGACAAAAATGTACAACTAACATAAAGTAGAACATGTCACGAAAAAACTATCCCAGAATTAGAATGAAAAGTAACTTTCATTCAAACACTCCTCCCACCCTTTAAAAAGCTGTGTATCCCAGCAGGCATGACATCACTGAAGCCTGCTGGGGGACTACTTCCGCCCTCACATAGTTGGAGTGCTGTGAGGAATAGACCTCAAGCTCTGGGCAGCAGCTTTCAGTCAGTGTATCTTCCAGTGAGGCTTTTTGCAGCTTTCAAACAGTGCAGCTTTTAGTCTGTGCAGCTGTCAGTGAGGCTCTGTGCAGTTGTCAATCAAGCTCAGTGCAGAAAAACACTTCCTGAGTTTTTTTTGTTTTGTTTTTATAAAAGTTATTTATTTGGCATAAGGAATCAAATATCAAAAATCATGTTTAATGACAGTGCCAATTTAAGTGCATAGAGAATGTAATGGATTTGAGTTGCACTATTACTGTAGCTTAAAGGAGTACTCCGGAGGTATATAAAAAAAAATATTTTAAATCAACTGCTACAAGAATGTTATACATATTTTTTAAATGACTTCTACATAGAATCTTAACCCTTCCAGAATTTATCAGCTGCTGTATGCTCCATAGGAAGTGTTTAGTGGAGGTCTCTGTACCGCAACCCCCACTATACAAACATTTCTAACATGTCACAATGACATATTCAGAAAGAGTTATAAGAATAACCCCTGACATTAGTTTTGGGAGGCCATCAAATTATTTCCAGTAGTTTTTCAGCCCTACTCTCCCTGGTCCTGGTGCAAAGTGCCTGTCCTATGGAGTGTGTTGTTAATAATAATGAGGATATGTCAGCCCTCTTACAGGCTAACACTAAGCATATTTTTAGTTATAGGTGTTGTCTATCAGAAAAAGAAAAAAAAAAGGACAAAACGTATCTAGGAATCTTAAAAAAGAAGGGAAAAATGTAAACAATACAAATATTATACCTACCTTTCGCTGGTTCAACTTTCACTTGGCTTAATGGACAAATTTGACATCTCTGTGCAGGGGTCAGGCTTCACAATCTGAAGCATGATTCAGTATGTCAGCAATGTTTAATCCCTTAAGGACGGAGCCCATTTTCACCTCTAGGACGAAGCCCTTTTTTGCAAATCTGACCACTGTCAATTTAAACATTAATAACTCTGGAATGCTTTTACTTATCATTCTGATTCTGTGATTGTTTTTTCTTGACGTAATCTACTTTAACATAGTGGTAAATTTTTGTGGTAACTTGCATCCTTTCTTGGTGAAAAATCCCCAAATTTGATGAAAAAATTTAAGATTTTGCATTTTTCTAACTTTGAAGCTCTCTGCTTGTAAGGAAAATGGATATTACAAATAATTTTTTTTTGGATTCACATATACAATATGTCTACTTTATGATTGCATCATAAAATTGATGAATTTTTACTTTTGGAAGACACCAGAGGGCTTCAAAGTTCAGCAGCAATTTTCCAATTTTTCACAAAATTTTCAAACTCACAATTTTTCAGAGACCAGTTAAGGTTTGAAGTGGATTTGAAGGGTCTTCATATTAGAAATACCCCATAAATGACCCCATTATAAAAACTGCACCCCCCAAAGTATTCAAAATTAAATTCAGTAAATGTTTTAACCCTTTAGGTGTTTTACAGGAAAAGAAGCAAAGTGAAGGAGAAAATTCAAAATCTTCATTTTTTACACTGGCATGTTCTTGTAGACACAATTTTTGAATTTTTACAAGGGGTAAAAGGAGAAAATGTATACTTGCATGTGTAACCCAATTTCTCTCGAGTAAGCACATACCTCATATGTCTATGTAAAGTGTTCGGCGGGTGCAGTAGAGGGCTCAGAAGTAAAGGAGCGATAAGGAGATTTTGGAGATTTTTCTGAAATGGTTTTTTGGGGGGGCATGTCGCATTTAGGAAGCCCCTATGGTGCCAGAACAGCAAAAAAAAAAAAACACATGGCATACCCTTTTGTAAACTAGACCCCTTGAGGAACATAACAAAGAATAAAGTGAGACTTAATACCCCACAGGTGTTTCACGACTTTTGCATATGTAAAAAAAAAAAAAAAAAAATTCACTAAAATGTTGGTTTTCCCCCAAATTTCACATTTTTAAAGGGTTAATAGCAGAAAAGACCCCCCCACGATTTATAACCGCATCTCTTCTGAGTATGGAGGTACCCCATAAGTGGACCTGAAGTGCACTGCAGACGAACTACGATGCTCAGAAGAGAAGGAGTCATATTTGGCTTTTTGAGAGCAAGTTTTGCTCGGGGGGCATGTTGCATTTAGGAAGCCCCTATGGTGCCAAGACAGCAAAAAAAAAACACATGGCATACCATTTTGGAAACTAGACCCCTCACAGAATGTAATGAGGGGTACAGTGAGCATTTACCCCCACTCGTGTCTGACAGATCTTTGGAACAGTGGGCTGTGCAACATTTTTCATTTTCACGGACCACTGTTCCAAAGATCCGTCAGACACTTGTGGGGTGTAAATTCTCACTGCACCCCTTATTACATTCCGTGAGGGGTGTAGTTTCCAAAATGGTTTCACATGTGGGTGTGTTTTTTTTTTTGCGTTTGTCAGAACCGATGTAACAGCCACCCCTGTGCAAATCACTTCAAATGTACATGGCGCACTCTCCCTTCTGGGCCTTGTTGTGCGCCCCCAGAGCACTTTGCGCCCACATTTGGGGTATCTCCGTACTCGGGAGAAATTGCGTTACAAATTTTTGGGGGCATTTTTCCCTTTTACCTCTTGTGAAAATGAAAAGTATAGGGCAACACCAGCATGTTAGTGTAAAAATGTTTATTTTTTTACACTAAAATGTTTATTTTTTTACCCTAACATGCTGGTGTAGACCCCAACTGTTCCTTTTCATAAGGGGTAAAAGGAGAAAAAGCCCCCCAAAATTTGTTAGGCAATTTCTCCCGAGTGCGGCGATACCCCATATGTGACCCTATTCTGTTGCCTTGAAATACGACAGGGCTCCAAAGTGAGAGCGCCATGTGCATTTGAGGCCTGAATTAGGGACTTGCATAGGGGTGGACATAGGGGTATTCTATGCCAGTGATTCCCAGCTGTTGTAAAACTCCCAGCATGCTTGGACAGTCAATTGCTGTCCAGAAATGCTGGGAGTTTTTGTTTTGCAACAGCTGGAGGCTCAATCTTCTCAATCTTAGAAACACTGCCGTACAATACATTTTTCATTTTTATTGGGGAAGGGGGGTGGTAGGGGGGGCAGTGTACATGTTTATATGTAGTGTTTTACTCTTTATTTTATGTTAGTATAGTGTAGTGTTTTTAGGTTACATTCACACTGGAGGCAGATTACACTGAGCCTCCTGCTAGGAGTTTGAGCTGCGGCTGAGAATTTGCCACGGCTCAAATTTGAAGCGGGGAGCTCACTGTAATCTGCCGCCAGTGTGAATGTAGCCTGTGCATTCACATGGGAGGGGGGTCAAAACTACAACTCCCAGTATGCACTGACAGACCATGCATGCTGGGAGTTGTAGTTTTGCAACAGCTGGAGGCACACTGGTTGAAAAACCTTGAGTTAGGTTCTATGACCTAACTCAGTATTTTCCAACCAGTGTGCCTCCAGCTGTTGCAAAACTACAACTCCCAGCATGTACTGATTGCGGAAGGGCATGCTGGGAGATGTAGTTATGCAATGGCTTGAGGCACGCAAGTACAAATCCCAGCATGCCAAGACAGCCTTATGCTGTTCCTGAATGCTGGGAGTTGTAGTTTTGCAAGATTTAGAGGGGTTCAGGTTGTAAATCACTGTCCAGTGGTCTCAAAACTGTGGCCCTCCAGATGTTGCAAAACTGCAACTCGCAGCATGCCCAGACAGCAAACTGCTGTCTGGGCATGCTGAGAGTTATAGTTTTGCAACATCTGGAGGGCTACAGTTTGAGACCACTTAGTCATCTACAACCTGAACCCCTCTAAATATTGCAAAACTACAAGTCCCAGCATGCCCACACAGCAAACAGCTTTCTGGGCATGCTGGGAGTTGTAGTTTTGCAACATCTGGAGGGCCACTGTTTAGAGACCACTGTAAACTGTGGCCCTCCGGATGTAGCTAGGCAACAACTCACGCGGCAGGTTCCGGAAGTCTTGCTGCCGTCGCCGCACGTCGGGGAGGATCGCGCTCGGGGATCCGAGATCCAGGTAAGGGACCTTCGGCACCGACCTTCCCTGGACAGTTCCCCCGTTTTGCCCGGACACCGATAGGTGGGCAAAGCGGGGGAATCGAACTTTAACCCGGCCGACCAATAGCAGGGATAAAGGGGGGGGAGGGGGTGGCCACCAAACTCCTATTCCTTCAGGGGGATCGAGGGTGTCTCGGACCCCCGATCCCTCTTATTTTCCGGGTCACCGGGTCACCAGTGACCCGTATGACCAGGAATCGTGCAGATCGCAGGTCTGAATTGACCTGTGATTTGCGCCCAACGCGGTCATGGGGGGGTCTCAGGACCCCCTCGGCGATGTGCCGGGATGCCTGCTGTTAGATAACAGCAGTCATCCAGGCCCGATCACCGCTACCGGTGACGCGGCGCTCCCGGAACCCCGCGACGTACATGTACGTCGCCGAGCGCCAAGTGACACTTCACGGTGCCGTACATGTAAAAACATCTCTCATACTGTAGTATAAGGCACAGATTCTCTGGGTTGGGCTCAGAACATCCAGTCTGGGCAATCTACTAATCGTAACTAACTGGGCTGGTGGAGATAGGACACGAAGAGCAATGTGTGAACATACCCTTAAACAACCCTTTCACATGACATGAAGAGGCTCAGTAGTAAGAGGACATGTGGCCAATACCCCCCCCCCCCCCCCCCCCCACAAAAAAAAGAAAAGAAAAAAAAAAGAAGAAAAGAAAAGAAAATTGTATCATTTTGTCATTTAATAGGTTAGGGTGCCCTTACCACACACATTTTAAAGTTTCTTGATATGTCATCCTGTTCCTGAAATATGATGGTTTATAGTTTGTCTGCCAATTCAGGGAATCAGTCAGATGGGTGGAACTTAATTTTAATAATTGGAGTAGACATCAAGTGATGGGCGGGCTTACACAATAAGGAGGTGTGAATGTGAATGTTGTACATTGATAGGCATCTCTGCCTAATACATACCCCATGACAGTATAATCCTGTCCATCACCAGATAGTCATCCTCTTTATTAAAATTAGGTTTACATCACTTTGACTGATTTCTTGAATTGTCAGACATACTATAAACCCTTATATCTTGGGAACAGGAGGGCATTTCAAGAAACTGTAAAAATATGTGAGATCAGGGACCCTTAGCTATTTAGAAATACTGCAATCTTATTTTTTGGGGGGTTAGCCACATGTCCTCTTTAAAATATCTTAAATCAAATCAGTCACAGCAGAACATTTTATTTGTAAATTAAATATATCCTATGCTTTGCCAAAATCAAGAAGATTTTATAAGGGGGTCATTTCTTAAAATATAAGGGGTACACATACTTTTGTTACACTAATCAAAAAAAAAAAAAAAATTATATATATATATATATATATATATATATATATATATATATATACACAGCAACAGAAGAATGCAGCAGCACACTGCCAGCACAAGGATATAGGTGAAACATGAAAATGCAGTTAAAACATGGAGAGCTATACAGCTATGGTGTAATAGATGCAAATGTGAAACTATGAAATAGTGAGGCACTTAGCTCGCAAATTTGTCTCCGCCGGCGGTCAAATAGCTTGGACCGTCCCACCGCGATAAGGTAGCCTCCTTGGGACGGACCCTACACTGTGAATATGCCTCTGTGTGAACAGTTCAGTAAGCATGGCAGGATCTGGAACATCCAAGACACCGTATATACACACCTGATAGAGGTGGGTGGAGTGCAAGGCCAACATGGAGGTAGCCACTCCCCCGTATGTGCAATACAGATAAAGAATAAGTCAGCCAGCACTTTAGTTGATACCAAACTATTATATGGACCTGGCCTACAGGTGCACGCTACTAGGCTAGATATACAGCAACAGAAGAATGCAGCAGCACACTGCCAGCACAAGGATATAGGTGAAACATGAAAATATATATATATATGTCACGATGCCGGCTGGCAGGTAGTGGATCCTCTGTGCCAGAGAGGGATTGGCGTGGACCGTGCTAGTGGATCGGTTCTAAGTCACTACTGATTTTCACCAGAGCCCGCCGCAAAGCGGGATGGTCTTGCTGCGGCGGTAGTGACCAGGTCGTATCCACTAGCAACGGCTCAACCTCTCTGGCTGCTGAAGATAGGCGCGGTACAAGGGAGTAGACAGAAGCAAGGTCGGACGTAGCAGAAGGTCGGGGCAGGCAGCAAGGATCGTAGTCAGGGGCAACGGCAGGAGGTCTGGAACACAGGCTAGGAACATACAAGGAAACGCTTTCACTGGCACGATGGCAACAAGATCCGGCAAGGGAGTGCAGGGGAAGTGAGGTGATATAGGGAAGTGCACAGGTGAACATACTAATTGGAACCACTGCGCCAATCAGCGGCGCAGTGGCCCTTTAAATCGCAAAGACCCGGCGCGCGCGCGCCCTAGGGAGCGGGGCCGCGCGCGCCGGGACAGGACCGACGGAGAGCGAGTCAGGTACGGGAGCCGGGGTGCGCATCGCGAGCGGGCGCTACCCGCATCGCGAATCGCATCCCGGCTGGAGGCGGAATCGCAGCGCCCCGGGTCAGTGGATCCGACCGGAGCGCTGCATTGAGGAGAGTGTAGCGAGCGCTCCGGGGAGGAGCGGGGACCCGGAGCGCTCGGCGTAACAGTACCCCCCCCCCCTTGGGTCTCCCCCTCTTCTTAGAGCCTGAGAACCTGAGGAGCAGACTTTTGTCTAGGATATTGTCCTCAGGTTCCCAGGATCTCTCTTCTGGACCACAACCCTCCCAATCAACTAAAAAAAAAGTTTTCCCTCTGACCTTTTTTGATGCCAGAATCTCTTTGACGGAGAAGATGTCCGAGGAGCCGGAAACAGGAGTGGGGGGAACAGATTTGGGAGAGAAACGGTTGATGATAAGTGGTTTAAGAAGAGAAACATGAAAGGCATTAGGAATACGAAGAGAAGGAGGAAGAAGAAGTTTGTAAGAGACAGGATTAATCTGGCACAAAATTTTGAAAGGACCAAGATAGCGTGGTCCCAACTTGTAGCTAGGGACACGGAAGCGGACATATTTAGCGGAGAGCCATACCTTGTCTCCAGGGGAAAAAATGGGAGGAGCTCTTCTTTTCTTATCCGCGAACTTCTTCATGCGTGATGAAGCCTGTAAGAGAGAATTTTGGGTCTCTCTCCATATGATGGAAAGATCACGAGAAATTTCATCCACAGCGGGCAGACCAGAGGGCAAGGGAGTAGGGAGGGGGGGAAGAGGGTGACGGCCGTACACCACGAAAAATGGGGATTTGGAGGAAGATTCAGAGACTCTGAAGTTATACGAGAATTCGGCCCATGGTAGAAGATCTGCCCAGTCATCCTGGCGGGAGGAAACAAAATGTCGTAAATAATCACCCAAGACCTGGTTAACTCTTTCTACTTGTCCATTGGATTGAGGATGATATGCAGAAGAAAAATTTAATTTAATCTTGAGTTGTTTACAGAGAGCCCTCCAGAATTTAGACACGAATTGGACGCCTCTATCCGAGACGATCTGCGTAGGCAACCTGTGAAGACGAAAAATGTGTACAAAAAATTGTTTAGCCAACTGAGGCGCTGAAGGAAGACCAGGAAGAGGGATGAAATGTGCCATTTTGGAGAATCGATCAACGACCACCCAAATAACAGTGTTGCCACGGGATGGGGGTAAGTCAGTAATAAAATCCATACCAATCAGAGACCAAGGCTGTTCGGGGACAGGCAGAGGATGAAGAAAACCAGCGGGCTTCTGGCGAGGAGTCTTATCCCGGGCACAGATAGTGCAGGCTCGCACAAAGTCCACAACATCCGTCTCCAGAGTCGGCCACCAATAGAAGCGAGAGATGAGTTGCACAGATTTCTTGATGCCTGCATGACCTGCGAGATGGGAGGAGTGACCCCATTTGAGGATTCCGAGGCGTTGGCGTGGAGAAACGAAGGTCTTTCCTGGAGGAGTTTGCCTGATGGAGGCTGGAGAAGTGGAAATCAGGCAGTCAGGAGGAATGATGTGTTGCGGAGAGAGTTCAACTTCAGAAGCATCCGAGGAACGAGAGAGAGCATCGGCCCTAATGTTCTTATCGGCAGGCCGAAAGTGAATTTCAAAATTAAATCGGGCAAAGAACAGGGACCACCTGGCCTGGCGAGGATTCAGCCGTTGGGCAGACTGGAGGTAGGAGAGGTTCTTGTGGTCGGTGTAAATAATAACTGGAAATCTTGATCCCTCCAGCAGATGCCTCCATTCCTCAAGTGCTAATTTAATGGCTAGAAGCTCTCGATCCCCGATGGAGTAGTTCCTCTCCGCCAGAGAGAAGGTCCTAGAAAAAAAACCACAAGTAACAGCATGCCCGGAAGAATTTTTTTGTAGAAGGACAGCTCCAGCTCCCACTGAGGAGGCATCAACCTCCAATAGGAAGGGTTTAGATGGGTCAGGTCTGGAGAGCACAGGAGCCGAAGAAAAGGCAGACTTGAGCCGTTTAAAGGCGTCTTCCGCTTGAGGAGGCCAAGACTTGGGATCGGCATTTTTTTTGGTTAAAGCCACGATAGGAGCCACAACGGTAGAAAAATGTGGAATAAATTGCCTGTAATAATTGGCGAACCCCAAAAAACGGTGGATAGCACGGAGTCCGGAGGGGCGTGGCCAATCTAAAACGGCAGAGAGTTTGTCTGGATCCATTTGTAGTCCCTGGCCAGAGACCAAGTATCCTAGGAAAGGAAGAGATTGGCATTCAAACAGACATTTCTCTATTTTGGCATAGAGTTGATTATCACGAAGTCTCTGAAGAACCATACGGACATGCTGGCGGTGTTCTTCTAGATTGGCAGAAAAAATCAGGATATCGTCCAGATATACAACAACACAGGAGTATAAGAGATCACGAAAAATTTCATTAACAAAGTCTTGGAAGACGGCAGGGGCGTTGCACAGGCCAAAGGGCATGACCAGATACTCAAAGTGTCCATCTCTAGTGTTAAATGCCGTTTTCCATTCATCCCCCTCTCTGATGCGGATGAGATTATAAGCACCTCTTAAGTCCAGTTTGGTAAAGATGTGGGCACCTTGGAGGCGATCAAAGAGTTCAGAGATGAGGGGTAGGGGGTAGCGGTTCTTAACCGTGATTTTATTAAGACCGCGGTAGTCAATGCAAGGACGTAGAGAGCCATCTTTTTTGGACACAAAGAAAAATCCGGCTCCGGCAGGAGAGGAGGATTTACGGATAAAGCCCTTTTTTAAATTTTCCTGGACGTATTCAGACATGGCAAGAGTCTCTGGGGCGGACAGAGGATAAATTCTGCCCCGGGGTGGAGTAGTGCCCGGGAGGAGGTCGATAGGACAATCATAAGGCCTGTGAGGAGGTAGAGTCTCAGCTTGTTTTTTGCAAAAGACATCCGCAAAGTCCATATAGGCCTTAGGGAGGCCGGTTACAGGAGGAACCACAGAGTCACGGCAAGGGTTACTGGGAACCGGTCTTAGGCAGTCCTTGGAACAAGAGGGCCCCCAACTCTTGATCTCCCCAGTGGACCAATCCAGGGTTGGGGAATGAAGTTGAAGCCAGGGAAGTCCAAGGAGAATTTCGGAAGTGCAATTGGGGAGGACCAAAAGTTCAATCCTCTCGTGATGAGATCCGATGCACATTAGAAGGGGCTCCGTGCGGAAACGTATGGAACAGTCCAATCTTTCATTGTTTACACAATTGATGTAGAGGGGTCTGGCGAGACTGGTCACCGGGATGTTGAACCTGTTGACGAGGGAGGCCAAAATAAAATTTCCTGCAGATCCGGAGTCCAGGAAGGCCATAGTAGAGAAGGAGAAGGCAGAGGCAGATATCCGCACAGGCACAGTAAGACGTGGAGAAGCAGAGTAGACATCAAGGACTGTCTCACCTTTGTGCGGAGTCAGCGTACGTCTTTCCAGACGGGGAGGACGGATAGGACAATCCTTCAGGAAGTGTTCGGTACTGGCACAGTACAAGCAGAGATTCTCCATGCGGCGTCGTGTCCTCTCTTGAGGTGTCAGGCGAGACCGGTCGACCTGCATAGCCTCCACGGCGGGAGGCACAGGAACAGATTGCAGGGGACCAGAGGAGAGAGGAGCCGGGGAGAAGAAACGCCTCGTGCGAACAGAGTCCATATCCTGGCGGAGCTCCTGACGCCTTTCGGAAAAACGCATGTCAATGCGAGTGGCTAGGTGAATGAGTTCATGTAGGTTAGCAGGGATTTCTCGTGCGGCCAGAACATCTTTAATGTTGCTGGATAGGCCTTTTTTAAAGGTCGCGCAGAGGGCCTCATTATTCCAGGATAATTCTGAAGCAAGAGTACGGAATTGTACGGCATACTCGCCAACGGAAGAATTACCCTGGACCAGGTTCAACAGGGCAGTCTCAGCAGAAGAGGCTCGGGCAGGTTCCTCAAAGACACTTCGAATTTCCGAGAAGAAGGAGTGTACAGAGGCAGTGACGGAGTCATTGCGGTCCCAGAGCGGTGTGGCCCAAGACAGGGCTTTTCCAGACAGAAGGCTGACTACGAAAGCCACCTTAGACCTTTCCGTGGGAAACTGGTCCGACATCATCTCCAAGTGCAGGGAACATTGGGAAAGAAAGCCACGGCAAAACTTAGAGTCCCCATCAAATTTATCCGGCAAGGATAGTCTTAGACCAGAAGCGGCCACTCGCTGCGGAGGAGGTGCAGGAGCTGGCGGAGGAGATGATTGCTGAAGCTGTGGTAGTAGCTGCTGTAGCATCACGGTCAGTTGAGACAGCTGTTGGCCTTGTTGCGCTATCTGTTGTGACTGCTGGGCGACCACCGTGGAGAGGTCAGCGACAACTGGCAGAGGAACTTCAGCGGGATCCATGGCCGGATCTACTGTCACGATGCCGGCTGGCAGGTAGTGGATCCTCTGTGCCAGAGAGGGATTGGCGTGGACCGTGCTAGTGGATCGGTTCTAAGTCACTACTGGTTTTCACCAGAGCCCGCCGCAAAGTGGGATGGTCTTGCTGCGGCGGTAGTGACCAGGTCGTATCCACTAGCAACGGCTCAACCTCTCTGGCTGCTGAAGATAGGCGCGGTACAAGGGAGTAGACAGAAGCAAGGTCGGACGTAGCAGAAGGTCGGGGCAGGCAGCAAGGATCGTAGTCAGGGGCAACGGCAGGAGGTCTGGAACACAGGCTAGGAACATACAAGGAAACGCTTTCACTGGCACGATGGCAACAAGATCCGGCAAGGGAGTGCAGGGGAAGTGAGGTGATATAGGGAAGTGCACAGGTGAACATACTAATTGGAACCACTGCGGCAATCAGCGGCGCAGTGGCCCTTTAAATCGCAAAGACCCGGCGCGCGCGCGCCCTAGGGAGCGGGGCCGCGCGCGCCGGGACAGGACCGACGGAGAGCGAGTCAGGTACGGGAGCCGGGGTGCGCATCGCGAGCGGGCGCTACCCGCATCGCGAATCGCATCCCGGCTGGAGGCGGAATCGCAGCGCCCCGGGTCAGTGGATCCGACCGGAGCGCTGCATTGAGGAGAGTGTAGCGAGCGCTCCGGGGAGGAGCGGGGACCCGGAGCGCTCGGCGTAACAATATATATATATATATATATTTTTTTTTTTTTTTAATGGTCTTGAGTAAGCACTTTTTATTGCTTTGTGGCAATAGCTTCTCTGCAGACCTATGTGTCTCCATAGTTATAGACATCAAACAAATGCCATATCCTGCAATCATACTGTCTCTTCAATCTATCCCTTTCTTCTTTTTAACATACATCTGGTAGGTTATGAAGAATTTTAATTATTCAGACAATTTTACATGCATAATATACCTCCTATTGCCAGAATTGTTTACACTTTTTTTTGTCTCACCTAGGAGACTTGTATGAGCAATAATTTGATTGCTCATGCCGATCATTGTAATACTATAGTATAGCTTATACCACTCTCAAGGCAGCCACAGAGGCCTTGTACAGACCTCTGTCCAGGGTCGTAGCTAGAAACCACAGGGCCCTGATGCAAAAAAAATGTCACACACAGTGATATCAGTGACCTGAGTGACGTCTTCTCTGTTGTCTTTTCTTTTCTTCTTCATCTAGTGCAGACACCGGGATTTCTTCCAGCTCCATCTTCTCTGCAGAGTCAGATGCCAGAACATGATTAACTCCTCACTTTGTCAGTAGCTCTTCCTCCTCTGTATGAATACAATAATCATTATAATACTGTACCCCCTGAATATAATACTGCCAACAACTGTCCCCTTCAAATATATTATTTCCACACACCTTCCCCCCGAAAATAATACTGCCACACACACAGTACCCCCTGAATATAATACTGCCACACACTGTTCCCCCTGGATCTAATAATGCCAACCACTGTACCCCTGAATATAATACTGCCACCCACTGTACCCCTTGATTACAATACTGCCAACCACTGTACCCTTTAAATATAATCCTGCCACACACAGTACCCCCTGAATATAACCCTGCCACACACAGTACCCCCTGAATATAATACTGGCAACAACTGTACCCCTGAATATAATACTACCACAGACTTTACCCCCTGAATATAATCCTGCCACACACAGTACCCCCTGAATATAATACTGCCACACACTTTACCCCTGCATATAATACTGCCACACACTGTTCCCCTTGAATACAATACTGCCAACTACTGTACCCTCTAAATGTATTATTGCCACACACCGTACCCCCTGAATATAATACTGCCACAGATAGTACCCCTGAATATAATCCTGCCCCACACAGTACCCCCTGAATGTAATATTGGCTACGACTGTACCCGTGAATATAATACTGCCACACACTTTACCCCCTGGATATAATACTGGTAGCAACTGTACCCCTAAATATAATACTGCCACCCACTATACCCCCTGAATATAAACCTGCCACACACAGTACCCCCTGAATATAATACTGCCACATACTTTACCCCCTGGATATAATACTGGTAGGAGGTAGGAGGCAACCTATGACCACGCGACCACCTAACTCGTCCCCCCCCCCCCAAGAACGTTAAATAAGTGGCAATTGCCACTCATTGTTATCACTCATTTTCGTACAAGAGCAGGGAACAAGATTCCCTGCTCCTGTACTTCTACCATGGCTCCACAGAGATTACGGTGCAAGCCACGCACAATGATGTCATCTCCTCATGTGCGGCTTGCATGAGAAGTCCTGCGCTGCTTCACGGCCGGGAGGAGGAGAAGAGGAGGGGCAGTACCTCCAGAGTTGCACCAAAAAGTGGACCAGGGGCATCTGAATGAAGGCGAGCAGACAGCACGGCCAGGGGGAAGAGAGAAGAGGAAGCAAGAGACAGATGGCATGTTAAAGAGAGCAAGCACAGCAGAAGAGCAGGAGTCAGATGATGATAGGAGTGTAGGGGGAGGCAGGAGGAGAGGAAGGGTTTTTAAGGTAGGACAGAATGGCTTCATAAGGGCTACATAATGGTATTTAAGGGGGTACAGGAGGACAGGATGGCTTCATAAGGGGGTTCATTATGGTATTTAAGGGGGTGCAGGAGGATAAGATGGCTTCAGGAGGGGGTACATGATGGTATTTAAGTGGTACAGGAGGACAGGATGACATCAAAAGGGGGTACATGATGGTATTTAAGGGGGTATAGTGGGGCAGGATGGCTTTATAAGGGGGTATATGATGATATTTAAAGGGATACAGGAGGACATGATAGCTTCATTAGGGGGTACATGATGGTATTTAAGGAGGTACAGGAGGTCAGGATGATTTCATAAGAGGGTACATGATGGTATTTAAAGGGGTACAGGAGGACAGGATGGCTTTATATGTGGGTACAGGATGGTATTTAAAAGGGGTACATGATAACAGGATGGCTTTATAAGGGAGTACATGATGTATTTAAGGAGGTACGGGAGGATATGATGGCTTTATAAGGGGGTACAGGATGGTATTAATAAGGGGTACAGGATAACAGGATTGCTTTATAAGAGGATACAGAATGGTGTAGAAAGGAGAACAGTAGACAGGATGGCTTTATAAAGGGGTACAGTATGGTATTTAAGGGGCTACAGGAGGACAGGGTGGATTTCTATAGCGATCGAAGTTGAGAAGCTGCAGGATGGGGAAGGTTTTTCAGGGGAAGGGCAGCAGAGCCTTCTGCACCTCACAGCACCCTGCAGGCCGGACACACTGTGATGAGTACTACTGTTACACTTCCTGGCACCAGGCTGACATATCAGTTGTCTGGGGTCGGTTTCAGACATTTATGTAGATTTTATAAATTCTAAGATCTTGTATTTTGCATAATTTTATAATTTTATGTAAAGGCACAAATGTTCACTAGAAAGTATTTCCATTGGGTGCAAAAAAAAGGTTAAAAATAATACATAACTGTAAATCTGGAGCAACTGTAGTCACCCCCTCTGTGACTTGGCACCATTGATGCCTGTATCTAGGTAGCTGCACCTCCAGATTGATGAAGCGACCGTATCAATTCCAGGAGTGTGGAGAAAGTTTTCACTGATGGCACAACACTTTATCTGGCCCTGGGTGCTGCCAAACCCACACCATGCTGTGACATCTACTAGTCAAAGAGAGCCTCATGTTTGAGTTTCGCCTAAGGCCTCATGGATGGAAGTGGCACTGTTTTAAACAAAAGCAGCCATTTTTAATACATTACAGTAATTTTAACATTTATTCTCTTTACTTTTTATTCTCTTTAGTTTTCATCTTGTACTTTTATGAACTCCATGAAATCGATTATTATTCTATCTTGTATCAATGTTTTTGAGAACATTTTGTAAAGTTGCAGGTATATGGAATTGGGTCTGAAAGGTTACAGTGAAGTAAGCTCTGGAGATGTCTGCCTACATATCTAGTGATCATGGAGCATAGTCATTACCTACTGAATTACCTTCGGATTTTGTGACTCAAGAACTTATTATCTAACCTTCTGCTCATGAAATTTGACATTGTTTTGAATTGTTGTCAAAATCATATTATATTTTTGTGCTGTGGCTGCATTATCTACTTATTGGGGCTCTCAGGTGTTGCCTGTATTCTTTGCTGAGAATATCCTGGTTCTTTCAGAAGTCTCACTTGAAAAATGATCAAAGACCATAGCTGGCTGTAGGGCCAGAGAAATAATTTTATGCATGTATAAACTGAACATTGAATACAGATTACAGAAGACTAACCAAATAATTTCAGTTTGCTTCAAAGTTCCACATGATCTCTGAAATTATTTTTGTCTGCTACAGTGAAATTGAGGTTATTCTGTTTTTGAACTCTCCAAACGGCAAGTTTAAAACATTTTCCATGCATTTTTTTTTATAGAGTAGTATTGACTTTTCTGCTTTTATTCTCTGCATTTTATTCTTTTATTTAGGTTTTGTTCACACTGCTTTTGGAATGTAATAGTACTGCGGCAGCTGTACCCAATCCTTAGCAAAATAGATAAATCTCAAATTTTGATGGACCCCATTGACCTAAAGGATGCATTTCCAAAATGCAGTTTCTGCATGTGCACAAAACCTCATACGATGCAAAGAGTCGGAAGATTTTGCCGTATTACCAACAAAACTAAGCCATTGTTCATTGCAGGTGGGCATGGCTTCATCTGCAAATTGCAGCTGCACCAACTGAATGCATCATGTGGATGGGGCTATGGTGTGACTTTTTATTGTATACGAAAGAGCATGAATGGCACTCATCAGGTTCCAGATGTGAAGGTAGTTTTATTTACAGAAAGTGCAAAGATACATTCATGGCATGGGGAGAGCACAGACGCCATCCATGCCGGCGCTATTTCGTGCGCTAGGTGCACTTCCTCGGACTTCTCCCCCACTGATGTCGGAGTGGGTGTTAAATACCTGTACTCTGGTGTGAGTGGGTGTATTTTTTAACTCACAAATGTGCATAGTGAAACAAAATGCAAAAAAACTAGTTAAAAACAATTACTACTATGCAAATATACATACATTAGGGGATTAGAGGAGATTGAATGTGATTTAAATAAAGATCGCTACGTCTATCGTAGTGTTTAATCCTATTGTGCCTTGCACTCCCGTGCAAAAAATCCATTCCGCTTCACTCTGAAGCAATGCTTTTCTCCTGTCACCGCCGTCTCTTGCTGTAACTCTTTCTATTCCAAAGAATTCTAATATGGAAGAGTCGCCATTATATTCTTCTGTTCTGTGTTTTTAATGAATAAATGTGTTCACGGAATTGTGTGTGCATGGGTCGTACCGTGCAGCCTATGTAAATTCTCCCACATGCACACACGACCCCATAGACTACATAGTTGGTACGACAGCAAATAAAATCCTTCACATAAATATCACAACCTCCTAGAACATAATTTCTACCTTTTTTTTAAGTGACTACACCAGTTGCAACCTCCACATTTATGGTGTCGTACCATTGTAGATTTATTAAGCCAGTTGTGGTTCTGCAATTTTAACCTACTACTGTATGTGTAAGAACGTCTCCTAGGTTTTTGGCTTTCTTAAAAGTGACAAACGTTTTTTCCATTGCCATCTCTGCCAATAAGGGATCCCTTTGACAAGTGGCCAATGTCGGAGGATAGCGCTCTTAATGATGTTAGCTAACGGGCTGAATTTAAATGCAAAGGAAAAATATGAGGGCTTTTTTTGGTCACTTGGTTTCAACTTCTCTTGTTTACTTGTTCTTCTCAACAGTGCCATTCTGTCCTGTTTAAATGCTATTTGTAAAGCAGCGTCCAAAACCTTCAATGGGTACCCTCTCTGCTGCAATCTTCCAGATAATTCAGATACTTGTTTTAGAAAAGATTATTCTGTATTGTTAATGCGGCGTAACCTCAGGTATTGCCCATAGGGAATGGCAGTTTTGACATGTTTAGGGTGGCAACTCTCTAAATGCAGCAGAGGCTTTCTTTACCCTTCTGTGTGGAGAATATTTCCCTTGGGTTTCACCAACACATCTAGGAATTCTAATGCTACCTCACTCGTCTTCAGGGTGAATTTCAAATTCATGTTGTTAGTGGTGTTCAAATAATTGACTAAGTCTGCAAACTCTTCAACTGTACCGGCCCAAACCGTAAAGATGTCGTCGACAAATTGGCTATAACTTTTAATCCACCTGATATACTTATTGGTTGCGGAAAAAATATAATTTTTCTCAAAAATCGCAGAAAACAGATTAGCTAGAGTGCAAATGACGGGAGTGCGCCTAGCCAATCCACTAATCTGTTTGTACCAGGTCTCACTAAATTGAAACACATTGTTTATCAAAATGAAAGTGAGAGAGTCGCAGACAAAGTCAGTAAAATCCTGACTCTTTTTGGATCTGACTAAAAGGTCACGGATACATTGGACACTTAGTGGCTGGGGAATACTGGGATAGAGGCTCTCTATATCTAGAGAGGCTATCAAGAACCCCTCTTCCCAGGTGATGTCTTCCAAGCTAAGTAAAAACTTTTTGGTATCCTTCACCTAGGCCGGTATTTCTTTTAACAATGGTTTTATGGACCTTGGGGAGGAAATACCAACAAGAATACTTGACATTCTGTGGTAATAGTTTTGTAGCAATTTTTTGGGATAAAACTCCTTTTTCGACAGAATTCCAGAGTAGTGACTAAAGTTTAGAGGTATACCTTTGTGTTGGATTGGTAGAGAGGCATTCATAATGAGATGCGTATCACTTTCTCTATATAGTATTTTTCTGTGAGGAGAACAATATTCCCCCCTTTGTCAGACTTTTTTTTAAATAATCCCTTTCATCAATCTTAATGTTGTTAGGGCCTTACTTTCTTTTGGGGACAGATTTGGAGAATCTTCTGGATATCTTAAAGCTTTGACCTCTCTCAGCACTTCGTGCTGAAAGAGGTCCAAGCTACTGCCTGGGACCAATGGGGGGCAGAAAGAAGATTTAACTCCTCCCACAAAGACCATATCTGAGACGGCCTCACGATCAGGAGACTCCAGGCTCCCTCCAAACAACTCTGTCAATGTAATAAGACATTCAGTATCTTCTTTACTAGTGTAACTAAAGGGGCGAAATCCCAGGGGGCCTATGGAAACTGGCACATCTCCTTTAACTTTGCTGTCAAACATCATTTTATTCTGAGAAAAAAAAAATTTTTAGGTTTAAATTGCAAACACCTCAAAATAAATCAAGTTCAAACTCTACTTCGTCAAACTTCTGAGGAAAGCAAACATTTAGTCCTCTTGAGAGAACAGATCTCATTGCTCCATCCAGCACCACATATGTCAAATTAATTATAATGGCGTCTTGAATTGGTGGTGATCCTGTGTCTTCTTCTCTTATTGTTGCCAGGACATTCTTTTCCTCTCCCCCCCCCCTTTTCTTGTTGTTTCCTTTTCCTTGAATGTCCCCTCGGGGTTCTCTGCCTAAAGGGATGTTCACATGTACTGCTGCTGCATCTCCTGAAGTTGATTTAGAAGTCACTTTGTGCTGTTCCTCAGACCCGCTAGAGTGAGACTCCGTTGTCCAGAAGTCTGTTACATGCTTGGTAGTATTCTCATTTGTTGCGTTATGTTTCCACCACATTCCTCTTATGATTTTAAAGACTGCTTGGTCCAAAAGAGCGTCATTTCTTTTTCGGCTAATTTGCACACTTTATGTTCCAGGTTCTTTGTACTTAATGTCTGTAGAACATCACTGGTTTCACATAGAGTAAAAGACGTGACGGCATCCACTGTCCCTGCCAAAATGGCACTTTCAGTAGGATTAGTATCCATACTTGCGGTAGTATCTGAGTCCATTTTCCCACTGATTCACGTACAGTGGGAAACAAAGCAAGCTTCTGTGGGTTACAGCCGTGAGAACTGGGCGTGGTCTGAACCAGCAAAGAAACAGTCAAAGTCCATATAGAAACAGCGTTTGGCACTGCACAATAACACTGGCTTCTCCACAGACCACTGCACACTACTCTGCAACCTTCTATCTCTGGGGTGTTCAATCCACAAGAAAGCAGTCTTCAATAGTATGCGAAAGAGCATTAATTGGCACTCCAGGTGCCAGACAAGAAGGTAGGTTTATTTACAGAAAGTGCAAAGATACATACATGGCATGGGGAGAGCACGGACGCCATCCACGCCGGTGGTGATAGCTATTTCATGCACTAAGTACACTACCTTGGACCACTTCCCCACTGATGTCGGAGTGAGTGTTAAATATCTGTACTCTAGTGTGAGTGGGTGTATGTTTTAACCCTCAAATGTACATAGTGCAAAGTAAAAAAAATTCAAAAAACAAGTTAAAAACAATAACTACTATGCAAATATACATACATTAGAGGATTAAAGGAGATTGACTGTGACATAAATAAAGATTGCTAAGTCTATCTCCGGTCACCGCCGTCTCTTGCTGTAACACTTTCTATTTCAAAGAATTCTAATACGGTTGAGCCACCATTATGTTCTTCTTTTACATATTTTATTAACCTAGGGGAGCCCTTCTGTGTTTCTAATGAGTAAATGTGTTCACGGAATCGTGTGTGCATGGTTTGTACCATGCAGCCTATGTAAAATCTCCCACATGCACACGCGACCCCATAGACTACATAGTTGGCACGACAGCAAATAATATCCTTCACATAAATATCACAACCTCCTAGAACATAATTTCTACCTATTTTTCAGGTGAAAAAACAGGATAGAATGGCACTGTTAAGAAGAACAACTAAACAAGAGAAGTTGAAACCAAGTGACCAAAAAAAAGCCCTCACATTTTTCCTTTGCATTTAAATTCAGCCCGTTAGCTATCATCATTAAGAGCGCTATCCTCCGACATTGCCCACTTGTTCAAAGGGATCCCTTATTGGCAGAGATGGCAACGGAAAAACTGTTTGTCACTTTTAAGTAAGACAAAAATCTAGGAGATGTCCTCACACATAGTAGGTTTAAATTACAGAAGCACAACTGGCTTAATAAATCTACAATGGTAGGAGACCATAAATGTGGAGGATACAGCTGGTGTGGTCACTTAAAAAAAGATAGAAATTATGTTCTAGGAGGTTGTGATATTTATGTGAAGGATTTTATTTGCTGTTGTACCAACTATGTAATCTATGGGGTCGTGTGTGCATGTGGGAGATTTTACATAGGCTGCACGGTACAACCCATGCACACACGATTTCGTGAACACATTTATTCATTAAAAACACAGAAGGGCTCCGCTAGATTAATAAAGCATGAAGCAGAAGAATATAATGGGGACTCAACCGTATTAGAATTCTTTGGAATAGAAAGAGTTACAGCAAGAGACGGAGGTGACAGAAGAACAGCATTTCTTCAGATGAAGCAAAATGGATTTTGCGCACGGGAGCGCAAGGCACAATAGGATTGAATGCTAAGATAGACTTAGCTATCTTTATTTAAATCACAGTCGATCTCCTTTAATCCCCTGGTGTATGTATAGTCGCATAGTAGTAATTGTTTTTAACTTGTTTTTTGCATTTTGTTTTTACTTTGCACTATGCACATTTGTGAGTAAAAACATATGTTCACTCACTTCGGAGTACAGGTATTTAACACCCACTCTGATGTCAGTGGGGGAGTGGTCCAAGGAAGTGCACCTAGAGCAAAAAATAGCTATAACCACCGGCATGGAAGGCGTCCGTGCTCTCCCCATGCCATGTATGTATCTTTGCACTTTCTGTAAATAAACCTACCTTCACGTCTAGAACCTGGTGAGTGCCATTCATGCTCTTTTATATACTATAGAAGACTGTTTTCTTGTGGATTGAGCACCCAAGAGATAGAAGGTTGCGGAGTAGTGTGCAGTGGTCTGTGGAAGGTTTATTGCAAGAGAAGTCGGAGTTAATGTGCAGTGCCGAATGCTGTTTCTTTATGGACTTTGTCTGACTGTTTGTTGTGTTACTGATTCATTTTAAAATGGTTGTCCAGCTTTACCTTTTAAAATGAGGTTAGGATGAAAGAAAAAAAAAGTCATACTGACCTGCCCTGATCACCTGCAGCTGCTGCACTGAGCAGCTACATCTCCTGATCTCTGATGCTCAGTGCTGCTTCCTGGGTCCTGTAATGGAAACTGCCCTCTAGGCCAATCACTGACTGCAGGGGTGACCCCCAGAGTTAATGCATCATAGGAAACAGGTAATGCTGTGCAGTGCGGAGCGGGAGACATCAGAACAGCAGCTGTAGTGGATCAGAGCAGGATAGTATGACTTTTTTTTAATATCATATTGACTTTTATTTCTGGGGCTGAACAACCCATTTAAAATCAATGAGTAGCATTACAGTTCTGGAATTTTGTTTGGCAGCACTATCCCTAAAACCCATGCTATTCTTACTGACTCAATCATACAGAAACCAATGATGCACACCATTCTAATTTCTTATTTTTGATGTTATTCTGACATGTTATTCAGACATCTCCTTACAGGCATATTCTCCATGTGCAGCATTTTTCATAGGCTTTTTGAAATAACCCAATATATGTTCCTTTGTGGTGTCTTTGAAATATTTCCATTATGGACTTAAAAATTGCCCCAAAAATAAAAGTATGATAACCGGAGTAAATAAGATTTTAGTAGTAGACTTGTTCATATGGCCCAAGAGAATATCAAATTAATATCAACTGTGTATGTGTCACGATGCTGACTGCTGAAGATAGGCGCGGTACAAGGGAGTAGACAGAAGCAAGGTCGGACGTAGCAGAAGGTCGGGGCAGGCAGCAAGGATCGTAGTCAGGGGCAACGGCAGGAGGTCTGGAACACAGGCTAGGAACACACAAGGAAACGCTTTCACTGGCACAATGGCAACAAGATCCGGCAAGGGAGTGCAGGGGCAGTGATCAGATATAGTCTGGGAGCAGGTGGAAGCCAATTAAGCTAATTGGGCCAGGCACCAATCATTGGTGCACTGGCCCTTTAAGTCTCAGGGAGCTGGCGCGCGCGCGCCCTAGAGAGCGGAGCCGCGCGCGCCAGCACATGACAGCAGGGGACCGGGACGGGTAAGTGACCTGGGATGCGATTCGCGAGCGGGCGCGTCCCGCTGTGCGAATCGCATCCCCGACGGCCATGACAGTGCAGCGCTCCCGGTCAGCGTGACCGACCGGGGCGCTGCGGAGAGAGAGACGCCGTAAGCGCTCCGGGGAGGAGCGGGGACCCGGAGCGCAAGGCGTAACAGTACCCCCCCCCTTAGGTCTCCCCTTCTCTTTGTCCGGTAACTGCCTCCCCTGGGATGAGGACACCGGGAAAGAATGGAGGGTTTCCTCAACGGCAGGCAGTACAGCAGGAGTGGGAATGGGGAGGGAGGGCAGAGGGCGAGGCCTGGCACGGGGCAGTGTGACACCAGGACGAGGGCCATGAGGAGGCACCGAGGCTTGCCTGACTGGACTGGGAGGGGGGGAGAGGCACTTCTTATGGCAGGCAGAGTCCATAAAGACCTTAGGGAGACCGGTTACAGGGGGAACCACAGGGTCACGGCAGGGAGTACTGGGAACCGGTTTAAGGCAGTCCTTGAAACAAGAGGTACCCCAGCTCTTGATCTCCCCTGTGGACCAATCCAGGGTTGGGGAATGGTGTTGAAGCCAAGGTAGTCCAAGGAGAATTTCGGAAGTGCAATTGGAGAGGACCAAAAACTCAATTTTTTCGTGATGAGGTCCGATGCACATTAGGAGGGGCTCCGTGCGGTAACGCACGGTGCAATCCAACCTGACTCCGTTGACCGCGGAAATGTAGAGTGGCTTGACGAGACGGGTCACCGGGATGCGGAATTTATTCACCAAGGAATCCAGAATAAAATTCCCAGAGGCACCGGAGTCCAAGCAGGCCACGGCTGAGAGGGAAGAGTTGGCTGAAGGAGAAATCCGTACGGGCACCGTGAGACGTGGAGAAGCCGACTTAGCATCAAGAGACGCCACACCCACGAGAGCTGGGTGCGAGCGTGCGTTTCCCAGACGTGGAGGACGGATAGGGCAATCCACCAAGAAATGTTCGGTACTGGCACAGTACAGACAAAGATTCTCTTCCCTACGGCGATTCCTCTCTTCCTGGGTCAGGCGAGACCGATCCACTTGCATGGCCTCCTCGGCGGGAGGCCTAGGCGTAGATTGCAATGGAGACTGTGGGAGAGGTGTCCAGAGATCTAAGTCTTTTTCCTGGCGGAGCTCTTGATGCCTCTCAGAAAAACGCATGTCAATGCGAGTGGCTAGATGAATGAGTTCATGCAGGTTAGCAGGAGTTTCTCGTGCGGCCAGAACATCTTTAATGTTGCTGGATAGGCCTTTTTTAAAGGTCGCGCAGAGGGCCTCATTATTCCAGGATAGTTCAGAAGCAAGAGTACGGAATTGTATGGCGTACTCGCCAACGGAAGAATTACCCTGGACCAGGTTCAGCAGGGCAGTCTCAGCAGAAGAGGCTCGGGCAGGTTCCTCAAAGACACTTCGAATTTCCGAGAAGAAGGAGTGTACAGAGGCAGTGACGGGGTCATTGCGGTCCCAGAGCGGTGTGGCCCAAGACAGAGCTTTCCCAGACAGAAGGCTGACTACGAAAGCCACCTTAGACCTTTCAGTAGGAAACTGGTCCGACATCATCTCCAAGTGCAGGGAACATTGTGAAAGAAAGCCATGGCAAAACTTAGAGTCCCCATCAAATTTGTCCGGCAGGGACAAGCGGAGGCTAGGAGTGGCCACTCGCTGCGGAAGAGGTGCAGGAGCTGGCGGAGGAGATGGTTGTTGCTGCTGTAGCTGAGACTGAAATTGCTGTAGCTGTGACTGAAGCTGCTGTAGCTGCGACTGGAGTTGCTGTGTCATGGTGGTCAAGTACGACAGCTGGTGATCTTGTTGGGCGATCTGTCGGGCTTGCTGGGCGACCAGTGTAGTGAGGTCGGCGACAACTGGCAGAGGAACTTCAGCGGGATCCATGGCCGGATCTACTGTCACGATGCCGGCTGGCAGGAGGTGGATCCTCTGTGCCAGAGAGGGATTGGCGTGGACCGTGCTAGTGGACCGGTTCTAAGTCACTACTGGTATTCACCAGAGCCCGCCGCAAAGCGGGATGGTCTTGCTGCGGCGGTAGTGACCAGGTCGTATCCACTAGCAACGGCTCAACCTCTCTGACTGCTGAAGATAGGCGCGGTACAAGGGAGTAGACAGAAGCAAGGTCGGACGTAGCAGAAGGTCGGGGCAGGCAGCAAGGATCGTAGTCAGGGGCAACGGCAGGAGGTCTGGAACACAGGCTAGGAACACACAAGGAAACGCTTTCACTGGCACAATGGCAACAAGATCCGGCAAGGGAGTGCAGGGGCAGTGATCAGATATAGTCTGGGAGCAGGTGGAAGCCAATTAAGCTAATTGGGCCAGGCACCAATCATTGGTGCACTGGCCCTTTAAGTCTCAGGGAGCTGGCGCGCGCGCGCCCTAGAGAGCGGAGCCGCGCGCGCCAGCACATGACAGCAGGGGACCGGGACGGGTAAGTGACCTGGGATGCGATTCGCGAGCGGGCGCGTCCCGCTGTGCGAATCGCATCCCCGACGGCCATGACAGTGCAGCGCTCCCGGTCAGCGGGACTGACCGGGGCGCTGCGGAGAGAGAGACGCCGTAAGCGCTCCGGGGAGGAGCGGGGACCCGGAGCGCAAGGCGTAACAGTATGTACTACTTTGTAGGAGGAGAGGGGGAGCAAATGCAATGTTTATGTAATGCCCCAAATGGGTGTGGACCCACTGGTCCACTTACCAATTTGGCTTTGGACAGAGTCTAAGAGGGAGATTTATCAAAACCTGTGTGGAGGAAAAGTTGCCCTGTTGCCCATAGCAACCAATCAGATTCATTCTTTCATTTTACACATGCCTTGTCAAAAATGAAAGAAGCAATCTGATTGGTTGCTATGGGCAACTGCACTGCTTTTCATCTACACAGGTTTTGATAAATTTCCCCCTAAGTGTTCCCCTGGTTTTCACGCTTTATCCTGATCCATGATGCAGAAGCTGGTCTTATATGCAGGAGAGACACCAGGTCGCTATCGCAAGAGTGGTCCCTGTTAAGTGGCAGCTGATCAAGCAGGTCAGAACTCCCCCGATGCCAAGCACCAGTTGTGATAGTATGGGGGGGAGTAGGGTATATGGGAGTGTAGCTGTGCGGTTACTAAGGGTGCTTGCTTAACCTTTTCTATTCGTCATGCCAGGGTGAGGGCTATTCTCTGTATGCTTGTCCTACCGCCACCCTTCCCAAGAGCGAGAGGGAGATAGGAAATAATTGATTGTCCACAACCGGAGATTTGCAGAAACTTGTCGGAACTTTTACTGAAAATTTTAGGCAATAATGAACAGGAACAGTCCATATAACAGAGTCTATTAGAGCTTGACAAGTGGTTGGGACCTCGTAAGTCTATTGAGCTTAGAAAGATAATTGTTGCGGTGATCCACTGGATTTTGTGGTTTAGATTCGGTCCAGTAATCACGCTAGCTTTAGTGGGGATAGAGATTTTAACTCACGGTTCAGTTTTATGCTGAGGCCGGCAGACTTCTGGCCTAGCTTGTCTTTGAAAGTTGTGCAGATCTGTCCTGCTAGTCCGACATCCATGAGAGATAATTGGCTACAACGCCCTTATATGGGCAGGGGCTGGACTTAAGCTCACTGGTCCATACAACTGTCAACGTTCTGTGCAGAGAGTTATGGGTAGCATGTGACCCAAGGACCTCCAAAGGTCCTCCAACATACCATAGAGGAATTAATGTGGTCACATGACGGAAGGTCCTGCAATGCTAACAAGGTAAGTAGACTAATATACACTATATTAAGTATACACTTTTATTAAATTATTAAATATATACATAATAGCATTATGAAATTAGAGAAGGAGGAGGCGACTAGGGCTGTCCCACCTGGGGGACCCTACCTGAAAGTAGTAACTCTGAATTTGGGGACCACCATACAAGGTACGGTATGCAATACGGTACCGGGACACCAAACAGGGATATAGGCAGTTGAGGTGAGTTGTTGCTAGATAGAATATGCGCAGCAGCCAGAAGTCAGAAGAAGCATTGCTGACTAGGTGTTGAAGTAGAGCTTGTGCTGTTAGAACACCAGAGCTGAATAACTTAGGTGCAGCAAGATAAGCTTACTAGCAGACAAGGCGTGGTCAACAATCCACAGACAGGTACTGAGGGGTCAGGCTAGTAACAGAGTCAGGAAACAGGCTATAGAAAGAAGCTGAATATTAACACTGGAACAAACAAATTTGCTATGGAAAACGACACTATTGCTATGACACCACATGAAAGGAGGAGTGGTCTCTTATAGGTGGAGCCTGGCAAGGACTGGAGGAGGGCAAAAAATCAGGGACACACACTTACCATGAAGAGGCAGTCCATGCACATGTGCGGCCCCTACTGGGTGCACCTGGAACTGTCACCACCTGTGACAGTACAGGGAAGAAGGTCTGGAGTCTGCAGTGAGGAGGAGGAGCCGTATTCATACAGCTGTAATACAGATGTATGTTTGCATCCAAATGACCTCACCTGACCCAACTATAGGCCTAATGATCCAAATTGAAAACATTATTGATCACTAAGATACTTTTAGTTTTGGTCTCCAGAACCACAATGGGACCAGTACTTACAGTATGTCTGTAATATGGACATATAAACATGTTCGTATTACGAACCAGATTTAGACATGTAAGTCACGTGAATAGTAAACAACACTGGCTACTGTGATAAATCTTTTGGTGTGCATAGCTGTCAACATATATTTTTATGCCATTATTCACTGTTATGTTTTATCTCAAATCCTTGTGGTTCCATCCAACTACATTTGGGGAACCCATCTCCAAAATATGACTCTTATGGAGACAATCCCATTATCTAAAATGCTGATTTATGACAATTTCAAGTCTATTATTCCCTCCAAATAACTCATAAAGTAGCTCCAATAACATTGTAATCCTGATTTCACATATGTGAAATGCAAACAGTACGTCACACGCTGTGATTTTGCTTGCAAAATAAAAACATGGACTAATGAATAGTGACTCAACTCCTATGTGTCAATGCCTATACAAAGATTTCTATTTCTATGTGAGTTAGTCAATACACTGTGCCATTATTGAGTAGCGCCTTTCTTTGTAATTGGTCCTTAATACTTGTAAGATGGTAAATGTTTTTTCTCCGCTTATGTAAAAGAATGTTGTGTAGTCTTTTACCCTTTTCCATGTAAGTATGTTTTGTGAATATGTATATGCTGTAATGCAATGTATAGACTGTGTTTTTGGTGTACTCCCTAAATTTTGCACCTTGACTAACAAGCAACAGTCTGCTTTATGGTTAGTTGCTGCCATTCCCTGCAGAGTATAGGCAGCAGCTTTTTGTAGCTTTTTTCTTTTTTTTGTAGATTGTAGCTTTTTCTGTTTGTCTGGTTGGAATGGTAAGTACGAACCCTGGCATAGGCCATGAGAGAGGTGGCCTGGGCATGTCCATTTTGAGAGACCTAGTGGGCTAGAGACCAGAATATCTTGTCTATTGTGGAAACAATGGTGTGCTGGATATCTGCTTAAAGTGTACTTGTCGTTACCAAAAACTTTTGATATGTATATAAAACTATTATATGTATATTTGTAATATTCAGGGTGGGCCATTTATATGGATACACCTTAATAAAATGGGAGTGGTTGGTGATATTAACTTCCTGTTTGTGGTATATTAGCATATATGAGGGGGGAAACTTTTCAAGATGGGTGGTGACCATGGTGGCCATTTTGAAGTCAGACATTTTGAATCCAACTTTTTTTTTTTCAATAGGAAGAGTTTCATGTGACACATCAAACTTATTGGGAATTTCACAAAAAAAACAATGATGTGCTTGGTTTTAACATAACTTTATTTTTTCATGAGTTATTTACAAGTTTCTGACCACTTATAAAATGTGTTCAATGTGCTGCCCATTGTGTTGGATTGTCAATGCAACCCTCTTCTCCAACTCTTCACACACTGATAGCAACATTGCAGGAGAAATGCTAGCACAGGCTTCCAGTATCCATAGTTTCAGGTGCTGCACATCTCATATCTTCACAGGATAGACAATTGTCTTCAGATGACCCCAAAGATAAAAGTCTAAGGGGGTCAGATCGGGAGACCTTGGGGGCCATTCAACTGGCCCATAACGACAAATCCACTTTCCAGGAAACTGTTCATCTAGGAATCCTCAGACCTGACACCCATAATGTGTTGGTGCACCATCTTGCTGGAAAAACTCAGGTAATGTGCCAGCTTCAGTGCATAAAGAGGGAAACACATTAAGTGGATTTGTCATCGTGGGCCAGTTGAATGGCCCCCAAGGTCTCCCGATCTGACACCCTTAGACTTTTATCTTTGAGGTTATCTGAAGGCAATTGTCTATGCTGTGAAGATACGAGATGTGCAGCACCTGAAACTACGGATACTGGAAGCCTGTGCTAGCATTTCTCCTGCGGTGTTGCTATCAGTGTGTGAAGAGTTGGAGAAGAGGGTTGCATTGACAATCCAACACAATGGGCAGCACAGTGAACACATTTTATAAGTGGTCAGAAACTTGTAAATAACTCATGAAAGAATAAAGTTACGTTAAAACCAAGCACATCATTGTTTTTCTTGTGAAATTCCCAATAAATTTGATGTGTCACATGACCCTCTTCCTATTGAAAAAACTAAAGTGGGATTCAAAATGGCCAACTTCAAAATGACCGCCATGGTCACCACCCATCTTGAAAAGTTTCCCCTCTCACATATACTAATGTGCCACAAACAGGAAGTTAATATCACCAACCATTCCCATATTATTAAGGTGTATCCATATAAATGGCCCACCCTGTATATTGATTAAAAAATGTGTAGCTGTCCCTGCAGCTAGTGTTTGTGTGTCTTTATGAGGAGTCCAAATACAGGAAGTGAGGGCAAGACAAGCAGGGCTCTATGCAGGCTCCTGGCTTGTCAATCATCCTGATGTGTGAGGTGGGAGCATGTCACAGAGCCTCACTGCACAGGACCCTGCTTGTCCTCACTGTACAGAGCCCAGCTTGTCCTCACTCTACAGAGCCCTGCTTGTCCTTAGTGCACAGAGCCCTGCGTGTCCTCAGGGTAGAGACCCCTGCTTGTCCTCACTGCACAGAGCCCTGCTTGTCCTCAGTGTACAGAGCCTTGCTTGTCCTCAGTGTACAGAGCCCTGCTTGTCCTCAGTGTACAGAGCCCTGCTTGTCCTCAGTGTACAGAGCCCTGCTTGTCCTCAGTGTACAGAGCCCTGCTTGTCCTCAGTGTACAGAGCCCTGCTTGTCCTCAGTGTACAGAGCCTTGCTTGTCCTCAGTGTACAGAGCCCTGCTTGTCCTCAGTGTACAGAGCCCTGCTTGTCCTCAGTGTACAGAGCCCTGCTTGTCCTCAGTGTACAGAGCCCTGCTTGTCCTCTGTGTATAGAGCCCTGCTTGTCCTCAGTGTACAAAGCCCTACTTGCCCTCAGCGTACAGCGCCCTGCTTGTCCTCAGTGTACAGAGCCCTGCTTTTCCTTAGTGTACAGAGCCCTGCTTCTGCTCGGTGTACAGAGCCCTGCTTGTCCTCGGTGTACAGAGCCCTGCTTGTCCTCAGTGTACAGAGCCCTGCTTGTCTTCAGTGCACAGAGCCCTGTAGGTCCTCACTGTACAGAGCCCTGCTTCTGCTCAGTGTACTGAGCCCTGCTTGTCCACCCACATTTCCTTTATTCAGACTCCTCACAGAGACACAAAGGCAATAGCTGTAGGGACAAAAATATACACATCATGGTATTATCTACATTATATAAAAAGTTTTTGTTAACGAGAGGTACACTTTTATTAAAAGCTGTATGGGAGTTGTCTGAAAGATTACATTTGAGAGAGCATGTGTGGACTGTGTAGTCCCATGGGAGACATTAGTGAGAGGGGCTCTGTAAGGTCTGGCTTGAAAAAGGCCTAATAGCTAGTGTTGAGCGGCATAGGCCATATTCGAATTCGCGAATATTCGCGAATATATGGACGAATATTCGTCATATATTCGCGAATATTCGCATATTCGTTATATTCTAGTTTTATTTTCGCATACGCGAAAATTCGCGTATGCGAAAATTAACATATGTGAATATTAGCATATACAAAATTAGCATACGCGAAAATTCGCATATGCGAAAATTCGCATATGCTAATTTACGCATATGCGAATTTTCGCACGCCAGTCTCACACAGTAGTATTACAGCCTTCTTTACACCACACAAGCTGGAAGCAGAGAGGGATGATCACTGTGATGTGTACTGTGAAGAAAAAAAAAAAAAAACAAACGAATATTCGTAATTACGAATATATAGCGCTATATTCGCGAATATGCGATATTCGCGAACAATATTCGAATTGCGAATATACGTGAGCAACACTACTAATGGTGAGGCTGAAATGTCGCTCTGCACTTGATAAAGACAGCATACTTTGGGGAGCCGCACTGTCTGTGCTTGCTCCTGTGCTGTTAAACAGTCTCTGTGGATCCAGGCCAACTGCCTGCGATCCAGGGTGGACTGGTACAGGGATCACTGACCCCTCTGCAGCTGTAGAGCTGGCACTGGTGTCTGATGCTGGACAGAGTGTAGCAGAACTCAGCCCTAATGTCGGCGCTTCCACCCTGGTGTCCTGACCGGATACTGCTAGAGCGTCGCAGTCCGGTGTGCAATCCAGGGGAAGGGGAAGACAGAGACCAGCCATCTCATCTGTGCTGGTTTCCTCTGCTGTACATGGCTCGTGACCGTAGAAATCCCCCTCAAACAAGAACAGGTAGTCTTCCTCGAGGTACCATTCCTGATACATCAGCCAAGATAGATCCAGTTCCAGGTCTGGCACCTCCGAATGCAGCAGCATCTCTCTCCACTTGTCCTGGATGTCCCAGAGTCTGTATGCCTCGGTACGGCCAAAGTCGTACCGCTCCTGGAATGCATCCCACAATAGACCAGGCCATCCGAAGTCTGTCCCTTCCGGAGAACAGGCTGTGTTTGGCTCCGACTGCCTGTAGCTTGCCCACCAGTACAGGGTACGGTAATGAGCCTCGAGCTCCATTTCTTTCTGCACCAATCTGTGCAACTCAACCATTTCGCTGCCTGTGGGTTGCTCTCTGAGGTAGTGAAGCCGCAAGTGGACCTGTTCCCTGAAGGGCTGTTCTGGGGTGGGCAGGACTTGTACTCAGCTTCTCACCGACTCCTCAAGAACAACTTCCCAAATCTGCAAGCGAATTAAGGCTCTCTCTTGCATGGACATCACTTCCATGGCATACTGCAGCTTCGCTATACGGAGTTGTGTCAGCTGTGTAAGGACACTGTACACACTCTCTCGTGGAGGATCTTTGAAGAGACCCAGGAACCATTGCACCTCTCTTCGGAAATACTTCATCCTTACAGGCTCTTCCTCTCCACCTAGTGATCACTTCTCCGGCTGAAGTGCCGGCATCAGGGCAGAGTTTTGCTATAATCTGCCTAGCACTGAATACTGCCGGCAGGTCTGCAGTTACAGATGAGACTGTGGTCCCTGCATAGGTCCATTCAGGATCCCAGACGGTTGACCCGGATCCCCAGCGGCTGTGGAACAGTACAGGGGCTGGCACAGTCAGTGCGGCTCCTCAGTGGCAGATATTGCAACCGCGTTAGGAAGGAGGCCCCCTGCCCCTTCAACTGGTGACAGATGGAATTTTCCTTTGGAAATGTTGCTTGGGAGAGGCTCGGAAGCTAGCCTCCTTCCCATAGACTACTGGCCAGGCCTTCCTCCTCCCCTAGCCGGGGAGGGGGGGGGGGAAGCAGAAACAATACAATAGATGGTGCCAGCGGCCCACAGGACTAGATCAGAGTCTATCCACAGATAAGAACCAAAAACAGGCGCAGCACTCCAAAAAACAACAAAGGGGATTGAAAATTATCAAAAAAATATACATACAAAAAAATAATTTCCTTATTTTTTTATTTCTTATACTGACTCATGCTCTATATTCATACTGATGATACTTATAAGGTTATAACTTGTACCGCTAGGGACAAGGAGTTATCCGTCAAAGGGGGATCGCTGTGTTCAGGACCGTCAAGTCCCCACCCCACTGGGGTCACCCCACCTTAGCTACTTGCCAAGTGCGCCCACTTTCTCAGCAACACTAACCCAAGACACCAGACCCAAAACAAATGAAAAAAAATGAAAAAAAAAATCAAAAGTAAAAAACAAAAAAAACTAAAATAAAATAAAAAAAGAAAAATAAACATATGTAAATTTCTTTTTCTAAAGAAATAGAATAAAAAAAAAAAAAAAAAAGAAAAGAAAAAAACAGGTATTAGTATGCAATGGAGAAACCCTTCGAGAAAAGTTACCCAAGGGTATTCCATAGAATATAGATATTATATATTCTTTTTAAACTCAACACACATTAATAACAATTTTGGAGCTTGTAGTTTTCGCATATGTTGGAGTAGGTGATGTCTCCTCCTTCAAATGTACGGTTCTAAAAAGACAAAAATATATAGTTGTAATTACTATAGTATCATATTTGTGTACCACATTTCATATGCATGAAAAGAAGAGTCAACTAATACGGGAGACCCAAGGGTATCTACATAACACCTATATATAATAGTAGTAATAAAATCCACATTAAGGCCATGGGGACGTAGCGTATTTAGTTTGTGTATCCACCACAATTCACGTTTTTTCAAAGATGCTAACCTGTCACCCCCTCTCACAGGTTTTGGGATATGATCAATCGCCATGAAGCGTAGGTCTTTCTCCAGGTGTCCAAGCTAGGCAAAATTCTTGGACACCGGGAGGTCCAATCAACACTTACGTATACCAAACCTGTGATTATTGATCCTAGTTTTTAGGCTCCAAGTCGTCTGTCCCACATAGACCAAATTGCATGGGCAAGTTAATGCATAAATTACCCAAGTCAAATCGCACGTAAGATAAAATTTAAGGGATATTCAACCCTAATCTCAGGATGTATAAAACTAGAACCTTTTAGCATGAATTTGCAGTCAACACATGATAAACATGGAAAGGAGCCATTATTCCGTGTACTAAATACAGTATTCAAAGTAGAGTCCAAATGCCGTTCGTCACTCACTATATGTTTCGCTCAATTGACGCCAACATTTCATTTACCATGACATTTTCTTTGGAGGGAGTAAGTTTTCTTGATGTCTGGGTGAGCAAAAAGAAAGGGCAAATGTGTACCTCTTTGTATACCAAACCAACAGACAAAAACACGTTAATGCACTTTAGGAGTTGCCATCCTAGAAAGATGATTGAATCACTTCCGTTCAGTCAGCTACTTAGAGCGAAACGTATAGTGAGTGACGAACGGACTTTGGACTCTACTTTGGATACCATCTCTCCCAATTTTTTTGGATACCATCTCTCCCAATTTTTTGGGGAGGGGGTACCAAAGAATATCACAGATAGACATATAGACAGGTTACAGACATCTGACAGACAATCCACTCTGACTAAAGTGATTAAGACTCAAAAACCAGGATGAATTCCCTTTACCTCTGTATATAACAAACATAGTGGCAGAATTGCTGGTGTTATTAACAAACATAGGCCTATTTTGCAGAAAAGCTTTAATGAGATTGAAGAGTTCTCTACATTTCCTCTAATGTCTTATAAAAGATCAAGAAATTTGAGGGATAAACTTGTAAAATCAGTTATTGATTTACCTCAGACTACCAGACAGACTGTATTTAGTACACAGAATAACGGCTCCTTTCCATGTTTATCATGTGTTGACTGCAAGTTCATGCTAAAAGGATCTAGTTTTATACATCCTGAGACTAGGATTGAATATCCCTTAAAATTTTATCTTACGTGTGATTCGACTTGGGAAATTTATGCACTAACTTGCCCATGCAATTTGGTCTATGTGGGACAGACGACTTGGGGCCTAAAAACTAGGATCAATAATCACAGGTTTGGTATACGTAAGCGTCGATTGGACCTCCCGGTGTCCAAGCATTTTGCCGAGCTTGGACACCTGGAGAAAGACCTACACTTCATGGCGATTGATCACATCCCAAACCCTGTGAGAGGGGGTGACAGGTTAGCATCTTTGAAAAAACGTGAATTGTGGTGGATACACAAACTAAATACGCTACGTCCCCATGGCCTTAATGTGGATTTTAGTACTACTTAGGTATTATATATAGGTGTTATGTAGATACCTTTGGGTCTCCCGTATTAGTTGACTCTTCTTTACATGCATTTGAAATGTGATACACAAATATGATACTATTGTAATTACAACTATATTTTTTTGTCTTTTTAGAACCCTACGTTTGAAGGAGGAGACATCACCTACTCCAACATATGCGAAAACTACAAGCTCCGAAATTTTTATTCATGTGTATTGAGTTAAAAAAAAAATATATTTTTGTGAAAAGCCAAATAAAGGTTACACAGATGCATCATTGGTGTAGGCGTATCTGGATATGAAACGGGTGACTCATTTTGAGGGCTGCAGGAACACACTGCAAGGGGTATTTATTCTATGGAATACCCTTGGGTAACTTTTCTTGAAGGGTTTCTCCATTGCTTACTAATACCTGTTATTTTTTTTTTTTATTCTATTTCTTTTTAAATGTTTTTTTTAAATATATATATATATTTTTTTAATAATTGTTTTGATTTGTTTTGGGTCTGGTGTCTTGGGTTAGTGCTGCTGAGAAAGCTGGCGCACTTGACAAGTAGCTAAGGTGGGGTGATCCCAGTGGGGTGGAGACTTGACTGTCCTGAACACAGGGATCCCCCTTTGACAGATAACTCCTTGGCCCAATTCGGGGTCAAGTTAACGATCTGTCCCTAGCGGTACAAGTTATAACCCTATAAGTATCATCAGTATGAATGTAGAGCATGAGTCAGTATAAGAAATAAAAAAAAAAATAAAATAAGGAAATTCTTTTTTTGTATTTCTTTATATTTTTTGATAATTTTCATTCTTTTTTTATTATGATTTTTTATTTTCTTATTTTCAGTTTTTGTGTTTAATATTCATTTTTCATCTACTTCTTTACTTTCTTTACTTATTCTACTAATGTCTGGCTTATCCTTTGCGTGATGTGTGGAATGCCTCCCTCTCTTGGGTCTCCTAGTTCTGCATTGCTGATGTGCTACACTTTTCTGATGTAAGCTGTGCCTTTGTTTTGTTTTTTTCTATGTCCTCACTAACTCGGATCATAGATGACTGCCTGCGATCGTGGTCCCGCGATCCCCATACACTGCCTCGCATATAGCGTCGGGGTGGCGAGTCACGTGAGCGGGTTAGTCACATGACTCTGATCTCGTGTACGGAGGTGTTGGCCTGCTCACCCAAGCACACTAGATGCAAGCCCACGCTTACAGCGCCATTGTATGGAGCAGGTGGATGTCTCCTTGTCATTATGCAGTATGTACTAGTTCTATTATGTATTTTGTGTACACAGGTGTTCGATATTTCACTATTACATGTAATTATGTTATGAATTGTATTTTCAAGCGGAATTTTAACATTGATTTTAAATTTTTTACACTTTATGCACTGTAGCACTTTACTTAAAGATATGCACTGTATTTTGTCGAAATATATTATTGCACTGATTATATTTTCACATGATATTTATTAATTGGCACTTTTATGGAATTGATTTGCACTGATGAATTGTTTGGGGCATAAAAGCTCTCTGAGGTTTGTGTATCACTATGCTTGAAAATGGCTCCAGGAGGAGTTGAAACGTTATAATGCTGACATGAGATATTAAATCACCTTGTTTTTTGGAGTGCTGCACCTGTTTTTGGTATGTGTATATATATATATATATATATATATATATATATATATATATATATATATATATATAGTAAAAGCATATATAAAAAAAATAATACAGTCCCTATACTTCACTAAAGTCAAACAAGACAAACAGATCAGTACATGTTGGGGAAACAAGGCAGGATGAAAAGAGGTTAAAGGTGTTATCCACCATAAGATGATTTTAGTACGTACCTGGCAGACAGTAATGGACATGCTTAGGAAGGATCTACACTTGTCTTGGGGCTAAATGGCTATGTTGTGAAATTATCATAACACTGTGGCTAGCTTTTTGTGTATTGGTATTTCCTGTTTCAGTTTTCTTTTTTTGATTACAAATCCCATAATTCCATTTTCCTCCCTCCCACACATCAGCCACCCCACCCATTGAAACATAAATGAGCTGCATCCATCAACAGACCTGTGATTTCAAATCAGGGTGCCTACAGCTGTTGCATTAGTTGCAGACTGATCTCTCTCCATCCAAGCGATCCCTCCACCCATTGAAGCAGACAGGCTCCCTGTCATCAGCTGACTAGTGAGTCAGGTCTCGGCCGCATTGCAGCCTGGGAAAAATCTGATACAACATTTTGTATGTTGTTAAAAATAAATATTGGGGTGAAAATCACAGACGAATTGTGAGAAAACCACCACACACAGGCACAGTCACTATATTATGAACTTCACTAACTTTACAGCCCCTGTAGCATAGTCAAATAAAAATTCTTGGAATAGCCCTTTGGCACAATAACCAACAAACAGGGCTAAGGTCAAAATACATAACAGGAATGCTAAGAAGAACCCAAAGTTGCATAAATGCACAACCCGACCATATATTTATTTTAGAGCACAATGTTTTTTCTTTAAAGCACAGTGTTCAGACAGAAGGGCTGTGCAATGGGGACTCGTTTCGACCCCAGTTATGCAAATTTGTATATGGGGCAATTCGAAACCCAGGATAAGGCACGGCTTCCTGAGTTTTACTCTCATGTAATATTTTTCAGGCGTTTTATAGATGATTTATTTATGATTTGGTTGGGCACATTACAAGAAGCTGAAATTTTTGTTAAAAATTAAATCAAAATAACGGGTTTAAGTTTCACTATGCACTTTTCTTATTTATCTTTTGAGTTTTGGGATTTATTAAATCTAATACAGATTGCATATGCACTCAAACTTTTTTCAAATTAGTTAATGTGAACAGCTTCCTAGCATACTCCAGTTCACATTATCCTAAATGGCTGAAAAATTTCCCATATGGGCAGTACCTTTGAGTAAGAAAAAAATTAAAGAGTATCTCCCACCGTCCTTTTTTTTTCTTGTCCCTGCCTATTGTCCATCTATATTAAACCCCCTCCCTGCCTTAAATTTTTTTTACAATATTAAAAATGCTTTTTGTCTGCCTGTTAGTGTGCTCACTACCAGGCAGACTTCCCCAGCAGGCGCAACGTCACTGATGCCTGCTGGGGCCGACACTTCCACCCTTAGTTCTTCTACACAGGGTGCCTCCAGCTGTTTCACCACTACAACTCAGAGCTTGCCCTAACATCTATTGGCTGTCAGGGCATGCTGGGAGTTGTAGTGGTGAAACAACTGGAGGCACTCTGTGTTAAAAACAATATCCTTCATGGCCACGGTGCTAACTCCCCCCCCCCCCCCCCCCCACCACCACTTGTCAGTGATTTGCTCTGATCTGCGATACCTGGAACCAATGGTCTGGCAGATTCAAGGCCTCATATTAGTCAACCGTGCAAAATTCACGCTATAATACCTCGACACCACAGACCCCCCCCCCCCCGGACCCCGCCGCTACCCGAACCCCGCCGCGCAATCTGCGCAGTCCGCAGCAGCGACGGGATGCCGGGAGGCGGGGCCGGCTTGCGAGGCCAGGGAGCAGGGGAGCCAATTCTTCTGTTCTCAGCGCTCGCTCCCGCCTGTCTGATTGACAGGTAGGGAGCGAGCGCGGCCTGAATGAATTCGGACCGGCTGCCTAGTCGGCATCGGTCTGAATTCAGGCGGGACATCCCGCCAGGCTGCAGCCGGCCACTAGGAGGGAGACCCCTAGTGGCCAGTTTTCAAATGTAAAATATACTATGTTAATTAAAAAAAAATAATGATATAACTATATCTATATTAGAGATATGTTGTAGTACATAAGTACTACAACATTTAAAAAAAAAACTTGGTTACAGTGCCCATTTAACTAATGATGAAGACTTTCTATGGCAATCAGTAGGGATGAGCGAATCTGACAAATCCAAATTTGCTACGGACTTCAAGAAAAATTTGATTCACAACGAATCTGAATGTCTCTGCGATTTGATCGCACGAATCGCTTCATTAAACTCCATTTAGTGTGGACCAGGCTCCAGGGCATCTACGATGGCAGCTCCACATGTGAGGACATAAGGCAAGAAATGCTGGGAAGGCGGGAACAAGGATAGGCTGGATGACCCTGAATCACATGCAGCATGCAGCCTTTCAGCAGACAGCCACCCCTGTGATGTCACAGCCCTATATAATCGGCAGCCATCTTGCGGCCAGTCACTTCAGCGTTCTATTGCAGAGAGGAAAAGAGAGCAGTGTGTGTTGCAGCAGCGATACACCTCAAGCCAAAATTCAGCCAAGAAGCACTGAATGGGAAGGGAGAGAGATTGAGAGAGAGAGAGTGCAATTTTGGGTGCATTACCGTAGCGATCCACCTCAATGCCAAATCCAGCCTAGAAGCACTGATAGGGAAGGGAGAGAGATTGAGAGAGAAAGTGCATTTTTGGGTATATTACAGCAGCGATTCACCTCAAGCCCAAATCCAGACTAAAAGCACTGATAGGGAAGGGAGAGAAATTGAGAGAGAGCGAGTGCAGCACTGGTGTGTACAACAACTGAAAAGCTAATAGTAGCCAGCCAATTAGAGGGAGCAGAGCACTTAAAATCATAATTACCTGCTATTAGTGCCTAATACAGGTTGTGTAGCAGAGCGTATTGTCCTCTATTAAATGTAACCTGTGCATACATAGGTGGTGTACCATTTTGTTCCTGCTACAGTCTTAAGGGCCTAGTTACTGTGAAAGGCCAGCCAAAAGTACACACCTGCTTCTTTTCTAGACAAATATTGTTTTAAGCGTAGTGGAGCATATTGTACTCCCCTCATAAGTGCATACCACGTACGTACATCTACGTGGTATACCATTTTGTTCCTGTTAAAGTCTTAACCTCTTAAGGACCAATGACATACTCCCGTGATATAACGTGGGGTCCCACGGTGACCCCGCATCATAGTGAAGCCGGGACCCGCCGCTAATAGCGCTCGGCACTGATCGCGGTGCTGTGCGCTATTAACCCTTTATCCGCGCGCTTAAAGCTGAGCCACGCGGCTGAAAGTGAAAGTAAAAAGTGCCGGTTAGCTCAGTGGGCTGTTCGGGATAGCCACGGTGAAATCGCGGCATCCCAAACAGCTTACAGGACAGCCGGAGGGTCCCTACCTGCCTCCTCGCTGTCCGATCGCCGAATGACTGCTCAGTGCCTGAGATCCAGGCATGAGCAGTCAAGCAGCAGAATCATCGATCACTGGTTTCCCATGAGAAACCAGTGATCAATGTGAAAGATCTGTGTGTGCAGTGTTATAGGTCCCTATGGGAGCTATAACACTGCAAAAAAAAAAAAGTGAAAAAAAAAGTGAATAAAGATCATTTAACCCCTCCCCTATTAAAAGTTTGAATCACCCCCCTTTTCCTATAAAAAAAAAACACAGTGTAAATAAAAATGAAAATAAACATATATGGTATCGCCGCGTGCGGAAATGTCCGAATTATAAAAATATATCATTAATTAAACCGCACGGTCAATGGCGTACGAGCAACAAAATTCCAAAGTCCAAAATAGTGCATTTTTGGTCACTTTTTACATTATGAAAAAATGAATAAAAAGCGATCAATAAGTCCTACCAATGCAAAAATGGTACCGTTAAAAATTTCAGATCATGGCGCAAAAAATGACCCCTCATACCGCCCCATACGCGGAAAAATTTTAAAGTTATAGGGGTCAGAAGATGACAATTTTAAACGTATTAATTTTCCTGCATGAAGTTATGATTTTTTCCAGAAGTACGACAAAATCAAACCTATATAAGCAGGGTATCATTTTAATTGTATGAACCTACAGAATAAAGATAAGGTGTAATTTTTACCAAAAAATTTACTAAGTAGAAACGGAAGCCCCCAAAATTTACAAAACAGCTGTTTTTTTTTTTTCAATTTTGTCTCACAATGATTTTTTTTCCCATTTCACCGTAGATTTTTGGGCAAAATGACTGACGTCATTACAAAGTAGAATTGGTGGCGCAAAATATAAGCAATAATAGGTATTTTTAGGTGCAAAATTGAAAGAGTTATGATTTTTGAAAGGCAAGGTGCAAAAAACGAAAGTGCAAAAACGGAAAAAACCCCGGTCCTTAACGGGTTAAGGGCCTAATTACTGTGAAAGGCACACCAAAAGTACACACCTGCTGCTTTTCTAGACAAATACTGTTTTAAGCATATTGGAGCGTATTGTACTCCCCTCATAAGTACATACCATGCACAGACATCTACATGGTTTATCATTTTGTTCCTGTTATAGGCCTACGGGCCTAGTTACTGTGAAAGGCCAACCAAAAGTACACACCTTCTGCTGTTCTAGACAAATACTGTTTTAAAGCGTAGTGGAGCGTATTGTACTCCCCTCATAAGTGCATACCACTGTGGTGTACCATTTTGTTCCTGTTATAGTCCTAAGCGCTTAGTTACTGTGAAAGGCCAGCCAAAAGAACACACCAGCTGGTGTTTTAGACAAATACTGTTTTAAGTGTAGTAGAGCTTATTGTCCTCCCCTCATATACGCAATAAGTATGTCAGGCAGAGAAGTGCCAGGACGGGCACAGAAGAGTGACAGAGGCCTAAATTCATCAGGCAGAGGTTGCAGCAGACTAGGGGCGAGTGGCAGCAGGAGTCGCAGTGAGAGGCCTGAGCTCCTGGTATCAGCTAGCGCTAGTGTCTCGACCAACAACCCATCTGCTGTCATTGACTGGTTCACTCGGTCATCCACTTCTTCACAAGTTACATCTGACACCCCCAGTCAACAGTCTGTGGGTTTTTCAGACACAACCATCAGTTGCCATGGCCCGGGAGCAATCCCTGTCCTCCAAATGCCTCTGTCCTATGCTCTTCCCTCCCCAGAGAAGTATCCTATACTGTGGTTTCAGCTCCACTTTTTAGTCCGGACGATCTACTAGAGGACAGTCAGCAGCTACTGCTCAGCCAAGAAGTGGAGGAGACATTCCCCCGCTTCCTTTGCTAGGTGGCAAGTAGTGATGAGGAGAGTGGCGTGGTAGGTAATGTTGGGAGCGTTCAGGCTCCTGAAGCACACACTGTTGAGGAACCTAAGGAGGACATCAGTGATGTGCAGACACAACTCAATGATGATGAAGCCTATCGCACTTGGGAGCTGGGTGTAGAAGGGGCTTCATCATCATCAGTAGAAGAGGGTGGCAGGTTGTCCATTAGGCAGCAGTTGAGCCAGCAAGGTGGTAGCATGGTTGGGAGTCAGCATGGTGGCAGCAGTGTGAAGTCTGGAGCCAAACGTGCCCAAGGTAGACCACCTGCTTTGCGGCAGCCTACCTGCCCGGGAGGTAGCGGAACAGGGGTTCCTGGAGTTGGAGACAGTAGCAGTCAGTCAGTGCGCACTGTTGGTGGGAAAATCAGCTACTCTGCGGTGTGGCAATCTTACATCAAGTATCCGGAGGATGTTAACATGGCCACATGCATTCTAAAAAATATCTTTAATCTTTTCAATTGTGAGGCCCTTTGGCCTTGTCAGGCTGCCGTCACCTCCAGGCTGTGTCATTCTGTCACCATATGGTCTCCTCTTGCTGCTGCCACCTCCAGGCTTGGTCATTCTGCCACATTTTGGTCTCCTCATGCTGCTGCCACCTCCAGGCTGTGTCATTGTGCCAACATATTGTCTCCTCATGCTGTTGGCACCTTAAATTAGACTTTTAAAACTTTAATCTATATAAAATCTTCAATTTAAATTTTACAAAATATTTTTTATATTTTCTATTGTTAGGTCCTATGGTCTCAACGGCTTCTACCTCCTCTATGCTCCGTCATTGTGTTGCCATTCGACTCCTTATTACATTGGATTTTGTGATATACTCAAAATCTTAAATTTACATTTAAAAAAATCGATGTAATCTTTTCAAGACTGAGGCCCTATGGTCGTCAACGTCATATATAAACATTGGAATTACCACAAGAATCCAAAGAAACTGGTGGAGTGATAACAATGAACCATACCTGATAAAATGAAACATTCACACTGAGAGGCAGGTGCTGGAACAGGTGATAGCTCACCTGGTGGAGGACTGCCAGCTCGATTTTAAGATACAAGTACAAGCTTTTTCACTGCAGCCACTTCTAGCTATATGCACCCACTTATCTAATGGCACAGAATCTGAATGTGCTCCTGTCTAAGTTGCTGGTACTGCAGTCCCTCCATTTTCAAGTGGACACTCAGAGCATGGAGGTGCGCTTAGAGGCAAGGGCTGGGACAGGTGGTAGCTAGCCTCGCGACGGCCCGCCTGCTCGGTTTTAAGATACAAGTACGAGCTTTTTCACTACAGAAAATTATACACTGCAGCAATTATACGCTATTGGAGCTGAAATTGCCACGGCTGCTGGCACTAGACTTGCCCTCCAATGGGTCCTCAATAGAGATGAGCCAATCAAATCGACAAATCAAAGTTTTAAAAAATTCACTCCTCTCTAGTCGTCGGCATATATTACCTGGAATTACCACAAGATTCCAAGGAAACAGGTTGGAACGATAACAAAGAACTATAACTGATTAAATGAAACATTTGCAGTTCAGCACAGAGTAAGACAGTCGGGGGTGGCGCTTGAGAGGCAGGGGCTGGAACAGGGGGTAGCTCGCCTTGCGTTGCACCGCCAGCTTGATGCTCACCAGAATGGGTCCTCAAGAGAGGATTTGAAAAAATTGTATTAAATTCAAATGAAATTAAATAAAAATTACATAAAAATATCTCTTTAATTTCTTCAATTGTGACACCATATGGTCTCCCGACCCTTCTAGGGGACAGACACTCTGCGGCAGTGATTTTAATAACGATGCCCGTAATCTGCATGCTATACTGAATGACAGGATAATTTCACTAACACAGTACACTCCTTATGTGTGTTACAACAAAATAAAGTGTTCTACATCCCTTTTGAGGCACTCCATAAGCCAGAAATAGCCGTTTTTAACCCCTTAATGATGCAGGACATGCGCGGCAGGTCCCGGCTGCTGATAGCAGCCAGGGACCCGCCGGTAATGGCTGACATCCGCAATCACGCGGATGTCTGCCATTAATCCCTCAGATGCAGTGATCACACCATCTGCAGCACAGCGATCTGATCCTCCAGAACAGCAGAAGGAGGTCCCCTCACCTGCCTACGCTGCCTTCCACGGGTCTTCTGCTCTTGTCTGAGATTGAGCAGATCAGAGCAGAAGATCACCAATAAGACTGATCAGTGCTCTGCACTATGCATAGCATTGAACAGTATTAGCAATCGAATGTTTGCTATAAATAGTCCCCTTTGGACTATTAAAGTGTAAAAATAAAAGTTAATAAAAGTAATATAAAAAAAAGTTTAAAATATGTGAAAAACCCCCTCCCCAATAAAAGCATAAATTGTCCCATTTTCCCTATTTCCCCCCCAAAAAGTGTAAAAAAAAATACATTTATATACATATTTGGTATTGCTGCTTGCGTAAAAAACCGAACTATTAAAATATAATGTAAATGATACCATACGGTGAATGGTGTGAACATGAAAAAAAAGGTCAACATTCCTGTTTCTTTTATAACATTTTATTCCCCAAAAAATTATAAAACATTTATTAAAAGTTTTATATAAGCAAATATGGTATCAATAAAAAGTACAGATCACGGCGCAAAAAATTAGCCTTCATACCGCTGCTTATACATAAAAATGAAAAAGTTATAGGTCTGCAAAATAGGGGGATTTTAAACGTACTAACTTGGTTAAAAAGTTTGCAATTTTTTTAAGCGCAAAAGTAATAGAAAAGTAAGTAATTGTGGGTATCATTTTAATCGTATTGACCCAAAGAATAAAGAACATACATTTTTACCGTAAATTGTACGGTGTGAAAACGAAACCTTCCAAAATTAGCAAAATTGTGGTTTTCTTTTTAATTTCCCAACACAAATAGTATCTTTTTGGCTGTGTCATACATTTTATGGTAAAGTGAGTGATGTCATTACAACGGACAACTGGCCGTGCAAAAAACAAGCCCTAATTCTAGTCTGTGGAATAAAATATAAAAGAGTTATGATTTTTTGAAGGCGAGGAGGAAAAAACGAAAACATAAAAATGTCTGATTCCTTAACCCCTTAAGGACACATGACGTACTGGAACGTCATGTGTCCACTCCCGATCTATAACGCGGGGCCACGGCGTGGCCCCGCGTCATAGCGGTTCGGGCCCGGCCTCTAACAACGGCCGGGACCCGTGGCTAATAGCGCGCGGCATTGATCGCTGTGCCGCGCGCTATTAACCCTTTAGACGCGGCATTCAAAGTTGAACGCCGCGTCTAAAGTGAAACCGAAAGCATGTCGGCTAGCTCAGTGGGCTGTTCGGGATAGCCGCGGTGAAATCGCGGCATCCCGAACAGCTGACAGGACAGCGGGAGGGCCCCTACCTGCCTCCTCGCTGTCCGATCGCCGAATGACAGCTCAGTGCCTGAGATCCAGGCATGAGCAGTCATGCGGCAGAATCATCGATCACTGGTTTCTTATGAGAAACCAGTGATCAATGTAAAAGATCAGTGTGTGCAGTGTTATAGGTCCCTATGGGACCTATAACACTGCAAAAAAAAAGTGCAAAAAAAAAGTGAATAAACATCATTTAACCCCTTCCCTATTAAAAGTTTGAATCACCCCCCTTTTCCCATAAAAGAAAAAACACAGTGTAAATAAAAATAAAAATAAACATAAATGGTATCGCCGCGTGCGGAAATGTCCGAATTATAAAAATATATCGTTAATTAAACCGCACGGTCAATGGCGTGCGCGCAAAAAAATTCCAAAGTCCAAAATAGTGCATTTTTGGTCACTTTTTATATCATGAAAAAATGAATAAAAAGCGATCAATAAGTCCTATCAATGCAAAAATGGTACCGTTAAAAACTTCAGATCACGGCGCAAAAAATGAGCCCTCATACCGCCCCATACACGGAAAAATAAAAAAGTTATAGGGGTCAGAAGATGACAATTTTAAACGTATTAATTTTCCTGCATGTAGTTATGATTTTTTCCAGAAGTCCGACAAAATCAAACCTATATAAGTAGGGTATCATTTTAATCGTATGGACCTACAGAATACATATCAGGTGTCATTTTTACCGAAAAATGTACTACGTAGAAACGGAAGCCCCCAAAAGTTACAAAACAGCGTTTTTTTTTAAATTTTGTCGCACAATGATTTTTTTTCCCGCTTCACCATAGATTTTTGGGCAAAATGACTGACGTCATTACAAAGTAGAATTGGTGGCGCAAAAAATAAGCCATCATATGGATTTTTAGGTGTAAATTTGAAAGAGTTATGATTTTTTAAAGGCAAGGAGCAAAAAACGAAAATGCAAAAACGGAAAAACCTCCGGTCCTTAAGGGGTTAAGGGGTTAATAGAGATTTGATGCAAATAAATTCAGGCCGAAACAAATTTTGGGGGAAATTTGGCGAATCGGCTGAATCAAATTTTTTAAATTTAGCAATCTGGTATTTTAAGAGATCGATTTGTAGCTAAGGGGTACAGTTTCAGACTATAGAACTTATATTCAAGTGAGACATGTGGCCCTTTAAATAAGGTCTCTGTACATAAAAATAAGGGGACAGATGTAAAACTTGAGACAAAAAAATATAATAAAAATACAATGTAAACTTTTGCAGGCCTATAACAAGGTGAAAAATAAATAAAAAACAGTCAGTTTAATAGTTCCCAGAAATAGTCATATGGAGGAAAAATCCACACTGTCTAGTTATAAATATAATTTTATTACTAATTTTTGTAGCGCAGCTAATGAGAATAGGACTATTTACAAGAATAACTGGCGAATAGTCCTGAATGATCCAGCTTTGAGAAACATTGTCCCATCAAATCCAGTAATCACCTATAGAAGGTCACAAAATTGGCGTGTCCTGCTAGCCCCAAGTAAATTGAAAGTGGTAGGTAAATTAAGTGACACCGCTGAGGGTGAGACTGGCAAGGACAGCTGTAAGAAGCCTAGATGTTTATGTTGTGACATGATTGGCAGTGGAACCAGATCATTTAAATCAGTACAAATGGGTGAGCAGTTTTTTATTAAAGGACACAACAGTTGTAGAGATGGGCGAATCAAAGCTGACAAAGTCAAATTCATTCCAAATTTCATGAAAAATTTGTGGTAACGAATCGCTTCATTCACCATTTTGTGCGGGCTGGGGGGGGGGGGTTAAAATGGCGACTACATATGTGAGGACATGGGGCAAGGAAGTCTGGGAAGGCGGGATCCCCCTGAATCACATGGCGGTATGCAGCCTATTAGCAGTAAGCGAGCCCTGTGATGTCACAGCCCTATATGTTCGGCAGCCATTGCCAAAGACGGGCATGTCTCATTTTGCTGAGAGAGCAGAGAGTGTGTATCACCGTTACTGACAATACAGATCATTACAGCGGCGAATCCATTCACCTCATTCGTTCTGGCTTCAGAGAGAGAAGACACTGTGTGGTCACTAATCAGCATTACTGGCAATACAGATCAGCCAGTTGAGTTCAGAGCTGGGAGCAAGCCCCATTCAAAGACTGTAAGCAACCACAGTGCAGGCAGGGACAGCTTAAAGAGAGAGAGAGAGTATGCATTTTTCTGTTTAACCCCTTCAGGACCAGGCCATTTTTCACTGTAGGACCAGTGCGTTTTTTGCACATCTGACCACTGTCACTTTAAGCATTAATAACTCTGAGATGCTTTTACCTCATTCTGATTACGAGATTGTTTTTTCGTGACATATTCTACTTTATGTTAGTGGTAGAATTTTGTCGATACTTGCATAATTTCTTGGTTAAAAATTCCCAAATTTGATGAAAAATTGAAAATTTAGCATTTTTTGAACTTTGAAACTCTCTGCTTTTAAGGAAAATAGACGTTCCAAATAAATTATATATTGATTCACATACACAATATGTCTACTTTATGTTGGCATCATAAAGTTGCCATGTTTTTACTTTTGGAAAACATCAGAGGGCTTCAAAGTTCAGTAGCAATTTTCAAATTTTCTCAAAATTTCTAAATCTGAATTTTTCATGGACCAGTTCAGTTTTGAAGTGGATTTGAAGGGCCTTCATATTAGAAATACCCCATAAATGACCCCATTATAAAAACTGCACCCCTCAAAGTATTCAAAATGACATTCAGTAAGTGTGATAACCCTTTAGGTGTTTCACAGGATTAGCAGCAAAGTGAAGGAGAAAATTCTAAATCTTAATTTTTTACATGCACATGTTCTTGTAGACCCAGTTTTTGAATTTTTACAAGGGGAAAAAGGAGAAAAATCCTCTCCAAATTTGTAACCCAATTTATCTTGAGTAAGGAAATACCTCATATGTGTATGTAAAGTGTTCAGCGAGCGCAGTAGAGGGCTCAGAAGGGAAGGAGCGACAATGGAGTTTTTCTGAAATGTTTTTTGGGGGGCATGTCACATTTAGGAAGCCCCTATGTTGCCAGAACAGCAGAAAACCCCCACATGGCATACAATTTCAGAAACAACACCCCTCAAGGCATGTAACATGGGGTCCACAGGTGTTTGACGACTTTTCGTTAAAGTCGGATGTGTAAGTGACATTTTTTTTTATTTATTTAAGTGCAGTTTTTTTCCCCAAATTTACAACTTTTACAAAGGGTAATGGGAGAAAATGTCCCCCAAAATGTGTAACCCCATCTCTTCTGAGTATGGAAACACACCATGTTAGGATGAAAAATGCTCTGCGAGCGAACTACAATGCTCAGAATAGAAAGAGTCACATTTGGCTTTTGGAAAGCAAATTTTGCTGAAATGGTTTTTGGGGGGCATGTTGCATTTAGGAAGCCCCTATGGTGCGAGAACAGCAAAAGAAAACTACATGGCATACTATTTTGGAAACTACACTCCTCAAGGAATGTAACAAGGGGTAGAGGGAGCCCTAACACCTCACATGTGTTTGACGACTTTTTGTTAAATTTGGATGTGTAAATGAAAAAAAAAATGTCATTCACTAATATGCTGGTTTTTCCCCAAATTTTACATTTTTACAAGGGGTAATAGGAGAAAATTACCTCCAAAATTTGTAACCCCATTTCTTCTGAGTATGGAAATACCCCATGTGTGGATGTCAAGTGCTCTGCTGGCGCACTACAATGCTCAGAAGAGGTGGAGCGCCATTGAGCTTTTGGAAATGGTCAGTCAGAGGAATGGAAGTCAGGGGCCGTGTGCGTTTACAAAGCCCCCGTGGTGCCAGCACAGTGGACCCCCCCACATGTGACCCCTTTTTGGAAACTACACCCCTCACAGATTTCATAAGGCATACAGTGAGCATTTACACCCTACTGGCGTTTGACAGATCTTTGGAACAGTGGGCTGAGCAAATTTTCACGGACCACTGTTCCAAAAATCTGTCAGACACCTGTGGGGCATAAATGTTCATTGTACCCCTTATTACATTCCATGAGGGGTGTAGTTTCCAAAATGGGGTCACATATGGGGGGATCCATTGTTCTGGCACTATGGGGGCTTTGTAAACACACGTGGCCTTCAATTCCGGACAAATTTTCTCTTCAAAAGCCCAAGGGCGCTCCTTCTCTTCTGAGCATTGTAGTGCACCTGCAGAGCACTTTACATCCACATATGGGGTATGTTCTTACTCAGAAGAAATGGGGTTACAAATTTTGGGGGTCTTTTTCCTATTTTCCCTTGTGAAAATAAAAAAGATTTAGGGTAACACCAGCATTTTTGTGAAAATGTTTTTTTTTTTTTTTTCATTTTCCTATCCAACTTTACCGAAAATTTGTCAAACACCTGTGGGGTGTTAAGGCTCACTATACCCCTTATTACGTTCTGTGAGGGATGTAGTTTCTAAAATGTGGTCACATGTGGGTATTTATCTTTTTTGCGTTTATGTCAGAACTGCTGTAAAATCAGCCACCCCTGTGCAAATCACCAATTTAGGCTTCAAATGTACATAGTGCGCTCTCACTCCTGAGCCTTGTTGGGGTATATCTGTGCTCAGGAGAAATTGTGTTACAAAGTTTGGAGGTCTTTTTTTCCTTTTACCGCTTGTGAAAATAAAGTATGGGGAAACACCAGCATGTTAGTGTAAATTTTAAAAGGAGAAAAAGCCCCCCAAAATTTGTAGTGCAATTGCTCCCAAGTACTAAAATACCCCATATGTGGCCCTAAACTGTTTCCTTGAAATACGACAGGGCTCCGAAGTGAGAGAGCACCATGTGCATTTGAGGACTAAATTAGGGATTGCATAGGGGTGGACATAAGGGTATTCTACACCAGTGATTCACAAACAGGGTGCCTCCAGCTGTTGCCAAACTCCCAGCATGCCTGGACAGTCAGTGGCTGTCCGGAAATGCTGGGAGTTGTTGTTTTGCAACAGCTAGAGGCTCCGTTTTGGAAACACTGCAGTACAATACGTTTTTCATTTTTATTGGGGCGACAGTGTAAGACGGTGTATATGTAGTGTTTTACCCTTTATTATGTGTTAGTGTAGTTTTTTTAGGGTACATTCGCACTGTCGGAGGTTTACAGTGAGTTTCCCGCTAGGAGTTTGCGCTGCGACAAAAAATTTTCCTGCAGCTCAAACTTGAAGCAGAAAACTCACTGTAAACTTGCCTGTGTGAATGTACCCTGTACATTCATATGGGGGAGGGGGGCAAACCTCCAGCTGTTGCAAAACTACAACTCCTAACATGTACTGACAGACCATGCATGCTAGAAGTTGTACTTTTTAAACAGCTGGAGGCACACTGGTTGGAAAACCTTCAGTTAGGTTATGTTACCTAATCAGTATTTTCCAACCAGTGTGCCTCGAGCTGTTGCAAAAGTACAACTCCCAGCATGTACTGATTGCCGAAGAGCATGCTGGGAAATGTAGTTATGCAACAGCTCGAGGTACGCAACTACAACTCCCAGATTGGCGAGACAGCTGTTTGCTGTTTGGGCATGCTGGGATTTGCAGTTTTGCAACATCTGGAGGGCTAAGGGGACCGGCGCCAAAGGGGACCGGCGCCGAAGGACCACTTACCGTGTCGGAGGCGACGATCAGCGATGGAGATCGGTGGCAGCAGAGGACGGCGATGCGGCTCCCTGGCTGGTGAGTTGCCTAGCAACATCTGGAGGACTACAGTTTGAGACCACTATACAGTAGTCTCTTAACTGTAGCCCTCCAGATGTTGCAAAACTACAATTCCCAGCATGCCCAGACAGCTGTTTGCTGTGTGGGCATGGTGGGATTTGCAGTTTTGCAACAGCTGGAGGGCTACAGTTTAGAGACCACTGCACAGTGATCTCCAATCTGTGGCCCTCCAGATGTTGCAAAACTACAAATCCCAGCATGCCCAGACAGCAAACTGGGATGCCACCGATCCCCGTCGCTGATTGTCGCCTCCGCCGTGGTAAGTGGACCTTCGGTGCCGCTCCCCTTCGGTTTCCTCGTTCTGCCCCACCTATTGTGGGTGGGCAGAGTGGGGAAACCGCAAGTTAACCCCCCCGCCCCTGATCTGCTATTGGTCATCGCTTATAGAAGTCCAATAGCAGGGATAGGAGGGGTAGCACCCCTGCCACCTCACTCTTCTCCCTTCTGGGGGATCGTGGGTGTCTTGGACAACCCCGAGCCCCCTTATTTTCCCTTATTATGATCTGTATGATCCAAAATCGGCGCAAATCACAGCTGTGAATTCACCTGCGATTTGATGACCCCCCTGGGCATTTGCGTGGGGTGACTGCTGATCGATAGCAGTCACCCGATCCAGTCCCCGCCCAGCGCACGGCAGGGACGGAAATTCCCACGGACGTACACGTACGTCCATGGTCCTTAAGGGGTTAAACCATACTGGGGCGTATTACTCTAAAAAAAGTTAAATATGTACATACTCCGCAGTTCTACATTTTTTCTGGTTAAAGCTAATAGTGTGCAGTAAGTGTAAAAGCACTAAAAGACTTACACACTAGATTGTTACGCATATTTCTGGTGCAACCGTACTGGGGCATATTACTCTAAAAGTGAAATATATACGCACTCCGCAGTTCTACATTTTTTCTGGTTAAAGCTAATAGGGGGCAGTAAGTGTAAAAGCACTAAAAGACTTACGCACTAGATTGTTACGCTTATTTCTGGTGCAACTGTACTGGGGCGTATTCCTCTAAAAAAAAAAAGTGAAATATATACGCACTTCACAGTTCTACGTTTTTTCTGGTTAAAGCTAATAGGGTGCAGTAAGTGTAAAACCACTAAAATAATTATGCACTAGTTTGTTACGCTTATTTCTGGTGCAACCGTACCGGGGTGTATTACTCTAAAAAAGTGAAAAATACGCACCCCGCAATTCTACCTTTTTTCTTATTAAAGCTAATAGGATGCAGTAAGTGTAAAAGCACTAAAAGACTTACTCACTAAATTGTGACACTTATTTCTGGTGCAACAGTACTGGGGCGTATTACTCTAAAAAAAAGTGAAATATATACGCACTCCGCTGTTCTACAGTTTTTCTGGTTAAAGCTAATAGGGTGCAGTATGTATAAAAGCACTAAAAGGCTTACACACTAGAATGTTACACTTATTTCTGGTGCAACAGTACTGGAGCATATTACTAAAAAAAGAGTTAAATATATATGCACTCTGCACTTCTATGTTTTTTCTGGTTAAAGCTAATAGGGTGCAGTAATTGTAAAAGCACTAAAAGAATTATGCACTAGATTGTTACGCTTATTTCTGGTGCAGCCGTACTGGGGTGTATAACTATCAAAATAGTGAAATATATATTTACACTCCGCAGTTCTTCCTATTTTCTGGTTAAAGCTAATAGGGTTCAGTAAGTATAAAAGCACTAAACGACTTACGCACTAGATTGTGACTCTTATTTCTAGTGCAACCGTACTAGGGTTTATTACTCTAAAAAAAAGTGAAGTATATACGCACTGCTCAGTTCTACGTTTTTTTCTGGTTAAAGCTAATAGGGTGCATTACTGTACAAAATGAGCAGGTTTATCTGTTCTCATCCCTATGATGTGTGTGTACACCCAGAATGGCACAAAAATTATTTATTTTTCTCAGATCTGTTTTTATTTAACAAAGAAAGCCTTTCATAACAATAAGATTTTGGCACCATAGCAGGGTTGTGATGAACTTTTCAGCAACTATCAGATGTGCAAGGGATAGTTTAAGTTTTAGCAACACAATAGTAGAAAGGTGTACTAAATCTGGGAAAGGGAACCTATCTTCAGGTTGCATTTCCAACACTTACTGCATTTGTGTCAGACAGACCAATCCAGTATAGTTGTTCATGCGTTTTTAACCATTGATTCAACATTTTCTTATAGTTTTATACCCTAGAAAAACTGTAAGGGTTTTAACTCTGGAAACCCCTTACTCAATTCCATTTCCAAGGACAAACGTAAGGTAGGTATGTATGAAGTGAGTCTTATGAGAAGTCAGTTCAGAAAAGCTGAGACATTCTAGCCAGTTAATTTCCCTGGTTGCTCTTTGGTCTTTTAGAAAGGTAATGCAGGTTTGTTTAATGAAGGTAAAAGGCACCAGAAACAAGATCCTGCCATCTTCTGTTGCAGCACCTCCCTGATGAAGCAGCAGCGAAAGCTTTGTTGGGGTAGTGTTCTGCATCTGTATGTTGTATGCTATGTTTTATGCTTTGATTAATCTGTTACCACTGTAAATTGTGTTGTTAGTTTGTATCAAAGACTTTGTTGGACGTTTCTTGTGAGCATCACGCTATTATCTACCTTTAAAGGGTACCTCTCATCAAATAAACTTTTGATATATTTTAGATTAATGAATGTTGAATAACTTTCCAATAGCATGTTAATGAAAAATATGCTTCTTTCTATTGTATTTTTCCCGATCAGTCCTGTCAGCAAGCATTTCTGACTCATGCTGGAGTCCTAAACACTCAGAGCAGCCAGCCTGCTTTGTTCACAGCCAAACAGGCTGTGAGCAAAGCAGGCTGGCAGCTCTGAGTGTTCTCCTTTGTGAACAAAGCAGACTGACAGCTCGTAGTGTTTAGGACTCCAGCATGAGTCTGAAATGCTTGCTGCCAGGACTGGTAGGGAGACCCCTAGTGGTCATTTCTTCAAAGTGGAAAATTAAATAGAAAGAAGAATACTTTTTAAAAACATGCAATTGTAATGTTATTCTGCATACATTAATCTATAATATTTCAAAAGTTTTTTTGATGAGAGGTACCCTTTAATGTTTTATAAGAATCTTTGGTAAATATTTAGCATATTTTACATGATGTTTTTTTGCTTTGTTTTTTTATTGAGCAGTGCATGGCTTTACCCACATGTGACGACAAAGCACATCCCTATTAAACCAGGGGAAACTATTGGCAATATTGACACTGGGTAGGAAGTGGACCTTCAGAGACAAAAAAAAAAAAAAGGATTACCTGTTTTTCGCTCTTTAATGCTACAATACTTCCTCTGCAAAATAAAAAAAAATAAAAAAAAAGATTGTCTAAAGTGAACAATTCTATTTTTCTTCTGTAGGTAGGTAGGTAACCTTGTTTTCTCAAGTATCATGTATCCTGTGTTTTAGGACCATTTTTGTAAATGTGTGGTCAATGTAAATCAAGTCTGTCACAGCCTTTTTAGCATGCATTATGTTTGGTTTTTAGATGTGTTTCCAACTCCCATACAGTGAATGATAAAATGAACATTGCAGTAAAACTTGTCAAATTCTATTAATAAGGGATTTCCGGTACCATTAATCTACAGATACACACAAAAAGAAAGAGGACAATGGTGTACTGAATAAAGTAGATAGATACACTTAATGATGACGCATGGGGCAAATCTATAAACTGGAAATTTCTCATAATTGCCCTCTTAAATGCTCAGGGCAAGGCAATGCTATTCAGCACTCATTATTTTAATACAATTATCCATATTTACTTCTCACTAGAGATTTCCTTTAAATTGTGTCTTGTATGGGAAATGGGGACACACATTTTTCTAAAGTCTCCTTTCTAGTGCTGCTAATAATATGGATATTTACAGTGCTTCTTAGATAAGGCATTTAATAGGCTCATTATGTTCACTCTCCGGTTATTTGTTGTATCTCGATTCAGAACTTTCTGATTGCTACTAATGCATCTTAAATGGTGCGGAATCTGAGGATTTCTAATTTAGATACAATACAATCGTGAATTCCAGATACGCAATTAAACATCTTCTTCAAGCTACTCACCGAGGCTACCCCCTCATGCACATGGCAATGCTGTGTGAACGGAAGCTCTACACTGTTATACAAATTAGTGTGCTGCAGGATTTTGCTTTCATACAGCACCAGTTTATAGGATATTTGTGCCTGGAAACAACCAACATATCCATCACATCATCTTCTTAAACATTATTAGTCTTTATTACTGGATGACTTACTGTACATATTCACATTGATCTAGGGATTTATTCTGTTTTCCATATTGGAGTCGAGAAGAAATGTTTCCTCTGTCATTGAGCCAATTCCTTCCTCTGGATCAACACAATAGGGTTTTAAAGGGGTTATCCACCATAAGGTGACATTAGCATGTACCTGCCAGACAGCAATGAACATGCTTATGTAGGGTCTGTGCTTGTCTTGGGGCTTAAGAGCTATGTTTTTGTGAAATCGGTATTTTCTGTTGGAGTTTATTCACTCAAACTACACATCCCATAGGTCCTTGTTTGTAAGTGTGAGGTCACTTTCCTCCCTCCCACACATCATTCACCCCACCCATTGAAACACAAAGGATTCCACTAAAAAGACCAGTGTTTTCTAACCAGAGTGCCTACAGCACCCAGGGATCGCACCACCCTATGATGCAGGACAGGCTCTCTTTGCACACCTGACTAGTGATGTCATGTCTCGATGCACTGCAACCTGGGAAAACCAAGACCTAAGTAATTTTGTATGCTGTTAAAAATTAATATTGGGGCAAAAATCACAAAAGAATTGGGAGACCACTGTCACACTCAAGTACAGACGCTATATTATGGACTACACTAACTTTACAGCTCCTGTAGCATAGTCAAGTAAAAATATCCTGGAATACCCCTTTAAGTTGAACTCGATGGACTATTGAATTTTTTTCAACACAATGTTATGTTATGGCCTATTCTCTGTTAAAGCTATGTTCAATTTTAAAATACATTTTTATTTATATAATATTTCTTAATAAGAAATATTGCAAAGAAATGTATTTAAATGAATAAATAAATAAATAAATTCTCTAGGTATTCCTGCATGTCAAATGTGTAGAAAATATTTGATTATAGAATGAAAGTAAAAGAGAGAGAATTGGTTGTATTGTATTATTTTATTAAATAGATTGTTAAAAACTATGAAGTCTTGTCTCAAGAAGATTCTAAGAACCAACCCTTGTGGTAAATCAACATATACTGTATGTTAGGTATATCATAAACCAGAAGGATGTCTCACCACATAAAAAAAAATCTATTAATATATGAAAAATATGAAGAATAGGTTTATAAAAATAGAAATAAAAATGAATCAACAAATAATGAAATCCAAGGCTGAGCATAAAACTATAGAAACACATACAATTTTAAAGCAATATAATCCGTATAGTCAAGTAAAATGAGTTAATGCTGAGAAAACTCAGTGGTGATTTGTGGGAGAATCAGTTTGTTATAAATGAATTAATTCATATCCTTACATTTGTGTGAAGTCCTTTAGAATCATATAAAAGATGTATATGATCATAAAAGTATGTTTGGATAAAGGAATATGTAAAAATGTTGGCACAACGGGCACTGCAAGACTTCAACAAAGCAGTTTTTGATGTTTTCAGAAAAGGTCATATAAGATATTGTCTCCTAAACGCAACTCACCAAAAAGCAGAGTCGAATAGAATTGTTGATGAAGAGGCTCAGTGGCTTATGACATATTTACTTGCCACTTCTTCCCAGTTTCCTCTATTCCAGTACATCACATTTGGCTTTTTTAATGAGGACTACCTAGCTCTTCCTCACACTAGGTCTTATGAAATGGCACGATGCATAATCCACTTCTACCATACACCATGGGTCACTATTCTCCACTATTCCGCCATTGTCACCTGCTATTAGTGCATAATAATAGTGTACTGGGCTGTACTACACAGCGACTCTGTACTGCTGCAGTGGGTTGTACAACAACTCTTAAGCTGACAGGAGCCAGTTAGCGTGAGCACGAAAAGCCATAGTCACCAGCGTATGAAGCAGCGTATTGTCCTCTCATAAGTGTAACCTGTGCGTACATAGGTGGTGTAATTTTTTTTCTTCCTGTCAAATTAATTTTGGCCTACTTACTGTGAAAAGCCAGCCAAAGCTACACACTTGTTTTTGTAGCCTTGTACAGTTTGTAGTGGACTGCATAGTCCTCTTCTCATAAGTGTAAACTGTACGTACACCTACTTGGTGTATGTTTTGTTTTTCTGTTAAACTAATTTTTGCCTAATTACTGTGAAAGGACAGCCAAAGCTACTCACTTGTTTTTATAGCCTTATACAGTTTGTAGTGGAGCACATAGTCCTCCTCTCATAAATGTGAACCGAATGTACACCTATGTGGTGTCCTTTACATATTTTCCTGTCAAATTAATTTTGGCCTAGTTACTGTGAAAGGCCAGCCAAAGCTACACACTTGTTTTTGTAGCCTAAAACAGTTTTAAGTGGACCGTATTGTACACCTCTCATAAGTGTAAACTGTACATACACCTACGTAGTGTACTTTTATTTCCTGTAAAACTCATTTCAGCCTAGTTACTGAGAAAGGCCAGCCGAAGCTACATACTTGTTTTTGCAGCCTTGTACAGTTTATATTGAAGCGCATAGGCCTCCTCTCATTAGTGTAAACTGTATGTACACCTACATGGTGTCCTTTATATATTTTCCTGTAAAACTAATTTGGGCCTAGTTACTGTGAAAGGCCAGCCAAAGCAAAACATTTTTTTCTGTAGTCTTATACAGTTTAACCCCTTAACGACGCAGGACGTATATTTACGTCCTGCACCGGCTCCCGCGATATGAAGCGGGATCGCGCCGCAATCCCGCATCATATCGCGTTGGTCCCGGCGCTCATCAACGGCCGGGACCCGCGGCTAATACCACACATCGCTGATCGCGGTGATGTGCGGTATTAACCCTTTAGAAGCGGCGGTCAAAGCTGACCGCCGCTTCTGAAGTGAAAGTGACCCGGCTGCTCAGTCGAGCTGTTCGGGACCGCCGCGGTGAAATCGCGGCGTCCCGAACAGCTGACCGGACACCGGGAGGGCCCTTACCTGCCTCCTCGGTGTCCGATCGACGAATGACTGCTCCGTGCCTGAGATCCAGGCAGGAGCAGTCATGCACTGATAACACTGATCACAGGCGTGTTAATACACGCTTGTGATCAGGATGAGAGAGCATTGTGTGCAGTGTTATAACACTGCAAAAAAATGTACAAAAAAAGTGTTAATAAAGGTCATTTAACCCCTTCCCTAATAAAAGTTTGAATCACCCCCCTTTTCCCATAAAAAAAAAAAACTGTGTAAAAAAAATATTAAAAAACATATGTGGTATCGCCGCGTGCGTAAATGTCCGAAGTATAAAAATATATCATTAATTAAACCGCACGGCCAATGGCGTATGCGCAAAAAAATTCCAGAGTCCAAAAAAGCATATTTTGGTCACTTTTTATACCATTAAAAAATGAATAAAAAGTGATCAAAAAGTCCGATCAAAACAAAAATCATACCGATAAAAACTTCAGATCATGGCGCAAAAAATGAGTCCTCATACCGCCCTGTACGTGGAAACAAAAAAAAGTTATAGGGGTCAGAAGATGACATTTTTAAACTCATACATTTTCCTGCATGTAGTTATGATTTTTTCCAGAAGTGCGACAAAATCAAACCTATATGAGTAGGGTATCATTTTAACCGTATGGACCTACTGAATAATGATAAGGTGTAATTTTTACCGAAATATGCACTGCGTAGAAACGGAAGCCCCCAAAAGTTACAAAATGGCAGGTTTTTTTCGATTTTGGCGCACAATGATTTTTTTTTTCCATTTCGCCGTGCATTTTTGGGTAAAATGACTAATTTTACTGCAAAGTAGAATTGGCGACGCAAAAAATAAGCCATAATATGGATTTTTAGGTGGAAAATTGAAAGGGTTATGATTTTTAAAAGGTAAGGAGGAAAAAACGAAAGTGCAAAAACGGAAAAACCCTGAGTCCTTAAGGGGTTAAGGGTAGTGGAGTGCACAGCCCTCCTCTCATAAGTGTAACATATATGCACTCAGCTGGTGTACAAGTATGTCAGGCAGAGAAGTTCCAGAACATGCACAGAGGATTGACAGAGGTTGCAGCAGAGTCGTAGCAAGAGGTCTGAGCTCCCGGTGTCAACTAGCAGTCGTGTCTCGACAAGCAACCCAGCAGCCGTGATTTATTGGTTCCCTGTGTCATCCACTTCATCCCAAGTGACATCCGACACCCCCAGTCAACAGTCGGTGGGCTCCTCAGACTAATTCCTCAGTTGGCATGGCCCTAATGCTGCTGCTGCCACCTCCAGGCTCTGTCATTGTGCTGCCATGTGGTCTCCTCATATTGATGCTGCCACCTCCAGGCTCTCTCATTGTGCCGCCACATGGTCTCCTCATGCTGATGCTGCAACCTCCAGGCTCTGTCATTTTGCCACCATAGGGTCTTCTCATGCTGATGCTGCCACCTCAAGGCTCTCTCATTGTGCTGCTATATGGTCTCCTCGTGCTGATGCTGCCACCGCCAGGCTCTGTAATTGTGCACCATATGGTCTCCTCATGCTGATGTTGCCACCTCCAGGCTCTCTCATTGTGCTGTCACGGATACTGCAAAACATAATTAAGTTGCTGGTCCCCAGTTACAGAAATTCCTCCGCATCAGATCACAAGTAAATATTGAGGATATGCATTAGCTAAAACTTAACTTTTCTTAGGATAAAGTATATGGACACAAACATTTTTTTAAATCTAACAAAAAGAAAGATGTGCAAAAAACACCATGTGCCACCTAAACCACCAAGTATTGGTGCGATGCAAAAAGGTGGAAGAGAACAAAGTATGGTCCATTGTAACAGGTGGGGGTAAAAACTTCCCCTGTAGGGCCCTACTCTCACACTAATAACTCCCTTCGTTTGTAAGTGTTACTCGCCCTAAACAGGGTGGCCCCACACAGGAACCTCTCCCTATTTCCATCTAAAAATACTGCAATTTCCTAGTGTTTTTCGTTGGAAATAGGGAGAGGTTCCTATGCGGGGCCGCCCTTTTTAGGACAAGTAACACTTGCCAAAAAGGGAATTAATAGGGCGGGAGTAGGGCCTTACAGGGGAAGATTTTTACCTCCACCTTCTACAATGGAAAATACGTTGTTCCCTTCCACCATGTAGAGGCAAGCGTTACTCATCCTATGAAGAGCGGCCCCACACAGGAACCTCTCTCTATTTCCAACTAAAAACCCTGGGAAATGGCAGTGTTTTTAGGTGGAAATAGGGAGAGGTTCCTGTATAGGGCTCCCTTTTTAGGGCGAGTAACACTTGCCAAGAAGGGAATTAATAGTGCAAGAGTACGGGCCATATAGGGGAAATGTTTACCACCACCTGTTACAGTGGACCATATGTTGTTCCCTTCCATCTTTTAGAGGTCTTTGCATCACATCAATACTTGGTGGTATAGGTGGCACATGGTGTTTTTTTTTGCACACCTTTCCTTTTGTTTGATTTAAAAAAAATGTTGGGTACATATATTTTATCCTAAAAATATTATTAAAAGTTAAGTTTTACGTAATGCATATCCTCAATACTTACTTGTGGTCTGATGTGGAGGAATGTCTGTAACTGGGGAGCAGCACCTTAAATATGTTTTGCACTATCCATGTTTGTGAAGTGTTGGTGTGGCACCATGGTCAATCTACTCTGATGCATCCGACATTGGAGGGTGGAAATCCTGGCTGATCTATGCCTGATTCATCTTCAAAAAGGTCAGTCTCTCCACATTTTTCGAGGACAGACGAGTTCTCCTTGGGGTTACTATGGCCCCGGCCGCACTAAACACCTGCTCTGTTGGCAAACTACTGGCCGGGCAGGACAGCTTTTCTGGGGCAAACTGCTAGTTGCGGCCACAAATCAAGTTTGGCTGCCAAGAAGTCCAGGGGATATTCAAGGTGTGTTGGCATGGTCCTGTCAAGGTATGCCACCACCTGCTGGTTCAGGTCCTTCTCCAGGTCTATCTGCTGCTACTACTCATCAGTGACTGTAGACTCAGGCTTCTGCTAATAGAGCTAAAAGAGGCTTCTGCTAATAGAGCTGGTACTGCTCCTGTCACCCCACCCCTCCCCAGCAGCCATAGGAGTGGAAGGTGAGCAGTGTGTGCAATAAAAAGGCCTCCACTTTGTGCCGGTAGCAAGGGTCCAATAAGGTGGAAATCCAGAAGTCATCTCGCTGCCAAATGGTGACAATTCGGTGGTCACTAGGCAAGCAAGTGAGCAGGCATCGTGTTATTTGTGCAAGTGACTCGGAGGGACTCCCTGCCTCCATCTCCACTGCATACTTCCTTGGTGTGTCTGGGTCCTCTGTCTCATCTTCCTCATAACCATCTAGCTACTTCTGCTCCTCGTCTCCTGTCAGATGACTAGAAAAGAACAACTCAACTTCAGCTGCTGATAATTATTGGAAGGATTAAGATTTTTTAATAGAAGTCGTCAAACACCTGTGAGGTGTTAAAGGGGTAATCCGGTGCTTAAACATCTTATCCCTTCTCCAAAGGATAGGGGATAAGATGCCTGATCGCTGGAGTCCCGCCGCTGGGGACCCCCGTGATCTTGCACACGGCACCTAGTTTGTAATCAGTCCCCTGAGCGTGTTCGCTCCAGGTCTGGTTTCTGTCGATCACGGGGCTGGCGGAATGTGATGTCACGCCTCCGCCCCCGGGTGACCTCATGCTCCGTCCCTCAATGTAAGACTATGGGAGGGGGCGTGACAGCTATCACGCCCCCTCCCATAGGCTTGCATTGAGGGTCAGAGTGTGACGTCACACAGAGGCGGAGGCGTGACGTCACACGCCGACGGCCCTGTGGTCGCCGCTAATCAGACCCGGAGCGAACATGCTCCGGGGACTGATTACAAACGGGATGCCGTGTGCAAGATCATGGGGGTCCCCAGCGGCAGGACTCCGGCGATCAGGCATCTTATCCCCTATACTTTGAATAGGAAATAAGATTTTTAAGCACCGGAGTACCCCTTTAAGGCTCACTATACCCCTTGTTACGTTCCTTGAGGGGTGTCGTTTCCAAAGTATGCCATGTGTTTTGTTTTTTTTTTTTTTTTTTTTTTTTGCTGTTCTGGCACCATGGCGGTTTCCTAAATGCAACATGGCCCCCAAAAACCATAACAGCAAAATTAATTTTAAAAAATCCCACAGTTGCCCTTTCCCTCTTGAGCCATGTTATGAGCCCACAGAGCACTTTATGTCAACATTTGAGTTATTTCCATACTCACGAGAAATTGGGATACAAATTGTGGGGGGCTTTTTCTCCTTATACCACTTTTAAAAATGAAAAAAATTGGGCTACAAGAACATGTTAGTGTAAAAAATGCAGATTTTTCTCCTCCACTTTGCTGCTATTCTTGTGAAACACCTAAAGGGTTAACAGACTTTCTGAATGTCATTTTGAATACTGTGAGGTGTGTAGTTTTTATAATGGGGTCATTTATGGGGTATTTCTCACAGAAAGGCCCCCCAAATGGCACTGAAAAATTCAGATTTTGTAATTTTCGTGAACATTTAGAAAATTGCTGCTATAGTTTGAAGCCCTCTAATGTCTCCAGAAAGTAAAAACATGTCAACTTTATGATGCCAACATAAAGTAGACATATTGTATTTGTGAATCAATATTAAATTTATTTGTAATATCCATTTTCCTTACAAGCAGAGAGTTTCAAAGTCAGAAAAATGCAAAATTTTAAAAATTTTCATGAAATTTGGGAATTTTTCACCAAGAAAGGATGCAAGTAATGACAAAAATGTACCACTATGTTAAAGTAGAATATGTCATGAAAAAACATCAGAATAAACGGTATAAGAATCCCAGAGTTATTAACCTGTTAAGGACCCAGGGTGTACCTGTACGCCCTGAGTCCGCTCCCAATCTATAAGGCGGGGCCACGGCATGGCCCCGCATCATAGCGGGTGGGGCCTGGCCTCTAACAATGGCCGGGACCCGTGGCTAATAGTGTGCGGCATTGATCGCGCTGCCGCATGCTATTAACCCTTTAGACGCAGCGTTCAAAGTTGAACGCCGCATCTAAAATGAAAGTGAAACCATGCCGGTTAGCTCAGGGAGCTGTTCGGGATAGCCGCGGTAAAATTGTGGCATCCCGAACAGCTTACAGGACAGCTGGAGGGTCCCTACCAGCCTCCTCGCTGTCCGATCGCCGAATGACTGCTCAGTGCCTGAGATCCAGGCATGAGCAGTCAAGCGGCAGAATCATCGATCACTGGTTTCTTATGAGAAACCAGTGATCAATGTGAAAGATCAGTGTGTGCAGTGTTATAGGTCCCTACGGGAGCTATAACACTGCAAAAAAGTGAAAAAAATAAAAGTGAATAAAGATCATTTAACCCCTCCCTTATTCAAAGTTTGAATCACCCCCCTTTTCCCATTAAAAAAAAAACAGTGTAAATAAAAATAAACATATGTGGTATCGCCGCGTGTGGAAATGTCTGAATTATTAAACCGCACGGTCAATGGCGTGCGCGCAAAAAGATTCCAAAGTCCAAAATAGTGCATTTTTGTTCACTTTTTATATCATGAAAAAATGAAAAAAATTAATAAAAAGCGATTAATAAGTCCTATCAATGCAAAAATACTGTTAAAACCTTCAGATCATGACGCAAAAAATGAGCCCTCATACCGCCCCATACGCGGAAAAATAAAAAAAGTTATAGGGGTCAGGATATGACAATTTTAAACGTATACATTTTCCTGCATGTAGTTTTGATTTTTCCAGAAGTACGACAAAATCAAACCTACATAAGTAGGGTATCATTTTAACCGTATGGACCTACAGAATAAAAAAAAGGTGTAATTTTCACCAAAAAGTTACAAAATGGCGTTTTTCAATTTTGTCAATTTTTTTTCCGTTTCGCCGTAGATTTTTGGGTAAAATGACTGACGTCATTACAAAGTAGAATTGGTGGCGCAAAAAATAAGCCATCATATGGATTTTTAAGTGAAAGATTGAAAGAGTTATGATTTTTTAAAGGTAAGGAGGAAACAACGAAAATGCAAAAACGGAAAAACCCCGGGTCCTTAAGGGGTTAATGCAGAAAGTGACAGTGGTCAGATTTGCAAAAAAGGGCTCAGTCCTTGAGGGGTTAAGGGAGAGTTCACTCTCCCTCATTTGCTTTTGTAGTATCCCACTGCTCTTGGATGTAAAAGGAAACATATACATATATTTTTTATTTTTTTATTTAACACTGATGGTCTATTCGGTGGGGATCCATCTTCCACCATCTCTACAGATCAGAAGGCTGGAGGGGACATAAGGAACAAGCAATCTTTGCATCCCCTTCATTATCTACGGGGCATGGCTCCATTCATTTTGTAGTTGTCATGCCTGGTACTGCAGCCCTCTACAGCTTAGCAAAAACAAAAAAGCGGACTAAGGCTAAGTCCACACTACGTTTTGTCCCGTACGGGAGCGCATACGGCAGGAGGGAGCTAACACCTCGCACTACCGTATGTGACCGTATGCGCTCCCGTATGCCATTCACTTCAATGAGCCGACCGGAGTGAAACGTTCGGTCCGGTCGGCTCATTTTTGCGCCGTATGCGCTTTTACAACCGGACCTAAAACCGTGGTTGACCACAGTTTTAGGTCCGGTTGTAAAAGCGCATACGGCGCAAAAATGAGCCGACCGGACCGAACGTTTCACTCCGGTCGGCTCATTGAAGTGAATGGCATACGGGAGCGCATACGGTGACATCCCGGAGCGCGAGGTTTTAGCTCCCCCCTGCCGTATGCGCTCCCGTATGGGACAAAACATAGTGTGGACCCAGCCTAAGCTACAATACCAGGGACAGCCCTTTACAAATTGTACAGAACATTAATGTTAAAGTTAATAAAAGGTGCAGTTTTTCAGTTTTTGCTATGTTAATATTATGTAGAGTAGTTTTTCTTTTCTTTTTTTTTTTTAATAGGTATAATTTCCTGACACATATTAAAATGTGCCACACAACCACACATTATACAAATCACAAGGGGGAACATACCGTGTAACTAATTTGGATATGTTCATATATTTTATGCTAATAAACTGTCTATAATCTAATCTTCACTAGGCATAGAAAAATATGCAAACTAAAACCATGCTAAAGACAAAGAACCATTAGACAGTAGAAGTAATTATCAATTTCCAAGAGTTATCATATAACTCAAAGGCATTATCTGTCCTTCTAATAAAGCATTGCTATAGTCACGAATGAAAGAACTAATTATATAATGAGAATAGCCTATACATATAATGTGTCATCTCCCAATATATTCAGCTTTACCGAAATGTAATTTAAGATAATATCTTATCTGTATGAATGTTATTTATGCATTTTATAAATACCTAGAATTACTTGAAGACACAATTACATCTGGCAATAATGAAATTTCTTTCACTAGTGTTCAACAATATTTTATTATGTAGCCATATTTTAGTCTCCATTTTTTCATTTGTGTGGAAAATACAGCAGATTACGTAGACTTCAATTGAATCTGCTGGGGATTTTCCACTGCACAATTTCCCCTATGGATATGGGCTGCAATTATATAGAGGGGGGTACTATCTACAGGGGAGTAAGCCCTACTTTTAGATGAATACTACTGCCTACAGGGGGACCTATCTACAGGTGGCACCTACCTTACGAGTTGTGGCTCGAAGAAATAGTGATAATAGTCTGGGCCGGAACATCATTCAGAAAAGATGTCACTTGCAAGTCACCTGATGTAACTGTATGAAATCACTTATAATGTATGCAGAGCCTGTGTAGAACAAGGGTCACCACCAACTGTGAACAGTATGGTGGAACTATTCAGTTACCATATGGTGTAGTCATGGTGTAGTACAGCAACAGGAGAATACAGCAGCACACTGCTAGCACAAAGATATAGATGAAACATGAGTATATAGATAAAACATGAGTGTATAAATAGAATATGAAAAGCTATACAGCTGTAGTGCAATAAATGAAAATATGAAACTATGAAATTATGAGGTACTTAGCTTGCAAATTTAGCGCCAAATAGCGTGGACCGTGTAGACCATGGTGCAGTACAGTTGTGTGTCCCTTGTATGGTGGTGTTATTGGTAATACTTGTCGGTTTGTATTGTGGTTTAGTGGTATGGTAGTTTTATTTTGTATCAATATGTTGTATTTGTCAGGATTCGGCAGGCTGGAGGTGGATCCTCTGTGTCAGAGAGGGATTGGCGTGGACTGTGTCGGTGGACCGGTTCTAAGTTGCTACTGGTTTTCACCAGAGCCCGCCGCAAAGCGGGATGGTCTTGCAGCGGCGATAGCAACCAGGTCGTATCCACCGGCAACGGCTCAACCTCTCTGACTGCTGAGATAGGCGCGGTACAAGGGATTAGACAAGAGCAGGGTCGGACGTAGCAGAAGGTCAGGGCAGGCAGCAAGGATCGTAGTCAGGGGCAACGGCAAGAGGTCGGGAACACTGGCTAGGGATACACAAGGAACGCTTTCACTGGCACAATGGCAACAAGATCCGGCAAGGAAGTGCAGGGGAAATGAGGTAATATAGGGAAGTGCACAGGTGAACACACTAATTAAAAACCATGCGCCAATCAGTGGCGCACCGGCCCTTTAAATCGCAAAAGAACCTGCGCGCGCGCGCACTAGGGAGCGAGGCCGCGCACGCCGGGACAGCACAGACGGGGAGCGAGTCTGGTAAGCAGGGTCGGGATGTGCACCGCGAGCGGGCGCGTCCCGCATCGCGAATCGCATCCTGGGTAGGGACATTATCGCAGCGCACCCAGTCAGCGGGTCTGACCGGGGCGCTGCGAACAGGAGAACGCTGTGAGCGCTCCGGGGAGGAGCGGGGACCCGGAGCGCTCAGCGTAACAGTACCCCCCCCCCCCTTGGGTCTCCCCCTCTTTTTAGAACCTGAAAATTTGCAGATAAGGTCCTTGTCAAGGATGTTGTCCTCGGGTTCCCATGACCTCTCCTCCGGGTCGCAATTCTCCCAATCTACAAGAATTTTTTTTTTTTACCTCTGACCGTCTTGGATGCCAGAATTTCTTTAACCGAGAAGATGTCAGAGGACCCGGAGACAGCAGTAGGAGCAACAACCTTAGGAGAGAAGCGGTTAAGGATAAGTGGTTTAAGGAGAGAGACATGAAAAGCATTAGGAATACGGAGAGAAGGAGGAAGAAGGAGTTTGTAGGAGACAGGGTTGATTTGGCATTTGATTTTAAAAGGTCCAAGATAACGTGGTCCCAGTTTATAACTGGGGACACGGAAGCGGATATACTTGGCGGAGAGCCACACTTTGTCTTCAGGAGAAAAGACAGGAGGAGATCTTCTTTTTTTTGTCGGCATGTTTCTTCATCCAGAATGAGGCCTGTATGAGGGATTTTTGAGTCTCTTTCCAGATGGTGGAGAAGTCCCGAGTCACCTCATCAACAGCGGGCAAACCAGAAGGCGTGGGAGTGGGGAGGGGGGGAAGAGGGTGACGGCCATGCACCAAAAAGAATGGGGATTTAGCAGAGGACTCAGAGACTTTGAAATTGTACGAAAATTCGGCCCATGGTAGGAGATCGGCCCAGTAATCCTGGCGGGAGGAAAGAAAATGTCGCAAATAGTCACCAAGAACCTGATTAACTCTCTCCACTTGCCCATTGGATTGGGGATGATATGAAGACGAGAAGTTTAATTTGATGTTAAGCTGATTACAGAGGGCCCTCCAGAATTTCGACACAAATTGAGCGCCTCTATCCGAGACGATATGCGTAGGAAACCCGTGAAGGCGAAAAATGTGCACAAAAAATTGTTTCGCCAACTGTGGCGCAGAAGGAAGACCTGGAAGAGGAATAAAATGTGCCATCTTGGAGAAACGATCAACGACCACCCAAATAACTGTGTTGCCATGGGATAAAGTTAAGTCTGTAAAAGTCCATAGCAATCTGAGACCATGGTAGCTCAGGAACAGGCAGAGGATGGAGCAGACCGGCAGGCTTGTGGTGAGGAGTCTTGTCCCGGGCACAGACTGCACAAGCCCGAACAAAATCAGCAACATCTGCTTCCAGGGTAGGCCACCAATAAAAACAAGAGATGAGCTGGACGGATTTTTTGACGCCAGCATGGCCGGCGAGGTGTGAGGAGTGTCCCCACCTGAGAATCCTGAGGCGCTGGCGTGGAGGAACGAAGGTCTTTCCAGGAGGAGTTTGTCTGATGGAAGCTGGGGAAGCAGAAATCAGACAGTCAGGAGGAATAATGTGTTGCAGGGAGGCTTCCATTTCAGAGGCATCCGAGGAACGAGAGAGGGCGTCAGCCCTAATGTTCTTGTCAGCGGGGCGAAAATGAATCTCAAAGTTAAAACGGGCAAATGACAACGACCACCTAGCCTGGCGAGGGTTCAGCCGTTGGGCAGACTGAAGATAAGAGAGATTCTTGTGATCAGTGTATATAATAACTGGGTATTTGGACCCCTCCAGCAGGTGACTCCATTCCTCGAGGGCCAGTTTTATGGCCAGTAGTTCTCGATCACCAATGGAGTAGTTTTTCTCGGCCGGAGAGAAGGTCCTAGAAAAGAAACCACAAGTAACACCATGTCCGGAAGAATTTTTCTGTAGGAGTACAGCTCCAGCTCCCACCGAGGAGGTGTCTACCTCCAGTGAGAAGGGTTTAGATGGATCAGGTCTGGAGAGTACGGGAGCAGAAGAAAAGGCAGTTTTGAGACGGTTGAACGCCTCTTCCGCTTGAGGAGGCCAGGACTTAGGGTTGGTGTTTTTCTTGGTTAAGGCCACAATTGGGGCCACAATGGTGGAAAAATGTGGAATAAATTGTCTGTAGTAATTGGCAAACCCCAAGAAACGTTGGATAGCTCGGAGTCCGGAGGGGCGTGGCCAATCCAACACGGCTGATAGTTTGTCCGGGTCCATTTGGAGTCCCTGGCCAGAGACTAAATATCCTAGGAAGGGAAGAGATTGGCATTCAAAGAGACATTTCTTCATCTTGGCATATAACTGATTGAACCATGCGGACATGCCGGCGGTGTTCTTCTAGGTTAGAAGAAAAAATCTAAATATCGTCCAGGTAGACCACAACACAGGTATATAATAAATCACGAAAAATGTCATTTACAAAGTCCTGGAAGACGGCAGGGGCGTTGCAGAGCCCAAAGAGCATAACCAGATATTCAAAGTGTCGATCTCTGGTGTTAAACGCGGTCTTCCACTCGTCCCCTTCCCTGATGCGGATGAGATTATATGCACCTCTTAAATCCAATTTGGTAAAGATGTTGGCGCCACGTAGGCGGTCAAAGAGTTCAGAGATAAGAGGCAGGGGATAGCGTTTTTTTATAGTGATTTTATTAAGACCACGGTAATCAATGCATGGTCCTAAGGAACCGTCTTTTTTGGAGACAAAGAAGAACCCTGCTCCGGCAGGGGAGGAAGACTTGCGGATAAATCCCCTTTTTAAATTTTCTTGGATATACTCCGTCATGGCTTGTGTTTCCGGAGCAGACAGAGGATAGATTCTGCCTCGGGGTGGAGTAGTACCAGGGAGGAGATCAATAGGACAGTCATAAGGCCTGTGAGGAGGCAAAGTTTCTGCTTGTTTTTTGCAAAAAACATCAGCATAGTCCAGATAGGCCTTGGGGAGACCTGGTATCGGAGGAGTCATAGGGTTTTGACTGGCAGGACTGGGAGCAGACATAAGGCATTTTTTGTGGCAAGAAGTACCCCAGTTCTTGATTTCCCCGGTGGTCCAGTCAAGGGTAGGGGAATGGCGTTGAAGCCAAGGTAGTCCAAGAAGAATTTCAGAAGTGCAGTTAGAGAGGACCAAAAATTCAATTTTTTCGTGATGGGGTCCAATGCACATTAAGAGGGGTTCTGTGCGGTAACGCACAGTACAGTCCAATCTTTCACCATTAACAGAGGCGATGTAGAGGGGTCTGGCGAGACTGGTCACTGGAATGTTGAACCTGTTAACGAAAGAGGCCAAAATAAAATTTCCTGCAGATCCGGAATCCAAGAAGGCCACAGCTGAGAAGGAGATTTTAGAAGAAGAAATCCGCACAGGCACAGTAAGACATGGAGAAGCAGAGTTCACACCTAGAGCTGTCTCACCTTTGTGCGGTATCGGAGTGCGATTTTCCTGACTAGGAGGTCGGATAGGACAATCCTTCAAGAAGTGTTCGTCACTGGCACAGTACAGGCATGGGTTCTCATTGTGGCGGCGTGTCCTCTCTTGAGGTGTCAGGCGAGACCGGTCTACTTGCATAGCCTCCACGGCGGAAGGCACAGGAACAGATTGCAGCAGACCAGAGAAGAGAGGAGCCGGGGAGAGAAACCGCCTTGTGTGAACAAAGTCCATATCCTGGCGGAGCTCCTGACGTCTTTCGGAAAAACGCATGTCAATGCGGGTGGCCAGATGAATAAGTTCATGCAGTTTAGCAGGGATTTCTCGTGCGGCCAGCACATCTTTGATGTTACTGGATAGGCCTTTTTTGAAGGTCGCGCAGAGGGCCTCGTTATTCCTGGACAATTCGGAGGCGAGAGTACAGAATTGGATGGCGTACTCGCCTACAGAAGAATTACCCTGGACCAGGTTCAGCAGGGCAGTCTCGGCAGAAGAGGCTCGGGCTGGTTCCTCAAAGACACTTCAAATCTCTGCGAAGAAAGAGTGTACAGAGGCAGTGACAGGATCATTGCGGTCCCAGAGCGGTGTGGCCCATGACATGGCTTTCCCAGACAGAAGGCTGACCACTAAAGCCACCTTTGACCTTTCAGTTGGAAATTGGTCCGACATCATCTCCAAATGCAGGGAACATTGCGAGAGAAAACCACGGCAAAGTTTAGAGTCCCCATCAAACTTGTCCGGCAATGATAAACGGAGGCTGGATGCGGCCACTCGCTGCGGAGGAGGTGCAGGTGCTGGCGGAGGAGATGGTTGCTGAAGCTGTGGTAGAAGCTGCTGTAGCATCACAGTCAGTTGAGACAGCTGGTGGCCTTGTTGCGCTATCTGTTGCGACTGCTGGGTGACCACCGTGGTAAGGTCAGCAACAACTGGCAGCGGGACCTCAGCGGGATCCATGGCCGGATCTACTGTCAGGATTCGGCAGGCTGGAGGTGGATCCTCTGTGTCAGAGAGGGATTGGCGTGGACCGTGTCGGTGGACCGGTTCTAAGTTGCTACTGGTTTTCACCAGAGCCCGCCGCAAAGCGGGATGGTCTTGCAGCGGCGGTAGCAACCAGGTCGTATCCACCGGCAACGGCTCAACCTCTCTGACTGCTGAGATAGGCGCGGTACAAGGGATTAGACATGAGCAGGGTCGGACGTAGCAGAAGGTTAGGGCAGGCAGCAAGGATCGTAGTCAGGGGCAACGGCAAGAGGTCTGGAACACTGGCTAGGGATACACAAGGAACGCTTTCACTGGCACAATGGCAACAAGATCCGGCAAGGAAGTGCAGGGGAAGTGAGGTAATATAGGGAAGTGCGCAGGTGAACACACTAATTAAAAACCATGCGCCAATCAGTGGCGCACCGGCCCTTTAAATCGCAAAGAACCGGCGCGCGTGCCCTAGGGAGCGGGGCCGCACACGCCGGGACAGCACAGACGGGGAGCGAGTCTGGTAAGTGGGTCGGGATGCGCACCGCGAGCGGGCGCATCCCGCATCGCGAATCGCACCCCGGCTAGGGAAATTATCGCAGCGCACCCGGTCAGCGGGTCTGACTGGGGCGATGCGAACAGGAGAACGCTGTGAGCACTCCTGGGAGGAGCGGGGACCCGGAGCGCTTGGCGTAACAGTATTTTTCTGTCACGATATGGTGGCAATGGTAGTGGTCATGGTGTGGTGCAATTATTTGTACCTTGTCTGGCAGCGATATTGGTCTCTGTATAGTATTTTTTTTTTCAATAACAATATAATTTCATTAGTCCTTGCCGTAATAATATGTCATCCTGGTGTGTAGATATTATTTTATGTTTTTAAGCACTAACCCTTGAGGATCTCCTGTGTGCGCCCCTGGTGAGCTGTGAGGCATACACTGTATGAACCACCATTCTCTTAAATTAACAGAACGTTGGGGGGGAAGGGGGGGAGTTGTTGGATTGCTAGGGGCCTGATGATTGAGATTCATCTAAGGCCTCACAAAGTCACCTCTGCTAAAAAAAATTACATGTTTTGACTGTGATTTGCACAAGTGCTGTACGATATCATCACTTTTGTCACAATGTTGGCAAAATCAAGGTAAAAACTGAAAAAACTGCAGCATGAAATGCAATGTGTGAATATAGCCTTCAGAGGGGGGAATAACTGCTATATATCCCATAGAGATAGCAGCAGCAGTATACAGATTCAGATAGGGAGGGGTTTGGGAGCTAGCAGGAAGGGATCTGGTTGGTGAAGATGTCATACTGTAGTCCACAGAAAGTCAATTCACCCAGAACTGGCATCCCATCATTTACATTAAGCACAATTACAATTTTTGAGTCGGACTGGTGATCACATGACCAAGTTAGAGTTATAAAAGGTATAGATGCAGCTGTGGTGGAATAAAACAAATGGTGCCATACCACTAGTGATAACAAGAGTGAATTATATAGGCATTAAAAAAACAATAAATAAATAAAAAATAACATTATTCTAGGTGAACTAAACTAAATGGGGTTTAGTGCACTTTTTCTTTTCTGTCTTTCTTCTAGCAAATTAGCAGAGAATTTTTATCCTAGTTAAAGGAAAAACTGCATTTATGGGTTGATGGGACATTCATTTAAAGGGGATTACTTTCTTTTGCTGTATGATGTAGATTACAATGCTTTAAAAAAAATGCAGGCATTTATTAATACCATTGAAACTATAGGAACTTGTGCCAAAGTACGGTAGTTATATTTTTTTTTAATTCAACCTTAAGGCATTTTGATAACTTGTACTAGTAATAAAGGAGAGAAAGGAATAAAAGTTTGGTTTTAATAGGAGAGCACTACTGGAGATTCCTTCCACAGATTGATATAATTAAATGAATTACTATAATTCCAGCATTACATTGTAGATGGAGGACTCTTCATTTATAACCATTATGTAGATTTTCTTGTGCTATACTTGAAGTATAATCTACGGCTTACCTTACAGTCTCCTATTAGAAGGGTGTTTTAGTGCTTCTGTACTTCATGATTCCTTGACAAAAAGGGAATTAATTGTTCCGAGATCTGTGCGTCTCATCAGCAGGGAAGATGTTAAGAGGTCCAACACTCACACAAAGTTTCAAACACATGTCATTTTGTATCCCAGCGACTGGCACAAGTGGATTGGAGTAATTTGAGTATATTGAGTTATTTCTGTTAGGAAATTGAAGGACTTTGTCAAGAAAGGCAATTTGTATGACTAATTACAGTTTGTGTTCAAGTCTACACGGTATCTACATATACTGTTCTCTCCTCTCCCACGCTCCCCTATTTCTTATTAACCTTCTTGAGAAACGTATGTACTTTTGCTACTCTAGGGGAACAAAAATATAGTGAAAGGATGAATCTTGGACCTATAATGGAATAAATAAGCATTTCAATGTTTCAGGCTTTCATCAAGACAAACATTTACTTAAAACAACTGTCTCAAGGTCAGACCAAAGCAGTAAAACCACTAGTCAGAATACTCTTTGAGTGAGCTGTGTCCATGGAATATTAATTCTAAAGGCTAAAAAATAAGAAAGATTTTAATGGTTGGAGACATATTACTTTTGATAGTGTATCTGTGAAAAAAAAAAAAAAACTTTTGACATCTACTAGGGGCATACAGTAGTGGATAAGGCCTCGACTTCCGTTTGTAAACAGAGGTAATTTGTATTAAAAATGTTTTCTCCAGAGTATCCCTTTAAAGGGATTATACAACATAAAGTGACTTTAGTAATTAAGTGTCATACAGAAATGGACATGCTTACCAAGGATCTGTGCTTGTGTTGGTGGTAAATGGCTGTGCCCTCCATCATGCTGATGACTTGTCTTTGGGAACTGGCTATTTCAGGTTTTTGTGGCTTTTCTGAGACTATAATCCCCAGGATCCTTTGTTTCAATGTGGGAGGTGACTTCCTTCCCACACATTTGTCAATCCACCTATTGTAGCACAGTCACACTCCCTATAATCACATGACCTGACCGACATCACCTGACACCCAAGCTGTGGATCTGTGTGATTACAAATGCTCACACATATGTATCGGTAACATGAAAACCAAACACAGCATATCAGCACAAATATCTCATACCAACTGTGAAGAACGAGGGTGAAGAGGTTGGACTTATTTTGCAGCTACAGGACCTGGTAATCTTACAGTCAACGAGTCGAACATGAACTCCACTGTATACCAAATTATTCAAATGTCTGTCAAATGTGAAACCATCTATCCAACAGCTAAAGTCTCCATGACTTTTTTTTATGCTTCCCCATACACTAGAACCTTCTATCCTGATCCACCGGACTCTTACCAACAAGACTCACTCTCTCTCTCTCTCTCTCTCTCTCTCTCTCTCTCTCTCTCTCTCTCTCTCTCTTTCTCTCTCTTTCTTTCTTTCTTTCTTTCCCCTCCTCCCTCCCTCTCCCTCCCTACCCCCTCTCTCTCTCCAACAAGACGCCCTCCCTCTCTCTCCAACAAGACCCCCTCCCTCCCTCTCTCTCTCCCTCCCTCTCTCTCTATCTCTCTCTCTCTCCAACAAGACTCCCTCCCTCTCTCTCTCCCCCTCCCTCCCTCTCTCTCCAACAAGACTCCTCCCTCTCTCTCTCTCTATCTATCTCTCTCTCCAACAAGACTCTCTCTCCCCCTCCCTCCCTCCCTCCCTCCCTCTCTCTCTCCAACAAGACTCCTCCCCCCCTCTCTCTCTCTCTCTCTCTCCAACAAGACTTCCTCCCTCTCTCTCTGTCTCACTTATTTAAGTTATTTTTGCTAAGGCTACGTTCACATTGCTGCCATGCTCTGCTTAAGGGACTTCCGTCATGAAAGAAGTGGAGCAGAGAAATAAACATTGCATGTCTAATATTTTTTCCCGCACAACTTTAAGTCAGTAGGATTCTTCAGGACTCAGCAGTGTCTGTTGTGCTCCACTCAGTGCCAAACAAAAGAGCTAAATGAACTTTGAATGGGTCAGAGCACAACGGCAGTGTCAACCTAGCCTTAAACTGATGTCAGAAAGTTAAAAAGTTTTGTAAATTACCATATAAAAATCTTAATTATTTTGGTACTTATCAGCTGCTGTATACTATACAGGAAGTTGAGGAGTTCTTTCCTGTCTGACCACAGTGCTCTCTGCTGACATCTCTGTCTATGCCAGGATCTGTCCAGGGTAGAAGAAAATCCCCACAGTTCCTGAGACGGACAGAGTTGTCAACAGAAAGCACTGTGGTTCAGACTGAGAAGAACTATATAACTTCCTCTGTAGTATATAGTGTCGAGCGCGAATATTCGCAATTCAATTATTTATTGCGAATTTTGCATATTCGCGATTATATGGCGAATATACCACTATATATGCATATTACTTTACTTGACACACAGGAAATTCCTACTCTGCCAATCACTGGCTCAGGTGGATCACCAATGTGGTAAATAGATATAGGCAAATTTTTCAAAAATTTGATTCGGCCAATTTGCAGAATTTTCGGAAAAAATTTGGTTTGATCCAAATATATTCACATGGAATTGCTATTAAAAACGGCTATTTCCGGGCTACAGAGAGCCTCAATTGGGGTGTAGAACACTTTGCCTAGACGTAACACATATAGGGAGTGAGCTGGGGTCGTGAAATAATACTGTTATTTAATATGACATGCAGATTACAGGCATCGCTATTAGAATCACTGCCGCAGAGCGGCACAATGACAGAGTCTAGATATTGCAGCAGGGTCGGGAGACCATGTGGTGTCACAATGGTTGCTTTCAGTCTTTGAATGGGGATTGCTTCCTGTGATGATATCAATTGGCTAACTATGAAACTTCTAAACTCTCCCTGCCTGCCTGCAGTGATGCGGGCTTGAGGTGAATGGATTTTGCCTGTGCTGATCTGTATTGTCAGTAACGGTGATTAGTGCGTACACACAGTCTTTGCTCTCTCAGCAAAATGGGAAATGCCCATCTTCAGCAATGGCTGCTGAATACATAAGGCTGTAACATCACAGGGCTGGCTGGCTGCTGATAGGCTGCATGCCACCATGTGATTCAGGGTGATCCCTCCTACCTGCCTTCCCAGACTTCCTTGCCCCATGTCCTCCCATTTGTAGCCACCATTTTAGGCCCCTGGCCCACACAAAATGTAGGAAATGAAGTGATTCATTACCACAATGCACAAGGAAATCCTTTTTCATTCAGAATCAAAATTTTCATGAAATTTGGAACAAATTTGACTTTTTAAGCTTCGATTCACCCATCTCTAGGGTTAAGTGGGCATATCCGCGTCAGGAAATGTACAAGGAATTGCTGATCAGAGGGGACAGGCATCACAGGAAAAGCAACTTCAGGGGATTGGGTAGGTGAGTATGGGTAACTTTTTGATTTTAATTTCTTATCTTTACGCTAGTGGGATATTGCAGCTCGTCTCCATTCATTTCCAAGGCAGATTAACTGCAATACTAGATACAAACCATACTAGGTACAAAGAACGTTGCCTCTCGAAACCACCTTAAGGGTTCGTTGACACAAGCCAATTTACTTTCAAATTTGCAGTGTGTTTCTCACTGCAGGTTTGAATTGGGATGGGCTCTCTGCGGGCTGACCACAGCAGATTTTTGGCAGCGGAATTTCTGCTGCTGAAAATCTGCTGTGGACAACCCAATTCCATTCAAACTCGTAGCAGGAAACACACTGCAAGTTCATAAGTAAATCCGCTCGTGTTAACGCACCCTCAAGATCAATTTTTAAACTACAACTAAACAATCTGTAGATTTGAAAATAAATTCATGACATTTCTACTAGTACAATCCCCACAGCTAGCAAGAAAGAACTATCTACCCGCCAGACTAAATCATTGATGCCTTGATGTTAAGTTTCTGGGATGGCTAACTGCTGCTAGCTCACTTAAAAGCTTACTTAGCTATCCATGCTAGACATCACCTGCTCAAAAAGTTTTAGTTTTTTTTTCCAGTTTTTTTTTTTTTCTTATCTCATGGGATTCTTTGAAGCAAAATGTTGCATTAGTAAGCAAGGGTGCTTTATACGGATGCTAAATGGATTTAGTGGAAATCATGTATTTGGCTTTATGGGACATATCTAAAAATAAAAAGGTAAGAAACAGGATTTTTTAATATGTAAAGCAGCTTTTCATTACTTACATACAATAATGGCAAATCATGCAGCTGCTATGGGGTCCCTGGGCAGAGGGGACCCCATCCTTGTTGGGCCCATTATTTTATCTATTAATAGGAAAATTCCTTCTCTCTCCAGGTAACTTTATTCAGGTGATCAGTGTCGTACATAGAATAAGGGGCCCCATGGTAAAAAATTTAAATGGGCATATTATGGTGTCTGATTTTACCCTCCACGACAGAAAGGTCTGGTGTTTATTTCCCTTTAGTTTCCATGACCTATTGCAAAATAATGGAAGAGGATATGGACCAATGGGTCATGGAAACTAAAGGAAAATAAACACCTGGAGGTTAAAATCAGGTGCCATAATTCGCCCATTTTGATTTTTCCTATGGGGCCCCTTTTCTTCTATGTACAACACGGATTATACGAATACCAGACTGTGTATATTCAAATGACATGAAATTATAATTTAAAATCTTTCTAAATGTGTTGATATTATTTCAGTATATTTAGGAATAATAGTATATTTTGTCAGCAGGTAAGTATGCCCATCTTCTGTGGCCTCCTCTGACCTTCATCATCTCTCTGGGACCTTGACAGCCTAATTATTGATTTTCAACAACAAACCTATCTTGTTTGTTAAAGTTCCTTATGAACCCTCCGGTGTGCCTTCCCTAAGCATCCGGCAGGACTAACAAGATCAGCTCCTTTGGCCATATATCACTGACAAGTGATGATAAATATTCTGGGAAAACACTTTTATCTTAAAGTTTTCTAATATAAAAAAAAAAATAAAAAAAATAAACCCATAAGCCAAAACATTAAAACCAGGTGAAGTGAATAACTGATTATAACAATTGCTTCTGTCAAAGGAGGGGATATAGTAGGCAAAATGTGTACAGTCAACACTTGAAGGAGTTATTCAGTATTTAGCAAATGCTGCTCCTTTTTTGTGAAAACAGCGCCATTCCTGTCCACTGGTTGTTTGTAGTACTTCAGTGGAGTTGAGCTGCAATACCACACTTAACCTGTATACAGAAGTGGTGTTGTTTTTGCAAAAAAAAAAAAAAAAGCAGCATTTTGTAATACGGGACAACCCCTTTAGAGTTGGTAAGTTAGAAGCAGATAAAATTGGCATGAGTAAGGATCTTGAGCGGATAGCTTGAGTAAGCAATCTTGCAATGCAAAACAGCTGTTTCTGCTGCTATTAATTGCACCAAGCCCTTTGTAAAATCGGCTTCTTTTTTAATAGACTGAATACAACATTTGGATTTTATCTTCTGCAACATGTTGAGTGCTGCTATCCTTTCTCCCTTTTTTAGATTTGCTACATAGACTTACAGTTTATGTAAGTAATAAAGCAACACTTCAATTTAATCTCTCGTATGCTAAAATATAAACCTTTGACAGCATTGACTACTACTCCTAACATCTTAGTGCCAGTTGAATTTTCGGACAAAACAGAAAGGGGGAGGAGTTTGTCTTTATGTAAAGTCCAGCCTGAAGCCCGCATTGCGGGAGGATATAATGGAGGGAAACGATAATGTGGAGTCATTATGGGTAGAAATATATGGAGATAAAAATAAAAAAAATCTGGTAGGGGTTTGTTATAAACCGACAAACATAATGGATGAGTAAGAAGATCAACTACTGAAGCAAATAAACAAGGCAGCAAATCAGAATGAGGTGATAATAATGGGGGACTTTAACTATCCTGATATAAACTGGGAGACTGAGACCTGTGAATCTCATAAAGGAAACAGGTTTCTGACTATAGCTAAAGACAATTATCTGTCCCAAATGGTACAGAACCTGACCAGAGAGGGCGCCCTACTAGACTTAATATTAACCAACAGACCTGATAGAGTAACTAATATGCAGGTAGAAGGACACCTAGGAAATAGTGATCATAACATAATAAATTATAACTTGTTCTTCAATAAGGGAATCTCTCGAGGGGCCACAAAAACAATGAACTTTCGGAAGGCAAAGTTCGATCAACTCAGAGAAGCCCTTAACAATATAAAATGGGATAATGTCCTCAAAAATATGAATACTGACAATAAATGGGAGACTTCTAGGAATATCTTAAATTCTCACTATAAGATGTATATACCTTATGAGAATAAAAGGCTCAGAAATAAAAGAAAACCAATATAGATGAATAAAAATGTTAAGGGGCAATAAATGACAAAAATAAATAATTTAAACTACTAAAACAGGACGGCAGTGAAGAGGCATTAAAAAGCTATAGAGAAAAAAGTTAAAATATGTTAAATACAGATAAAAGCAGCAAAAATAGAGACAGAAAGACTCATTGCCAAAGAGAGTAAAACTAACCCCAAAATGTTCTTTAACTATATAAATAGCAAAAAGGTCAAAAATGAAAATGTAGCCCTTAAAAAAATTATGAGGAAGAAATTATAAACGGGGATCAGGAAAAAGCAAATATATTTAAAAAATTCTTCTCCATTGTATTCACCGAGGAAAATGAAATGCCAGGTGAAATACAGTATGATAAGGTAAACTCCCCAGTACAGGTCACCTGTCTAACCCAAGAAGAAGTATGGTGCCGCCTACAAAAAATCCCAGATGGCATTCACCCCCGAGTTCTAAAGGAATTAAGTATTGTAATAGACAAATCTCTATTTTTAATATTTAAAGGGGTATTCCAGGCCAAAACTTTTATATATACATATATATATATATATATATATATATATATATATATATATATATATATCAACTGGCTCCGGAAAGTTAAACAGATTTGTAAATTACTTCTATTAAAAAATCTTAATACTTCCAATAGTTATTACCTTCTGAAGTTGAGTTGTTGTTTTCTGTCTAACTGCTCTCTGATGACTCACGTCCTGGGAGCTGTGCAGTTCCTATGGGGATATTCTCCCATCATGCACAGCTCCCGGGACGTGACATCATCATTGAGTAGTTAGACAGAAAACTTCAGAAGCTAATAACTATTGGAAGGATTAAGATTTTTTTAATAGAAGTAATTTACAAATTTGTTTAACTTTCCGGAGCCAGTTGATATATATATAAAAAAGGTTTTGCCTGGAATACCCCTTTAAGGACTCTATAGTAACAGGGACTGTTCCCCAGGACTGGCGCATGGCAGATGTGGTGCCAATATTTAAAAAGGGGACAAAAGGTGACCCCGGGAATTACAGACCTGTTAGTTTAACCTCCGTTGTATGTAAATTGTTTGAAAGTTTTCTAAGAGATGCTATTTTGGATTATCTTGATAAAAATAATATCAGCGTGGCTTTATGAGGGATTGGTCCTGTCAAACTAACCTGATCAGCTTTTATGAGAGGGTGAGCTCCAGACTGGACCAGGGGGAATCGCTGGATGTTGTATATTTGGATTTTTCTAAAGCATTTGATACAGTGCCACATAAAAGGCTTGTGCATAAAATGAGAAGGATTGGGCTGGGGGAGAATGTGTGCAAGTGGGTAAGTAACTGGCTCAGTGATAGGAAACAGAGAGTGGTTATTAATGGTACTTATTCTGATTGGGTGACTGTTACTAGTGGGGTACCACAGGGGTCAGTCTTGGGTCCTGTTCTATTTAATATATTCATTAATGACCTTGTAGAGGTTACGCCGAGCGCTCCGGGTCCCTGCTTCTCCCCAGAGCTCTCGCGGCGTTCCTCTCTCTGCAGCGCCCCGGTCAGACCCGCTGACCGGGAGCGCTGCACTGACTCTGCTGGCGGGGATGCGATTCGCATAGCGGGACGTGCCCGCTCGCGAATCGCATCCCAAGTCACTCACCTGTCCCGGTCCCCGGCTGTCACGTCCTGGCGCGCGCGGCTCCGCTCCTTAGGGCGCGCGCGCGCCAGCTCTCTAAGATTTAAAGGGCCAGTGCACCAATGATTGGTGCCTGGCCCAATCATTCTGATTAGCTTCCACCTGCTCCCTGTCCATATAACCTCACTTCCCCTGCACTTCCTTGCCGGATCTTGTTGCCTTAGTGCCTAGAGAAAGCTACTACTGTGTTTACCATTACTGTGTTCCAGACCTCCTGCTATTACTATTGACTACGAACCTTGCCACCTGCCCCGACCTTCTGCTATGTCTGACCTTGCTTCTGCCTAGTCCTTCTGTCCCACGCCTTCTCAGCAGTCAGCGAGGTTGAGCCGTCGCCGGTGGATACGACCTGATTGCTACCGCCGCAGCAAGACCATACCGCTTTGCGGCGGGCTCTGGTGAAAACCAGTAGCAACCCTAGAACCGGTCCACCGACACGGTCCACGCCGATCCCTCGCTGACACAGAGGATCCACATCCAGCTAGCCGAATCCTAACAGTAGATCCGGCCATGGATCCCGTTGACGTGCCGCTGCCAAGTATCGCTGACATATCCACGGTGGTCGCCCAGCAATCCCGACTGATCGCCCAACAAGGTCACCAGCTGTCGCACTTGACCACCATGTTACAGCAACTTCAGTCGCAGCTACAGCAGCTGCAACAGCAGCTACCATCTCCTCCGCCAGCTCCTGCACCTCCTCCGCAGCAATTGGTCGCTCCTAACCTCCGCTTGTCCCTGCCGGACAAATTTGATGGGGACTCTAGACTCTGCCGTGGTTTCCTGTCACAATTGTCACGATTCGGCTAGCTGGATGTGGATCCTCTGTGTCAGCGAGGGATTGGCGTGGACCGTGTCGGTGGACCGGTTCTAAGTTGCTACTGGTTTTCACCAGAGCCTGCCGCAAAGCGGGATGGTCTTGCTGCGGCGGTAGCAACCAGGTCGTATCCACCGGCAACGGCTCAACCTCGCTGACAGCTGAGAAGGCGTGGGACAGAAGGACTAGACAGAGGCAAGGTCAGACGTAGCAGAAGGTCGGGGCAGGCGGCAAGGTTCGTAGTCAATGTGGATAGCAGAAGATCTGGAACACAGGCTTTGGACAAAACTAAACACTTTCACTGGCACAAGGCAACAAGATCCGGCAAGGAAGTGCAGGGGAAGTGAGGTAATATAGCCAGGGAGCAGGTGGAAGCTAATTAGGCTAATTGGGCCAGGCACCAATCACTGGTGCACTAGCCCTTTAAATCTTAGAGAGCTGGCGCGCGCGCGCCCTAAGGAGCGGAGCCGCGCGCCAGGACATGACAGCCGGGGGCCTGGACAGGTGAGTGACTTGGGATGCGATTCGCGAGCGGGCGCGTCCCGCTATGCGAATCGCATCCCCGCCGGCAATTTCAGTGCAGCGCTCCCGGTCAGCGGGTCTGACCGGGGCGCTGCAGAGAGAGGAACGCCGCGAGCGCTCCGGGAAGGAGCAGGGACCCGGAGCGCTCGGCGTAACAACAATGTTCCCTACATTTGGAGATGTTGTCGGACCAATTTCCTACAGAACGGTCGAAGGTGGCTTTCGTGGTTAGTCTCCTGTCTGGGAAGGCTTTGTCATGGGCCACACCGCTCTGGGACTGCGATGATCCTGTCACTGCCACTGTACAGTCCTTCTTCTCTGAGGTTCGCAGTGTCTTCGAGGAACCAGCCCGAGCTTCTTCTGCCGAAACTGCCTTGTTAAACCTGGTCCAGGGTAATTCTTCAGTAGGCGAGTACGCCATCCAATTTTGTACTCTCGCTTCCAAATTATCTTGGAACAACGAGGCTCTCTGCGCGACCTTTAAAAAAGGCCTATCCAGTAACATCAAAGATGTGCTGGCCGCACGAGAAATTCCTGCCAACCTGCATGAACTTATTCATTTGGCCATCCGCATTGACATGCGTTTTTCTGAAAGACACCAGGAACTTCGCCAGGAAAAAGACCTTAATCCTTGGGCACCTCTCTCACGGTATCCTTTGCAATCTACCCCTGTGCCTCCCGCCGAGGAGGCTATGCAAGTGGATCGGTCTCGCCTGACCCTTGAAGAGAGGTCTCGCCGCAGGGATAAAAATCTATGTCTGTACTGCGCTAGTACCGAACATTTCTTGGTGGATTGCCCTATTCGTCCTCCATGGCTGGAAAACGCACGCACGCACCCAGCTCACGTGGGTCTGGCGTCTCTTGGTACGAAGTCTGCTTCTCCTTGTCTCACTGTGCCCGTGCGGATTTCTCCTTCTGCCAACTCCTCCTTCTCAGCCGTGGCCGTCGTGGACTCTGGTTCTTCTGGAAATTTTATTCTGGCCTCTTTGCTTGATAGGTACTGCATCCCGGTTACCCGTCTCGTCAAGCCGCTCTACATTTCTTCGGTCAACGGAGTGAAGTTGCACTGCACTGTGCATTACCGCACAGAGCCCCTGCTTATGAACATTGGACTGTATCACGAGAAAATTGAATTTTTGGTCCTGCCCAACTGCACCTCTGAAGTCCTCCTCGGTCTGCCATGGCTCCAGCTTCATTCTCCCACCCTGGACTGGACCACCGGGGAGATCAAGAATTGGGGTCCTGCTTGCCGCAAGAAATGCCTCATGTCTGCTCCCAGCCCCCTCTGTCGGGCCTCAGTGTCTCCTCCTGTGCCTGGTCTCCCCAAGGCTTATCAGGATTGTGCCGTGCCTCCTCATAGCCCCCGTCCTGGTGACACCCTGCCCTGTGACATGCTTCTCCCCCTGCTCCCCCTCCCTATTCCTTCTGTACTGCCTACCGTTGATCTGTATACCCAGGACTTCTCTGTCCTCCAGAAGGAGACTCTACAATCGCTCCCAAAGTCCTCGTCCCTGGTGGAGCGACAACCGGACAAAAAGAAGGGGAGACCTAAGGGGGGGGGTACTGTTATGCCGAGCGCTCCGGGTCTCTGCTCCTCCCCGGAGCGCTCGCGGCGTTCCTCTCTTCAGCGCCCCGGTCAGACCCGCTGACCGGGAGCGCTGCACTGACTCTGCCGGCGGGGATGCGATTTGCATAGCGGGACGCACCCGCTCGCGAATCGCATCCCAAGTCACTCACCTGTCCCGGTCCCCGGCTGTCACGTCCTGGCGCGCGCGGCTCCGCTCCTTAGGGCGCGTGCGCCAGCTCTCTAAGATTTAAAGGGCCAGTGCACCAATGATTGGTGCCTGGCCCAATCAGTCTGATTAGCTTCCACCTGCCCCCTGTCCATATAACCTCACTTCCCCTGCACTTCCTTGCCGGATCTTGTTGCCTTAGTGCCTAGAGAAAGCTACTACTGTGTTTACCATTACCGTGTTCCTGACCTCCTGCTATTACTATTGACTACGAACCTTGCCGCCTGCCCCGACCTTCTGCTACGTCTGACCTTGCTTCTGCCTAGTCCTTCTGTCCCACGCCTTCTCAGCAGTCAGCGAGGTTGAGCCGTTGCCGGTGGATACGACCTGGTTGCTACCGCCGCAGCAAGACCATCCCGCTTTGCGGTGGGCTCTGGTGAAAACCAGTAGCAACCCTAGAACCGGTCCACCGACACGGTCCACGCCAATCCCTCGCTGACACAGAGGATCCACATCCAGCTAGCCGAATCGTGACAGTAGAGGGGTTGAATAGTAAAGTAGCAATCTTTGCAGATGATACTAAACTCTGTAAAGCGGTAAACACTATAGAGGATGGTGTACTGTTACAAATGGATCTGGATATGTTGGAGGTTTGGGCTGGGAAGTGGCAGATGAGATTTAACACTGATAAATGTAAGATAATGCACATGGGGAGGAAAAATCCGGGACGGGGTTATATATTAAATGGGAGAACACTTGGGACGACTGACATAGAAAAGGACTTAGGGGTCTTAGTTAATAGTAAATTTAGCTGTAGTGACCAGTGTCGGGCAGCTGCGGCCAAGGCAAATAAAATCATGGAGTGCATCAATATGGGCATAGATGCCCATGACAAGGAAATAATTCTACCACTGTACAAATCACTAGTCAGACCACACATAGAATACTGTGTACAGTACTGGGCACCAGTGTACAAGAAAGATATATTGGAGCTGGAGAGGGTTCAAAGACGGGTAACCAGGGTAATACGGGGAATGGGAGGACTACAGTACCCAGAAAGATTATCAACATTGGGTTTATTTAGTTTAGAAAAAAGAAGGCTTAGGGGAGACCTAATAAATATGTATAAATATATCAGGGGACAGTACAGTGATCTCTCCCATGATCCATTTATACCCAAGACTGTATCTATAACAAAGGGGCATCCTCTACGTTTAGAAGAAAGAAGATTTCTACACAACCACAGACGGGGGTTCTTCACTGTAAGAGCAGTGAGACTGTGGAATTCTATCCTGGAGGAGGTGGTCATGGTGAACTCTGTAGAAGAGTTCAAAAGGGGTCTGGATGCATTCTTGGAGGATAATAACATCGTCCGTTATGTACACTAGATTTATAGGGACAGAATGTTGATCCAGAGATTTATTTTCACCTCTAGTATGATGGTTTTTTGCCTTCCCCTCGATCAACTCAGTAGGGACTTATTAGGGATATAGGTTGAACTAGATTGACTCTGGTCTTTTTTCAACCTTATGAACTATGAAGTGTATTACACAAGGATCTTAATGTCACTTACAAGAGAAAATTGTGATTGCTACGTGACCAGATCAGAGCATTTCTATAATGGCATGTCATGTGGGTTTTTCCCTATAGGAAGTGGTTAGTTGTGCCTACCAAAAGTGGTTTAAAAAAGACAAAAGAAGAATCCCCTGACGAAGCCCATACGCGAAACGCAGGTTGGGGTACAGGTAGGGATCTCCCCTATTGGTGTATGGCAGGTATTTGTTACTTTATGCTGTCTTTCATGCTCTCCTCTTTTTTATTATATAATGCTGCTGACTGACCTCTGAACAGGGCTAGGTGCTATACAATTAGTTACTTGCACTTTACTCATAGCCCGATTGAGGACATATACCAGCTTTATACATCCACTATATGTATGTTTCATTATTTTTTCTACTATTTATGGGCATGTTGCAATTTGATATCTGTGGACTGTATCCCTGCCGTCCGTACTGTCTACCATTGTGGATTCAGTATCACTACCTCTTTCTGTAGCTTTCATCTGTATAGTACCTTGTATTTTATGTATGATTTTATAATGCACTTGAATAAAGTTTACTCACTATTTTTGTATTCAAATCAGTATACTGGTATCTTCTTTTTTTTTGTGTAGTTAGGCTATGATAGGATCCAGTTTACGCAATTGCCTGTTAGCCAATTGTGTTTGTTTAGTGACAATGAAGTGACAACAGTAGTATTCATTTATAGCAGTGACCATTTTTATCACAAGATTATGCATCCTGCCATACTGTAAAACATGATCAGGAATTATTTTGGGGACATGACAAAGGGTTTAAGATGGTGACTTAGCCTTTAAATCTAAAAGATCTCAATTCAATGAAAAATTGATGGGATGAGTTGGAAAACCACATTATTTCCTTGGAGGTCCAATGCAACAAACTACAGAACTGTGTGTAAACACACAGTCAGCAGCACACACTGTACATGTCTTTTATTTCAAGCTATCCTTCCCCCCAGCAATAAATCAAGCTATGCTCTGAATGGCAGCAGTCAGTGATTAGATCTACAACATGCAAAGAGCAGCATTTTGTGCTGAGTTGTGACTGAGAATATTAACCGGACATGCTGGGCTTCTCTGCCAGCAAGATCTCCACACAGGGAGGGGAGGTGCAGGGGATGTGTGGCAAGACAGAAATCATGTGGTGTTTGTCTTCCAGGAGGGTGGGGGCCATGTCCAGTGATGGACATGCTTAGGAAGAATCTGCGCTGGTCTTGGGGCTATATGGCTATGTTGTGACCATAACACTGTGGCTAGTGTAACACTCACCTTTCTGAAGACAGATCCGCTGGACCTGTGTGGCAGATTACTCGGACCGTACCAGGGAGCGGAGTCTATGGTGCCACTGGTTTTCACCAGAGCCTGCCACAAAGCGGGATGGGCTGGCAGCTGCAGGCGACCCCCAGGTTGCTACCCCTGGCACGGCTCGAGCACACAGGCGGCTGAGGAGAGGTGAGGCATAGAAGGGATGAGGCCACTCATAATCTGGATAGCAGAAGGTCAGGGCAGGCGGCACAGTAGCATAGTCAGGACATAGCAGGAGTTCAGTAGGCAGGCGGCAGAGGAGCAAGGTCAAGTCACAAATAAGGAGATCTGGTACACGGCAAGGCAATACAATGGAATGCTTTCTCTGGAGCACAAGGCAACAAAGATCCAACAGCGAACTGAGGAGGGTGGAGGAATTTATAAACAAGCCACAGGTGGATTGCACTAATGAGCATACTGACCCTTTAAATCTTAAAGCTCCAGTGTGCGCACGCCCTAAGGGACGGGGACACACGCGCCAGAGCAGAGAGGCAGAGGTAGGAGAAACACCCAGAGAGTGACGGACTGGGGCTCGCATGCGGGCGCGTCCGGCGAGTCACAGCCCCGTTGGCAGCAGAGGGTAAGAGGACCATGCACTCACGGCCATCGTGTGTGGCCGGAGCGCATAGAATAACAGCAAGCTTTTTGTGAACTGGTACTTCCTGTTTGAGTTTTCTTTTTTGCCTACAAATCCCATAATTCAATTTTCCTTCCTCCCACACATCAGCCACCCCACCCATTGAAACATAAATGAGATGCATCCATTCAAAAGACCTGTGGTTTTAAATCAGGGTGCCTACAGCTGTTGCATTAGTTGCAGGTTTATCTCTCTCCCACCAAGCGATCCCTCCACCCTATCATCAGCTGACTAGTGAGTCAGGTCTTGGCCGCATTGCAACCTGGGAAAAATCTGAGACAACGGTCATTTTGTATGCTGTTAAAAATAAATATTGTGGTGAAAGTCACATAAGAATTGTGAGGAAACCGTCACACACAGGTCCAGACACTATATTATGAACTACACTAACTTTACAGACTCTGTAGCATAGTCAAATAAAAAAAAATCCTGAATACCCTTTAAGACAAATAAATAGTTTGGTGAAAAGGAAAGCATCACTATGGTTTTAGTTCCCCAGAGTACTCCTTTAAAACACCTTCTACTAATGTTTTGATGCCAGAAACTATAGGACACCTTCTAAGGTATTATGGAGTATACAGTATGCTCTGACAGTACTGGTGGCTATGATACCTAACAACCTTACTTCTTAAAAATGTCTTAGACATTAAGCTGCTTTCACACTATAAATATTAATCTGTTACAAACGTCCATGAGAAAACCCATGTTAAACGTCCGTTAAACAATCCCATTCAAGTCTATGTGATTTTTTTAATTAACCATTATGAACGGTTATAGCCCGTCTTGAATAACGGCCGTTAGTTGTGACAGGAGAAATAACGGGACATGCACAAATTTTTCGCCCGTCACAAGAAACGGGTAAATTAACATCCGTTATTTTTAACATTGAAGTCTGTGGCAAACGGTTGAGCCTTTATGTCACCCGT